>NW_027395967.1:0-678096 GCF_047715735.1 Aspergillus multicolor | reverse complement strand
TTAAAATTTAAAAAACTATAAAAAATGCGTGACTACAAAAAATGCGTGGCGCACCCATAAGACAAAGGCGGTGGGTGCGCTGGAAGGCACGGATACTCTTGCGCATAAAATATCCTTAAATCCCACCAGTTTAAAACAGATCGGCAGGCTTTATCTAACATAAATATTATATACTTAAAATACTGTTTTTATAGTATTAAATAATCTTAATTATTATTTATTATTTTTAAAAAACTAAGCTATCCTACTTTTTAGTTTTTATTCAGTTTTTCATATAAGCTTTTTAACCTTAAGACTTGTACCTTTTACTCTTGCGCACAGAATATCCTTATATCCCACCAGTTCAAGACAGATTGGCAGGCTTTATCTAACAGGAGCTTACATATGTTATGATGGGCCTTACACCTGGAGGGATAAGCTAAGTTGCCTAAAGCATTAGGCCACTAAAGTGATTAGCCCCTAGAGCGCAGTGTAGGTTGGCCGCGTAGGTAGGCCAGCGGAGGGTCAGGAAGCTTGTAAGCATTATATAATTAATATTAACTATATTCTCAAAAATTAACATATTTTTCTATCTTTATAAAAGATGATTTTTCAAAATAGCCTTTATTAAAATAAATAAATAAGGTTAGAATTATTTAAAGCCTTAAAAATAATATATATTATTAACTGTCACGTGGGGATGTTCGCCATGCAGTGAAGTACACTACTTACCACCCTGCAGTATCTTTTTACGACCTTGATAAGTATACCTAGTTAGATGCGTTTGGGCATAACCATATGCAGCCATTTATTAGGTTATACCCTAGTCATCAGTTGCAATTATTTTCAAATTTGTGATCCCGCCAGTTTCTTTCAGCCTTGTACACAATCCGCATTGCACTTGCTAATTCAAGGCTGAATTCTACTCGATAGTGTGGAATACAGGCCTCGTCCCAACAAATTCAAACAGACATGTCTCCAGAATAGTCAAATCTTCCATGTCAGAATATAGTATTATGCAAACGAATACCAGATTTGGCGGATCTACCGGGGTACAAGTGTGGCAGAGTTAGAACTGATGTTGATCACTCCACGGACATACTCTGCTTCACAGACCTTGGATCGGCTCTCCAACTTGACAGGTAACTCGAAAGAGCTGCGATTCTCTTCACTCACAGGCTGGCACACCAATCCAACAGATGCCGACCATCCAACAGCGATGCCACTGATTTGGCAGACTGGAAGTGTGCGCGTTGGTGAGGTTATCAGGTTTGGTTAAACAACATACACATTCTCTCTAAACTATGTTAATACGTGTTGGTAGATATACCTTGCAATACAGGCCAACTGCCGATGAAATTCAGCCTTCCCCAGCTGCGCTGCATGTGAAGGTTAGAAATACATCGGCAATACCACTGCGAGCCGCATATTTACATGGCCCATACACCCTATATGCATCGTGTTATCCATATTCGTTTGACCCAAACATTGGAATCGACGCTACCGACGCCTCCGATGTTCCTCAGTTCGAGCCGTACCTCAAAGCGGGTGGAACATGGAATGCAGTGATCCCCGTGTCAGGATGTAAGCAGCAGGGAGATCCTGGATCTGGCGACAGTTCAACTCGACAGGAAACAACTTGGATAATCGAGATTATATCGCAAGTCATATTTTCGAGTACTGCGTCGGTAAACTTCGAGGTCGTCGTTGGTCGAAATGAGATGCCATTGGATCTTCCACCATCTAGTGCGCGGTCCTTACCACCTACGCCTGCACACCTGCGCGACCACTGGCCCTCGGGATCTAAAGGGGAACAACTACATGCTATTAAAGGTGTATACTCGGATTCCATAAGGTTGTTCATAGATGATACCTCTAGCCTTTGGAACACCCCGCATCTTCCGGGTTCATGTCACAGTCAGGGGTCCGGCAATGAAGACTCACTGATGCCAAATCCCGCGATGCACATGGCTGATTCTGGGTCTCGACAATCACTCACCATGGGGTTACGCGCTAAATCTCGAACAAGGATACACCTTGTCATATTAACTCATGGCCTACATAGCAATATTGGAGCGGATATGCTGTTTCTGAAAGAAAGCATTGATGCCGCCATCAAGAAACGCAAACCTTCTCGGAATTGCCAGAGATCGACCGATTCGACCCTTGAACCATCATCATCTGTCTCAGGGTAAGCGACTTTTAGTTCTCAAACCTCGGATTTCTTGTGTTTCGCCAATGTTCTGACGCATCTGCTGACGTTGCCGGTCATCTACTCCAGTTCTTGTGGCGCATGTGAACATGAACCCCCAGACGAGCGTGTTATCGTTCGGGGTTTCCATGGGAATGCGGCACGCACAGAACGTGGAATTCAATACCTAGGCAAGCGTCTTGCAAAATATGTGCTATTGATGACCTATCCCGACCAGCCTCATTTACCGCGCAAAAAGTCCAGGGCCAGAAACTATACCAATCTACTTGCCGTATGGAGAGCACTAGAGTCAAACAATTTTCACCCGCAATCATCTTCAGACGGGGATGACGAACATGCGCATATCGATGAGCATAATGCATACCAGATAACGAGTATAAGTTTCATTGGACACTCGCTCGGTGGTCTTGTGCAAACATACGCCATTGCATACATCCAAAAGCACTCCCCCGATTTCTTCGAAAAGATCAATCCTGTCAATTTTATTGCCTTGGCTTCGCCTTTCCTTGGGTTGAGCAACGAAAATCCCGTATATGTTCGGTTCGCTTTGGATTTTGGCCTTGTCGGCCGCACCGGACAAGATCTGGGACTTAGCTGGACAACACCAAGGGGTAGGAGCGGGTGGGAGGCCATCATTGGTGGGAAAGCAGAAACATCCAATGCCGAGAGATCTACACACGCACGGGCGAAGCCTTTGCTGAGGATTCTCCCATCTGGTCCAGCTCACGAGGCACTCTCTAAATTTGAGAACCGCACAATATACTCTAATCTGGTTAATGATGGGATCGTCCCGCTTCGGACCTCGTGCTTGCTTTTTCTTGATTGGAAAGGTATAAAGCGCGTTCAGAAAACGAGGCGAGAGAATGGAATTGTTGGCACAATGGCCGAATGGGGCTGGGCCGAATTGACCGGGGCGAATTCAAGATCCCAAAGAGTTTCCACTAGCCATATTAATGGCCGAGAAGCTTCAAGCACTTCTGCCACACGTGTTGTGGGACGAGCCTTGAATAACCGACGAGGCTTTTCGACACAATCTTCAACCTCCTCTGTATCCTCTTCTGCTGAGGGGAGGTCTGCGATTCAGGCGGAAATGCTGTATGGTTCTGATGGCAAGTACATGACCCCTCAAGCGAATGAATCTTTATTGCAGTCACCATCTAGTCCTATGAGTGGCTTGTTCTCGATTTTTAGATCAAAGGAGCCTGGTCACAAGCAGATTAAAGTTTTCAGACGCAGCCAAACAATTGCTTCTTCTATAGCGGAAGATCTGGCCCAGCAAGACGGCCCTTACTTTGGCTATACGTCCCATGATACTGGAATGGTCCCGCCCCCTAGAACAACTGTACTCGAATCCGCTGGTGACATCCTTATGCCCCCGCTCCCTGCAGTTGATTACATCGTTAATCCCGCAGTTCGGCCCCGAACCATTCTGCATGACCGGATCTATCACCCTGAGGATATTCCTCCTCCCGTTGTGAAGCGCCGGAATGCAGCGATGACCCAGCAGGGGGCCGTGGCAGTGGATCATGCCTTGGCCGAAGAGGCTGCAGATGACGCAGGGCTCAACGTGGAAGAGAAGATTGCCCGGGCTTATCACCGCGGTCTCTCGTGGCGAAAGGTCCTCGTCCGCTTGGAACCTGATGCTCATAATAACATAGTCGTTCGTCGAATGTTCACGAATGCTTATGGTTGGCCGGTTGTGCAGCACCTGGTTGATTCCCACTTTGGACTAAGCTCTTCAGATGACCTGGAAGACACTTGCAATGACAGCTCAGGAAGTCCAGCCCCGCCTGTTCGTGCCGCAGAGAATGGCCCGCATGATCAAACTCAGCTGCTACCGCTCACTTTGAATGACCCAATCATCTAAACCCGCTTCACAGCCTGGCTAATCTTATAGTTAGCACTAGTTTGCAGATATGATGGGGCGTTAATGTAGTAATAGTTGCAGATCCATGCATTCGTGTTGGTTTCTTTGGTGCCCAGCGCCGGCCACGAGATCTTGCCGCGCGGGTTCCAAGCTGCCTACTGCCACCTAACATTTGGTAGACCGAAGCATGTTGTTTAACTATTTGAGGTTGTCAGCAACAGTTTCAATTCCGAAATAGCAAGTAACCCCTCCCTGTAACCCGTACCATATATTCTAGGCTTACCTATTTCCAGAAGTATATGCAGGTTGTCCTGAATCGATCAGCTGGATTACCCCTTGAATATCTCAAAAGCTCAACGATGTTCTCTAAGCGCCTAATGAATTGGATGGCCGCTCATTTAACCCGAGTGCATAAAGAAACCTCCCGATTAAGCTACTTAAACCTTGCAGAGGAGGACGCCTTGTTTAAACTTATAGCGACCACCTTTCAATTCATGCAATAAGACCCCCTGCGTGGCACCACCACTATGTCAAGCAACTCTTTACCCCTTAAAAAGCGTGCATAAGATATTCACACGCCTATAAAGTAAGCTTAGAAAATACCTAGGAGGCCCGCTTACCAGTGCACCAAGGCGTTGCGGAGTGGTGAGAGCGACGCTGTAGCCAGCCAGCTGTGGTTGATTGCAGCCTTAAGAGACAGGCAGGAACATGGCCTAAAAAGGCTTAGATTTTTGGCACGTGAGGATAACTTAGCTTTAAGCAGATATAGATAAGATTGGTCAAGAGCAACTGACCAACAAAAACGCTGGATTTCTGCTTAACAGAATTCAAAGCCCAGTAACTAACTGACTTTAATAGTTGCTACGCTTCCGCAAATAAAGGCCCTGGTGTGGTGACCTTTAGGGATGACCTGGGGGATTTTAAGTGGTGGCCATGAAGTCCTTTAGGGAGCGACCTTTCCTCTAGTAAACTACCAGAGTGCTGTAAAGGCCGTTCGCTCCTTAGAGATCCCTAAGGTCGCTCCCTAAAGGACTTCAATGTTCCCCAAGATATTATCGATAAGGCACGACCTTATCGATAAGGTTAAACCCCACCGAGCGGTTAAGCAATTTTTCTGGTTTCACCACGCCCGCTGAGTACGGAGTATGTACCAATAGTCTCACTCGCAAGACAATATTGTTGCAGTGGTAGAAAACCAGAATGAAGACTGAGTTGGACGAGGTATGTAGTCGCTACACATACTTAAACCATCATGATCGTGTATTCTAACCCAGTTAAAGCTAGTTGAATTCCTCCACCATGGAAACACTCAAATAAGGCAAATTGGTATATTGATTCTTATAATCGGTTTCAACCCATGTTAATGGTTCATAGCTTGCGAAAACCTAGTCGGTTATTCGGCTTCGAAGCCGGAAATCTTCAAGTGTCACCAGCTTCTGCCTGTACAAGATCTGAAACTCCTCGTTCGAGACTACACAGTCAGTGAGCACGCCTCTATTGGGATCAAACCACTTAAATGCTATTTCTGTTCATACAAGGATCTGACCTCCGGATAGCCTATTGCGAGCAATGCGTTGACGATACTCGTCAATCTCTCTGGCGACCAGGAGGTCCTGGATAAGCTAGCCAGTGATGATGATTTTGTTGACACACTCCTTTTGAAAGTTACTGTAGGTTTCACCTTCATGGCCCTCAGAAGACCTTGGCATCTTCTTGACTGCCTCAAAGACGCTTATAGCATAGGAGCTGTACAGTCCACTAACCGCCCATTGGCAGAATCCCAAGGAGCGCAATGCAGATGGTATCTGTATGCTATTCGCGAACCTTGCGAAGTCCGAACATATCAAAAAGCTCTTCACGCTGAAACGCCGATCCGCTCAGCCTGTGTCTACTTCCGAATTTGCGATCGATCAATTGATGGATTGTTTTGTGAAGGGCGCCGATAGTGCACTCAATAAACATTCAACTTACGACTATTTATCCTATCTTTTTGCCGACCTGTCAAAGCTAGAAGAGGGACGTACATACTTTACGTCGAGGCAGGATTACGATGGAGTTGTGCCAGTTACAAAACTCACCGTGTTCACGGAGCATCCCAGTACGGTCCGAAGGAGGGGTGTCGCGTCGACCATCAAAAATGTTGCTTTCGAGATACCCTTCCACCCGACACTTTTCTCCGAAGACGAGGCAAATCTTCTCCCTTACATACTTTTGCCGATTATGGGACCAGAAGAGTATAGCGAGGAGGATACTGCAGATATGCTTCCGGACCTCCAGCTGCTGCCTCCAGACAAGCAGAGGGAAAGCGACAATGGCATCATCGTTACTCATCTTGAAACCCTCCTTTTGTTGACAACCACCCGGGAAGGACGTGATAGAATGAGAGCGGTTAGTGTTTATCCGGTGATACGAGAGTGCCATCTTCGCGTTGATGATGATGATGTTCGTGAAGCTTGTGATAGATTGGTCCAGGTCATAATGCGCGACGAAGAGGACGAGACCCCTGCATCGCGTGAGCAAAATGACGACCAAAAGGTAGTTGAATTGTTCTAGAGTACTGTGCTATTCTTAGTGATACGGTATATATACTTTGAAGTCAGGCTGTTGATTCACTCCCACGCAACAAGGAAGACAATGCTTTTATTATAGGGCAAGCCTTGAAGAGATTCAATCAAACTTCGTGACCTAGCAGTCAAAGGTCGCGGTTATCACTGTCATAAGCTTATGAGTGACCTGGCCTTCAGGGAGCCCGCTACCCATGTATTTTTATCCAATAGTGACAAAAAATAAGATCCCTTGAAAATGATCATTGGTCTTTGTTCCTGGAGTGGCAGTGGCAGAAGTAACTTTCTCCTGTAAGGATGACCACTGTAAGGTCACACCGGGCCTCATACTGGAGCTTATATAAGCCGATGTTGCTTACCTCCGCCGACCTACTTCTGGCATTCATTCACATTGTTTCTGCTTTCATTCAACCCAACTACCCTTGAAGATTAAAGCTAACTCTACCACAACTGGATTTTCCAGTTAATCCCGAGCTAATCCTTCGTTGAGTAATCAAACCCCACGTGTTCCCTCTATCCACTAAAATTGCTGCTCGCTCGCCGGTGTCATTCTCCCGCCGAGTAAACATCATGGCGAGCACACCTACAAATAAGCCCGTTTCACAAATGCCAACAGCGTCCTCCGGCGCACCGCCTATGCGCATCCGGCGACCTAGAGCAGCTGATCCGCTGGTACGCCCGAAAAGGAGGACCGCGGCGAAAGGCCCAGCTGAGGCGCTCAGATCAATTCCTACGAGACCGGCGCCACCTAACGCGCAAATTGACACACTCAACATACCCACAGCAAAAAGTGACTTTGCTGCTAATGGATTCAGCGGACCCCTACTCTCCGAAACTTATGTGGACTACCCTCTTGTAACCACAAAGCGAGCGATCAGGGAAAGTCTAAAGCATCATATCGCCAGGTTCGCTTCCAAAAGGGCAGTAGATCCTCGCGATGAGTCTCAGTTTACAAGGCCGGTCAGGCTTCAACGCCGGGACCCGCGGACACGTCTATATGAGCTCAGTATGGATAAAGGACAAGCTAGCCAAAGGCTTTCGTCCGAGACAAGCAACCAGATTGATGATATCGAACGAGAGGAGATGGAGGCCAGGAAAGTTGCGCGAGAGAAAGAGCGAGCAGACAATCTTGCTCAAATAGCCCCGTCCGTGGGATCAGCTCCTAAGCGAACGAACGTTCCGAAACAAAAAACACAACAGGTTTCTAAGACGGACATGACGCCAGAAGAGATTGCTCGGACCCGTATCAAATATGAAGAGGCTTTGCCTTGGCATCTAGAAGATTTTGATAACAAGAATACCTGGGTTGGCAATTACGAAGCAGCACTGTCTGAAACACACGCGGTTTTCATATTTGGAAGCACGGGAAAAATGACGATGATCCCAGTGGAGAAATGGTACAGGTTCAATGCCAAGAACCAATTCAAGACATTGACCATCGAAGAAGCGGAGAAGTTCATGGCCAAAAAGATTAAAGATCCCAGGTGGTTCATGGAGAAGCAGCAGGAACAAGCCCAACGACAGGAGCTAGAGAAATTCGCCAGGCAAAGGAAGGTCTATGCTGGGAAGCAGGGTACCCCGGCTGCCACGGGCCTAGAAGCGGATGATATGGATTTCGAAGAAGACCGCTTCGCCGATGACGAAGAGCATGACGATCTATTTGGGGAGAATGAGGATGCGAAGGCGGCAGAAAAGCGCATAAAACAGGATCAGCTCAAAGCCAACATTTTCGACTTGAAGAATGAGAAAGAATACGAGGAGGAAGAACTACGAGAAAAGAGGGAGAAGGAGGCTCGTCGAGTGCTTGGCAAAAAAGTTCGGAAAGCGCTCCAGAAGAGGGAGAAGAATTACGATTACAGTAGCGGCTCTGATGCTAATCCTTATACGGATGAGGAGGTATGTTGAGAATGGAAAACCAGCAAGATGTTAGAATCCTAACAGCCACCGTCATTTAGAGTTCCGATGAGACGGATGACGAGAAGTCTAAGGAGGAGGAGCGGAAGATTGAAGAAGAAAAGGGCAAAAAGGATTCCGCTACCTCTTCAAAAGGCAACACTACTCCTTCAGGTCGCCCAAAGCATACTGATCTATCGAAGAAAGTCGCAATCGGTATGTCGCGGAAGCGCCTGGGGTCTCCCAACGTATCGGACGCGAGTGGGACAGACACGTCTCGCAAAAAGGGCAAGAGCAAGCACTCACCCTCGCATAGTTCAATACAGTCGGGTTCTCGCCCTATGTCACCAGCTTCATCGTCTGCGCCGGTGCGTAACCTAGCCCGCCCAGGCGGATTGCCGACTGATTTAGCTCAGGTCAACAAGAAGCGCGTGCGGAATACCCTTCCTAGCAGAGGCTCCGCCAGTGACATTGATGGTGGTGCGGGGTCAGCAGGAGAAATGAGTGAGACCGGGAAAACCAAAAAATTGAAATTAAACCCCCCCTCAACGAACCTCCAGGGGATAGCACCACAGAGATCCAGAGCCGGCAGTCCAGCCTCACTGGCAGGTAAAAATTTCTCTGGAAGTCGCGCTAGCAGCCCGGACTCTACCAAGGGTATGTCACACGAAAACTCTACCACACACCGTAGAGAAGCGATTAATGATGTTCCTAGGATTCAACGCTACTGGCCAATCTCGTTTTTCGACTCCTGGACCTACTGCGCAAGGTTTCCCTAGCCCTGGTGAGATCCATGCTGCCATTCCTGCAAGCGGGATTCTGAGCACTGATCTACTCAAAATATTTCGACCACGTATCGGCGACTCGCGAGAGAACCATAGAAAATTCATTGCGATTGTCAAGGATGTTGGTGTCTATGGAAAAGAGGACCGTTTATTACGTCCGGGCCCGTGGAAAGAAACGTAACTTTGTTTGGTCCCGGACTCCGAGAGTCACGCACCCTGCCAACATTCTCTTTACACCAGATATCAAAATCGAAGTGCTATTTGATAACTATGCCCTCTAAAGTAAACCTGATGTACAGCTGGGTCGTTCTGCGTACGCATAGGTAGTTGCCTTCCGGTTTCATCGGGTACATAGCACGCAGAACGAGCGTGACCGAGGTAATATAGCCTCCCGCGAAAGCTGGCTGGGAACAAAATATTGCTAACGGAGGGTTTGTCAGGTGGAAACAGAATGCCTGCACGAGCTGACGGCATTACACAACTCTTATGGTTTGTATATATAATTCTGAGTATGAATGTTTTTCGGGAAATGAGCACGAGGCACGCACCATATGACAGAATAACTGCAAACAAACGACCCTTGGCGCTAAGACAAGCTATAGGACTAAATAAGGATTTCATAAACTAGTGCAAGCAACAGATTTCAAGACTAAGCGGCGGCTGCACCTCCGGTGCGCGAGCTTCCCTCACTGCCCTCTTCATACTTTTCCCAGTTAGCCAATATATGGGCGATCCTTGGAGAGTTTGTGAGACGGTACACATCCTCGAAGTATTCTTTAGTAATCTCGAAGGGTCGTGCCGTGACATTAGGAATGTACTTTCCAACCAGTTTGCTCGGGTCGATAGTGGTTTTGTTGATCTTCTTCAGCAAGAAAGATCGGAAAGGCTTCACGCCGGAACGAAGGAAGGTACTATGGAAGGGCACATCGATCCCCTTAAGCGGGATTGTAGCAAATCCACGTTCGAGGTTGATGGGCTTGGGTTTGGCTTCGGTTTGTTTGACACATTCCTGGATGATGTTGACAAGGTGAGCCTTGACATCATCCAGAGACATGCTCTGCATCAGAGCCGGAATGTCGATGGTTTGCGCTTTCAGATAGTTGAGTAAGTTGGTGAGACAGTCAAGTGCTCGGAGCTATGGAAAGATCAGCATGAGGACAAGGGTTACTAGAAGTTAAGAGGCTGAAATTCGACCTACATCGCCAGCGGCAACATATTGCATGTTTGCGACATTGTAGTTGACGATTTCCAAGAGCCAGCCGGTTTGCTCTGAGATGTTTCCAACGACATATTGAAGTGCCTGTTCGTTAAAAGTCTTGGAAATGCGACTCGGATTGACAGCACACATGGAATAGTTCGAGCGACCCTGTTCGTCACGTTCCACAGCGACTTGCATAGTCAGACCGCGATAGAAGACGACAGAGACCAGGCTTTCGATGGGCATGACATCAGCAAGAGCAGCCAGGGCAGAATACTCGCCCAAGGAATGGCCGGCGAAGCTGCTGTCTCTTTGAACAAGACCTTTTGAGCGCATGTCTTCGAAGCTTGCCTTCTCCATAAGGGTCAAGGCTGGTTGAGTAAACTGGGTAGCGGAAAGGAGCCCAGTGGGTGAGCGGTAGGTATATGAGGCTGTAGTTTCATCGATCTCTTTGAAGATTTTCTCCGACTTAATGGTTCCGTCGGCATTGACGGTCTCGAAGGTCATGGACATGTAGTTTTGACGAATGGCTTTGCCACGAGGTCCGCCGAAGTAGACCGTAAGTTCCTTCGGGTTGTTCTTGACAATGTCAATGATTGACAGGCCGTAGTTCTCAATGAAATGACGGTCTGCTCGATCCCAAACTTCCTTGGCAACAGGGCTGGTAGCATACAGCTCCATTCCCATTCCTTGTTCTTGGGAACCTTGACCGGTGAAGACATATGCTGTTACCGGCTGCTCAACTTCAGCTTCGCCTAAAAGAACCTTGTCCTCCGTTTCCTTGTTGCTGGCCTCGACCTTGATGATTTTGCGACCGGCAATCATACCAACGTGTTGCAGTCTGACGTTGATCAGATCATTGGGCAGGACCATGTCGACAAGGGATACATGGAAGCCACGGACACGGCCAATATTGTTTTCGGCCGCCCAAGTCTCCACCAGGCTGCGGACTGCGGCGCTCGTGTACATTCCATGAGTGATAGTACCGGGCAAGTTTGCGTAGCTAGAAAAGACCCGCGAGACGTGGATAGGGTTGTAATCACCAGACACGCGAGCGTAAGTCTCGTTGGATGCAGGAGCACGGAGGACCAAAGGCGTCTTCCCGCTGAGAGGGATAGGATTTTCAAAATAGACAGGCTGCTCAATGGAGGTTCCGTTTCGCTGGAGATAGTCGATAACCGGGTTACCATGGGATGTACCAGCCTCGTAGTCGACAGATGCGACTTGAATCACTTCTTTGGTAGGAAGTTCGAGGAGAACCTGACCCATGGTTTGGACCTGGCTGAACACGTTCTTGTTCTTAAACCGAATCAGACTCTGAAGACGGAACGTTAGGGTCTGTCCTAACAACTCAACGTCATCCATGTCAAGGCGGAACCATTCTTTGGATCGAAGAATGGCTACATCACGGCTAGACGCAAGGTGTACCTGCATCGGGACCTCATCCTTGCGCTGGAAGGTATTCTCAAAATCGGTATAAGCACCACGATAGAGGAACTGGCTAGTAACATGCATGATGGGTTCGCCTTCTCTCTTGATGGTACCGCAAACTTCGACAATCTTTCCAGAATCTTCGTTGATAATGGAATTGATCTGCGCTGTCGTGTCCAGAGTATCGCCGACCTTGAGCGGCTGGGCACCAGGAACCATCTTGAATCCATTAGACAGATGAACCAGCTTCAGCAAGTCACCGTCGATAGTGCGAGGGAAGATCGGCTTGGTAATAGCTTTCCACCCCGCAACGATAGCGAAATCCATAGGCGCAAAAACCTCTTTCCCAGGGCGTTCAACGAAGGCCTCACCGGTATTGCCCACCGCGTGGACAAAGTCGGCAACAGCTTGCGAAGTGATAGTTTCGCGGCCTCCACTAAACGTGGCTGTCGTTGGCGTATCAAATGGAACGTCCTTGTTTCCGAACCAGATGCGGTAATAGAATTCCTTGATGCGATCGTTACGGCTGTCCATGACTTCTCTGATGGGGGCATATCCTGTGTCCGGGTGGTAGGTAAACAAGAAGGTCAAGGGAACCACGCCGTTCTCGGCAGTTCTTCCTTCATACAAAGTAAGCGCAATTTGATCCTTTTCGTTCATCTTGATATCGACTGTTTTGACGAGTTTGCCAGACTGGTAAGGTTCGCGAACGCTGATGAGAGTTCTTGAGGGATCCTCGGGATTCACGATCTCAACATACATGCCAGAACTAGGTGCAATGATTCGCTTCATGGGATTTGTCTGGAAGCGATGGCCTTGCACAAAGACATCCGCCAAAAATAGAGCGTGTCTCCAAGAGTATGAACGCCCTGCAAGAAGTCGGCACCAGCGGTTCAGCTCAGGCAAATCCGAGGCAGAAGAGGACAGTCGGTAGCTAATCTTGTTTGCATCTTCCGAAATCGTAAGGCCGTCAGTTTCGATTTTCTCCTGCACATCGCTCAGTCGTCCTCCAAAATATTCAGTGATGGGAATGGTCTTCTCGTCGCCATTGTATACATCTCGGACGAGACTGTCAATGTGTCCCTGGTGAATGGAGTTCAAGATGTCTCCAATCGGCTCGTCGATGACGGTTGAGAATTTGGCGGCCATTGGACCTTGCAGGATACATGTTCTGCCGACATCCTGATCCACGACTGCTTCCAGATCCTCGCTCTGCCATAGGGAATCCTTCTTGAACCAGTACTCAAAGTTTTCATCCAACGAGGGGACAAAAGGCACGGGCTTCTGCCCACGGCGCTGGCAAAGTAGAAGGAAATGCTGGACGTCCTGAGCATTAATAAGTTGAGCTGCCGCTTCAGGATAAGCTGCGAGAATATTGTCGACAGCGGGATAAGGAACATTGAGCTCCGAATAATTTTGGAGGAGTGATGCTTGTCCTTCAGTAATGGTGAAGCGCTCTTCAACTCGACGGATGAAATCACCCGTCAGCTTCTTCAAGGAATCATCAATCCACCGACCCTCGTGCTTGACATACATCAAGTCAACCATGCGGTGAACAACTTCTGCGTACGTCATATCTTCGAGATCAACCGTCTCCCCAGCAGAATTGCGTCCGAACCACACCTTGTGGAAGTCATCGTTGAGTTTCTTGATAATATAATTCCTTTGCTTCTTCAACTCCGGCACACGTTTCGCCTTGTCCAGCTTGAAGATTTTCTGATCCATCTCGTGCCAGAACAGGACACCGCGAGTAGCCAATTTGTGGATGGGTTCTCCCATCTCTGAGAGAACAGTGACAACTCCGCCAGCCGCGCCTTTGTAAGTCTTCTCCCAATCCTGGTCGTCGAGGCCAGGGGCATCCACAATAGCCTGCTTGGCATTCTTAGAAGTGTGCGCTTCTTTGGCAGTCATCATGCGACTACCGAACAAACATCCATCGAACGGCATCGGAGGGTAACCAAACCCAGATGACCAGTTTCCAGAAAGGTAGGGATACGTGTCTTCGGAACCACCGAATCCACTACCGGCGACAAGAATGATGTTCTCATGGCGCCTTATGCGGCTATACATCTGCAAAATGGGCTGATGGAAGTCTTCAAAAGAGTGGTGTCCACCTCCACGACCACCAGTCCACTGTAGAATGACAGGAAATTTGGGGTTTGCCTTGGCGATATTGATGACCTGCTGAATAGCGTCCACAGAGCCAGGCTTGAAGGCAATGTGTTTGATACCAAGAGTTTCGATATACTCGTTGGCAACCTCGATAGACGGAACTCCAGCACCAATGGTAAGGCCTTCGATCGGGACACCATCTGCTCTAAGCTTGCCAATAAGGGGAATTTGCCAGCCCATAGCGCGCGGATTGACGTAGATCAGGTTAACAGTGATACCCCGACCCGGAGGAATTGCCCTTTCGATCTTGCTGATTGCCTCTGTCATAGTCTTGGCGTTGTAGTAACCTCCACCAGCGAGTTCGATGTGATAACCTGCATTCATTGTTGCAGAAACAAAGTCCCATGGAACGGTAGTTGGCGTCATTCCAGCGACCATGATGGGTGGGATACCCAACAGCCGGCTCATTTTGGTGTCGACGAAGGTTTGACCAATAGCATTCTTCGTCAGACGTGGTCCATACTCCTTGACCCAGTCGATGGCATATTTGACCGAATGTTCGTCACGGTCGAAAAGTTCCGGCTTGTACCCAACCTCCGCGTTGGTGCCATCCATGGCTCCTGCGAGTATAACGCGGACGCCCGTGCCGTCCTTGTTACGGTTGGTAAGGACTCCAAGACCCGATATACCCCCGGGACCAAAATCGATGATATGGGTGGCATTTGGAAAACCTGTGGTATGTTCCCAGTTCACAGGGTCATGAGTGATCATTCGAACCAGCGCAGGAACGACATTCGCATCGACGATCTCTCTCAGATCCTGGCCGGTCTTGGTGCCATAGACTGGAATGGTAAGGGATTTCGGCGAGATCTCCAGATCCTCGAGATCATCCATAATACGGTCAAACGCCGAGTAGAGGTATTGACTATGGAAAGGAGCCGTGATCGGAAGGAACCGGTTGACGAAGCGGACCTTGCGTTGAGTAAACGGCACGCGGTTTTGGTCCAGGCCAGTGGGGGCTTTGACTTTGCGCAGACGAAGATTGAGACCGTAAAGCGAAAGAGGCGGGCCAGTAACAACAAAGTTACGAGCGCTGTTGACCAGAGAAATTGAGATGTGGCGATCTTCCGGCAGATGCTGGTTGGTCATATCGATGTGCTCTTGAACGGCGGCGCGTGGAAGGTCACGAATTGATAACATAGGAGTTGGCGTCCCTTCCCCATTCTCAATCGAGTCTTGTAATACGGATGGAGCAATGGATGTGCGAGGGTACGCTTGCTGGCTACGTAAACCAATCCAGAAAAGCATTGTCAGGGCGTTCGCAGCCGCTTTGTCGAAGCTCTCCCAGGTGGTAGCTGAGGCAATCGCAGCGGCAGTAACAATGCCCTGGGAGTGGCCTGTCGTCCCACTAAATCGCTCGAGAATCTCGCCTGGTTCTTTTCCAAGCACCTTGCAAGTAACAGCAAAATGCGCCAACTGGACTAGACCAATTAACGGTAGACTGACCGGAGCCGACACAAGGTAATCAACATCCGGCTGAGTGTCAGGCTCTCGGAGCCATTGCATGACATTGAGACCCTTTGGGTAAAGTTTGCTGGCGTCTGGCTCGCGAGAAAGGGACTGCAGCAACTCCGCCGAGGAGGATACAAGCTCATCTACAAATGGCGTGTAGGTATTGTAGACTTCTCTCAGCTCGTCAAAGTACTCTTCAATGTTTCCCTGTCCTCCGAAAACCGAATAAATGCTGGCCTTCTCATCTGAAGCGGCCCGGAAGAGTGCAGAGTCGTAGGGCTTGGTTGGCCTGCCAGCAGCTGCTCGTCCAGCATAGTAAGCCTCAACAACTAGGACTTTTTTGGCTGTGATTCCAGGTAACGTGGCTGCCACCGCATGAACATCGTTTCCGCGCATGAACGCTCGCTCGAATTCGTTGAGAACCAACTTGAGAACGTCCTGATTGGTCCCGTGTGCATCGTCTTCACCCTCTTCAACTTCGTGAGCAACATGGCCAATATACCGAGCAACAAGCTCTGCTACCGAAGATGGTTCGTCGTCCTGCGCAAGCTCGTCTGTAGGCTCGGGCAGAGAGCCTGTGAAGGTGCCTTTCAGCTGCGAGGCATGGAAGTGGAGCGACGTTGGCACAAGGAAGGAGAATTCGAGGGATCCATGAGTTAGAATGAGGGGCCTCAATGACTGCGATGAACGAGGTGTGTTGATGCCGGTCTGAGGACCCGTTGCCGTTCCGTACATCTTGTGTGGAAATGTTTTAAATGCTGCAAATTTCTCTTTCGTCCTGGCAATCCTGATTCAAGCGGCACGGGTAGGCTCGATATATCTATTACGGATCAGCAAAAGAGACCTCAATCCGAATGAACGCAGAGCAATGTCCGCGAGGATACACGGGCGTATGAAAACTATACCTATTATTAAGAGTAACTATTCAGACTGGATATGTTGTTGACTTGAGGCAGCTCGAAATTATGCCCGTAAAAATTGGAGAGAATTGAACGAAAATACAGTGAAAGGAAGGTCTATAAAGAAGAACAAAATGGGGGCGCCGAAAAGTAGAAGAAGGCCCTAGAGACTGGTATCGTCGAGGCTTCC
The DNA here is from genome assembly GCF_047715735.1 of Aspergillus multicolor. NCBI lineage: Eukaryota > Fungi > Ascomycota > Eurotiomycetes > Eurotiales > Aspergillaceae > Aspergillus > Aspergillus multicolor. The sequence continues at coordinate 661,454 of NW_027395967.1, read as the reverse complement.
TGGCAGAGGAAAAAATAATATCGGTCGGCCGAACGAGATGTGCCGAGAAGCTGCAAGTGCCTGGCCGTCCATATAAAGTTTTGTAATGTTGAACCAGTCAGACGGAGCAGAAATTCCATGGGTTCGGACTGGTTGAACAAGAAATCTCTTAATTGGGTATGGTGGATCGTGGATCTGCCCCAAAGGCTTAAAAACGGTTGGGCTGGACCACCTGTCGGTAATATCGTGACAATACCCCTACTATAGTATGCTTGCGCGGTTAACTCCTGATGATGGTGCATGGTAGTCTACCACAGCTGGTGCTGCGCATCGATTGTGTGTGTGTGTGTGTATTGACAGACAGAAAAAAGAGGGCACCGGAGGTAAGCGCAGAAAGGCTGGCTAGCAGTAGCAAGGCTGGCAGCTGGAGTTGGCCAAAGTAAAGTCTATCCTTACTCCGTCGATCGAAGGCCCCAGACGCTGATTGCTCCGGATATCTGGAGTCACCTGGAGTCACCTGGAAAAGGATAAGATTAGTGGATTTGGCTTCCACTTGACCGGGCGCCTTTTGCGCAGTGCGCTCAAGGGATGGCGGCTCTCGGTTGATACAAAGTATTCAGATTACAGACTGGAGTCTATTGGAGTTACAGCTAAGGACAAAACTAAGGAAAAAAAATTACCACCTCAACCACCCACCGAGTCAAGGCCTGCCCAAGGTGTCAATTAGAATGGGTTTTCTCGGACCCGAGCCAGTGCAATAATAACGAGAAGACGCTCTCGCCCCAACACTCACCAAAAAAGCTTCCCAGAGAGTCGTTATCGCAACATCCTCTTGCATCTCGATCCCCTCTCTGGAGCTCTTTATTGTTCTCGCTCCGTGGGTGAGATTGTTTTACACCTCTTCTTTTCAATCCAATCACTATTAACCTTTTTCTATTCAATTTTTACACTATACCATCAATAATCTCTTGCATTCTCCGGGACTGGTCTATTTTACATTCTCCGTCTTGCGGCCCTCTCACAATTGGCCCCGTTTTCATGTTGTGAGTGTTGAGGAATCTATATAAGTGTACTGTGAGCACGCTCTGTCTTTGCTCCAAATTATTTCGGCGCCGCAGTAATGTGAATTTGCGCGTCAAATTGAGTTGGGCCTGATACTAACCTCGTGTCTGATCAAGATCGACTGCCCGCATTATCTCTAATCAAACACCCCCGCCGAAATAAAATCGTGATTCCACAGCGAAATGCGTCCCGAAATTGAACAAGAACTGGCCCACACCTTACTGGTAGAGCTTCTGGCCTACCAATTCGCGTCTCCAGTAAGGTGGATTGAGACACAAGATGTTGTACTTGCGGAGAAGCGGACAGAACGTATCGTGGAAATCGGTCCAGCAGACACTCTGGGTGGAATGGCAAGAAGGACCCTTGCCTCCAAATATGAAGCTTATGATGCCGCCACATCCGTGCAGCGTCAAATACTTTGCTACAACAAGGATGCAAAGGAGATCTATTACGACGTTGATCCCGTGGAAGATGAGCCTGAGTCCACCCCCGAGGCCGCGGCTGCTCCGGCGGCGTCTGCCCCCTCGGCCGCTGTGGCTGCGGTCCCTGCCCCTGCGGCTTCCGCATCGAGTGCTGGCCCAGCTGCGCCAGTTGAAGATGCGCCGGTGACAGCTTTGGATGTAGTAAGGACACTGGTCGCCCAGAAGCTGAAAAAGGCTCTGTCAGATGTGCCCTTGAACAAAGCCATCAAAGATCTTGTTGGAGGTAAGTGACTTGGTGTTTGCTTAGGGTTACACTGACAGGCAATGCTTCACAGGCAAATCTACGCTGCAAAATGAAATCCTCGGTGACCTGGGCAAAGAGTTTGGTTCCACGCCCGAAAAGCCGGAAGACACTCCTTTAGACGAGTTAGGTGCCTCTATGCAAGCCACATTCAACGGGCAATTGGGCAAGCAATCTTCCTCGCTCATTGCGCGACTCGTATCCTCTAAAATGCCCGGAGGTTTTAATATCACAGCCGTCCGCAAATACCTTGAGACAAGATGGGGCTTAGGATCCGGCCGCCAGGACGGCGTGCTCCTCCTCGCCCTTACCATGGAGCCCGCTTCTCGTATCGGTTCGGAGCCCGACGCCAAAGCCTTCCTAGACGATGTCGCGAATAAATACGCTGCCAACTCGGGCATCAGCCTTTCTGCCCCCACAGCTTCTGGTGACGGCGGTGCAGGTGGTGGTGGAATGCTCATGGACCCGGCTGCTATTGATGCTCTGACAAAGGACCAACGCGCTCTGTTCAAACAACAACTCGAAATCATCGCCCGGTACCTGAAGATGGATCTTCGAGATGGTCAAAAGGCCTTTGTCGCCTCACAGGAAACTCAAAAAACTTTGCAGGCGCAGCTTGACCTATGGCAAGCAGAACACGGTGATTTCTATGCCTCGGGCATTGAACCGGCCTTTGATTACCTGAAAGCTCGTGTTTACGACTCTTCGTGGAACTGGGCGCGCCAAGACGCTTTGAGCATGTATTACGACATCATTTTTGGAAGACTCAAGGCTGTAGATCGCGAAATCGTCAGTCAGTGTATTCGCATCATGAACCGCTCGAACCCGCTTCTTCTCGAGTTCATGCAATACCACATCGACAACTGCCCGACCGAGCGCGGTGAGACTTACCAGCTCGCCAAGGAACTCGGTGAGCAGCTTATCGAAAACTGCAAGGAAGTTCTAGGAGTGTCTCCCGTTTATAAAGATGTCGCTGTTCCAACTGGACCCCAGACCACGATTGATGCCCGTGGAAACATTGAGTATCAAGAGGTCCCACGTGCCAGTGCACGCAAATTAGAGCACTACGTCAAACAAATGGCGGAAGGTGGTCCGATCTCAGAATATAGCAACCGGGCTAAGGTCCAGAACGATCTAAGAAGCGTCTACAAATTGATTCGCCGACAACACCGGTTGTCCAAATCTTCGCAGTTGCAGTTCAACACCCTTTACAAAGAGGTCGTCCGGGCTTTGAGTATGAACGAAAACCAGATCATGCCGCAAGAAAACGGTAACGCCAAGAAGCCTGGCCGAACTGGCTCTGTGCGCAACGGAAGCCCTCGCGCTGGAAAAGTGGAGACGATACCCTTCTTGCATCTCAAGAAGAAGAACGAGCACGGCTGGGATTACAGCAAGAAGCTTACTGGTACCTATCTAGATGTACTAGAGTCTGCTGCACGGTCCGGTTTGACTTTCCACGGCAAGAATGTTTTGATGACTGGTGCTGGTGCCGGCTCTATTGGAGCGGAAGTTCTTCAAGGGTTGATCAGTGGTGGCGCGAAGGTCATTGTCACAACTAGTCGGTACTCGCGGGAAGTAACCGAATACTACCAAGCGATGTATGCCAGATATGGTGCACGCGGCTCGCAGCTCGTCGTGGTGCCTTTCAACCAAGGCAGCAAGCAAGACGTAGAGGCCCTGGTTGACTACATCTACGACACGAAGAAGGGTTTGGGCTGGGACCTCGACTTCATTGTTCCGTTTGCTGCGATTCCAGAGAACGGCCGTGAGATCGATTCCATTGACTCGAAGTCGGAGCTCGCTCATCGCATAATGCTGACGAACCTTCTCAGGCTTCTGGGTAGTGTGAAGACTCAGAAACAGGCCAATGGATTCGAGACGCGCCCGGCTCAGGTCATTCTTCCGCTCTCTCCCAACCATGGTACCTTCGGCAACGATGGTCTGTATTCCGAATCAAAGCTCGCACTCGAAACACTCTTCAACCGCTGGTACTCTGAGAATTGGAGCAATTACCTGACCATCTGTGGTGCTGTCATTGGATGGACTCGCGGTACGGGCTTGATGAGCGGTAACAACATGGTTGCGGAGGGCGTTGAGAAACTTGGTGTTCGTACGTTCTCGCAGCAGGAGATGGCTTTCAACCTGCTCGGCCTCATGGCTCCCGCAATTGTGAACCTTTGCCAACTTGACCCTGTCTGGGCAGACCTCAATGGTGGGTTGCAGTTCATTCCTGACTTGAAAGACCTTATGACCCGGCTCCGGACGGAAATCATGGAGACGAGCGACGTCCGCAGGGCTGTCATCAAGGAAACTGCCATTGAGAACAAGGTCGTGAATGGGGAGGACAGCGAAGTTCTCTACAAGAAGGTCATTGCAGAGCCCCGCGCGAACATCAAATTCGAATTCCCCAATTTGCCAAGGTGGGACGAGGATATCAAGATTCATAACGAGACTCTTAAAGGAATGGTCAATCTGGACAAAGTTGTTGTGGTTACTGGTTTTTCAGAAGTCGGACCATGGGGTAACTCCCGCACCCGCTGGGAAATGGAGGCCAATGGCAAATTTTCCCTCGAGGGCTGCGTGGAAATGGCTTGGATCATGGGTCTCATCAAACACCACAATGGACCTATCAAGGGCAAGGCTTACTCCGGCTGGGTCGATGCAAAGACTAGTGAGCCTGTGGATGACAAGGATGTCAAAGCCAAGTACGAGAAATACATCCTTGACCATTCTGGTATTCGTCTTATCGAGCCCGAGCTGTTCAAGGGATATGATCCCAAGAAGAAGCAAATGCTCCAAGAAATTGTCATTGAGGAGAACCTCGAGCCGTTTGAGGCTTCAAAGGAAACCGCCGAGGAATTCAAGCGGGAGCATGGCGACAAGGTGGAAATATTCGAGCTGCCTGAGTCTGGCGAGTATACTGTCCGTCTGAAGAAGGGTGCCACTCTTCTCATTCCCAAGGCTCTTCAGTTCGACCGGTTAGTTGCTGGTCAGATCCCCACGGGCTGGGATGCAAAGAGATACGGTATCCCCGACGACATCATTGAACAAGTTGATCCGGTGACACTTTTCGTTCTTGTCTGCACTGCTGAAACCATGCTCTCTTCCGGTGTTACCGATCCATATGAATTTTACAAGTACGTCCACCTCTCCGAGGTCGGAAACTGTATTGGTTCCGGTATTGGAGGTACGCATGCTCTACGCGGCATGTACAAGGATCGGTATCTCGACAAACCTTTGCAGAAGGACATTTTGCAGGAGTCTTTTATCAACACGATGAGTGCTTGGGTGAACATGTTACTCCTCTCCTCTACAGGCCCCATCAAAACACCTGTTGGTGCTTGTGCAACTGCTGTGGAGTCAGTCGACATTGGATACGAGACGATTGTGGAAGGCAAGGCGCGAGTTTGCTTCGTTGGTGGATTTGACGATTTCCAGGAAGAGGGTTCTTATGAATTCGCCAACATGAAGGCTACCAGCAATGCTGAAGATGAGTTCGCACACGGTCGTACCCCCCAGGAGATGTCAAGACCCACAACCACCACACGTGCAGGCTTTATGGAATCTCAAGGTTGTGGTATGCAACTTATCATGAGTGCCCAGCTTGCTCTTGACATGGGTGTACCCATATACGGAATCATCGCCTTGACGACGACTGCCACTGACAAGATTGGTCGTTCTGTGCCCGCACCCGGTCAAGGTGTCCTAACCACCGCGCGCGAGAACCCCGGCAAGTTCCCGTCACCTTTACTCGACATCAAGTACCGCCGCAGACAGCTCGAAATGCGCAAGAAGCAGATCAGAGAATGGCAGGAATCAGAATTGTTATACCTTCAGGAGGAGGCCGATGCGATGAAAGCCCAGAGTCCCTCGGAATTTGATGCGACCGAATACATGCAAGAACGAGCTCACCATATCAACCGTGAGGCCACCCGCCAGGAGAAGGATGCGCAATTCAGCCTTGGCAACAACTTCTGGAAACAAGACTCGCGTATTGCTCCCTTGCGTGGCGCTTTGGCCACATGGGGTCTTACTGTGGATGACATCGGCGTTGCCTCGTTCCATGGCACCTCTACCGTCGCGAACGACAAGAACGAATCGGATGTTATCTGTCAACAGATGAAGCATCTCGGTCGAAAGAAAGGCAACGCCCTTCTCGGTATCTTCCAAAAGTACCTCACCGGACATCCAAAGGGTGCTGCTGGTGCTTGGATGTTCAACGGGTGTCTGCAGGTCTTGGACAGCGGCTTGGTTCCGGGCAACCGAAATGCTGACAACGTTGACAAGGTGATGGAGAAGTTCGACTACATTGTTTACCCCAGTCGCAGCATCCAGACGGACGGCATCAAGGCTTTCTCGGTCACTTCGTTCGGTTTCGGTCAAAAGGGTGCTCAGGTCATTGGTATTCATCCTAAGTACCTGTATGCAACCCTCGACCGTGCACAATTTGAAGTCTACAAAGCCAAGGTCGAGACAAGACAAAAGAAGGCCTACCGCTTCTTCCACAACGGCCTGGTTAACAACAGTATTTTCGTCGCCAAGGATAAAGCGCCATACGAAGACAATCTCCAGAGCAAAGTGTTCCTCAATCCCGATTATCGTGTGACAGCAGACAAGAAGACTTCCGAGCTCAAGTACTCAGCCAAGCCCCCTGTCGCCACCGATGAAGGAGCCGAAAGTACCAAGACTGTGGTCGAATCACTTGCCAAGGCTCACGCCGCCGAAAACTCCAAGGTCGGCGTCGACGTCGAAACCATTGACAGTATCAACATTTCAAATGAAACATTCATTGAAAGAAACTTCACATCCAACGAGCGACAATATTGCCAGGATGCCCCATCCCCTCAGTCGTCTTTCGCAGGAAGGTGGAGCGCGAAGGAAGCTGTCTTCAAATCCTTGGGTGTCTGCAGTAAAGGTGCCGGGGCTCCCCTGAAAGACATTGAAATCGAGAATGATTCTAATGGAGCGCCCACTGTCAAGGTATGACCCAACATATTGTTTTGGAGAGTAAAAGCTAACCGATGCATAGCTTCATGGTGCCGCAGCTGAAGCTGCCAAAGAAGCCGGCGTGAAGCAGATTAGTGTCAGCATCAGCCACAATGACGCGCAGGCCGTTGCCGTTGCCATCTCCCAGTTCTAATGCGTTTGATGAATCGTACGATTCTTTTGACCTTCATTACAACATATAGATGTTATCTCTAGTACCTAATGCACTTTCTGTGGCTCGGTTTTAAACGAACATGCGGTTTCTCGTTGTCTTTATAGATCTGCAAATACTACTTCTGACCTGCATTCAAGAGAAATGTAGCCTGAGATACTCTGTACTACGAGCATTCCTAGGAGACTATCTTTTGATCAATTCGAAACTTTCTCGTGTTGCTCTGAGGACAATAATTAAACCTGGAAAAAACTTATTGTTCTAGACAAGTCGAATTACTGAGATAATGATACGGTTTTTATTCATTGTTTCAAGGAGAATGATTCAATGATCGCTGCCTGCGGAGACCTACTTACTACTTGTACAGAGCCAATGATATCAACTCTCATTCTAATTGGAGGTCGAAGGCGAGCTCCGTCAAAACTGCCAAGCATGGAGCCCTCCGTATCTCATAAAATATTATCTCGTCTGTATCCCAGGTTAACGCGTTGACGGAGAAAAAGCGGACCGATCGTTGGGTCACGTGAGAATCTATGGCAACTTGGTTAGCGATTCTTGCTTCTTTCTTAGCTAGTTTCTATCATCGTTGAGTTGAAGCCATCATTCCCCATTCGTTTCCTGCAGGTCTTATTGGACTATCGACACGAGAGTATAGTTTCTCTATTAGCGTTGAATTAATTTTTCTCGTTCCTGTCCGTGGCCGCTCAGATGTCGAATGACGATACAAAATCAATATTATCCATGCAAGAGTTGGATCCATCTCCAGTGGACGAGGGCTTTCCTGATATCCATTATGAGACTCATGCAGATAAGTATGAGCCTCCAACTGGGCGCAGTTTGGGATGGTCTCCGCTAGGTCTTCGCAGCCTGAATTGGGATTCCTGGTGTAGGTTGAAATTTGAAATAATTATGGTCAAAACAACTACTAATAAAAATGTTAGTATCGGCTCTACAGAGGTATTCCACGTACTCATTCTCGTTCTTCGCGGCGATTCACTTTGCGAACACCGCGCTCATTCCGATAGCGCTCACAGCGACTCGTTCGACTCTAGAAAGCAATAGCTTTCTCCTCCTTACAAGGCCAATTTATCAATCTCCTTCGCTTGAGCATGCCATTTTGACTGTGCCCGTACTGACACATATTGCGTCTGGGATTGCCCTGCGAAATATCCGCTCTTCGCGTCGCGCGCGACTCTATGGGGCTGAAACAAGAGATCAGAGGTACACGCTCAGCTTTTGGCCCCGGATGAGCTTACAAGCACGCTTAGGATATATGCTTGCCCCACTTCTCGCTACTCATGTCCTCGTCAATCGGGTTGTGCCAGTTATGATTGACGGCGGAAGCTCGAGCGTCAGTTTGAGCTTTGTCGCTCACGGAATTGCGCGCAACCGTGTATTCTGGGTCACGTACTATCATATCCTTGTCTTCGTTGGAGTATACCACATTCTAGGGGGGGTCGCGTCTTTTATGGGCTGGAGGGTTACAACGGCTCGGAAAACTCGAGGTAGCAAGAAGGGCACCTTGGAAGGCGACCTTGGACATACCGTAAGTGATCAGCACGTGAAGAGACGGAAACGAATGTGGTGGAATTTCAACAAGATTGCTACTCTAGGAGCATGTGTATGGCTTGCTGGTGCGCTGTGGGTAATTGGCAATGGCGGGAAAGGTACTGGCTGGGAAGCCAAAGGTTGGAATGAAATATATAGCCATGTGCCTGTAATTGGGAGCTGGCTATAGGCGGATATACGATTCGACTGTAGATATAACATAGTAGGTAATGATAAACGTAATGCTAATGCTGACGAAAGACATTTTTGGTTTGTCGCTAACTGTAGACGACACCCTAAGATCTTGCAGTGGAGTCTGGTCATGTTCAAGCAGAGACGGATACAAAATAATGAGTATGGTTGTCAGGCTGCAAAACTGCACGCCGACCATGGTCTATATACCTAACATCGGATAAGAGAACAAGCCTTGTACCCTGTAGTCTACTGCGCACATACTCCATTTCGATGCGGAGTTCGATGGTAGTGTCTTGGCACTTGGCAGTCCAGGCCGTGCGCGGATCTCGGGGAATTTTTTTGCAACTCGCGGCTGTAAAGATGCTTTGAGCTCCATGGATAGTGCTAGCAGCTGTGCCTTGTCTATCCGGGCTTCATGAAGCATACCTGGAAGATACACCACGCCCTCAGCACCTGGTCTACATTCAGATCTCCGAATATCAGATTTGCGCAATTCGTGAACCCTCATACCGCACGCTCTCGATTCCATTCAAACCAATACACCCTCTCCGGACGCATCATGTCTTCCAATGAAGTGACTTCTCCAACCAATGGCTCATTGGGAGAGTTGGTGCAGCATGGAGGCAAATCGTACCGCATTATCAAGGAAGGACGAGCATACATACTGAAGCCACCTGCCGAAACCGCAGCTACGCAAGCAACAAGGAGGGATCTCAAGCCTGAAGACAAGGACCAAACTGTCTTCTACAATCCAATTCAGCAGTTCAACCGCGACCTGACAGTTCTCGCTATTCGCGTTTATGGGGAGCATGTCATGGCGAAGCATAAGCAGACGAATGAGAAGCGTAAACGTAGGCCCCAGGGGAGCGCAGGCGGGAAGACCAAGAAGAGGAAGCGAGAAGAGGAGGATCTGCCGACTGTCACTATGGCTGCCGATGCCAACGGAACCGAAGGACCCGAGCAAGCTCTTGTCCAAGCGGACCCTCCACCGTTTACTATCCTAGACGCTTTATCCGCGTCTGGTCTTCGTGCTCTTCGATACGCATCCGAAATCCCATTCGTCACCCGCGTTGTTGCGAACGACCTTTCGAGCTCCGCGATTCAATCAATGGAACTTAACATTGAGTATAATGGGCTTGAGAAGCTGGTTCAACCTAATACCGGCGATGCGCGCATCTATATGTATAGTCGGCAAAAGCCAGCTACCAAGTCCGAGAGGAGAGATGACGTTGGCAAATTTGATGTCATCGATTTGGACCCCTACGGCAGCGCTGCCCCGTTCATAGATGCAGCTGTCCAAGGAATCAAGGACGAGGGACTCCTTTGCATTACTTGCACTGATGCAGGTGTGTGGGCTTCAAATGGTTATCCCGAGAAGTCGTTCGCCTTGTACGGCGGCATTCCAATGAAAGGATTGCATTCTCACGAGGGTGGATTGCGCTTAATCTTGAATAGCGTTGCACTCGCAGCTGGAAAATATGGACTCGCGATCGAACCCCTTCTCTCTCTATCAATTGACTTTTACGCTCGACTCTTTGTCCGTATTCATCGATCACCAGCGCAGGCCAAGTTCATGTCGGGCAACACGATGCTTGTCTATAACTGTGATTCAGGCTGCGGGGCATGGACCACCCAGCCGTTGACTCAAACTCGACAGAAGCTCGATAAAAAAGGAAACCCGTTCTATCATTTTGGGCTTGCACAGGCGCCAACCGGGAATCAAAAGTGTGAGCATTGCGGAATGAAGACTCATCTGTCCGGCCCAATGTGGGCTGGACCCCTTCACAGCTCGGACTTCATCCAAAAGATACTCGATCTGCTCCCACAAGTTGACAGAGATGTTTATCAGACCCTAGACAGGGTCGAAGGCATGTTGACTACCGCGCTCGAAGAAGATCTGAGTCTGCAAATCTTGCCAGAAAATGATCAAGTCCAATCGGCAACAGACGACGAGTCAACTCCTCCCACGTCTAGGGACTCTGCACACATCATTCCCAGGACAGATCCCGCTCTTCGCGAGCCTCATCCTTTCTACTTCGGTCTCGCTAGCATATCGAAGGTCATACACACAACCACTGTTCCCTACTACGAATTTCTCGGTGCCCTTCGCCACCTCGGCTACCGGTGTACTCGCAGTCACACCAAACCGAACACAGTCCGCACCGACGCTCCATGGACCGTAATCTGGGAGGTCATGCGTGAGTGGGCGCGTCAGAAAGCACCCATCAAAGAGGGGTCTATTAGGCCTGGGACTGCAGCTGCCGGCATCATGGCTAAAAGCCGGGAGAAACTCAATCAAACTGATCCGCAATTGGTGGAGTTGAGAAAGGATCTCATTACTGCCGCCGAGGCTGGGAAGGACGTATCGGATCTTATCACTAAAGTCGAGGCTGCATTGTATCGTTCACGGTCACGAACAATACCGGGCGAAGCTTTTTCGAATCCTGGGTCTGCAGTAAAGGAAGAGTCTCAAGTCAGTCACCTGGACGAAAGTCCTGCGCTCAATCTGGGTTGCTCTAAGCTTGATGTAGTTTTTGACGAGTCTCTGGGGCGACAAACACGGCGCCGGAAGCGGCTTGTTAGGTACCAGGTAAATCCGAGAGCGAACTGGGGTCCATTAGGTCGAGCCTCTGGGGGTTCGTAGATAACTTTCGTACAGTCTCTTCAATTTCTTGAACAAAAATGGATCGGCTTTCGTTTCTAGTCAACTCATCGACTTCGCAATCAAAGAAGTATTCCAATGATGTATATCGATCATATTGTCCTCGCTCAACAGCTCCTATTCACTAGAGTGTAGCCACTTAACTTGGACGAAGGCTCTCATACAAAATATGCTAAGCATGTCACTAGTACAAATGATCTTATATACCACCTCTGGCCTGCAGATCGTCAAAATCTCCACTCGTCGAAGTCGCGTAGGAAAAGCAAATTCCTTCCAGAAGCTGTATTTTGTTTACAGACACTACAGAGAGCCCTCAAGAAATCAGGCGTTTGATGTTGTAAAGTGTAGTGTCAGTGATCTGAGCATGAACGAAAAGACAAAATCAAAGTTTTAATTGCTTGCCCACGCATTGACGAACACCAGAAGACGCTAATGTACAAATTATCATAAGCCCTTTCCCATCAGCAGGGACGTCAACGTCTCTCTTGGACTGGATGAACTCCGTGAACTCCGCGTAACCCTGCATCGCTTATCTAAATTAATACGCCGACCGCACCCTAATGACTTCAGGTCCCTCAAGGTCCTTCTCCGTCTTTCCGGCATCTCTAGAAGATTTATCGCCGACGCCAGGGTCAATAAAGATTCCCAGCTCCATCGACCCTCTGCAACGTCGGTAGCTAAACGATCTTCCTGAGAGAACCTCTCACGCGCCGCCAGCTGCAATGCCCTGCCCGTCGCATCGCGAAGTGGACGCGCCATGGCTGGGTTGCAAGCTAGCAGCCTTGCAAGAAGTTGGATCCGGAAGACCGTTGGGCTGCTCGAGGTCTTCGAGGGTGATAGGCTCGGTGTCAAAATCAACCATAGAATCAAATGAAAATGCCGATAAATCTCCTGAGTCGAGAACGTCAAACGCGAACCCGTCTTCAAGGAGTGAAGAATTTGTGTTAACGGATGAATCACCGTGGAATAAGCGGTGGAAGTCATCGTCAGAAAGAGGAGCTGTAACGTTATGTGTAGGCTCATGTTTGATGCTGGCTTCAAGGTCGAAGAGTGACAAGGCACTTCCATCTCCTTCGAGTCCGCCGACTGACACTGCAGGTCACACAACATCACTGCAGGATGTTGTGTCAGGTCGGAGGACTCAGCCAGAGAGGAAGGCTTAAGAGTGGGCGAGTATTCGGTAACAGATGGAGTCGGGAAGGGAATGCGGTCGAGAGAGACCTCGTCGCCCTCCTGTTTAAATAGAGTCGGTGTGAGAGTTGGCGATACTGACGCCGGAGAGCTGGCTCTCGGGGTGCTGTGACGGGAACCCCGGACCTCTGCTGAGAGTTGAGCAACTTGTTGGCTTAGTCGGTTGTTCTCAGCTTCCATCTGCGCGAGGCGTTGAAGAAGAAACTGGTTTTGTTGTTCCATGTCAATCTTTTCGTTTTCCAGCTTTTCCATCTCGAGTCTCTTACGCTCGCGAGACGTCTGTGCAGCTGCGCGGTTGCGAAGGACTCGCTCGATCCGGCGTTGCTCCTTTTCGTCTTCTGTTTTGGCCCGCTTTCTGTACGCTGTTAGAAATTGACAGTCAACGTCAAGTTGCGACATACCTTGGGGGTAAATTTGTTTTGGGAATTGGCAGCTCCTGTCCCCATGAGCGCCGCTTTCGATTTTGTGTAGTTCCTGGCTTCTTCTCCTCTGACTTGGTTCCGGCCTCCATACCCTCAGCCTGGAGGGATGTGTCGGCTGGGGAGACAGTGAGCACGGGAACCTCCATCGATGGGGAAGAGGGTAAAGAGTCTGAGAGTGTGTTCTCCATTTCTACTGGCGACACCGTTTTGAGGCCAAATGCAACAGTAAGATTTGCGATGATTGTCAGATGGTGTTGACAGAGTTGTCTTGCCTAGGTCATTCAAGACAAAGGCCACGGTGTCATAGCGGATCTGGAGCCCAGGGCCACAATCCCGACCAGTGAGAGTGTTGGGGCACAGGTACCAGAGTGACAAGTGCGGGGAGACTCTGAAAAGGACAGATTGTTCATAAAAAAGTTGGTGCTGCTGAGAGACTGAGATGGGAAATGGCTGGCTCTTTGAATTTAAAGGACACGTTGGTCATAAGGGGCAGACCTCCTTTCAGCAAGGGGCGGAGTGATACTTCCGGAATACCGAGGTTCCGTCGTTGTCCACAAATCAGACTGCGATACTCCGTAATCATTGACAGGATTGTATTGTACCGGTAATCAATGGGGTATGCCCAACTTAATCTGCGACACGCAGTGGAACTCTGTCGTTGCACATTGAGGCGCAGTAATGAGGTTGATTTGCTTTCAGAAATCATGATCCAGAAACTGGAAGGAGAGGCAGATAAAAACCAGTCAGATGTGGGTTTGTATAGTACTCCGTATAGCCCAGAACTCACGAACCGTGAAGATCATTGGCGATTTTGTTGCTGTATTCCGGCCAGCAGAATAATAATACCTACTCCGTACCGCCAAATCCACACGAGCCTGCATAATCTATTTTTGGTGGACCGTGGGCCGGAGGGGGTGGGACTCGGGAGGTACAGTATCTCGGTGGGATTGTCGGTTCACTACTTGCTGGGGGCTGGGCCAAACTCAGAACCTCGAATACCAAGTTTACAAAATTTCTCCGATCCTTGTTTAGTTCGGTATTGATACTTCTTCTTCGTCACCATAGCAGGTCTCATTTCCCGGCTTGCTTGATCAAAATTGTCCGTTTTCACTGACTGTTATAGTACACCTTTCTGGTGTAAAAAAAAAGGTCAAGTACCGTTAGACCGCCCTAGGCCTACCAGGAGTCCACCACTCCTTAACCAATCTCTGCGGAACCTTCGGGGGATCTTGATAGCAACCATTTGCGCTGTGGATATAGGAGGAAGGTTTGGAGTTAAAGTGATCATTCGACTTCTCTTCTCCTAGAAGCTGTAGATGGGCCCCTTCCCCTCCTTTTCTCGAGTCACCTTGATATGTACGTATGGGCGGAGTGAAAGTGCAGAGTCCTTGTAACTACGGAGCATAACAGCCGGAAATGACTGCTCACTTTTAATGTTCTAGAATGCAGTGTTCGGCGACTAAGGCATCTTGAAATTGGGAATATAGTTCTATGCAAATCATGAAGCATCAAGTAAGTCCTCAAGTAACGCCACCCATCCGGGCTCAAGAACAAGCATGAGCCTCACAATACATTGGGAGAATCGTCTTGAGAGTCAAAGGTTATAACGTGGTATCCATGGTATCATCTCCAGCATCCTGTCTTTCCGGATCGGGCGCGACAATACCCCTTCCTCTGCCCGCTAGCAGCTCACGCCGGACTTCAGGTCCAATATCCTTATGTCCGCGAACCAGAAGCAAGTCTAGGAGAGCTTCTCGTTGATCCTCGGTAATATCATTTCGGTAACGCTGGGCAAAGACCAGGAGTGATTGATGCCAGAGGACGGGGAGTTTGTATGCCTTTGACGATCCGTCCGTCATTGGATCCTCCTCTTCCGCAGCGCGGAACCGCAGAAAATGGAATACAAGAGCATCGATGACCTTGTATGGGAGGGCGTACTTCTTTTCTAAAAAGACTCGGATGAACGTGTTGACCGCACCGGTGCTTTCCAATGACCTCATGGACTGTTCAGCAGCAAGGTCACACATGCGAAGCAATGCCGCTGCTGAATGCAGAACAGGGATGGAGACGCGCGCGATGACAGAAGAGACGATGTGAGCTTCGCGCAACGTGCAAGTTCCACTCGAAACCAAGGGAAATAGCAACCCCTTGAAGAAACATGCCGGCTTGTAGAGGGCTTTCTTCATTGAGTTGTAGGTGTGAACATTGAGTTTCTTATGTTCATAGATTTCTTCGCGCACACGTTCAAGCAAGACTGTTGAGATATACTCTTGCGCAATGGCCGGCTTGTGAGATATAAATAGTCTAGTTCCAGCGTATATAGCGTTGGCCGTCCATGACTCGGGCCGGGTGATTGAAAGAAGCGTTTGCCAATTCGGAACGGTAGGAAGAATTTTGAAAGGTTTCGGCAGAGGTCCAGACTTATAACGAGAAAGGATCATCCCAACCCTAATCATTGTCAGCAGCCACCCAAAATTGGGTTGACGACACTCACTTCTCGTATACTTCGACAGCCTTTGCAGGTATTTGAACCGCATCTTCCGGCAGGCCTCCGCCTTGAATTGTAGGACCAGCGTTTCCAGCCTGCTTTGCTTCATGTTCCGCGATCTTCTCTAGAATGAGGTCTGCGAGGTTCGTGGTCTGCCCGCCAGACTCCGGTCCGCTGGGGTTGAATATCGGATCCTCATCGCCTCGAGGAACAAACTTGTGAAACATATCAAGATCATTCGGGTCAACCTCCTACAGAAATTAGGACCGTTCAGACTTGCGGGCCTCAGCCACATACCACTTCCTCAATCTCTTCCTCATCGTCCCACTGATCCTCGTTGAACTTGCCTTCGTCGTCCGAAAAAACATCTTCATCTTCAAATCGTGATTCAAAATCAAATGCCGTTTTTGCTGGCTCCGGAATCTCTCCCCGCGCGGCTTTTTGTTCGGCAGCATCCTCGTCGGCAAGCTCTTGTCCAATTTGTAAAATTTTGCGGGATGTTTTCGCATCGACAAAACGCTCTGCATCCTCCTGCTCCCCATCTGCTTGCGACTTGCGCTTGTTCTTCTTGGTGGGGGCCGTTCGCAGGTGACCTGTACCGATAATATCCTCAGCGAGAGGGTTGTGTCGACGGGCAGCGGCGGCAGCCCGCGAGGACGTCGCTTTGGGCATGGTGGCTTTCAGCGTATAGAGTGGTGATACTGAGCCAGCGCAGTACTCTGCCAGAAAATGACCAAGCCGGAGAGTGATGAGCTTCCTTCCTCAATCGAAGCTGCAAGTTGTGTGTAAATTTGTAGATCATGTAATCAGAAACTTTTTTGAGTGGCCTCGTTATCGGTTCACCGCCTATGGGGCCCCTCCATACAGACTGCATATCGGTGACTGATACCGGATCCCTTGCTTTTTTTGCCAGATGATTCTCCCAGCCGCCTAAGCTATTTGTACCGCTTTCTAAAGGGTTTGACAGCTACAATCTGCTTGGTTGCACTGATCTGAATCTTTCAATTGAGTTGTATAATCCTTTCTACCTTTGTAACTTCATTTGACTCCCCACCATCATTCTAACTACTTGCCAATTCAGGCTTCACAGCATACATTACTGGTACAGCTTCGGCAAGTGGCCCTTGCCGTGAGGACGTCTCAGCTACGTTCGCATCACTTTATCTGCTATCAGACGTTTTGTGTTTTCGGCACCATCTGATAGACGGGTTACAATCCTTCGCTTTTGCTTTCGGCTTCGGCCGCCGCGCGGACGGTACAGCCGTACACCTGTCTTGCAACGAGCTTCCGACTATGGCATCCACTCACACGGCCGGATCCCCCGCGCCGTCGTCCAGCATCAATTCCCCTGTCATACATCCATTAACAGTGCCTATTTCAAATGCCTCTCTACTAGACGGTAACGCCAGGTCTTCCCCAGCGCCGCCTAGCGCCCCCTCTGGCCAACTTGACAGCGCGCGGTCCAAACGCAACAAACGAGATAGCCGTAAGAAGAGGGAGGCCAAAGGTTTGGACCAAGAGAATGCGCCTCCGAAAAAGAAAACAGTTGCTGTACACAATACTGCTGTCCCCAGCTCTGAGCTCGGCATCCTCAGACCTATTGCAGTCGGCGAACCTAGGCGCTCGGATCTCCTACCTCCTCAACCTCGACAGCTGAATTTTGCGGTGCGCAAGATGTCCGGTGTCATTGGCCAGAGTTGGGATTTCTATGAGGTCGTTGATAAACTAACCAACAAGAACGGCTTCCGGTATAGCTATGCTATTGCAGACGCGGATTTCACACACATCAAATATCGCCAGACTGATGTTCCTCCCTACCACGCTCGATTTAGCTTCGAGGATTCTCCAGCTGCAATTTTATTCTCCAAGGATGCCCTTGCAGTTACAACTAACGATCCATGGCATACGGCACGTGCTAATGTATGCGCACGAGAAGGGACTTACTATTATGAAGCTCGCATTGTCAGCGGTGTCAACACCAGTTGCGCGTCACGAGGTCATGTGCGTCTTGGTTTCGCTCGGCGAGAAGCAGATCTTGATGTCAATGTAGGGGTTGATTGTTACGGTTATGGGATTCGTGATGTGAATGGCGAAGTCGTCAACCGCATGCGGTGCGAATATTTCTTCCCAAAAGGTGAATCGATACGCGAAGGCGATGTCATTGGCATGCTCATCACCCTTCCGCCGCTTTCATTACATAGAAAAATTGTTGAAGGCACATATGATCCAGGCACGGACACTTCCAGTCTCGGACCTGCTTCCGCTATCAACATTATCCGTGACCGCATACCTTTTCACTACAAGAATGATTTCTGTTGGCAACAGTCCAATGTCTTCCCTACCAAACAGTTGCGCGACTACGCTTTCAATCTCAAAGAAATACCAGCATTCGGCCCACCGTCTCCCATGAACGGAGAAGATCCATCATTACGTACATTACCTGGCTCGAGCATCACAATATACAAAAACGGCGTCAAAATGGGGACGCCGTTCAAGGAACTGTATGCCTTTCTCCCACCCGCTAGCAGGCTGGCAAACGGCACCAACAACCTTGGGCTCGGAGAGCGTGAGAATGCGGATGACGGTATGGTCGGGTACTACCCGGCTGTTAGCTGCTACGGAGGTGGTGCTGTTGAATGTCGCTTCCAAGCGCCCTGGTGGTTTGGTCCACCGTCTGAAACAGACAACGGCACGCCAGTCGCGGGGATAGGGGAGCGCTTCGACGAGCAAATCGTCGAAGATGTTTTGGCAGATATTGTAGACGAGGTGGAAGCA
Organism: Aspergillus multicolor; assembly: GCF_047715735.1. Taxonomy (NCBI): domain Eukaryota; kingdom Fungi; phylum Ascomycota; class Eurotiomycetes; order Eurotiales; family Aspergillaceae; genus Aspergillus; species Aspergillus multicolor. The sequence continues at coordinate 643,251 of NW_027395967.1, read as the reverse complement.
ATGCTTGTCTGGGGCGGCATTGATGGCAACGTCGTCAGTAATGCCGAGATGGACGCCCCTGGCGCTGGGGCTGTTGGAGGCACGGACATTCTCAAAGGTGGTGTCGGCGCTGCTTATGATCCTGCCACTACCCTGTCTACTGCTCCTGCAGAAAGCAACGGAGGGGTTGGCGCTGCAAACATCAAACGCGCAGACCAAGATGCAGGCCAGATTACTCTTGAAGAAAATATGAATCTCGGCGCGGCCTGCATCCCGAACCCCGACGTGCCCGTACCGCCGGAACCGGATGACACGCATATGAATGGAGTTTGATGTGTGGCAGTATTCTGGGCCTAGGTTTTTGCCTAGATCAGATCTCTCCAAGTGTCACCGCAGCGGCCGTCATCTAGCCAAGCTCCATGATGATAAATTGTCAATGATTCAGCCCCGAGGTCGTTGTGTTCAACTGTCAAAACCTCACACCGAAATCATGTGCTGGGCTTAAGTTGGAGTCATTGATGCTGAGCACTCAGTTGTGATACCGAGGAGGCACTGTCAATTATTCCATATAGTACAGATTTCACAGCCCATATCCCTCCAACATTTCTCCGACTTTCAACACAAGTTCATCATCACCATACTGTCCAATTATTTGAATACCAACCAAGTCCGCACTTTCTTCACGATTACCATGAATTGGGACAGAAATAGCCGGAAGACCGGCCAAACTAGCAGGCACCGTGAACACATCATTTATATAGGCATCCAAAGGTGATCTTGCCGTGGTGGCTTCCGAGGGTGGTGGTGGTGGTGACGGTGCAGTTGGACAGATAAGAACATCGACCCCGGCTTCAGAATCAACCTTTGGCGATTCGGCAGCCAGCGGGTGGGTGGCACTAAAAACGGCGTCGAAATCACGCCGAACGAGACGCCGGATGCGCTGTGCTTGAATAAAGTAGTTGTCGATAGCCTGGGCGCTCAGACTGAATGCACCTAACATGATTCTTCTCTTGACCTCTGGGCCAAATCCTGCGCCTCTAGTCTTCGCATATAAATAACCCCCTGAGTGTTTCTCTTCGTTGTCCTCCACTCGAGTGCCATACCTAATGCCGTCGTATTTTGCCAGGTTTGAAGATGCTTCGGCAGGGGCAAGTATATAGTACGCCGACAGAGCATGTTTAGTCATGGGCAGCGATACAGGTTTAACGGTGTGTCCCTGCTGACTTAACTTCTCCAGAGAGCGGTACCATGCTTGTCGCACGCTGGGGGAGAGTTCAGAGATGTTATACTCGAGCGGAACACCGATCCGGAGAGGTGATGATTTGAGGCGGGAGGAAAGATGAGGCGAGCTCAAATTCGAGAGTACCCTGGACCTTGATAACGGCGAGAGGCTAGTCGGATCGTGGGGGTCGTGCTTATTAAGGACATCTATACGATTAGCGTCGGCCAAGGAAATCCGCGGTGTCTACATACCAAAGACATCTCGAGCCACTGACGTTTGCTTGGCCAGGATACCAACCGTGTCCAATGAGTTTGCATATGCCACCACGCCCCATCTAGATAATAACCCGTACGAAGGCTTGAAGCCAACAGTCCCCGTATACGCGGCAGGAAGGCGAATCGATCCCCCAGTGTCCGTTCCTAGAGACCTGGTCGCCACATATTAGAACTATTCTACAGCAATTTGGGAGAACCTACGCATAGCACTGTTCCGTGGCAACTGCAACTGCGCTGCCACCAGAACTTCCACCCGCGGAGAGATGATCGCGTGCATTGTTGACACGGCCAAAGTGCGAATGGACGGAATGAGATCCCATACCAAACTCGTCTAAATTAGTCTTTCCGGCGACGATGGCCCCGGCATCTTCTAATTGTTGAACGACCGTCGCATTGAATGGACTCGTAAATGTCTCTAGTGTTTTCGAGGCGCACGTCGTGGGAAAATCGCGTGTGCATATATTATCTTTAAATGCGATCAATCGACCGTCCAACCTGGATTTGGGTTGCCCTTCTCTGATTAGTATAGAGCTTAGATATCAGGAGATGACAGCCCGCACCTTGTTTCGCCCGATGATCCGCATCTTTCGCCTGTATGTGCCACCGTCCGGATTGGCGGCGCAGAGGGTTCACGAAGGCATTCAGCGCAATATGAGAGCTCTGATTAGTGACATATTTCTCAGCTTCCAGCAGGAGTGACATTTAGGCCGCTAGAGCGTTTGTCGCAAGTCCCCAAGGATATCGACGAACGTCGCGAAGGAAGACAATCAGGCCGAGTTCCGCGGGTGGGCCGTGCTACGGCCATGTCTCGCATTATACCCGTACTACTCCGTACTATCGTTGCGCTACCTACCCATGTACATTAAGTTAGGGATCTTGAATGGATACTGTCAATAATACTTATGGATATAGTATTGGCATGGGTATTAAGACGGCTCTAGCATATATTTGCTGATATCTTGGTGTGTAGTTATGCATGGTAATATATATAGGTATAGTACGAAGTACTTTAATAGCTTGCATGAAATAACCACACAGTACCAGGTTATCGCAAGCATACATTTCCAGCTAGGCCATGGAAAGTATTGAATATTGCACCCCATAAGACTAACTCCAAGTTTCTACTCTATATACCACTCTGAGGTTAGAAGCTACGGAAAGCTATGAAGCTCCGTCGGCCCGAGGACAAGAAAACGACGTCATGCTATCTGGAAATCTTCTTACCCCGAGCTTGCTCAGTTTCACTTTCTTGCTCTTGACACACTCACCAAAACTTTTCTGACATCAACCAATATGTTCTCACGCTGCGTCGTGCAACCCGTGGCAGCTTCGTCGCCGATACAGATTTTGAAAACGCGCATCCCGTTCTCTCCCATCTCGACCGCCGCGCGCCATTGTCGGAGCTCAGTGCTGAATCTGCAGGCTGACGGTCGGAGATACATCTCGGCATACGGATATACACAAGCGAAAGCGCTGGTCTACTCTAGATATGGGGAGCCAAAAGACGTTCTGAAGTAAGTGAATCCTGCCCTTATTATGGACGGGTGCTGAAGGCCCCTCTCGCAGGCTTCACAAGCATTCAGTTTCCGCCCCAAATGGAACGCAGGTCAACCTCCGTCTTATTGCCGCGCCGCTGAACCCCGCAGATGTAAACCAGATTCAAGGTGTATACCCAAGCAAGCCTCCCTTTGAGACGACCCTTGGCACACAAGAGCCCTCTGCTATTGGCGGGAACGAGGGTGCGTTCGAGGTCATTGGGATTGGGTCCGATGTCAAAAATCTGGAAAAGGGTGACTGGGTCATCATGAAGCGTACGGGACAGGGTACATGGCGCACACACGCGCAGATGGACGAATCGCAATTGATCAAGATTGAGGATCAGACAGGACTCAGTCCGTTGCAAGTCAGCACCGTTAGTGTGAACCCTGTTACCGCATATCGGATGATAAAGGACTTTTGCGACTGGGACTGGATGCGCGCAGGGGAGGAATGGCTCATACAGAACGGCGCAAACAGTGGCGTCGGTCGTGCTGCTATCCAGCTCGGGAGAGAGTGGGGCATCAAGACAATCAATGTTGTCCGCGAACGCAAGACCCCAGAAGAGACCGAGACCTTGAAACAGGAGCTGAAAGATCTAGGGGCCAATATAGTGGTTACCGATGCTGAGCTGCTCTCTGGCGAATTCAAGAACATCGTCAAGGAAGTCACCAAGCAAGGCAAGGAACCAATTCGGTTGGCTCTGAATTGCGTTGGAGGAAAAAATGCCACTGCCCTGGCGAAGGTTCTGGCGCCAGGCTCACATATGGTGACGTATGGCGCGATGTCAAAGCAACCTGTCGCTCTACCTTCTGGACTTCTGATCTTCAAGAACCTGGTGTTTGATGGTTTCTGGGTGAGCAGATGGGGTGACAAAAACCCGCAACTCAAAGAAAGCACAATCAAAGATATCCTGCAATTAACTCGAGCAGGAAAATTTAAGGATATCCCCGTGGAAGAAGCTAAATGGAGCTGGGAAACCGAAGGCTCCGAACTTGCAGCAGCTGTGCAGGGAACTCTCAGTGGATACAGGGGCGGAAAGGGTCTGCTCAAGTTCGAAGGAGACGATTAGAGTTAACGTTGTGAAGTTTTATTCAAAATAGAGGCTGTACTATATGCCAGGATGTAACGGTATTGGTGGTCTAACAGTTATCAAGTATCATCGAACACACCAACAAACAACAAGAGTAGCTACTCTACATAGAGCACCCCCAATTAGCCGTTATCCAAGCCACAAGAACATCTGTTAATGAAGTGGAGGGCATGTAAATATCGCTTTCGTGAGGAACATCAATACCTAGCCCAAGTTGACTAGCTGCCAAGGCCACATAAGGCTCTATAAAATCAATGTAGACAAGGTCCACGGTTTCTAGTGTAGCAAAGCCCCCATTAGGTGCCAAGGCGCCTATGCAGTTCGGCACGTCGTAGAAGGCAATCGTTGAGTGGATCGTATCATCACCATCCGTGCCCAGATCATCTGTCGTGGTGTATCCGGGTATAATATCATACCGAGTACCAAGTTGACTAGACATCGGACTTTGATCTGCAGAAATATCAAAAATTGAATCCTCACGATTCTTAGTGGGGTCAACGCCATAGTCGCGTGCAGATTGCTCCGGAGGTGCAAGAGTCCAGGGCAAGAATCCAGTTGCAGCTTCGGGGGTTGCCAAAATCCGTGGCTGCTCGTTCAACAAGTCCAGAACCTGCAGTGCTTGCGCGTAGCCAACATCCTTCAAGTAACGGAAGCCGCTGGTAAATGGCGAGACCATATATGCCGAGTCCCGAGTAAATTGCCCCTCAAAAAGGTCGAACCGAATGGCGCCAGTGTTCAGGATAGCGAAGGCTGGCTTCCCTCGGCGGGATTCGTGACCCAGCATATCTGGGAGTACCGCTTGCTGCAACCAGGCGTATATGCTATCTGTAGCGGTATACGGAGTTCGCGACATCCATAAGGTTTTCGGTATGCAGCCATATATTTCGTCTAGCTTGAGTGCACTTCGAGATTCTTGGATAAGACGAGATACATTGCGTCCACTCTCTGTCGGAAACGCAGCCTCAACGAGACGGGTGTGATGATGAAACGAAAAGAGATTGTTATCGATATACATTCGCTCGAAGGTTACCGACTCGGGCCTTGACTGATTGCGTTCGGTAGAAAGACCATCGAGTGACACGAATCCAATGGTTTCCATGAAACGGCCGCTGGCAAGACCGACGGCTTTTGGATCGTACCAATGGCAGTCACGGATGTGAAGATGACCACCGAAAAACTGAATAGGCGTGTCCGGATGATTAGCCCTGATCGCGTTGAAGACAGCGCTATACTCTTTCGACCGAAGTGGAACATGGCCTATTACCAAGAAAAGATCTACCTCCTGGTCCTTGAGGACTTGTTGAAACCAAGTCTCCTCCACCGTTTCCTCCACTGGTTGAACGATTGTGTTGTTAGAGTTCATTGTAAAGTCAAAAAGGAAACCAAAGGCGACAACTCGCACGCCCTGGTTTTTTGTGGTGAATTTCCTAGACCGAGGGCCCAATGCTATTAATTCCCCAGTTTCAGGTTCATAAATATCAATGTTAGAGGCTAGATAATGCCCATGGAAATTGGGTACGGTAGTTTGGAGTTCGGCTTCAGCCGTGGTCTTTTTATACAGCTCGTGGTTTCCAGGCGACAACACATCAATCGGTTGATGGCGTATGATCTCAGAAGTGTATACACCCTTGGGATCCGATGAGTCGTAAAGGCCATTGCCTTCTACTCTATCACCGGTGTCAATTAGAAGCAGATCACGCCCATCAGCTTCGGCTATCTCACGCATGCGAGTAGCAAAGGACACATAATCGCCCCAGTCTGCAGAGTACGACGGTCTACATAGTTAGCTCGAGTTGTAAAGGAAGATGAATGCTCATACTCCGAGAGATGGCCTGCCAACCAACCGTGGGTGTCTGTAGTATGAAGAAAGTTGAGTTGACCCCATTTTAGTTCACGCAGTGGCGCTGGGACAGGGCTAGGAGCTGAGGGCTGAACTGCTTGAACTGCTGAGAGCAATGGAAGTATAACGAAGTACTTCAGACCGGAAGCCATTGTCGCTGATCACAACAAGCAACGAGGTAGGGTGTGTTGATCAAGATGTCAGACGGCTATGAGGTCAGTCATGTCCAACAGCCCAAGAGAGCTTGTGTTATCTGGGCTAACTGATCCCTCTCAAGGACTCCGTGCAGGTGAGTGGAGCAGTTCAATGTGATACATTAGTAGAAATGGGCATGACGCGTGATGTGCTTTGCAGACATATTAGAGCGTCCATTCAATGACCATATGACATGGATTTGGGGGCCTTGAGGGTTCAGATTCAATTATTTCTTTGCAAATAAGCTCCAGCACATTCTCGCATAATACTGTATGGAGTGACTCCCATTCTCAGCTGGCCATTCGTGCTCTCTAGATTGCATGTCTATCTTCGGAGAAAGAGATTCACCGGTCCGTTATCAGAGACAAAGTGGACACGGAAGAAGTCGCCGGTGAGCCCGATCTTAGTCAGCGTTCTCCCAACACTCCGCTGAAGAGCTCTCACCAAAAAATCGCATCTCGACGAGATCAGTAGCTTGGTTCCTTCTTTTGGCTGTTCTCCTTCAATTTGCATTGTCTGGCTGTGGAGATTTATTTTGAACATCGTACTCAGGAAATCTGCCACTGTTCAGCCCAGCCATGGCTTCTCCCCGTCTCTTCCGACCAGCAGCTCGCCTGCTTTCTTCGCGCCTCTCCGCGACTCGTCCTGCCTTCCCCCAGACTGCATGCACACCTTCAATCCTGCGCTTCCGCGGCTATGCCACAGAAAACGGTACCAAGGAGGTCACCGTCCGAGATGCCCTGAACGAAGCCCTTGCGGAGGAACTGGAGCGCAACCAAAAGACGTTCATCCTGGGTGAGGAGGTCGCACAGTACAATGGAGCGTATGTCTTCACCTGAAAACATCATCAATTGCAATCGCCGGCGCATATTGACGTTTAGCGGACAACAGTTACAAGGTCACCAGGGGTCTGTTGGACCGCTTTGGTCCCAAGCGGGTCATCGACACACCCATCACGGAAGCAGGCTTTTGCGGTCTGGCAGTCGGAGCTGCTCTAGCTGGACTGCACCCCATTGTAAGCCGTCAACCTAACTTCTGGAGGCTTGGCTAACAGGAGTTTCGCATACAGTGCGAATTTATGACCTTCAACTTCGCCATGCAGGCTATTGATCAGATTATCAACTCTGCAGCCAAGACACACTACATGTCTGGCGGTATCCAGCCTTGCAACGTTACCTTCCGCGGCCCCAATGGTTTCGCCGCTGGTGTCGCAGCGCAGCACTCTCAGGACTACTCTGCCTGGTACGGCAGTATTCCTGGCCTGAAGGTCGTTGCGCCCTGGAGCGCTGAGGATGCGAAGGGTCTGTTGAAGGCCGCCATCCGCGATCCCAACCCCGTCGTTGTTCTTGAGAACGAGTATGCATTTTACGAACTTTGAGGAGAGTCAAGGCTAATCGTGTTCAGGCTTCTCTACGGCCAAGCCTTCCCCATGTCCGAGGCTGCACAAAAGGACGATTTCGTCCTTCCTATTGGCAAGGCCAAGATCGAGCGTCCCGGCAAGGACCTGACCATCGTTTCCCTCTCGCGCTGCGTCGGACAATCCCTCAACGCTGCTGCTGATTTGAAGCAGAAGTACGGTGTCGAGGCCGAAGTCATCAACCTTCGTTCCGTTAAGCCTCTTGATGTCGAGACGATCATCCAGTCTCTCAAGAAGACTGGACGTTTGATGTGCGTCGAGTCCGGATTCCCCATGTTCGGTGTTTCTTCCGAAATCCTTGCTCTTTCCATGGAATACGGTTTCGACTACCTGACGGCCCCTGCTGTCCGTGTTACTGGTGCTGAGGTGCCTACACCTTACGCTGTCGGACTGGAAACTATGAGCTTTCCCCAGGAGGACACCATCGTTGGCCAGGCTGCCAAGCTTCTCCGGCTATAAATTTGTCGTTTCTGAGCAATTAGGCGGGGTGTGCGTGGCGTAGTTAATCTTCGCGCCGTATTTTGTCGTTGCGGATTCTTTCAGCTTGAACCGGTTTATGATTTCTGTACTATTACCTTAAAGCATCATTTAGACCAAAATCCTGAGCATACCACCACAACTTTTGCGCTGTTTTCCATGGAAAATGGCCGTGGACTGACCGACAGCGTAAATAAAAGATATTCGAAACAGACTTCGTGACCTGGCACACATTACCATATACTCATCGGAAACGAAGTCGACTTATTATACGTCAGTAACCGCCTGGCAGTCAGAAATACAACATGCCTAGGAAGCCTGAACGCGAGTTTGACCGACACATTTAGAAAAGCAATCCGTTGGCTTACGCGGATCATAGTATCCATCACCAACAGTGTCAGTCAAATACTCTTCGTCCGTGTCACTCTCCCCTTGTTCTTGTCGAAGTCTAATGGGCTTGTCGGGTTTGACCTGAGCTGCATCACCGCCACCACCATCGGCAACTAAAGTATTATCACCATCAACAACATCGTCATCATCGCCTAGCACATTCTTTCTCATAGGGGCCGGAGGAGTAGCTGGACCCTTGACAGTGGTAAAGGAGCTCTTGAAGCCCCCCTTCTTGAAACCCCCACCGCCTCCGCTGCTTCCTATACCAGAAGCGGTCGCCGCATCAAGGACTCTCAAACCAGCTTCCGCGTCGGCCTTTTTCTCAGCCCGTCTAGCCTTTTCTGCTGCATTTGGGTCTCGTGATAGCTGCTTGAGGTCTTGAAGGCGCTTGCGATGTTGGTGGTCGTAAGACCCGATGTGGGCTTCATACTCTGGGTGCCGCGAGTAGGACTTGTTGCAAAGGGTGCAAGTAAAGGAACTTAATGCTGAGCGGGCTGATTCCGTCTGCGACAACAAAGAGGATTAGCTAACGCGCGCAAGATCCAGTAGTGAATGATTTGTCGCACCTTAGGAGCCGGGTTAGTAAAGCCTCGCTGCAAAAATTAGTTAGTCAGACAGCTAGTCCGGTACAAATGCGAGCGAAACACTGACCGGCCCCATTTCCTGCTGTTAACTGCAATGTAGCTTATAGGGTTGTTAGATGATAAATCGGATGATCCGCATGTTCGCCAGGGTGGAGGCTGTTCTGCCACCTGGAGCCACCGCCCAAACTCCCCTTGTACGGGATAGAAGTGTCTTTGTCACAAGCAAAAGCCGAGATAACTAGTCAGTGGAACAATGCTCAGTAGAATTTCATGCATGAGAAGAGTTGCTGACTGGCGCCTCGCTGGGGCTCGGAATGACGTTGCCACACAAGGCCCCTCCGATCCGTTCTAGAATCGCTCTCCTTTCCAACCCAACCATCTGAACCCCGATAATCCCCATGTCAGCCTGGAGCTTTGCGTTGCCTCTATATGTTAATAAATATTAACTAGCATACGCCATGGTTCGAAAGGATCCCATTTTTGAAGCTCGCACTAATGTCAAAGTGAGTCTTGCGGAATGAACCTCTGACTGCCGCCCCCCCTCGCTTCAAGGAATTGACAAGATTGTCAAACAGCTACATTCAAATCGTCTCAAGAAGGAGGCCGCACGAGCCGAGGCGACATTCAAGTCCGAGAAAGCAAAAGCCGACAAGGCGATGAAAAATCGCGAATTCCAAATTGCCCGGATCCACGCTTCCTCTGCCGTACGCGAGAAACGTCGACAGGTCACCTTGAAAGCAGAAGCGGCTCGTGCAGACGTTATCATAAATGAGCTGAAGGCCGCGCAGAGCACTCGAGATACGTCAAGGACCCTTGCATTAGCCTCACGAGGATTAGATGCCGCATCTAAGAGCGTCAACCTTGAGACTCTGGTTTCCCACGCAAATAACTTTCTCGCACGCTCCGAGGATTTCAAAATTGCCAGTAGTGCCATTGAAGATGTGGCACAGGGTGTTTCTATGCAAGAGTACGGGGCTGAGGGCGAAGCAGATGTTGATCGCCTGATGGAACAGCTTGCCGACGATGCGGGTGTTGACATGCGACTTGCCTTGGAACAGGACTCTGCGCCCAAAGAGGACATGAAGGAGCAGACGAAGGTTGATGCAGATGTTGAGGATGGCCTAGGTGCTAGATTGCGAGCCCTGCGGGCCGCTAACTGAGACTGCTTTTTGTGGTCAGCTTGCCTAACGCGTTATGCTGTTGTTGACATTTTAATTCCTGGCGAATCATAAAGAAGCACGCAATGATTCTGTGTTCCATTTATTATAAACCACCTTGTATGTACCTGCGTTTTCGGAATCCCGTTGCGCATTTAATATCTATTTCAGCTTCCTGGATATTACCGGCTTATTGCAGTCTTGGTTCGATGTTGTTGTAGTTTAGGGCAATGAATAGAGGAGGCTGTTTGTCGGCTGTTAATTGAGGCTTATATTTGCTTGTACTGCTACACATTTTGAGAAGCAGCCGGGCTAGCTCAATCGGCAGAGCGTGAGACTCTTAATCTCAAGGTTGGGGGTTCGACCCCCCCGTTCGGCTTGTGTTATTTTTTACTTTTTCGGTTTCCTATAATATCCCCCTCTCATGGTGGCTTTTGCGATAAGGCTGCGGTGTCTTGGTCTTAATGTATTACAACAGTTGCAGGCTAGAGCTGCTAGTGAGTCACTTGGCCCTTTAGCTAATCAGAACAAGAGATTTGGCGATGTCAAGGGTATACCGTGCGTGCTGATTGGATCAATTTCCTCATCCAGCCTTCGGCCTAGGTTTCCAATCTCAATCGATGAGCTATTCTGCCTGTAAGTGTGCAAGGCTGGCGAGGAATGGAAGACTCGGTGTCAGCAAATCGCCGAGCACCACACAGCCGCCAGGCCGCGTGTCTCAACTGCCGAAAAAGCAAGATACGGTGTGACCGCAGCCAGGGGGAGATTTCATGCGACAAATGTAGGCATGTCGGCTTGGAGTGCGTTGTCCCGAGTCACCATGTTGGAAGGCAGAAGGGAGTAAAGAAGTAAGATTGTCCGTCTTTGTATCTGAAAGTTTATGCACGCTGACCATAGGCCACCAGCAAACGAAAGGGCTTAGAGAAAGCACTGCACCAGATTGAGCAGGCTATCAAGCGCCCCAAGACTGATCACCCTGCTACTGAAGCTGTTCAGAAAGTGATCTCAGACCTCCAGGATTTGCTTCGTAAGAGTCAAAAGCAAGGATCTCAGAACGAGAGCGAGGACTTTTCCGAGGATCCCGATCAACCGGAACCTCTGCATTTCCCCCGCGATTCCAACTCTGGGGAAAGCCTGACGTTGGATGATGCAGAAAACCCTTTACAGTTACTTGCCCGCGCTTCCGATCTCCAGCTATCCCCAAATGATGCGCGGGATACGGCAGCGTGGCCTCCATTCGCGACCCCGCAGCCAACGACGGGCTTGTCAACGGTCGCCGAGAGTGATACATATGCGGCGAAACCTTTTTTCGTGCCGGTCAGAGCCAGCTTAGATACTGGGCCAGATATGGATCCCATCAACATCGGGCTTGTGACTCTGCCTGAAGCCAAATCTCTTTTCACATTGTATGTTGCACTGCCTGGGTTATAACCACATACTCATTTATTATAGTTTTTACCAGAATCTGGCACATACCAGATGGGGCCTTGATCCTTTGATTCACACTGTTGAATTTGTTCGTTCACAATCAGCCTTTCTCTTCACGTCGATAATGGCTACTACTGCCCTGTTTCTGCCGTCAGAAGCAGCAATGTCCAAAAGACTGTCCAGACACAGCAAGTTGTTGGCTAACAAGGTAGTGCAAGAGCGCCTCAGGTCAGTTGAAATTGTCCTAGCTTTCATGGTCAACGTTCCATGGATGGCGCCGGGAGCCTGCTTGGGTGATGACGATGCTTGCTCCTACATTGCCATGGCCTTGACGGTGGCACTGGATTTGTCCCTGAACAAAATAGTGTCGCCATCAACAAGCTTCGACGGTAGTCTTTTACGAAAGCTTGCTAAGGTCGACTGCATTGATGCCAGAAGGGCTTTGCAGATTGATGGTTTTGAAGACATTGACTCCGGTTCTGATTGGGGCCGAAGATTACTCCGAAGACGAGAGAGAACTTGGATAGCCTTGTTCGTCCTCGAGCGTGGGTGAGTACTGAATACAGCTTAAAGACTTCACACTTTACTGACATGTGGCAGTGTTTGCCTAGCTCGCGGGAGAAGTTATACTGTGCCCCCAACTGCCCTAATTGAGAACTGTGATCGATGGCATATCTCAGACCTTGCAGACTCTCGCGATGGTGCCATGAATTCAATGGCTATACTTCGAAGGAATCTGGTAAGCCTTCCTTGTGTATTCTCTTATAAGATTTAACAAATTAGAATGGGCTCTTCCAAAGGGTCAAGTCCAACTGTGATAACTACCAAGGGAATAGCACTGGCTCTGGAGCCGCACAATCGTAAGCACTCTTTCCTAGACTTGGTTCGAAACTAATAGAGCGACAGAATCAAGACGATGATAGAGAGGTTTTATACTGAGTGGTACGAAACATGGGCGCCAGAAATCGGCGAAGGCCACAGTGAGTCATTTGCTCTAACTAGGACTTACGCTGATCGTACCCAGTGCGAACTCTTCCGCCATATGTGGAAATTCTGGTTACGCATACACAACTTTCGACGTACGGTGGCGTGATAAATCACCCTACAGCGCCTGTTGAAGTCAAGCGGTTCTTTCGTGCGGCTGGGCTTTCCTCGGCCCTGAATGTCATGCGGGCCGCCATCCAAGGCGAAGCGAGATTGAAGTCCATGCCGAACAATACCGTCATCATGATTTCTTTTGCTGCATGCTCTGCACTGAGCCTTAGCGCGATGCCGACCGATAGCAGTTCTAGCTTGGCCCCAAGTGTTCGGAACCTTATCGAAGAAACTGCTGGAGTCCTTGAAAGGATTGGAACTACTACTAGTCATAGGAACGGGGCATCTGTACTTTACGGGAGGTTTCTGCGTGAACTTGTCCGACGTACACCGGCCAGTGCACCTACCTCGGAAGATAGATTTCGAGCCCCTCAATCTGAAGCATTCCCACCGACGGCCCTGGATGCATTGGAATCCATTCCAACCACGGCCCCTGATGGTTTTGCGCCTCTGTTCTGGTCGGAGCCGATACATTTCTCGGCTATGTCTGACGATCAGATCATTGATGCTGTCAACCGGGCTGGTAGCGCTTTCGGGGCGAGTGTTCCAGATGTTCCCTTAGACGACATGATGAGCTGGGACTGGCTTGACCTAGGCAATTCCGAGTTCACTCTTTGAAATCTTGGATATGTTGATTATTAGCGACGTATCCAACGGTAGGTATCTCGGTCCCCGCCGAGACCCCACACGTCGGCCCCCAGAAGTAGCCCCGAGAACCGAACCTTAAAAACGAAATGTCATCGGAGATTTCTCCCAAGTTGCTCATGCAATCTTGAGGTTTCTTTATTGGTTTTTCAATAACATTTTGAGGGACATGGCGACGCTCAGAATCTCAGCGCTGACTCTCTCCCGGAAGGCGACGAGCGTTGCTCGGGCCCAACGATGCTTTCGGACATACCAGAAAACAAGCGGGCGACCAAGTCTGCCTCCAGCTCGCGCTAGACACTACTCCCTTGAAGCGTCCATTGAGAAGCCAACTCGCGCTCCAAAAATCGACCGAGCGGCTTCAAAATTATTCAAAACTGCGGACGAGGCAGTAGCTGACATCGAGAGCGGGTCGACCATCCTCAGTTCCGGCTTTGGTCTTTGTGGAGTAGCAGGTGATTATGACACGCTAGTGTTGAATTTGGATAGATGAATGTATTGACTATTTGTAGATACTATCATTACAGCAATTGCTCGCCGAGGAGCCGAAAGCGTCCACTCGATCACAGCAGTCTCGAACAATGCCGGCGCCCCGGGCAAAGGCGGGCTCTCTACCCTGACGCAATCCGGCCAGGTTGATCGACTCATCATATCATATCTTGGGAATAATAAAGCGCTGGAGCAGAAATATCTTACCGGGAACATTGCCATTGAACTGTGCCCTCAAGGAACCTTGGCAGAGCGCCTGCGTGCGGGAGGGGCTGGGATTCCAGCGTTCTATACTGCTACCGGAGCCCGTAGGTTGGCATCTACACACCCCAACTCAACTAACTCTTGTATAGACACCTTTCTCCAAGATGGAAAGATTCCCGTGCGTCTTGATGCATCAGGCAATGTATTGGAGCATGGCAAGCCCCGAGAAACAAGAGTATTCAACAAAAAGAAATATTTGATGGAAACTGCACTTACGGGTGATGTTGCTATCCTCCGAGCCTGGAAGGCAGACGAGGCTGGAAACTGCGTCTTCCGGTAAAGTGAAACTCGTTTACCGATTGAACAGGCACTGACAACCTTCTCTAGCTACACCACCAAGGCATTCGGGCCTATCATGGCCAAAGCAGCGACTCTCACGATTGTCGAAGCAGAGAACATCGTCCCTGTCGGTTCAATCGATCCCAATGATGTTGATCTGCCTGGCATCTTCGTGGACAGGATCGTTCCTTCGACGAGCGAGAAGCGAATCGAAACCAAGAAGCTTCGACAACCGGAAGAAGCTGACTCAACGGCGTCAAGTGAATCTCCAGCCATCATTCATAGGAACCGAATTGCAAAGCGAGCAGCGAAGGAGCTCAAGCAAGGGTACTATGTCAACCTTGGAGTTGGTACGTCTCATTTTCAGTATGTAGACCCTTTGCTAACTGTTCAGGAATCCCAACTCTAGCGCCCTCAATGTTGCCAAAGGGTGCCAAGGTCTGGATTCAGTCTGAGAATGGAATCCTCGGCATGGTAAGACGGGAATCTGCAACGATGGAACGCAAGCTAACCGAATGAAGGGACCGTATCCTACAGAAGATGAAGTCGATGCGTATGTGGTTTTTATCGTTTCAAAAGAGTTTGTTCACTGACATGCTATAGTGACATTATCAACGCCGGCAAGGAGACCGTTACCCTGGTGCCTGGCGCCGCTACCTTCGACAGCACTGAGTCCTTCGGGATGATTCGGGGTGGCCACGTCGACGTTTCAATTCTAGGGGTCTGTCAATCACCATTCTTCTCGCGCGGCGAATGCTAACACTCGGATTTAGGCTCTCCAAGTGAGCGCAAATGGTGACCTCGCTAATTACATGATACCAGGAAAGGTCTTCAAGGGCATGGGCGGAGCCATGGATCTGATTTCTAACCCCGATCAAACCAAGATTGTAGTCGCAACCAGCCACACCGCGAAAGACGGCTCGTCGAAGATTGTTGCTAAATGCGCCCTCCCGCTGACAGGAGCTAACTGTGTTAGCACGATTATCACGGAGCTGGTATGCAATCGATTATTGAGTGACATGGGCTTGACTAACGGTCAACAATAGTGTGTGTTCCAAGTCAATCGGAAGAAAGGCGAGCTCACCCTGACTGAGCTCGCCCCTGGTGTAGATATTGATGAAGTCAGGGAGAAGACGGATGCTCCTTTCCATGTTGCCAAAACATTGGAGGTCATGCAGTAGGGCTGTTGATTAATGTTGGCCCAGTTATACCCTGTTATATAGAAGTATATGTACAACTTTGTTTTTTGTCTAAAGAGTTTGTCCTTGCTGTGGACGACGACACAATCCTACCCATTATATATCATTATCACCCTGAATCACGGCACTTGGGCAATTAAACCCTATCCAGTTCACTCCTCTCCCTCCCCCTCTCCAACCCCAAAAAACTAACCAAAATCCCCACATCATAAACACATTTCAGAATACCCGCAAGAGTAAAACTCGCCCCAAAGAACCCCCTATTCGCAAGAACGCCCGTAATCAACGGGCCCGCACTTTGCGCACTCGTCTTGACAACATTGATAGCGCCCATAATAGCCGTGCGCTTGTCACTCGGCAACGCGGCCGCCAGAAACGCAGAGCGCGGCGCAACGTCCATATTCTGGGAGCATGCGCGGAGAATCAGGAGCGTCAGGGCGATCGGCAAGTTGAAGAGCGGGATGAGTGCAAGGCAGATGGCGGATGGAAGGTGCGTGAACACCATTGTCTTGATATTGCCAATGCGTTTTGCGATCGAGGAGGCGAGCAGCATGCTGACTGCGGCGATGATGGAGGTTGTGAAGAAGATCGAGCCCAGGGTTCCTTCCGGCAGGGAGAATTTGCGTTTGAAGAAGTAGGTCATCCAGGATCTAGCTTGTTAGCTTCTTCCTTCTCCTACGAGGGGGCGGTGACATACAGAGAAGCAAGACCCGACGCAAACGAGTCGAGACCAAAGAGGATGAAAAGACGGATGACGAGCGAGACAAGGTCGCCGTCGCCCAGGAACGAGAGGAAAGATTTCCGCTCCGGCTCGCCCTCTGCCCGTTCTCCTAGAAGGGGCTGCGTCTCGCTGCTGCGCTGCTGCTTCGTCTTGACCTCCGCCTCCACCTTCTTGCTCAGCGCCACGGAGAGAAGAAACTTGAGGAAACCGATTGCAGCGTAGGCAAAGAAGATCGTCCGGCACGCTGGAATATACTCCCACCCCCTCTTGGTCTCTAGCAAGTTAATGGCCCACCCACAGGCCATCACGCCCAGCGCTGTCCCGGCTGTGCCGACCAGCGAGTACCAGAGCAGGATATCACGCAGGAACTCCTTGGGCGTGAGGTGCGCCAGCGTCGACTCTTCGACAGCCTTGAACGGACCAATCTCGTTGCCACTGCTGCTGATCAGTACGAATCACACAAGTACATGAGTTGTGATAACTACCTTGGACTAATAACCCCCAGCACCGCGGCGGCTAGAAGCCCCCAGTAATTCCCACACAGCGCAAAGACAACCCCGGAGCCAACCATCAACGCAGAGCCCAGCGCTAGGACCGTCCGGCGACCCATGGCATCAGCAAACAGCGTGAGCAGAAAACTGATAGCGACATCGCCGACCAGCGTCAGGGTCATGAACAGACCGATCCGGTCATCGGCGATATTTAGAGCTGAGAGATAGGAAGCTAGAATCAGGGTCGAGCCGCCGTAGGCGAAGAGGCGGACGAAGCGTTGCGCGATCAGCAGCTTTGTGTCGCGCGGGGAGTGCCAGAGTGAGAGCAGGCCGACCTCCTCGAGGGTCCTGTGGAGGAGGGACGGAGAGGACTGAGAGGACTCGTCATGAGTCATGTTGGTTTAGAATTGTATATACGTCAAAATCGCCAGCTACTGACTTCTATGTGCAGAGCATTGAGTGTCGAGAATTGAAGTTGGAGAATTGCGAGCACAGGCAGAAAGATGAGCCAATGCCAAGAGTTTTGTATGCTCGGAGTCGGAGATCACCAGTATCCTGATACGTATTTAGCCTCTTATTTGTGTTAGGTATGTATCGAATACAGGATAAATACGGCTGCCTTGTCGGAGATTGCGATTATCTCGTCTTCTCCGAGCTTCTCGGAGTTAGTAGGTACTTGCTCCATTGCGCAAGAACGAAATGAATGAAACAGGCTTGTCAATGCCGACAACGCCATGGACACCACACCATATCATGTCCTAAAAATCATCCTCTATATAACTAGAAATAGTGTAGCCGAAGATCCAGCTATACCCCATCCAAATCATCAAGTCGTAGACATAGACTAAGGCAAATCACTATATATATATATACCCATCACAGCACCATCATGAACTTGGGGTCGCGGTCATCGTTATACCCTTCATACTTGGCATACTTGCCATTTCTCTTATCCCTGTTCACCTTGGCGCAGTACAAGACGTTAAGAAGGATCCTGCTCACATTAGCGACCCACCACGCAGTTGAAGCGGATGGCACGTACATAAACCAAGCAAACACCAACAAGCCCATGACCACCGTGTGACCGCGGTGGAACTGCGGCTTATCCTTGTTAGGGTAGATAAATGCTAGCTGCATGTCAGCATGTATACAATTTGGAAGCAAGTTGCGGAACTCACTCGCAACGAACCCTCCGCAGTTCGCGATTGCAAGCTGCATTCCCGACGTCGTGGCTCGCTTATAGTGTCCCGCGGAGTTGTTTGAGTTCCAAACCAGAATACATGGGACACTGGCATACATCCCGGTCGCCATGAGAAAGGTCATGCCGTACTTTGCCTGCGGGGACGTGATATTGCCGATCGCAGCATACCCGGCAATTGCGAGTGGGAGGGAGAATAGCATGATGACGCCTCTAAGTCTGACGCGATCGGACAACAAGGCAACGAAGACTATTCTAATTAGACTGAGCAGAGCGGAAGTGGGGACAGAAATACCTGTTAGCACAGCAGCAACGGCGTATGGTATGACCGTCCAAAGTTGCGTTTGGTTCGCATCGTCGGCAAAGCCACTTTCCTCGATAATGGTTGGTAGCTGTGCCGTCAGTGACCGGCAACACACAAAGGACAAGGTACGTACAAATAGACCAAACGAGTACAGCCCAGATAGGATAGCAAAGTAGGCAGTGGCCGAGAACCACATTTGAGGCTCCAGGAGCCCTCTACGGACTTCAGACCACGCCAGGCTCTCCTCCTCAGCTGCGAGCCTACTGTTCTTAGCACACGACTCTACCAAGTATAAGAGACATACCCTTGAATCTGGGGATTCTCCATTTGTATCCTCTCACGCGCAAATCGGCGTTCCTCTTCGGTCAAGAAAGGCGCACTCTCGATGCTATTGGGCAGGGCGAAGAAGCTGAGGCATCCGCAGAGGAAGGTCTGGCATTGTTAATCAATGAACGGAAAGTTTCAATAAAAACCTACCAAGATACCCTCAATGATCATGATCCAGCGCCATCCTTCCAAGCCACCTCGAGGGCCAATCTCCGCCAACCCGCGAGCCAGGAGTCCTAGCACTGTTACCTAGGGCCTTTACTTTGAGGGAATCAACGCACCACCAAAAGCACCAGACAATGAGGCAGCGGTATAGAACAGACCAATACGGAGCGCCAGATCGCCTCGTCTGTAGAATGAGGAGAGATAGAGTACCTAGCAGTGTCAGCATTTCCGAAAGAACCAGATTACACAGACAAACCATTCCGGGAAGCAAGCCCCCCTCAGCAATTCCCAACAGTGCACGGACGGCAGCAAAGCTGCCAAAGTTGCGGACAAACCCGAGGCACATGGTGAAGATGCCCCAGACTACCGTAAGCGCTGGAAGCCATATTTTTGGCGACGCCTTCTTGATGATCAGGTTGCTCGGAACCTCACTACAAACGTCAACAACAAAGTGCTTTACAGTCTTCAATGCATATGCGTACCTCAGAATATAGAAGAGATAGAAGATAGTTAAGCCGACGTCGTACTGATGGTTTGTGATACCGAGATCCTCTTCGAGACCGAGGATCTTTGCGTTACCGACGTTCGTTCGGTCGAGGAAGGAGCAGAGGAAGAGAAGTGCGAGGATAGGTAGGATTCTGTGTAGTAAGTAATATTAGTCGTGTATCAACCAGTGGTGGGCAAAGGTAGGTGGTACCTGGTATCAAGCTTCCACAAGATCTTTCTGGCCAGCTTCTCAGCGTCAGCATCGCTGTTCACGCTAAACGAGTGCTTCTTGACATTATCGGCCATCTCTACCCTAGATTTCTCAGGGTCCATGGTGTCTGGTTTGAGAATATGTGGTTGAAGGCAGAGAAAAAGGCACAACGCGACGAACAATTGCAACGTAAGAAACGAGAAGGGGAAGAAGCAAGGGGGAAGATAAACCGCCGACCGGCCAGCTGAGCACGCGAAGGAGAGGTCGTACAGGGCCCGATCGGCCATTTTTCTGACGCCGATCAACACTGGTTACAGCCAGAGGTGCAGCCCTCCAAGGCTTGATTTGCTTCAACCCCGCATTCAGGGCCAGCCAAGCGACCACCCCAGATTGCTTGCCAGAAAGCCAAGCGGGCGACAGGCGGGGAAGCAGCCACGCCGGAACCCAATTGTCAGCCAGCGATCAGTAATCCGGACTCACTTCTGGGGCCGATGGGCGGTCGTCCACCAACAGTGTCCAGATTCCTGCTCAGGTGTCCAGAGCCTTGCCCTGCCCTGCCCTGCCCTGCGCCTGCTCCAAGCCCCAGCTCCCAAGTCCCAACGCCCCAACATTGGTATCTTGGCCAACAGATGACGTCTTGGCGACAGGTCGGCTTGCTCCGACAAGATCGTCGATTCGATTGGGCTTTTTAGACGGCTAGACCAGATTGTTTGTTGAACGCTTCACAAGTTGCAAGGGAGCACAATGGCTAAACCACTAACTCATGGTGTAACCTCACGAATGCTTGCATCTTGAGATAGGGCAATTCACCTGCTGATACCTAAGCGCCGCTTCTCCTTGGCCGCTTGGCATCTGCTGAGCCTAGGTGCCCTGAGTTCGCCTTTCCCTTTCCCTTCCCCGCACTGACGTTCCCCATCTCCACAAAGCCCCAGCGTGCTGCCTACCGCAACATAATCTGAACGTAGCCAGAGCCAAACAAACCAAACCGACCATGGCAACGAAGCGCGACTCATTGTCCGCCTATTCAGACGCCTCAAGCTCCTACTGGCCCCCTGGCTGGAATTTCGCGCGGTTCGCCAGCGCCACGCCCGCAGATAATGCGACGCTCTCCGAAGAAGAACGCGCAAAAATGCAAGCCGGCTTACGCGATGTGATGGGGGAAGAGGGCGTCGCTGAGCTGGCACGCATCATGTGGCAGGAGCAACTGCGTGCAATGAGGGCTGAAAAAGAAAAGAAGGCTGTAGCGGCACCTCCGCCACCAGCTTGGCTGGGTACTTGGAGAAAGAGATATAAGGACTCGAGGAAGAGCTGGGGGTTTGTGTGTATTTGGACCAATGCTGCTGTTTCTGCTGCCGAGGAGTCTGGGGGCGCCGAGGAGTTTCAAAATAGAGTGCGAGAACTTGCTGAAAATCCGTTCAGGGCAGCCTTGGAGCAAGGGCAGCCAGCTGAACTGATCGAGGACGCGCGCGAGACGTTTGAGATTCAGTGGGTTCGGTTAGAAAATCTAGAAAAAGAAAAAGACATAAGCGACACGGACCTCGTCGAGCGACTACGCGCCCGGTACCATTCAACGCAAGAGCCTGGTTCTGTCCAGCAAGGTCTTGCTCTACCTATTTTTCTCGTTGTGTCTCCGTCGGCAGTGGTCTCGGTTCTGTCGACCTCGGGAGAACGGCCAGAAGCGACAAGCCCCGGTTGGCGATCCGGAGCGCCATTCTTGCTGGCTGTTGCAGCAGAGGACGAACAGGGTGCTGTCGAGGAGGATAAAGAGGTCAATGAGACAGCTGGGCGCAGAGAGGTGAATTCATTCAAACCTGTCTTTAGGGTCGCCGTGGAGGTGCTGGTGGGCGAGCTCTGGCCGGCGGTTGAGGAGCAGATTACGACGCTGGAAAAGATGACGACCTATGTGCAGGGAGCAGATGTGACAGAGCATGCATTGTCCACTCGTGATGATGAAGAACATGAGGGAGCTGGTGAGGATGAAGATGGCTTGGATGCGGTATGGTGGTCGATGCATCCGCCGCCACATCGGATGAGGAAGAGGAGAAGGTTGTTTGGCAGTGGATGATCTGTATCACTGTTCTCTGCCCATTGAACTTGGCTCATCGGCCCGTTTCTCTCTATTTTTATTACCGGATGCCTCGCAGAACTCTGAATTGATTCAATGACCATCAAAGCCCCATACTCCTGCTTAGTGGCTTGGATCTGCTGCTGTCGGCCGGTATGGTCAAGATCTCGTTCTCTCCTTTGGGTATACTTCTGACAACCCCACCACCCTTGACGTATTGGCCTACTGAGTGCTACATGCTACCTAAGAAAAGTGCGCTCGTTCTACCATGAGAGCACACGGAGAGTCAAATCCGAAACCGTGATTCGACGCATATGTTCATAGCGCAATGAATGCAATGCCACGAAAAGAGCAACGAGGGAAGCCGCCCCTCGGAAACCCTTAGGCGCGAATGCGCGCGCTCACTCTAAAATCGGAAATGACGAGACGGACATCGAAACGGAGCTCACCCAGAGACAAACTTGGTGGTACTTCCGAGCTCTTCATGTTCCCTCGCCATCAACCAGTCAAGCTCCCATTGCGGCCCGAGCAAACTCATACCATGGCCAACGCCTACGAATCTTCTGCAAGCCCCATGCTTATGATATGCAACGATCAATCACACGTTGCGAGCTCCAGTGGCTGTCTACCTTTGCAATGGCATGCAGGAGTAAGTCAATTTGAATAGCGGCTCGTTTCTCGATGTGACGGTATTCCATCAGCCTTGGCCGTTGATGGAGGTTGACTTGGTTAACCTCAATCAGGCCGACACATTCATTATCTAGGTAGAACCCTACTTACCTCAACACGCTGCCGCAATACGAGCTCGCATGCAGAGTGCTTGGCCGCTTCGGTCCTCGAGCGTCCAGTTGATGGCTCTTTCATGCGTCTTTCATCAAACTCTTGGGAAGCATCGACAAGTTAAGCATAACAATGGACATGCCACGCTGGTAGCAAACGCCAACAGGACACAGAGCGAGCCTTCATACATTCCCATATCTATCGCAACCGCACAAGATGTCAATCGCCTTACAATCTAGAGTCAACAATCCGAGAAAGCCACACCATTGATCTCACAAGTGCTAACAGCTCTGTCAAGACTCAAGATAACAAAGCCAACACTTCATGCCTAAGCGGTCATCTGCGCCACCTTCAACGCCAGATTCGTGTTGATATCTGTTTTCAGATCTTTCAGCAGATTGCCCATTTGAGTGATCACTGTAGGCGCGTAGGTATTCTGCGCCACGCTGCCCGCCCAAAACAGAATCCCCTCGTCCACATACGTTTCGAAGGTCTGGCGCACCTTTGCTACCTGCCAATTCAGATAAGCCGGCATGATCTCCCTCCAGGATTTTTCAAAGTCATAATTCACACCCTGCGTCGCCGCATATGTCGTCAGATCGCCAAACAGCTTTGCAATGTTATCAAACGTCGAATGAAACGCGTCTACCACCCTGTCCTCGCGGCGGTAGTTGTGCATGTCTACTACGTCAAGAAGAATACCTACACGCTCTTGCGGGTTATAGTTGTCCCACATGTTTCGGGAAATAAAGTCCCACCCCTTGACCATGTACTCCTTGTACACGTTGAAGTCACGGTCGCAGACCTGGAGGTTCTCGATGAATCGATTTGACAGGCCTGAATCGCTAGTGCGACCCAGGAGCCCCGTAAAATAATCGTTGATGTTGCCTGCCCAGTTATGCGTGAAGGACAGACTCGTGTATGTCGTGGTCGGCCAGTTGTGTTGGAAGATGCCGTGTGGCCCAAACACCTGAGTGAAAGGGACGGCTCCCTCAGTCAACGCAACGTGGTTGGGAGTCTCACCGGCGGCCATGTATTCGAGCGCGTTGCGAAACTCTTGCTTCTCCAGGACGTGCTCGGTCACCCAGTCGGTACCACTAGCGAGCGTGCTGAGACTGGTTATGCCCGCCGCGGCACACAGACCTTGTTTCGCGACCGTCCAGGCTCGGCCAGTTGTGAGGAGTATGCTAGATGCGCCAGGATATTGCTGCACCCATATACTTGATCTTTGGCCGTTGGGGCCACAGAGAGCCATGGCGACCCTTTCGCGGGCGCCACGCGGGAACAGATCGCGTTCCCCTAGAAGGAAAGAAGCCTCTAAGCCTCCTACTAGCTGGGATTGGGATGAGTTGGAAACGGATATGTCCCGTTTCCCCCTGAGGAGCGCGGTCAAGTCATCCGTTCCGCAAGAGTAATCGAACTCGTCTTCCTCGTTGTAGACATTTGGCAGGTTGGACTCTTCCTCCAATTCGCTCGTCAGACTGTCGAGATGACTAGGACCGTAACAGAGGTTGATATCTGGCAGCTCAGGAGACGCAGGCTGGTTTGGATCCGCACAGCAAAAGTACGAGTAGGTACCGGAGCGACATCCCCAACCATCTGTGGCAACTGTTGTCTCGCCAGGCTCGCAGCCTGTCTTACAGTCCGTCGAGAAGTCAAAGAGGAGGTTCTCCCACTGCACCCAGGCCGTGTTTCCGGCACGCCATTTGCAGTCCTTCCAGGGTGTTGGATCTTCGCAGCAGAAGCTCTTGAATCCACCGTTATAGCTGCAGCTTTGCTGTCCCCCTTGGCCCTGCTTAGCCTTGGTGAGCTCGTTGGGAAGGCGATTGTCGTCGCCGCAGCCATAGGACTCGAAGGAAAGGGCGCCACCTAGGGGCCCAACGCAGACCCGAAAAAGGCACCGGCAGCGCAGATAGGGGCGGCGCCAAACCACTTACAGGCGTCGAGGACGTCTGTTGACTCTGTCTTGGTACAGCAGAGCGACTTGTGGCCAGTCCAACAGCCGTCAGTGCTGGCCGAGACCTCAATCTCCTCGTCGTTGCAGCGGTTCTTTGCCAACAGGCCACAGAACTTGGGACTGCCTTTCCATTTGCAGGTCGGCGGGCTCTTGGAGGGGCAGCAGAAGTAGCGTGTTCCCTGGTTACAGCCTAGCTCGATTCCCAAAGGGTTCTTATTGCTTGAAGATTCCTCGACAGGAATCAAACCCGAGGGACAGTCGGCGCTGCACTCACCCCAGACGCACTGACTGGGGTCGTTATTTGCATGTGCAGCGAGCACTGGAACCGTCAGGTCGGTGCGCCCGGCTGCCTTGACCAGGGCCCGGATGGCGGTGCCCTTGTGGTCATCTGTCGAGGCCGCCCAGACCATCACCCCGCCCAGACAGAGCTCGTTGGCGTAATCCATCTTAGCTTTGAGGGTCTCATCGTCGTCGTATGAGACCCACTGGTTCGTGTCCCAGGTCACCATCTGCACGCCTGCTTTCTCATCATGGACCACCTTGGCGCCGCCCGCGTCGATGATGTCCTGAATCTCAGAAAACATCAAGCTTCCAGCTGACGCTGAGCACTTGCCGGGATTGCCTCCAGCCGAGAAGCCACAGCCCGGAGAGTTGCATGCCGGATCCGACAGGGTGAAACTGCGGCCATAGAAGCCCATTCCCATAACGACCTTCTTAGGGTCAATGTCGTTACGCCAGAGGAGCTCCAGGGCAAGGTTAATCTCAGTTAGGTTAGTATGCGAGTTGATATACGGCCCTAGGTAGGGGTTTGTGCCATCCCATGTGCCGTGCAGGTCATAGCTCATGATATTGAACCAGTCGAGAATGGGCTCCATGTTCTTGATGTCAAAGTGCTGCAGATACCAAAAGGAAGCGGGCAGAGTGATCGTAAGTCCCCGGTTGCCTAGTACAGCTTTGAGATTCTTCAGAAATGAGACGAAATTCTCAAAGTCTTCAGGAGCGCCGGAGCGCTCTCTGCTACACTGCATACTTGTCAGTTATGCCTCTGCTCGACAAGGATAGCAACATACGGGTACTCCCAGTCAATGTCCACGCCGTCAAAGCCATACTTGTCCATGAACGACAGGAAGGACTCGAAGAAAACATCTTGTTGGTCTGTTGATGCTGCCAACTCGGAAAAAGTTCGCTTTGTGGGCTGATCAGGGTCGTTCATACTCCAGCCGCCTATGGCAATCTACAACCAGGTTGTTAATGCTTATCTTTGGGACCTTGGGTTTCTGACCTACCCAAACCTCCAGACTGGGGTTATAGTTCTTCAGTGCGGTCAGCCGCGGCATGTATTCCTCGTCCGAGTCCTGCATGTTCGCAATCTTATAGCTATCCGGATCGATAAAAGCAAATGCATAGTTGAGATGCGTATACGCCCCTATCAGCAAGTCTTCCGGGTTGACTGCGGAGATTGAAGTTAGCAGACGGCTGAGGAGCGAGAGAGAAAGAGAGAGCGACTCACGGCCATTGCACTTTTTACTCGTCGACCACCCCTCATAATACCCGATCACCTTCTTTCCCGCGCTCGAGCCTCCCGGGCAGCTGGGCTTGGTCACTTTCTCATCACCACAGAAGTCCTCGGTCGTGCCACAAAAACCATACTCAGAGCAGCAGACATTGAGCGGGCAATTTGATCTCTCACTCCACTGCGAGCCCCATCCCGGGTCACATTCGCTTTTTGTGTCGCAGGTAGAGGTGCAGTTCTCCGGGGCGCAGTAGGAGGGGCCCATGCCACAGACCTATTTCTCGTGAGTTACTGTTGGCTATTCTCCCGAGGTTCGAAACAACTTACATTGTTCTTTCCACAGCATCCTAGCTTACATGGCCTGTCGAGGGAGCAGGAGTAATCTTGCTGTGCGTTTACATTAGCGAGGGAGACAAGGCAGACGAGAGCTGCGAGAAGAATGCATATATTGAAGTGGTAAGAGTACAGCGACATGATGGTAAAGATCTGTAGTCTGACATGGGATAGCCCATCGGCCGTACACCTGGGTTTATAAACCACCTCCTCGTTTATCATCTCATCTTCTCTAGTTGCTTACCGTTGACCATGACTAGTAAGGGAAACATTGCGTGAAATCCCGCCAGCCCCGGTCTTGTCAGGAGCACATTGACAGACACCTGCATGAAGGATCGTACTCCCTGCTGAGGTAGCATTGCGTAAAGCGTTTTTATCACAAGACGTGCCGCGGACTTGCTGCCTCTGATGCCTGTGGTTCTCAACAGGCACCAATCTGAGAGAAGCCCTAAACGGCGATTCCGCATGGTGAAATTGCGAGAAGCGAGGTCTGACCACATGCAACTCGACAATGACCGATCTATCTGACACAGGGGAATAATTCGGAAGTGAGACATTCTAGATAAGGTCCAGGGTTTCCCCTCTTTTCATGCAGGGACCGGGGCATAGGGCTGTGTGATGTGATATGACATGCATAAGCCGCGACCCTCAACCCAATCAACAGGCAGCATGCTTATCCCAGACAAGGACTCAAAACACTAAAAGGCGCACAGAGAGAGCAGGTACGGACACAATCTCGGGGTAATCTCCGAATGAGCTGGTCACTTGCAGCAGGGTCTGATCGAGAGTCGAGTTGCGCAGACTGATTGGTGCACATAGCAAGCCCGTAACTGGGGTGACTATGGAGAGCATCAAGTAGAGGGAGAGGCTACACTATTCAGCCAATAAGAAGCTGCATGGTGTTGCAGTTCTCGGACACTGTCCAGATCCCGAAAGGAGATTTGTACTCCCTCGAGCACGGAAAGCAAATGGTCGGTCTCATTCGACTCTCATAACCCAAGCCCTACCCGTGGGCTTGAATTTTCTAGCAGATTTGCTCTCCAAAGAACACAACATGTGGACCTTCATCGCTTTGCTCTTGCCATTAGCCCTAGCTGCCGACCAGAGTGTGAGTCCCAGCCATACATTCAAGTACATGCACTAACTATCGAAACAGTTCTTCTTCTTTATCAACCAGACCGAGACTCTTTTCTCCGGCATATCAGCGCAATGCAATCTAGCCCTATCTGTTTCCATCCCAGAGTGTCCGCAAGAGCTGCTCAATCTCCTCGGCAGCAGCCAATTCTACACGGTGCAGAATGAAACTATGATGGACATACTGTGCCGAGAGGCTTGCCCACCGGCTCTCGACACCTATCGGTCAAGCGTACAAGAGGCTTGTGCCAACGATCCGCAGCCCCGTGCTGGCTACCCGGCCACGTATTGGGTGGACGCAGTGTCCTCTGTGCAGACGCAAATGTGCCTCAAGGACTCCACTGCGGGCCAATACTGTACTCAGTTCCTTGAGCAAACGTTGGGTGACGCGGCCGATCCGACAGACCTGCTGGGAGGATATAACACAGAGCAACTGTGTTTAGAGTGCATCGTCAATCTCTTCCAACACCAGCAGTCAACTCCTTACTCCAACTACGACGTCGAAATGTCAGAAGCCTGGGCCGAGATACAGGCCCGCTGCAACCTCGAATACCCAACTGCAACACCCACGCTGGAGACGAATGTGACAAGCCTAGGAAACTACGCGCCCTCAGGCTATGCCACAGCTGCCTGCGTCGGCAGCCGCACTTACGAGGTCGTCAGCGGCGACAACTGTGTCGATATCTCCCAGACAAACCACGTTTCAACAGGATCCCTTATCACCCTAAATAGTCTGCGCTTGGATTGTACAAACCTACTACTTGGTCAAACCCTTTGCCTGCCTCCAGAGTGCGACGACTATGTCGTACAGAGCGGCGACACCTGTATCGATATTGCCGCCAAGTTCCCAGACGTCTCCTACCAGCAAATAGTAGCCTGGAACCCTACAATCAACCCATACTGCACGAACCTCCTGGTCGACCAGAACATCTGCGTTGGCCCGCCAGGTGGCATAGCAAATTTCACCACCGTACCCGGGGCCACGGCCACGCAGACAGGCCTCTATGCCACCGAGACAGCCACGAGATCGTCGCCAGTCGCGGAGGGAACTACGACCAGATGTGGAAAATATTACTTGGTACAACCAGTAAGCCATGTCTCAAAGCCCCCAGTGAAAATTCCTCATTAACAAAACAAAGGGCGACTACTGCGAGATCGTCGCCCTCAACCAAACAGTGTCCCTGGATCTCTTCTTAGCCATGAACCCGCAGATCGACTCCTCATGCAGCAACCTCCTCTCAGGCTTCAGCTACTGCGTGCAGCCAACGCGCGACTTCAACACAACAACCACATCGCCCGTCATCCCGGCGCCAACCTCCACCCCACCAGGCACCACAACCGAGTGCTACGAGTGGTACATCATCCAGTCCGGCGACTACTGCGCCAAAGTGACAGACCAGTTCGGGATCACTTTTGCGCAGTTCCAAGCCTGGAACCCCGCTGTCGCGGATGACTGCTCGAATCTCCTGCTTGATGTCGCGTATTGTGTAAATGGGGCGCTTACCGTTGCGTCGACTCCTGCTGCCGCGGTGGCTTCCCGTCGGACTTTGGATGCGAGGTTGGAGCGGGGCCGAGATCTCGCTGGCGTTGTGAGGGCTCGGAGTGGTCCTGTGCAGACTAAAGCGCCGGGGTCTGCTGGCGGTGGTGTAGCTATTGGTTGGCCTGGGGTGAACTCGCCTAGACTGAGACAGCAGATGGGATTGGGAATTGATATATCCTGAAGGAATGATCCTCTCTAGTCTGCAGTTGGTGTGCAATTCCAAGTGATGGGCTGGATTACACATCCCACCGAATAATCTAGAGCGCTTCAAGTTCCTAGTGCATCTTATCAGATAGTAGAAGAAATATAAAGTTGAATATATATATATATATATATATATATATATGACGCAAAACCTGGGATCGCCGCATGACATTCATGTAGGACGGGCTAGGGTCAGCCCAGGTTGCCCTAGTTAGATCAGGGTCGCGCGGCGTACATCCCGCATTCTTGTTAGATGACTTGGCAAGGGAGTCAATTCAGTTCTATGATGGGTATTGAACACTTGGATGGATTGAGAAGTTTACGGATAACTTTAACAAGATTATAGATCTCTATGTTGGTGGCTCTGAAGTCTATCACACACTCCATGTCTATGCAACAAGGAATGTCCACACCCAAATACCAAATCTCAGCGAGACCCTGACATCCCCTCATTTAAGCAACGAGCATCACGAATTGCAGTTTATATGTCCTAAAAGTCTGAATCAGGGATTTTACGTTTTAAAAGCGCCGTTTTCTTGTTGTTACAGAGGTCCTCAGCTTTCTGATTCGCCGACGGGCGAGCCCTTGAGGCCCGCGGAATTATACATCGCTGGACCTTGTGCTCCATTGACACGCAGCGAAAACAACTGATATTATTTGCCGGTGACTCTACGCCTCAGGCACCAACACATACATTACACGACAACGTCGGCAAGAACCTTTCAACTTGACATGGTATGATCGGGCAAGGTCTGCTTCCTCCCAGTTTGAGCTAACGTCAATCAGAGCAAGCTCAATGGTCTCCAATCTGCCGAATGATATGCAACGTGCCTAGTACGACAGGAGAATTGTTTTTGCATGAAGTCAACTGGGGCTTATGGACAACGACGCATATCCGTTACCAAACAACTCTTCAAAATGTCCGGAGTTACAACTTACGACCTCCATATTTGTGCGCCACCCAACAAGAAAGCTAGGAGTTACTGTTGTGACATCCTAGTGGATGGCATCATAACGCCATGGCAAGCACGTTTGTATGCTGCAGCTGACGCCATAGAGTGTCTCCAAATGGGAGTCTTAAATAGCTGCCGCCCAGCTCTCTCTTATCAGTTCAATCTTGATTGTATTGTTCGGCGTCAAAATGGCTGCTAGCGCTACGCATAGAAATATTGGGCCTGTTGACAAAACTGCTCATAGTTCGGTGCGCAGAGCATCACTAGACAATGAGGTTGACCGAGTCGACGCCAAAGAGGAAAGAGAGTTTGTAAGAGATAACCCCTCTTCTTAGGCTCAGACTGACAAGTTTAGCTATGGAGACTCGATTTAGGACTCCTGACTATTGGGTTCCTAGGATATGTGTTCAAGTACCTCGATCAGATCAATATTGTATGGACCGCCCCGTATACACGCAGGAATGAGTCGAGCTAAACATTATTTAGAGCAATGCGTACGTTTCCGGGATGCAAGATGACCTGAAGTTATACGGCAATGAGTTAAACTACTTTACGACCTATTTCAAGTGTGTATGTGATTTTAATTTGATGTCTCAAACTAACGGCTTGATAGCATTGGGTATATGGTCATGCTGTTTCCGTCTTGCATTCTGGTCTCATATATCGGTCCATCTGTATGGCTGCCGGCTTGTGAAGTAAGTTGCCAGATGTCGACCTCGCATCCATCGATCCTAACAATAATAGGTCTTCTGGGGTGTCTTTACTTGCTGTTTGTCGACAGTGACAAATGAAAAGCAGGTAAGAAACATATCTAAGGTCTTAAATCAGTCGCTGATAATTCAGGTCTACGGTCTCCGCTTCCTCATCGGGTTCTTCGAGGGTGTGACATGGCCGGGATACTATACTATCATTAGGTCAGTCAGAGCGAGATAGAGATGGACAGAGAGTTAATGAATGCTTTAGTCAATGGTACCTACCACACGAGCTGGCTCTGCGCATGAGCATTTACAACATCGCCCAGCCTGTCGGCGCAATGATGTCTGGCGCTATACAAGGGTCTCTAGCAACGAACCTGGACGGGTCCATGGGCCGTGCGGGTTGGCGCTGGGCTTTTATTACCAACGTAAGCCTTTACAATGCTGAAACTACACTATGTATGGTATTAATGACTCTATGCAGGGCGTCTGTACCATATTCGTTGCGCTGCTTGCATTCATTGTCCTTCCAGGTTATGTATGCCATGTCTTCATTCACTTATCAACAACGCAGCGCTGATACTCTGACAGCCAGAGCGTCCGAATCCGCTGTCCAGATTCTATCTAAAGCCGAAGCACATAGGTATTTTATCTTGCTCTACCACCTATATTGGTGTTGCGTTGATGATCATAGAAATTGCCCTAGCACGAGGAAGACGCGTTGGCCGAAAGGCCCAAACCGGAATCACACCTAGAAGCTTTTTGCGGACTTTTAAGATTTGGTTCTTCTGGGCGATTGTCCGTGAGTTATAGCCTGTCCAGAAAGTGAAATATATGCGTACTGACGGGATATGCGTCAGTCGCATGGCCCATTGGAAGTAATACGGCCCCAACGAGCTACTTCAACCTGTGGTTGAAATCTCTCACAAACGCTAACGGGACTGCTAAATAGTAAGTCTTTGCAGAATTATGCCATCAGTGTCCTGGTTAACATGAACCAGTTCGGTGGGCATGCTCAACTACCTCCCCATCGTCGGCCAAGCCATCCAACTCGTCGCCGAAGTCATCTTCAGCGGCCTCAGCGATCAATATGGGCGATTCCCATTCTTGCTTCTCCATTCTGTGGGTCTCCCCAGCTTCAGAACCAAGCAATCCAGACTAACCATGCAGGCAATCAACATCGCCTCCCTCATCATCCTCGTAATCCAGCCCTCAAACCAGGCCCTGCATATGGCTGGATACTACCTGAACTACGTGGGAGCGTAAGACTACCCATCCGATCCAACCTCACTATATACGCTGACTGATACATATACACGTATAGCGTCTCCCTAATGCTCCTCTGCTCCTGGGCCTCAACGCACCTGCAAAGCGAGCCCGAAGCACGCACGATCCTCTTCGCCAGCGGCACGATCATATCGTACGCGCTGAATGCCTTTGTTCCCATTGCGGCTTTTCCAGCCTCGGAGGCGCCGCATTGGCGCATTGGGGCAAAGCTGTATCTTGGATTTGCGGTTGTCGCGTTGTTAATGTTTGTTGGTATCCATCTTGGGTTCAGGAGGGAGGGGCAGATGAAAAGGAAGGCGGCGCAGAGGGGAGGTGAGGAGGAGAACTGAGTTGTCAGTGAGTGTATGGGAGCACGGTTGATATCTTGGTATAAACTCCTGGGTGATGTGTGTCCTCTTGACTAGGGCTGCCGAGAGAGCCGCGTCCTCAATCGCTCTCGACTGTTCTCTTTTATCACGCTAGATTTCTCGAAGCTACTATTGAGACAGCCAGATCAATCAGATTACTTTTACTCTGCGTTCGACAAGAAATAACCGCGGTCATAAGCCAATGGCAAACCAGCAGCGGCCGCCTCTACACGATTCGCTCGCCAATGCCGGTTACGTCAGTCCTGCAGGATCAAGTATATAAGCACAACCCCCCAGCCCAGCCTTGCACAACAATCCAGCTTCCTAACAAGATGGCCACCGACGAAGCCAAAGCCGCATACCGCTCGACTCTCGAGGTCCTCTATTCCAACATAATATTCTCTCCGAAAGCCGCCGAGGAGCTCGCCTCAATCACCCTGGCGTCCAACGTACCGCGCGAGACACAACTCCGTACTTTTTGGGAATTCTTCCTAGACACGGTCTTACAGCACCCAGAGCACCATGATCACCTCGTCGACGTCCTCATCGATCTCTCCGAGCTCCCGGACGCAGTAACCAATACGCCCCAGGAAACAAACCAGCCTGAACCTCTGAGGGTACATGGCCAGCAAGTCTGGAAAGACCTCCCGATGCTCAGCAGCTCTGTAGCTGAGTGGTGGGACCTGTACGCCTCCGTTCTCCCGCCCGACTGCACACCGAGTGAAAAGGAAGGAGCCATCAGCCGAGAGCTCAACAAGAATCGATTCTTCGCGCTCCTCGTCACCATAGATGAGCCAGTCTTCCTGAAGTACGCGGTATATGCGATCCATACACTCCGCGAAGCCCTCGAGTTCCACCTGATGTATCGACGGCCCGGCGAGCTGCTGGAGGCGTGGATCCCTGCTGCGGCGGTGTGGATTGAGGTGCTGGGAGTGCAAATGTATGAGTGGGAGGGGGTTTATGAGACTAGGGAGGCGAATGGAGGTCGAGCGAGGGGTGGGTCGTTGTGGAGGGAGGGAGAGCCGGGGTTCAGTAAAGAGAGATGGCGGTTTTGGCGGGAGAGGTTCGCGCAGGCCAAAGGGATGAAGGGAGAGCCTATCGAGACGAGGAGGATTGCTGAGGAGGCCGAGATCATGATGATGGAGATTGAGGCTGGTCATGTTGAGTAGAGTCAAGGCAAAATGTTTGATGCACCTACCTAATCCAGAAAGTTAGCTTGTCTCATTCAATACAACGGCCTGAGACAGTCACTATTGCACATGGCCTTCTTGTTACCTTCATCCTCAAGGTGCATTACCACTCCGTCGAGCGCAAGCGTCTTCGAAAACCCCGCCCCTCCGTTTGTACCAGAAACGGTTTAGATAACTCGGCCCCTCGGCGGGTTGTTGCGTCCTTCGTCTTTAGACTCGCGGCCGTCAACGAGGATCGGAAGCTTGAAGAATAGAAGTGTGTTGCTATGGCAGTCGTGCCATCGCCTGAGTCTTCAAGCGACAAGATCCACCGCTAGTAACACTCTTTGTGCAGGCATGCGTCTGGGAGGCTCTATCTCCATGAGCGAAGCGTGGTTTGTGTTGGTTTTAGAGGATGAAAGGATTGTGCGGGAACATCGCGAGACCGATTTCTATATGCGTTTGTCAAATATATAGACTAATCTTGAGCATCCAAAGCATCGACCGTTGATTACTAAGGCTAATAGCCAACATATGAGCTCGGGAAGCTTGAGAATATTCCAGAGAGTGAGTTAGTTGCGAGGGGAAGAAGTTGGGACTGTGGACTGTCCGCACCTTCTGTGCCTGCGGGCTGTCACGTCACGCATCCTTTCTTCCACCCATCTCACCTCCCTTTTCGCCTTCACCATCATCCATATTCATCTATAGTCTATAACTGAGCAATCATCGGACACGATGGACTTCTGCTTTACGACGTTGGAAGGCGGGATCTGCTTGATGCAGCCAGGAAAGGCCGTTCGGTTCATGCTTTCCGGGGCCTAGGGAGGGATACGAGTGTGGACCGATGCCAGAACAGAAGAATAGTGAGTACAATTTGGATGTATTGTTCTAAGATTATTTGATCATATAAATAACAGGTCAAGGAAGTACAATACAAGGGTGCCCGCCCGCACGAAGCCGGCCATACAGCGACTTGCCCAGCTGTTTCCCAAACTCGTTGCTGTCCGACCCTCTCGCAAGTCGTATTGTTGGCTCAGCGCCTCGAATGGTCCCAACTACATTGGGAGACGCAAAGCGAAATTGAAGCGGAAGCCTCGAGAGTTTCAGAGTCCCTGTCGGCAATGACGATTGCCCTCTTCTCCTTTGCTGTGATATCAGCTGTATCACACCTCGCCTTGTGGTTCCTGTAGATGCATACTGGGACCCAGAGCACCGGGGCCTGGTGGACAGCATGAAGTTGTTCAAGAAGGCTGCGGCGCTCTCTACGCAATTTGTCTACCACCGCTCTGGTTTCGCCAACGAGGAAGACGTTGAAGTCGCATGCAGCGAAGAAGAGAGCCAGCGCGACCAGAAGTGTCTTTCGTCTAGCGCCACCTTCTATAAGCAGGCATCCGCCTTTAGCAAAACGGAGTGAATCAAAAGCCTTGTCCTCAGCCTCGTTCCCCCCCCCACCCCCCCCCCGGAGAGCCGCTGTAAAAGGTTGGTTTTGGTTTGATATTGTCGACTCCTCTACCGCATTCAGCAGGTCGACATCCGGTAGGGTAGTCGGCTCATGGTTCAACAGCAGCGGGCCCCATCTAGACCAGTTTGCTCGACTATGCTTGAGCTCCCCGAAAGTTCCCAAGTTTCCAACTGTCGCTTCATAATTGAATCATATGTCGGGAAAGATATCAAGCCTTGACACGATAAATCGCTACTCATGCATCTGTCCAGGAAGGGAGTTGAATATTCAGTGACCTGTACCTTGAATGTCTCATCAACGGAGGGTTTTTAGGGTTTTGGGTTATAACCCAAACTTATCGATGCCTTGAACCATGCCGACTCGAGCAACGACCGCGGCCTTGGAAGAGACCATCCTCTTTATACGGATGCTTACCAAAAGACCTTGGGTCGGTTTGAGCTGCAATGACCACTGTTCAAATTCGACTGTCGTCCCACAAGCTATGACCCGTCAGATAGTGGTCCGAGTCGTAGAAATGGTTTTGCGCATCAAACGGCACAATTCTCTGGCCCCAGCGTTTCTCCACCTCTGTATGGAGATTCTGTGTACTGACCAGCGGGTAACCAAACCCTCCAAGTGAGCAACAAGGGGCCCAAGCAGAGGTCCCCGGGAGGGACTTCTTGAGGTCGCGGAGGGCGCAAAGAAGGGCGCCGTACTCATGAACCTTGCTACTATCGACGTTAATGCGGAAGTGCACAGCCCGGAGGACGGAAGAGGCGGTCTTGGTCAGGGAGCGCATATGCTCCCACACAGCGAGGAAGCCGGGGTTCTCGTCGAAACCAGGATCTCTATAGAGGCGATAAGAAATCTCACCGGTTGTCTGGAGCTCGACATCAATGGCACACAGGCCGTCGTTGCTTCCATCGTACCGCTCAGTCATATCAAAGCCCAGGATACACTGTGGTGCTTGAGGATCGCTGGGGACGTGAAGGTTGAAATCCAGACAGGTGGGATTAGATTTCTGGCCGACGTCTGTGAGAAAGCGCAACTTTGCCGCGACGGGTCTGTCAATAATGGTGAACTTGACTCCCGCCTTATCGTCCCGGAGTAAGGCCGTCGATGGCCTCAATTGCGCTTCCCTACCACCAGTCTTTACCAGGAACTGTATCCATTGTGGCGTTGGACCTCTAGCGTACTCAAGGCCGGCTTCGGCTTCTTCGACCGGGGTGGTGGACGCAGAGGGAATGAGAGCACCCGTGTCCTATAGATGCGTCCGGTTAGTACCTGCTCAACGTAAGGCCACACTCGGCCAAAGGAAACGACCTATACCCGGTACAGGCTCGTCAAGCATACCTGGGAGCTTGCACTAATAGCATCTCCAGCCGGTACCGACCGCTGCGACTCACGAGGCTCTTGGCCAGCGCTGGCGGTGTTGATAGCTTGACCAGGCTCGAATGCAAGGGCCATGGGGTTGAGCGTGTGTTTCGGGTCTGACATCACGACTATTCTGGGGAAATGCGGCAGAAACCCGCAGACGATATTGAACGCAACAAGAATGCACTGATATACAGATAGAATTGGCAGGAGAAAAAAGGATGCTGGAACGCAGTTGCTGATGGGATTTGCAGTGGACTATTTTGACCAGGAGCAGAGACAATCAAGAAGATGCAATCGTAGAAAAGAAGGAGGGGCGCGAACGCGCGTTGTCCTTTATCTTGAGCCCCTTAGCTGGCGGATTATGTAGTCGTACTGTCGTGGTACTGTCGCGAGATACAGCACAAGCCACAGGCCCATTCACAGAGGCAGGCAATGCCACTTGAACAGCAGTAATCCCATTTTGACGGAGATTAGGGATGCAGTTTTCTACCCGGCAAGATACCTTAGAAACTTAACCATATATGGACTTGACATACATGGTGTTCTACGTTCTCGCAATTAGGGTTAGCCAGGCTGGGTGTGGTTGATCATGGAGTCTGCTGGAACAGTGCATCCAAACTAGCAGCTAGTTGTGAAACGGTGAAGACATGCTCATAACAGCCCCTTGGACTTGAATGTATTGAAGTTAAAGCAGTGAAAATGCAGTCAATCAACCAGTACGTGGTGTCTATTCATAATCTCCATATGACATTACTAGTCAACTAGGAAGGTCCAGAAGCAAACTTGAACCTCTATCATAATTGAGGACAAAGACGGTAGAAGGCTCTATAAGAATGGAAGATGATAAAGCAAATTTGGAAGAGTGCATGGATGGTATCCCTAAATGCGATTAGGAAAGCGATATGTCTACTATCGGGCTTCAAGACATGGCATATCTATTATACATTCGCTAGCACCCGAGCCTATCTATGCATATATCTAAGCAGGCCTATACAGCGGAAAACAAGCAGAGACAACGGCCACCACTCTCATGCAGTATCATAAGTATAACAGAGGACGTCACCCTCAGTATTCAGCAACGTCTCAAGAGTCGCATTTCCCGCAAGCCGACCAATATTGACCGTGAAGTCAAGCGTGACATTCTTCCCACTGTAATCCATCGGCTCAACCGGCCCACCAACCTCATGAAGGCGGGCCGGAAGGTCCTGCTGCTGCCACTCCCAGAGAATGCGATCGAGGTTGCCGTGGTGGAGGTAGAAGAGAGGATCGCCGGGGCTCTCGTACTGGTTCCCCAACGTCCCGAGAACACCACCGACACCGAAGTGTCCGCTGCCGTGGATATTGGGCTCGGTGAATTGGGGGATGTTCTCGAGGGCGCGCGCGAAGGTCGTGTAGTCGGGCTGGCTTTGGACATGGTCGACGAGGCTCTGTGCCGCGAAGCTGTTCATGATCCAGGGGATGTAGTCGCGCTGCAGGCAGCCGCCGCCGGCGTGGTGGAGCTGGAACTTGTCGGAGGTGAAGGGGCCGTTTTGGACGCAGCCTCCGCCGGTACGGCCGGTGAGGTTGAAGGGGTTGTCGGCTGGGTCGGTGATCTCGACCCAGGCACCGTTTCCGCCGAAGCCGGTGTCTGGATCGAAGATCTCGGTTTCGTAGATGGCGGTTGATGAAAGGTTAGTGGAGGCATCTTGCGACCAGTTCCAATAGCTGATGAGAGTAAGCATTTTGCCCGGTATATTGCGAATAAGACCCAGAACTCACGGCTGGGCACCGGTGTATCCACATTCCTCGCGCAGTGACTTCTCGTATGAGGCCACAAAGTACCGATGCCAGAGCAAGAAGTGACCCTGAGAAACGAACAATGATCAGCGCGATCGGCACAGGACAAGATAATCCTGTAGAGGCCTTACCACGAAGTGGATATATGGAGTCTGATCGGAGTGAACCGCCTGGAAATCGTCAAAACGATTGACAGTACCGTTCAGCCCAGATTTGGCCTCCAGAGTGGTCAAGCACTGGACGGCATCAATGTACTCGGCCTTCTCTTCGACGGTCAACTGTCTCCTAACCAGATGTTAGCAGAGATCGACGCCCTAGTTTCATCCACGAGCTCACCATTCTTTGCGCACAGGAGGGTTGCTGCACGTTGCGCGGCGTCCATGGGGAGAACCGGAGGCAAGATTCAGCAGCGCCAAAGAGGAGAGGAGCTTGGCAAGACGCATCTTGAAAGTTTGTCTGAAACACGAGCCACGGCCTAGAATTCCTTAATGTTGTAGGGGAAACTGCAGCCTTTTGAAAACAATAGTCGGGCCGCCCGGCTATGGCTTGTTCGGCAGGAGTCTGGAAGCCCTAACGCTGGCTCCAGTGCCAGAATGTGCCAAAACCGCCGTCTCCGTTAGCCTTGTCTAGCGTTGCACCGGCGTGGGCTCGGTGGGACGCGGGAGGGTAATCCCTGTCAGGCCCGCCTGGGGTGCACGCCTCTGCATACGAGACCCACCCGTAGAGTGCAAGGGGCTGGAATAATATCCTCTTCAAATGCCTCATTTGTCTGTCGTGGCTCGGCATCACCGGCCCCATCCTGAGGTTTGGTCGTCCCGATACACCGCTCGTTGGACTTCATTGACTTTGGCCAGAATTGCATGGTTTGATGACATTCTCCAAGTCCTATCAATTCCTGAACCTTCGTCTCCAACAGAATGATCGACAGCGACAGGGTTTCTGGCCGCCGGCTAATCGCGACTATGGAAAGAGCAGTGCCAGCGTGGGACTGGCAAGAATTGGCTAAAGGCCACGAATGCCAAGGCAAGAGCACTCAACACAGTCTCCAATCGCTTTAAGTCAAGCCATATGGATGTTTGCAGTATATTTATTCCAAATCACTCCTAGAACGGTCGCAGGTTTAACACTGAAGCTTCGAATCGATCCTGGCTGATACTTCGGCATTGGCCCAGTGGGCTTCGCTAGGCTTCGTTATTGGTGAGAAACCATCTCAGACGTACGTAGTAGTTTCTGCCCAGTCTTCAGCGCTTTCGTAGTGGCTCAGCGAGTCCAGGATCACGGCCCCTGGGAGTCAGGATTGAGTAGTACGCCGTAAGTGATAAGATTATTCTTCATGCTGTGGAATTGCAGCCCCGGTTTCCAGAGTTTGATTTCTAGTGGCGTTTGTTAATTTACCGATGATGACAGAGTCAGATTCAAGAAACCTCTTTCCTTTTATAATCTAGGCGGACCCTGGAATACCAACGCAGTAAGAAGCAGTCGAATATAGTGTCGTGACTGATGCGACCGGCTCACAACCTCGCTCGAGTCAAATCATGGCGTACATCTCGGCGAGCCATGGCTTGTTGCAGCCGATGTTCCTCATACTCATGAGCATCCTGTTATTTTTATCGGTCGTCATTGTCTCACTGCGAGTGTTCTGCCGAGTTTTTCGCGTCCACAAAACCGGTATCGACGACTATCTCATCGTGGCAGCGACTGCCGTTACCGTTGGCATGGGGATCATGAACGGGTTTCATGTCGCGGTAGGAACAGGGTAGGTCGTGCTTTCCTCATCACTGTCGCTTGCTTTTTGACGCTCCGCAGTCAGCACTGGCAATACTTAGACCTGCCAAAGGTTCTGGTGCCCACGCTCAAACATTGGTATGCATACTAGCTGGTCTACCCGATCACTGTCGGTCTCGTGAAGTTTAGCATCTTGACCTAGTATTATCGGATTTTCGAGACTAGAAACTTTAGGATCCAAGTTATCGTGGTCGGGATATTTGTCCTCCTGTATACTATTATTTGCACTTTCGTTAATGTTAGAAACACCCTAGGGATCCCGTTTGCTGGGAGTGCTGACGCGTTTGTTGACAGGCGTTCGAATGCCACAGCAAGCCATGGCGAGCTTGGGACCCATCCTTCCCTGAGGGTTGCAACAACCTCTCAGCGATGTACTTCTCGACCGCGGCGATGACAATATTCACGGATCTGGTGATCCTGATGATGCCAATACCTCAGTTAATAAAGCTGAACCTGAACCCACGAAGGAAATGTATGCTTACCTCTTTTGAAATCTTGAGACACGCTTCTGATAGCAGACGTAGATGCCCTGGTAGCAATCTTCTTGACAGGAACATTCGCATCGGCCGCACCAATCGCCCGCCTGAACGCGCTATACAAATATACCGTCACCGACGACGTCTCGTACGATGCCATTCTTATCCTCCTCTGGTCACAGATCGAAGTAAATATCGCGATCATCTCCGCCTCCGCGCCCTCTCTTCGACCGCTGTTCAACCGTATCTTCAAGGGCTCCTCGCACGGGCGGCCTCGCCCCTCAAACTCCCCGTATCCAGGATACGGCACGTACGGACAGGGCGAATCAAACTATCGACGGACACTCACTCATAGGAAGAGTCACGGTGCGATAGAGCTCACCTCTCGCGATGACGAAGCGAATCCTGCCGCAGTGCACGGTGTCACTCGATCTAGTTTCCGAGCTCGAGCGATAGTCGGGGAGGGTAGCAGTCAAGAGCACATAGTTGACCAGTACGCAAACATTACGAAAACGGTTGCGATAGAAATGAGGGGCGAGGGTAGGAGGTGAAGGCGCCAAAACATTAGCAATTGGGATCAAATCTTCCGAGGAACGGAAAAAAAGTTCGGTGTTCGGGATGGGAAATGGCGTGAGAGATTTCCATGTCAGATCTGGAGTATGATGGATGATCTAGATGGATATTCAATTAGTATAAGCGCATGCACAGTGGGTAAAAGTCGCGTTACCTTCATGTGGCACCATTCGGACCCGACAACGGCCGGACCTCATGCTTGCGCGCCGCAAGGGCAATCGAAGGGTTAGCATCGAAAGAACCACGGGCATTCAGTACTTTCTTTAGAGATTGTGATCTGCCTGGAGCATCCACAGATCGACCATCGTCGACATCTCGATCTTAGAAAAGCGATCGTGTGGACAGTAGTGGAGGGAGTTGTGGGTAAGTGCGGGCCGGACTTCGCGCCGAAGGGCCGGAGTTGGTCCGTGACTGCTTTTTGGGGCACGAGAATCAAGATCGCATGATTACAGAAGTTCCAAAGTACGAAGATTCAACGCAGTTAAATCGAGTACAGTGATTAGATAAAAACAGATAACGGGTGCCCAGACTTTTAACAGGGGTATCATAACCAAAGGTCATCAAACATGAGATTACAGAGTACAACCGTCGCAAATCACCCCCGCCAGGAAGAAAGCCACCTCGAATGCCGCCGTATGGGCGGAAGAGGCTCAGTGTACGTGTTGATATTTCGGTACCTTACTGGCGAGGCTGACGGGCTAAACGTCGAGAAGGACTCGAGCTGTGTATCTTGGTTGAGCTTCTTGGAGGCTAAGGTGTCGATCCTGTATGAGTTTGTTAGGGGCCACTCTCACCACTGTCGGTTAGAACTTACAGCATCACGAGCGGGAACAGGCACTCCATAGTATATGCGAAGCGATCAACCTGCCCGGCGACCGTAGTCGCGGACTGTGATGTGACTTGCGACGAGTAGGTTACAGCGCGGGTGATACCGATGAAGCAGAGGCTCGCGACGCGGATCTCTGTCGTACGAAGAAGGTACCGAAAGATGAACCTCGTGGAGGAGACTTTCGGCGAAACCTGATACGCGTTGTGTAATAGACGGATGAGGAAGATGGAGCTCCAGGTCTCGACGAGGGCAATCGTCGTAAAATACCCGACATGAAGGTAACCGATCTGGTGCTGATATGGACCGCCGGAATGAATGGTATTTGCACCGCTTGCGATATCCAAGATCCGGTAAACGAGGATAGTTATGCGAAAGGACGCGATGGCTACTAAGAAGAACCAGAATATGCACAGGAAGATGACGCGTGCTTTATTCCGGAGGGTGTGAACCAGGATCTGGTAGCTGTAGAAGGAGAGGCCCGCCTCTTGTATCTAGGAGGGGGCAATTAGCTATCGCAAACATTGTCAGAAAAATTGGACTTACGAGCCAGAAAAAGTCGGCGAATCCACTTGCGACGGCTCTATTGGGAATCGCATGCTCGGTGGCATAGAATGCATAGTAACAAGCCCCGTTCGCTATCGCACACGAGACAGACACCACGATCGGAATATAGGTCAATGGGCTGGGACGACTAATAAAGAGAGCCCATATGCCTACAAGCGTGACGAACAGCCCGATACTGCTCAAGATTGACCAGCTCAGCTCGAAATATGTTGCCATGGAGAGATGATGGTCAGGTTGGGGGTATGGAGAATCCATCGCGGCCGGTCCCGCATGGGAGCATATGCTGCTGGGGGATAGTGGTTGTTTTCATGCGACGGTGAGAATATTGGAGGAATGAATAGGATAGCAAAGATCGACGACTGATATACGGAGACTGAACTCCTGGGGAAGACATCGAGCCCCTGCGGAGGTGAAACGCTGGCCGTGTGCTGATCACCTCCCCCGCAAATCTCATTGACGGACTAATTTCAGGTCCGCACTAGGTCCGTCGAATCAAATGCGAAGGATGTAATAGCGAGATTCTCTGTTCCGACAGGAAATCCTCTCCGTCCGTTAGTGCTCTTGTAGCTCCGGACGGAGGGCTCTGGTTATGCGGAGTTGGGGTTGAGGGTGGCGACACCATGATCGTGTCTCTGACGTCCTCGACTGTGTCACTAGACCACCTTCTTTAGGCGACAATTAATCACAGCGTCAATTCAAAGGAGCCCAAGTCCCTACATTTGAAGTAGACATCGGGTTCGAGATATAAACTGCCATTGAGAATGGGAGTTCGCTGACAGGTGTGCAGATGAGCTCAGTCATCACCGTATGGCTGGACCGTGCCCTCAAGCTTTGCCGTCTCGACTTGCGAGTTACGATCCATGGAGCACGGACTGAGCTACCTACCACGTTGTCGCTCTTTTGGGGATGGTTGCCAACTTGGAGCGTGTTTGGAACCTAACTTAGATCTAGAATGTCGGGGGAGGCTGGGGAATACCCCGGGGGGTTCGGAGTAGGCTAACTGCGGAATAACTGCCACAAGCATGGAGGAGCACGGCTGATAGATAACACAAAGAGTCAAGTAGCAGGTGAGCCGGCGAACTATGTGCGAAGTAGAACTTGTCTCTCATCGTGCTCCTGTGTAGAGTGAGTCCTGCATCTCCGAGTCGGGAGCTGGAGGCGATACTTCAGTTAAGCTAAACCAACAACAATCGGCTGCGCCGCCGTCTCCGTATAGCTAGTTAGCCACAGAAAGGTGTCGCGCATGGAATTTGAGTTTGCGCCGTTGAAAGCGAAGGAGTTCAGCCGAAATTTCACCGTGATTCAGGCACTGTAAACTCTATACAGCAACCTTCACGGTGATGCGGCCGAGAGTTATATGATTTGGTTGCGCGTATCATTGGATCGTGTGCTATTCATGAGCAACCGGAGGCGGCCTCTCGCTTTAGAACCAGAGTAGCCTTGAACCAAGCGCCAATTTACCAATCCCATTGGGAAAGAAGGGGGTATATGGCGGGCCACTTGTGAGCCCAACACATGAAGCCTCTTTTCACGAGACATATAATAGGTGTGTTGTCTGTTGCAAACCTAGGTCAGAAAGCTAAGTCGGACACTCGTGTTTTTGGGCTGCAAAGTTGATATTCTCCGTACCTGCAGTGTCGGCCGCGCAGTCTACTCCGCAGCATAGGCACAGTTCCTTTGCACGAGGCGATGTTTTCCGGGATTTCCGAGTTCGAGAAATCGGTTGCCAGGCATATTCTCGCACATAAGCTACTGTATGGAGTAGAAACCAGGAGACCTTTTGGCGTTAAGGGAGCTCTAGGGTCTTGGCCTCGGAGCACCTCGGCTTCGTGACATTCGCGGTGGGGCAGGTATGGTGTGATACCGGAAATTGGAGGCATTTATTGGCACACTCGCCCCCTGTGAGTGGGCATTGAGAATTTTCGACATTCAATACAAGGTGGAAGGCCGTGGGATCTTGGTAAGAGGATCTCGCTCGGCTTGAGGATGGATTATGGTGGGCTGCCGAGATG
Source organism: Aspergillus multicolor (assembly GCF_047715735.1). Lineage (NCBI taxonomy): Eukaryota > Fungi > Ascomycota > Eurotiomycetes > Eurotiales > Aspergillaceae > Aspergillus > Aspergillus multicolor. The sequence continues at coordinate 598,974 of NW_027395967.1, read as the reverse complement.
AAGCGAGCTCACTGACCGGAGAGGCCGAGCCGTCGTAGGCTATAAGGGGAAGGAGTTGTAGACAGGCTAAGCTAAGGACTTGGGGTCACTATCTATATGATAGACGCAGATGCCCATTCGGCTACTGCGACTGTGAGTTGACTTGCTGATATGTGATATGCGCGTTTGCAATCTAGCTCTTGAGAATCGGCTGGGCTCCGCGAATGCGCATTGCTCCATAAGCGAGCGCGACATCAATTTACATACCGATCTGGGCTATAGAAGATGAGAACTTTCTCCCCGAGCTGGATGTACTTCGTGCTGGGAGTCGCCGGATCTTAAGTGCGAATTTCAAGCACGAATGCACGATACGCTCCCTCAGATTCGTAGGCTCCACGGCTGTGGATCGTACCCCGGAGTAAGCCGCTGTCATGGAGAACCATATCCGGCTGCGGAGAAAAAGTGGACCTCACCCTTGATTCGATGATGGACTCCGTGAATCAGAGTACTTCGGACTGATTATCGCTGTACCCTGCACAGTGCCTTGGGAGTACTTCTATCTCACCAGTCGGATTGAGAAGGCTCCCGATCCAAATAGCCCTAGTAGTTCGCCGTCAGGCCAAGACCCTTCAAGTATCAGTGAAGCACATACATTCAGGTGATCGAAACTCCGGCGAGTGCCGAAGACAAGTTGATTTCCGATGTTGTTTGAGGGGATAATCCACAGCTTCCCTATTTGGTGAAAGGTAGAAGCAAGTGGACAAAATAGGGTGTTCAACCTCGCAATGTCTCAGCATAGCTGGGATGCGACAATCAAGGTTGACCGGGCGCCGATAGTAGAAGAAAACTTGTGCGAAGAAAGTCCAGAGGGCTGTACATTTGTTCATGCCCGGCCTCGGCCAATCTAGAGCGTATAAAGACCACTGAGCACCCATTGGATACCCTAGAAGTGGACTCTAATGCGCCGTTTCGAACTCTTGAAGCAATATAGAGGATTTCTATGCCCAAGCGGATAAAGCAACCTGCTGAGATGACTGGTCGAGGGGCTTTCAACCGGGCTCTACTTTGTGTAGGAATGATACTGGAGCACAGCAAGTGTCCTTGCGTCGAAGAAAGAGAGGAGCATGGTCAGCCTCTCGGCGATGCCGATGCAGAACATACCCCGGTTGACGGGTATAAAGATGCACATGTTCGAAAGCCCGTTAACCTTTAACTAAAAAGTATATTCTGGAGCGGACAACGGAACTGCCGGGGTGAGACAAGGACTCGGCCAACAAGAAAGCGAGGAAAGTAATAATGCCGTCCTAGACAGAAGGCTCTTCGTATGAGCATAATACATGGGAGAATCTTCCACTCCCAGGACGGATTCCAATTGGATATCAGCCGGCGAGGCGAAATGGCGGTTCAAAAGGGACTGGTAGGGCCTCTGTCGGGAGCAAATCGTTCTATTCAGTTGAGAATGTTGTCAGCAGCAAAAAATGATCCCGACAAGTCATGATATCAGTCGTGGCGCTGCAGGGTGCGCAAACAAATGCAGTATCACAAACAGGGTTAATTTAAGGAAGCGAGTAGTATGATACGTCAGGTCAAGCGGAAGGTTCAGTCGACAAACAAAAATCCGTGTCAGCCGGAGGATCAACCCGGATATGATTGTAATAAGTGGAGGCTCATCGGAAAGCTTTCCCCGACACAATCGGCAGTTGCTATTGACGCGGGGAGACACCTGAAGAACAAGCCGCCGAGCATGTTGTGGAACTTGCCCAAAGTTCTTTGGTCAGATGGTTCGATGAGGCCTAATGTCGCCGACTCCCGAAGCTATCAAATGGCCCTTCGAGAACTGAATTGTCATTTGGTCAAGCCCAGAGATTATGAGAATTGATGAATTCAATATTAATCTTGCGGTGCGATGATAGTGCCCATGTGAAAGTGTTATTTGTCCCTTTTTACCCAATTAGGTAAAAGGTAGAACCGGCAGAAGCCATACTTTCGGCAGCCGGCAAACGACATATCTAACGGGCCCACTCTAGGGCGCGAGAGACCGATGAAGGACTGAGACCAAAGACCAATCGGCTTTGTGTCATCGCGACCAGGAATCTACTCTCTGGGCGCAAGTTCCAGAATACGTTGCCCCGTAAGTAACAGCCCGATGACTGATGAGGGAGAGAATCTGCTATCTTTGCCCATTCGGCTACGGCTGTTCCAGTCTGCCAGGAGACTTCGTCTAGACTCTCGTACTTTCGAGGACATCGGGCCGCAGGGCGACGGCCTGGAAGTGGGGAAGTATCGGCGTACGGTGTAACGAACAACAAAGTCGTCGAGCTGAGGGAATTCCATACCCTACCTGCATTGTCGATCGCCGTTTACTTGAGAATGGGGCTTGCATCACCGGTCGAATCTAACAGCTTCCGCTTGGATTGCCACCGGGAGGTCAAAAGTTCGTGGCCGTGCAACCAGTGAGTTCGGACAGGAAAGAGGCGCATTGAAAGTACGAAGCGCCTTGCCGTACCGCTTGGTTGGAGGCTTCAGAGTGTGACAATGGGTGGGTCACGCCCAAGTCCAATCAACAGCCACGATCCGGATTAGGTGACTGATGAGGCTGCTTGTAGTTCATACGAAACTGAAATCCTCAGAATTGGACGTTGTTTGTGGCACATACTCCGCAGGTGCACAGATGTTACATATCCTAGTGCCTGCCAATCGAAAGAGGCGGCGAAGGGTCATGTACCTACCACAGCGATAAAGAGACCGTCAGCAAGCGCTTTGGTAGAGTTGAAATCATGGAGTATTATACGGAACGTCGAGCATCAAGGATGTGATATGCTTTTCCGTACCAAGAAATTGTCAAGCCAACATTCTTGATGGGTCGTCAAGGCGCGATCCATCAACGCTCGATCGACGATGGTCCTGGCGCTACGGATTGCGGAGCACCAACGAGCACAGAGAGTTTGGGTTTTCGCCGCTTACCTAAACTGTGGCCTTTTGAAGCCTCGAACAATCCTAGCAAATAGCGGTGTATTAATGAAAGGCAAGTTTCAGCAACGGCGCGGAGAATATCTCGACGGCCGCGACCAGGCAGGAAGGCATAGAGCTGATGTGATGCCGCAAATTATGGCTTTGTGTTCCGCACCGTTGCGAGGACTGACTATGCTCGGAAGACGAGGTCCAGCTCGTGTGCCTGGTCTGGCAGGATTTTGTCAAGGTGATTGGAGGACGATGGCAATTAGTGATGCACCGGATCTGTGGTTGTCAATAGAATTGCTTTTTCCTATATTTAGAGAGGAAATCGACGGGGTGAATCATCCGACCTTTGCAACAAACACTTGTTAGTTCGGCGCTCCAGGCGGCTAATGATCGGGAACGCGGTCTTGTGTCAAAGATTTGGAATGGAGCTGATCTCTCATGCTCGACGCCTGGAGCAAGCGCTGGGATTCTGGACCACGGCCCGGCAAAGCCGTCGGTGCCGGATGCAGGAAGGCGGATGCTTTCAGTGGGGAGTGGTTGGCGATCATCAGGCGTGTCATCGCTGGGACGCTGAAGGAACCCACTCTGCGATCAAAGGGGGGGAAAGCAAAGAAGAGAGCCGGCGCTCCCAACGGGGTGGGAAAGCGGCGGTAAGCCAAGCCACAGCTCTCGCTCTCGCTCTCGCTCTCCTTGTTCTCTTCCTGCTCCACACTCCTTCCCCATCTGCTAACACATCCGCCTCCTAGGCCAGATCGTCGTCCGATTGACTCCTGTCATGTCTCTTCATGAATCATTCTGTCGACCCACGTCCCTTTCCGTCGTTTCGACTATCGCTGCCCAAATCTCACCAGTCGCCCAGCGTTCAATACGTACAAAGCCTTGCAACGCACCCGCGAACTAGATCGGGAACACACAAGACCAGTTGGCTTCCAAGCTGCGGTTATGACAGCCGTCACTGGGCTTGCAGCCGCACCATAGGACCTACGTGTTCATGCTGCGGCACCAGATTTCTGACTGCGCCTCTAGAAAGCAAGCCGGAAGAGACCCGCCGATCGTGTGTCACGGCGATCAAGATGTCTGACGACTGGCCTACCTGTTTCGAAAGCCAACTATCTCGTCGGTTCGGCGCATGTCGCTGCGGGAGGCTTATTCCACAGGTGGCCTAGATAAATCCCACCACGTATGACAGAGAGTTGGCCCTTGCGGTTGGTATCCGATTGACCGAAAGGTAGCCCATCTTGGTAGGCGCACTGCTTGCTTTCAATTCCTTGGTCATACTAGCCCATTGTCGTTTTGGCCATTGCTAGGGATGACTGATTCTCTCGTCTATAAAGCTACCTGCCTTTCATACTCCAGGTCTTTGGAAACATTATCCAGCGCCGATTCTTGACCAGCCTTGCCCATTAACCCTTTCGCACCCTTGACCACATTTACGTCTATCTTGCTTATAGAGAATTGTTTACTACCACCGCGGGTCAGAAGACATACTGCCACCTACCTTGAAACAATGGACCAGAACAGTACTACCAACGTGCAGACCACGGCTAGCAAGCTTTCGAGTCGAAGTCTTGCCGAATACCAAGCCGAATTGATATGGATGCACAACAGGACTATCAGCGAACTCAAAGAAGCCAAAGGTACTTCTGGATCCCTAGTCTTGTCTTCACCATCGGTCCTGACCTGCTTCCACAGAAAAGGAGAAGCGAGAAAGGGAGAAGCGCGAGGCAGAACTGAGATCAAGACAATCATCCCAGAAGCCTCAGAAATAGTGGAGATTTGAGTGGATTCATGCATGCATACTGGGCTTGATTATGATATGGGCGTTCCTTTTTCCTGGCTACGAGTGGAATTTCCTGTTTGTGGCTGACCCTGATGAACTGGAGTTGATTCGGTACTCGGAGTTTTATGATATTTTTGCCTGTTATATCGAGGTTAGTTTCGCTTGGTTAGCGAATAGAATGATTCCCTTTGCTCTAGGATGTTGCGCTGTAGATCTGATCTACCGCACCTTTCGCCTTGGTAGAAATGCAACTCTCCTATCAGGTAAGTTGCAGCGCCGTACTCTAAATTTGTTCCCATACTTTTCTGTGTCATGATCTAATGCAATATTCATTTGTCCGAGAAGCTCATAAGCCACGACTGTCAAGGCAAAAGCAACTATGAGAGGAGCCAGCTGCATGACTTTTATCCCTGTTCAATGCCCCTTGCATGGCGACTATCGTTTCACTGGCGCTTACTCGTATAGTATGGGACTTTCCTAACTGCTACCTAGCTTCGGTATGAGCGTTACTATAGAGCCATGGGGTATGTGGATGCCAATTGCTGTCATGCACAGGCTTGAAGATGGCTATACTACAGACCCAGACCTGGCTGAAGTCACTACTCATTCTTCGCGTGGTGGTACTACTTACTCCAATCTCTGAGCCGACCGATCTACTCCGTGCATAGGAAAAAGCAAAGTCGGCCCCAAAAAGCAACCATTATCCGTGCCTTTCAGCGCCCCCACCGCCTTCGGCGAGTGGGTGCGCCACGCTTTTTTCGTAGTCACACTTTCTTTGTTGTTTTTTTGAAATTTAAGGCTATATAATAATAAATTTATTATTTATTAATAAAAAAGTCCTCTCCTGTCTCTTTAGCATGTCTCTTGTTTTTAATTGCCTGCTAAATTGCTTCCTTCAAGCGCTTGGGGGGCTTATATTTATATACTTTTTTAAATTACTTTATAAGCTGCTTCTCTTCTGCCACGCGATCTTTGGCCTTTTTATCCTTAATTAAATAAATTATATTATAAACTTTTATAATTTTATTATGGGATAGCAGTTTAACCTAATACTTATTATAATTTTAGTATTAAGGCTCTTGCGCGGAGCATATTTTATAAATTAACTCCTGTGTTATTTGCAACTTCTCTAGCTTTAACTATTAGTATTAAAAGATCTTGATTAAATTCTGCCTTACTTTATTTAAAAAATTAGTTAATTTCTTTATAATTTTTTCCTAATTTCTTGCAAGCGCATTAATTATTACTGGAGGGCTATTCTTAATGCTAAATAATAGTAATTACAGAGGTGTATGGCTTCCGCGGAGCTCTGGCATGGATATGTTAGGAATTACTAGCTTCTCGCGAAGTTGCTGGATAATTTGGGATTTATTAACTAGCCAGATTCCTTGGTTTTTAAAGGATTCTTAAATAATGCGCTGTGTGAAGGCCTTCTGGTGTACTGGTATAATAACTTTAAGGAATTTATTCTTCCTGTACGGCCGGCTATCCTAGAATAACAAGTTATTATTTAAAAGCCGGAATTATTGCTTATAATTAAGAAAGGGCTTCCCATCAAGCGGCTGGCAAAGGTAAGTTAAATAAGAAAGGAATCTAAAGGGAATAATATTATTAGCCTTATAGTATTATAAAAATTTAAGTGTGAAGTGCAAGCCGTGGCTATTAAATATTAAGTATTAGTTTTTATTCCTCCGTGTACGCTTTTTAGTAGCCTAATTAAATTTAATTAGCTAGCCAAGCGCGAGTTTATTTAATATTTATTTATTTATAAAGATTGCTATTATAGTACTAGCCGGTAAGGCCTTACTGCCTTAATACCAGCACTTTATATAAGTTCCGCTTGCCTTAAAGATAAAGAAGGGATTTATAAGCTAGCTGTTAGCGCAGATATACTTTACTATAGTAATATTTTTACCTTGTTTACTTTTTATAAGATCTGGACAGTTTAATTTTTTAAAAACTTTGCAAGAGCGCCCCTGGCCAGGTTAAAATCTATATTTATTAAAGTTATATACAAGGCGGGCAGGAACACTGTAAAGAAGCACTTTAAGCTTATAATACTAGTTATTTAAAAGCCCTGTGTTTTTTGCTTAAATATACCTTAATTTCTTAATTATTTACTTTACTGGCGCAAGGCCTAGGTGTTCTGGTACATGCTTTTTAAATTAATATGCCTATATCTTGCTAATTATTTTATCCAGAGACCCCGCGCGAGCAAGTGCCTGGTTTACCCATGCCTTTATAATAAAAGAAGTGGGCGGGAGGTTTTATAATTATATTTTTAGAATCTAGTTAATTAAGGCCTTTTCTTAATACAGCTATAGCGTGTTTTACTTTATTATGGTAAGAGTTACTGGTGTTTTTACTTTTTTAATCCGGCTTTGCATCGTGGTTAAAGACACCGTGAATTCTCGCGCAATCTTAGTGATATTTAGTTTTTTTTAAAGATTAGGCGATAGCAACGGCTTTGCTTAATTATTTAAGGTAATTTTTATCAGGTTTAAACATGTTTTATGGTAGTAATAAATAAATTAATCTAGAAGTTAAAAAATAACAAAGAAAGTATGACTACAAAGAAAGCGTGGCGCACCCACTTGCTGAAGGCGGTGGGGGCGCTGAAAGGCACGGATAAGCCTCACTTTCCCGGATCTCACAATTGGATCGTGCAGCTCGAGCTGATTGAGGCGTCGGAGCAGCCGTCGCCCACTCACGCAATAATCGGAGTATACGGAAGACATCGGACTCCACGTGGAAGCCAGGAGCACCCTGTCCGTACGCCACCGTTCGCTTACATCTAAGAACTACTGCACTCTCCATATACCCTTTTCAGCTCCTCGATGAGCTCGATAACTGACCCTTGTCATACGCGGATAGAATTTCCGCGGACCCACGAGGCCCTACATTGCTCTCCCGTTGTGCAAGGCGTTGGAGGCTGTCGCGGCGTCATGTATAGTACTACATTGCGCGGAATCGATCGATGCGGTAATTGGACGCTGCTTCGATTTGGCGATCGTGGTTCTTAGCTGCGGATACAGCCCCTGATAGCCGTCCTTGATTTCCACGACCCCAACAATGCTCAAAGCTGGTTAGCCGGCGCACAATCCTGCAGGAAGCATTAAACTGGTTTGCCTCGCCGCCTCGAACCTCGCCGTGCTGAGTATACGGGATACGACGGTATTGAGTAGTCGGACTCCATGAACCCCTTCCGAGCTTTCAAGCCTCGTTTCCACATGAGCGCCCTGCTACCATGACATGCTTTGTGGAGTATCAGGGGGCTACTACAGCATGCAGCCAGGGTTGTATATGCCCGCTTGTTTATTTGGCCTGGGGCACCAATAACCGGATTCTCCTGCATATCGACATGCACCCAACCCATTGATGCAGGCCGGAGACAGGCCGTCCTCTTTCAGTCATACCAGCGCATCCCAACATGCAATCGAGGAGCCTACGGGAGACACACCGCTAGTCAACTTTACATTAATGAGCCTGACGTCTTACGCGTCCTTGATTCAGGGGGACTGAATCATGACGGCTTGTTGAACAATGGGGAAACAATTGTTGTGATTGGCCCATCGAACCATCTAGAAAAGCAGCGATTGTCAGATCTATCAATAGGGCGCGCACCATCGGTAACCAGCGGTTTTCGAAGAATTCCCCATCAATTTATGCCATACACGCCCCAATCCTTCCAGACGCATCTCGAAAAATGTCGCGCGCCTGGGCAGTTGCGCGATGGCCGATGGATGCGCCCCAGTAGCTCGATTCACCTGCGGCTCGACCTTGTTAGAGCGATCTGGATCGACATGACTCGATAATTAACAGGTTGTGATAAGCGAAGCAAAGAGTTTCGACCCTCGATAGCGTCACCTACGCTACAGTTTCGAGCAGGTTCGGTCATAGGGAGGCAACAAGGTCCTGTAGGTGCGCTGAATCAAGCCTATTTTTAGGTATGGAGATGCTACGAGGAGATCCGATGAGATTAAGGGATTATCACACCGAAGTACGGAGTAGGGCTCCGTACCTAGGTACTGCACTTTGTTGTTACCCTACCTATACGCGTAGCCCTAACACTGCTATACTAGGTTCATGCCGAAGACCTATAGTACTCTCAAGGCGCTTTCCCTTGCAAAATCATCAAAAGCACTCTTGCCTCTATCTGGATCTTTATCAAAACCATCTAGTCACCTATCACGACCATTAGCTGAGCCTTGAACAATTGGACTGACAACCGCCGATCCCCAGCCATCCCGTCGTCGCAGGAATGATACAGTGTGGCGTAAACGCCAACATGCGCTCTGCAGCCCACTACCTAATGGAGATTCGCTAGGATCCTTTTTCCAGAAGCAAAAATGTATTTCCACAAGGGGGTAGGATATCCCCACGGCCGCTATGACCACGCGCTGCAGGGTTAGCTGCCACTGACCTTACATAAGATGGCTGGCTCTACTCCGGAGTAGGCAGCAATGAGTCATGCGTCATTTCTTGGGAGCGGAGAGTGGTGCTGATAGTGAGTCATGATGTTTTTGTAAATCAACTGTGGGCTTTTGGGGAACCCATGCTGGGAACGCGCTTGATACTGCGTTGGCACTCTCGCAAGTCGTATTTTATCGCTGTCTAGACAGGGATGGGCGCCTAGATATTATAGTTAATCCTCGGCATGAAGGCGATGAGACCTAATTAGTGCCAGAGAGCATTCTAGTTATCATCACTAGATAGATCGATCGTGGAGAGCCAGGACCGATGAAACCCGAAGGTTCTATGTGCAATATAGACCGAGTGCCTCTTTCAAGCGCGCGAGGGTACAATCTTTGTAATGGGGTACAACGCAATTCTGACTTGCATGGAACAACTACCGTCCCAAAGAAGCGTGTATAGGAGTCTTTTATCTGATACTGGGGGTCCATGAGTGCTTCAACCAGGTCTCAGAAGGAGTTGTAAAGGGAGTACTTGTTAGAGATTACTTAAGACTCGATGTTTTATTTTCTGACACCTAGGTGTCGGGTTAGAGATGATTATGAGTCACTTTTAGGCGGGATGCTATATGCTTTTGCATACAATACTTTTAATGATATAAGGGATCTCACAATCAGTCTCGCGTACAGCCGGGTAAGCAGAAATATATGTTTCTTACCATAGAGCCCGTAGGCACCCACACTTTGCGAACCTGCTCAGGTAAGAAACGTACAGCACCTTTGGATTGAGTCACCGCCAGGTCAGATGCAAGAATGCCTCTATTCCACAGATGAGACTCACGGAGTCAAGGGTGTAGTTGTACTCGGAATCGGGATATACGGAGCCTGGGACGGAGACGGAGGCGGATGAAAGACCCTCCGGGATAGACACTGACAGCGATAGAGTTCGGCTAGAAGCTCCCTCCAACCTGAAACACCGCCACGTGAGTGCCACGCTGCCTGATGTCATCAACCAGCATCAGCATCAGCATCAGTATCCCAATACGAGAAAGCTGAGCTGGGGATGGCGGTGGCTTGTGTATCAGCCGACCGTGAATGAGTCCGAGTCCAGTCGAGGCCTCAAACCAGCGTGCAGGGAAAGAGCCTCGGCTGCGATCGAAGGATCGGCGTGGAATTCCCCGCTGTCGGGGTCGGAGACAAACACTGGGCCACTAGGAGCGCCCGCACGCGGGATCCCCTTTGTTCTCATACGGAGCGCCCAATCTCTGCGCGCCAAAAGTCATCGACTGCGACCTTGGTTCTTCGCCCTCGGATAGACCGTTCAGCCGTCGAGGCACGTCACATTCCACGCCTTGTTTTTAAAGGTCTTTGATCCCGCCTCTACCACAACAACAACAATGGGCGAGACTGCCTAATACTTTCAGCATGGCGCTCCTCGATCTGGTTGAAACTTATCGGCAGCCTCTCGCTGTCGTGGTTGGTCTCTCACTTGTGTTCTACGTTCTCTCGTACTTTCATCAAAAATGGAGACAACACAAATTTGTAAAAGAGAACGGCTGTGAACCTGTTGTTGGGAAAATACGCAATTACGATCCCTTCTTTGCGCTCGACAGGCTCTACTTTCTGGGCAAAGCGGCCAAGGAACGCAAATTGCTGGAGAACAATGTCAAACGCTTCGAAGATTATGGCAACACCCATCGAGGCCAGCGCATCACCACGCCTATGCTTGTGACGCGCGATCCGCAAAACATCAAAACCGTCCTGTCGCTCAAGTTCAACGACTACAGCATGGGCGACCGCATCCAGATCTTCGGTCCGCTCCTGGGCCACGGCATCTTCACCACCGACGGCGAGGACTGGGCTCGCTCGCGCTATATGATCCGGCCCAACTTTGTCAAAGAGCAGGTCGCACATCTCGAGATCTTCGAAGAGATGATGGACGACCTCTTTGCGCTCATACCCGCCGACGGCAGCACTGTTGATCTGCAGGAGCTGTTCTTCGGGTACACCATCGACTCTGCGACTGAATTCTTGTGCGGCCACAATGTGCACAGCTTGAAGAAGCGTCGATCGGGGGTCGAAACCGATGAGCCTGACTTTGCTGAAGCATTCAACTATTCGCTCGACAATATCTCAAAGAATGGCCGGTACGGTCCTCTGATGTTCCTCAACCATGACCCGAAAGCTGTCGAGTCGCATCGCATCTGCCACGAAACCATGGACCAATTTGTCGACAAGGCTATTAAGTTGCGCGAAAATGCTGGTAATGAGAAGGTGGTCGACGAGGCCGCGGAACGCCGATACATGTTCCTATACGGACTGGCACAACAGACAGGCGATCGCCGACGCATCCGAGATGAACTGTTGAACATTCTGCTAGCCGGTCGCGATACGACGGCTTCACTTTTGAGTAACATGTTCTTCCTGCTGGCAAAGCACCCGAAAATCTGGGCCAAATTGCAAGAAGAGGTCGCGACATTAGAAGGTCGTGCTCCGACTTACGAACAGCTGCGGAATATGAAGTACCTTAAGTACTGTCTCAACGAGAGTAAGTTCAAGTTTAAGCTTCTTCGGACAAATCATCGCTAACCGGTTAGCTCTCCGTCTCTACCCCGTTGTCCCCGTCAACTCACGCACTGCAATCAACGACACTGTCCTCCCCGTTGGTGGCGGCCCTGATGGCCAGTCGCCTGTTTTTGTCGCCAAGGGCACGGCAGTGGCGTATAGTGTCTACGCCATGCATCGCCGCGAAGACTTTTACGGCCCCGACGCGGAGGAGTTCCGACCCGAGCGATGGATAGATCTACGGCCCGGCTGGGAGTACCTGCCGTTTAATGGGGGACCTCGTATTTGCGTCGGCCAGCAGTATGCATTGACCGAAGCGGGATATGTCACGACTCGCCTCGCCCAGCGGTTCTCGGTTCTTGAAAGTCGCGACCCTGGCCCGTGGGAGGAAAAACTAACGTTGACTTTGTCTTCCCACAACGGGACCCTAGTCAGTCTCCGGCATTAGCGAGTCTTATCCCTGTCGAAATGGTGACAAACAAACCACTCAGCTCGGGTGTCGCTCTGCTTTTGTACATGGCGTGATATACCGGAGCAAGACGGGCTGCAGATATGACAATTTCCCCGCTATTATTGTACTATTATGAATGATGACCATTTTATTAAGTTATTCCACAATCTCCGTGAAGCAGCTAAACCTGCCAAGCTGTCTGAAGGACTGAATTTCTCCGGTGCGGAGAAGCGCTGTAATTTCTCCGTCTGCAGGGGTCGCGATCGACAGCTCCTTCAGGCGTAGCTCCGTCAAATTATAAAAAGCCCAGCATGCCCAGCTTGCTTAATCTCCAACTCAAGCACAAGCACAGGCACAGGCACCCAAAATGCGCGGGCTCTCAATCGCCAAGTCGGCCCTCCTCCTAGCCACCGCAGCCACCGCAACCAAGGCAGCCAACTACACAGAATGGCTCGCGGAATCCTTCCTCAGCAAAGGCGTCACCTACTCGCGTAACTACGCCTACGCAGTCCTCTACACGGGCGTCGAATACGCATACAACAAAACCGGCAACCCCGAGTACTTCAACTACATCAAGGCGCAGATCGACGGGGTGGTCAACGACGACGGAACCCTCGTGGAACCCATAACATCGACCCTCTCCCTCGACGACATCCGCATCGGGCGCAACCTGCTCTGGCTGTGGACGGAGACCGGCGAGGCCAAGTACAAGATTGCGGCGGAGGGGCTGCGCAAGCAGCTTGATTTCACGCCGCGTAATGCAGACGGGGGGTTCTGGCACCGGCGCCCGACGTACCCGAATCAGATGTGGCTGGATGGGCTGTACATGGCGTCGAACTTCTACGCGCAGTGGACGGCGTGGTTTGAGCCCGGGAATGTCACGGCGTGGGACGATATTATCCGCCAGTATGACTTGATCGAAGCGCATACCCGCGACAATGAGACGGGCTTGTTGTTTCACGGGTACGATGCTAGCGGTGTTGCTGTGTGGGCTGGTACGTTTTCCCTTCTTTTTAATAAACCCTACCCTACTGACATGTATCACAGACCCCATCACCGGCGCCGCCCCACACGTCTGGAGCCGCGCCGTCGGCTGGTACTTCATCTCCCTCCTCGAGCTGTTGGAGTACTTCCCCAAGTCACACGCGGGGTACAAGCGGACAGTCTCGCGCTTCCAGAGCCTCGCGCGCGCAGTCAAGAACAGCCAGGACGCGTCGGGCGGGTGGTGGCTCATCCAGGACCCGCCGTACCCGGCCGACCCGCGCAACTACATCGAGAGCAGCGCGAGCGCGATGTTCACGTATGCACTGCTGCGCGGGGTGCGGCAGGGCTTTATACCGGCGCGGGAGTATGGCGGTGTTGCGAGGGATGGGTATGCTTTGCTCACGGAGGAGTTTTTGTCGGCCAATGCGAATGGCACGTTGAATTGGGAGGGGACCGTGCAGGTGGGGAGTTTGAGTGGGAATGGGTCGTTTGAGGTATGTTCTTCTCCTAAGGTTTTTTCCTAAGGTTTTCTTTTTCGTTTCGGGGGTTATGGTTGTGTGCGGATGGGGCTGACTTTGCTATCTAGTATTATGTCTCTGTTCCTGTCGTGCAGAATGATTATAAGGGTGCTGGGCCTTTTATCTATGCGAGCTATGAGCTGGAGGCATATTGAGTGAAGGGGCGATAGATCATTGCTAGACGTCTGATGCTGGCTACCTATGCAGCCAACCAAGCGACATATCACTGTACAGTTCCGACTCACCACAACGCTACTCTTTTGGAAACTATAAATGACAAGACATTCTCTTGCAACGACGACTACATGCTGGCTCACCATTAGGACATTGGATGGCATCAACGCGGTTAAATTACACTTTGGTACAAACCCGACACCACGAGAAAAGTTCATCACGGCATCAGAAACAACAGAACAACCGAGCGAGCCAACTGCGGCTGCACCTTGTACTGCCATCCAGCATGCCATCGGTCTCGTTGTCAGTAGCTGTACTTGAGGAGGTAGGCGTACCAAAAGCAGAAGCAGAGAGCCCTAAGGTAACGAGCTTTGCTCTGACGGGCTCAATAGGCATGGCTATAGCTGTAGCAGTAGCAGGAGCAAAAGTAGGAGGAGTAGAGGGTGCTGGCTCACTCACAGTAATCAGCTTCGGAGTAGCAGGGGTGATAGTTATGGCAGTAGCAGTAACCGTGGCCGTGGCAGTAGTGGCAGTAATGTCAGCAGTGGCAGTAGTAGCGGTAACATTTGTGCCCGCAGAAGACCCAGACTTGGACTCGGCGTCAGTCTCAGTCTTAGACTTGGCGTTAGCATCGGTGCTATAGTTAGTCTTAATAATAGTGACAGATCTAGTTTCGCCCATCGCGTTTCGGTTCCCAAAGGGGTTCTCAGGCTGTTCCGGATCCTCCTTGATCTGGTTGTAGTAAGCCCATGCATTGACGATCGTCTCGCGATCATCGCGATTCAGAACAAGGGACTCAGCGTAGAACTTGGTGGACATGACTGTGTACTGAGGGTTTCAGAATTGCAGAGTAAGTTCTGGTTGGAGACTTTGAAGGTGACGGGCTCTTGAGGAAAGAAGGTTGGCTTTTTTTGAGTTATTTTTGAATGGTTTGGGTTGAGTTTAGGAGGAAGCCGACAATGAGGATTTATAGCGTCTGTTAGAGACTTCTGTAGATGGGGAGCATGGTTAAGTGAATGGGCTGTTACAAAGAATACTCCCGAGTACTTATTTCGCAGTGAATGGCGGGTAAAACATCCTCAAAGATGCTTGGTTCTCTAGCTGTGTCATGATATATAGCTCTTTCTTTCACTTTGTCCTCTGCCTTGTTAAATGTCTGTATAAGATACCCAGATCTGCCTTCATTCTAGGCAGCAATACTTTACCACAATTACTCAAGCGACTGCCTAAGATTACAACTCCCTCTCTTGCATCATCTATATCTTACTCACAAGACTACCACCTACATTCCCAGAATAGGCTCAACATGGAACTAACGTGGACGACAAGGTCGATTCCGCTGTGGACCATAGCGCTAGCCCTACCACCAATCCTGAGTTTAGCACTCGTTCTTATCCTGATACCGCTGTCGCCACTGCTTCTATCCCTGATACTCGCGAATATCCTTCGCCAGATCTAGGGCAGAGTTGGTCGGTTTCTCTATACCTCATTCGCTGCCATTGCCGCCGGGGGAACCCCAGAGATCCAAAAATCAAGCCTCGTTATATGGGTAGCGCAGACTGGCCTCCTGGGCTGCCCGGTCGCTTTAGCTGGTCTAGATAAGACGTGCCTATCGCGCTCTCTCCTGCTTGTGAACTTTGTATAGTTATTTTCAGTCATGTCATAGAATCAGTGTTAGCGGCGTTTGTTGCTTGTTATCAATATTCGATTCGAGTCCCATCGTAGATTCTATAATTAATTGAGCTTATCTAGAGGTTCGGGGTAAACCCGAATATCTGGGGCTTTTGTACTGCCATATACTTTCGTAGAGTGCATAAAGTTTACGCAGTTAGGGTTGAACTGGGCCGTGCCCTAAGGTCTACGGGTGCTACCAGTACGGTCTGAACGATGCGCATGGATCTTGATGACCCATCATCCCAATCAACGCTGTGGACAACACTTAGATTCTCAAGTCTTATCAGTCTGCCTAAATTGGAGATATCGTTGAAATCACCGCAACACCTTATTAAACAACAAAACATACTGCAAAGCGCCATCAAAGACAAATAACAGTAAAAGCTCTTAAAAAGTACCACAAACAGTCAGGAAGAGAATCAACATGTCAATTCATATGAACTAGTCGAATGGGGGCTTGGATCTCTTAGGTACAAAATGATGATCTGCGTATTAATCATCCAGCAGCGTGATCCTGAGCGTCGAGCAGCTCATCACATCTTCCACTATTGGATAGGCTCACATCTCAAAACGAGTGTTACACTATAGAGAGTAGACCGGCGGCGGGTCATCTGTTTCTACAAAGCATTATCTAGATGGTATCCTCAAAGAACCATGAAACTTACCCGAGTCAAGCCACTCAACAACTGCACCCAACGCCGCAAATCCGTCATAACGCACTGGTACCCAAGATCACCGCGCGAGCGAAACCTCGCCATATCCTGCAAGCTGTTAGCAAACAAACGAGATCTCGACACAAAGAGAACCCTTGGCAAGAAAAGAAAAAAAAAAACAAAAAAAAAAACGGCTTACCATAAAGGCCGCCGGGATAAGAACCTCACCTCGCCCCGGAAGCACTGCATGTTCCAGTGAACTGCTTCACGATTGTAGGATGGTGGCTGGACTGCGCGGTTTAGGGTGAAAAATAAGGCGGGCGTGGTGTTTTCCCACAGGGCATAGAGAAGGTCCTCTTTGTTGAGGTCACCAATGTAGCATCCGCTGTTGGTGGGCGAAGACACTTTGCAGATGTGAATGGTTATTAAAGTAGATAAAAATGTGGAGTGTGAGGGTCAATCTGAGTAAAAGTGGCATAGGAGAGGGAGAAACTTGCGTTTATTTATATTGCCTAATATCTTTGAGGAACGCAAACATCACAAGTTACATTTGGTTATTAATGTTCATTGTGATATTAGTAATTGTACAGTTATACAATGGCACAAGGAGAATCTCTTTGATCCTGTAAGGAAAAAAAAAACACGAATTTCTTTGGCTCGAACAAAGAAGACATGTAAAAGGCCTTTCAGGCTAGTACAAGATCTTTATTCTAGAATAAAGATAGTGGTGGTATACATAAAGAGCGAGAACTCTTTGTTAGTTTGGGATACAGAGAGCCTTGTACAACGCATGGGTTGTACATCATGATGGAATTCAAGCGCCTAGAGTCGGTAGGCCGCCTCAACCCCCATAAGCATCACGATGTACCTGAAGAACTCCCAATCTTTCCATGATAAAGGAAATGATCGAAATGGAGAAGACCATCGGCGGCAGGGTTTATGTTGCAGATGTGGTGCCTGCGTAGATATCTCGAAGAGCTGCTACAAAGCCGCTACATTACAAACCAGATCAACATACGAAGAGAATGGCGTTTGTTACCGCAAAGTATTTGGACGATTAGAGGTTTCATTGCACGGTTAAAGGTAAAACGACTATAGAACTAGCTGAGAACAGATGGAGAGGGCATCTTTATTAGAAGAAGAGAGAATACAGTCACGCAGCCTCTTGTATTGAACTTCAGGGTCCTGGAAAGGATATGAGCATATCTCGGCCATAGAAACAAGTTAGAAATAGGGAAATGACTATAAGGGGGCGGAGGATAAGAAGGATAATCGCCAGCACCCAAAGAGGCTGAAGCAAAAGCACTATAGGGTGGAGGAGCGGCATCCATTACTGTATCTCCTTGACGCCCCTGGTCAGCCCTAGGCCCTGTATGCAAAGCTCTCATGTAATCGACAACGGTCTTGGACGAACCTGTCCCGTTATGTTGATCATAACCACGGGGTTCCACCTCGTCACCTGGTAAGTTTGCTCTAATTACCCTTCCTTGCACCAAGTCTGTGAAGCACCAGTTCACACGACGCGCTTCAACCAGTGCATCCCCCGCGTTAAAAAAGTCAGTACGATGGCGATGGGCGGGTTTGGATGCCTGCCACAGTGTCCTCAGGAGTGCAGGTTTATCAAGACCGCTGATATTGACAGTTTCAACTGGAACAACTGACGCGAAATCAGTTAACGGGTAGTGGAACCTGACCCAGTCCACAATCGCCTGGAAACTGCATGGCCTGTTGTGCGCATCGTACTCGGTTGGGTCTGTCTCATCGCCGCGTAGCCAGGCTCGGATTACCCTGCCCTGCACCAGGTCACGAAACCACCAGTTACACGCCTCTGCCTCAACCCGCGCATCCTCTGTGTTGAATACATCGGATTGGTTCGAAGGGAGGTTTCTGATGACTTCCATAGGTATTCTAAGAGCTTGAGTTTATCAAGGCCTGTGATATCGACCAGGTCTGCCATGTCTTCCTCCAGTTCCATTTCAAAAGATGAACGGCGACCAAACATCATTGGTAATGGACTAACAGCGTGGGTTTTGACTTTTATAGGTTGTAATCTGATTTTCATGTATTGATAGTTGATTACTTTTGCATTTAGAAGCGGTGGTGAGGCTGTATGTATGCTATTTATGTTACACTGGTGAATTGGGCAGGCATGAGTGCCTTTGAATGAGAATAATAAAAAACGAATAAAGAATGGTACTGATGACAGAAGGACATTTTAGAGGGACAAAGTGTAGTACTTTATAGTAACAAAGGACTAATAAGCAGACAAAGGAAGACTGGGCTGTTGTGTGAGTTTATACAACCCTATTACGTGGCTCCGCGTAAATATTATCCAATAGATGTAGTTTGTCTTCAAGATCCTTTCAATGAAGGGACAAATTTTCCGCTTTGTTTTCCAGCTTCCAAAGGTCATCTGAAGACCTAGTTACCAGAAGGGACAAGAGAACCTGCGCAAATACACTCTAGGATGCGTTGGCGGTTCTTTTTAGCCCTAGGTGTATATGGTATGGGAGAGGAAAGGTACGCGAGAGCGGTGGAAATAGCCAAGTGGACTTGAAGTCCCTTCTGCGAAGCATCAAATAAATGGCCACTACCAACGTAGGTAGCCTACGGTATCCGCCGAATAGATCTAGTGATCGCGGGGTTTTAAGGAAGACATGATATATAAGGTCACAGATTCTGCCACCAGGTGGGTACGGCACGACGAAACTTGACCACGCATAATGAAGAGGGAAGATACGGTAGAACTTTGATATAATCTGTACGCATTGCGTAGATAACCTGTAATATCAGCAAGGATAATAGCAAAAGATTTTACTAAAATATCATGGATGTCTGAGAAGTGATCCTAGAAGGCTGCTACAAAGTCACCTTGTTATAATCAGTACCATATATATTTGAAGGTTGCCAATTCACACTGCGAAGTAGTTATGCAAATAGAGATTTGATTGCATGAAAGTAATCAAATAACCAGAAACGACCGTAAAACGCACCAATTATCAATCGATATCTTGGTGGCGGTAAAAGAGGGGAACTTGGAGGATGCGCACAAGAAGACGCCAACATGCAATCCCTCATTTGGCAATTAGAAGAGACAGCAGGTAGGTAGGTAGGAACACTCAAGCAGGGCCCAAACAAAGTAAGCAAAACCCCCGGCGGTAACAGAGACTTCGAGTGCTTCAATGACTACTAGTAGTATGTTTGTACGGCAAAATGGTAGACTTGAGACCGGTTGTTTTGAGTAAAGGTATTCAGGATATATATGGTTCTAGTAGATCAAGCCCACGAAGTACTAAGAATGGCAGAAGGTCAAGGCACTCGAAATACAAAACTAGTAACTAGTCAGCCAAGTATTTATATATAACCGTAACCGGCATCCTACCTACATGATTACTCCAGCTATTCAAGGCTCTAGATGCTGCGATTAGCACTAGGTAAAACGGGAACCGAAGAAAAAGTTGGAAGGGGAGTAAACACATTGTACGTACGATGAGCGTTAGAACTAGAACCTAGGTTGGCAGGAGAACTGGCAGTATTAGCAGGGGCCTAAGAACGTGAAAGGATGCTAAGTCGGAGGGTATTGCCTGCCCCTGTTCTCTTCCTCTTAACACACCCTAAAGCCAGGCGTACGGGTTACGCTGATCACACGAAGTACCTATAGCCATCCCATAGGTACCGCAGATGGACCCTCACCTTTTTCTCCTGTAAATAGGTAGTTAAATAACTGATTTCAAGGTCTTACTGCGGCTACATAGTATGGTACTATACATGCATAGGTACTATGAGTTTACATACCCATTAATTAACCTAGTAATGGTAATTTAGAGTATTGTTCTTGGCCTACCTGCGTTTAGCGCCTAGAGTCTAACCTAGCGGTTTTAACAAGCTCCTAGCTATGGATAATGTATGGCGAGTGCCTAATATTGCTCTTCTTTTACTACCATAGTAGGCAGCGCATTGAGTGAGTTGACTTAATTTAATACAATTTCCTTGTGCTTCTCTATCTATATACCTGGCCGCGTCTTCGCCTTAAGCCGTGCATATACAAAGACAGGAACACTACTATAGACTGGATAGGTCAAGTCTGCGCCGATCAAGAAACAAGGAGGCTCGAAATCAGGTGAGGGCTGCGCAAGACCCTCCAACTAGTAGATGGTCGCTGGGGTAAAACTCCAAAGATAGGCAGCTTCAAAGCATTTATTCAAAGAGCTAGCTTCCTGGGCGTTCATATCAACAAGTCTTCCAGAAGGATCAACAGCTGGGAATACCCTTAGGTACGAACCAAGAGGTTTGGAGATTTCAGTCGTACTAGTTAACGAACAGCTTGAACCACAGTTCCCAGGGCGTTGCGAATACTCAAAGAGGGACCGCATAGTATTATCTCTGCAATTTCGTTGTTCAATCTGTCGCATTCATGGATTCCTTGTGCTGCTCTGCTCTGTCCAGAATTGCCATTGAAGGGCTAGTTATCATAGTAATATCTCTGATCTACCATGATGTCAGTCTTCATTCGAACGGAGTACAAGAAGACAAAACATAATACGTAAACTTGAATCAGCTATCCTATAGCGAATGCTACAACATAAAACTCTTACAGTACCTTCCTCGGCTGGACAGATATGGACACAAAGACTTAAATACGAGCGTAACCCAAAAGCACACCGCAGCCCTAAAGCGATACACAAAGCAAAGCAAATTTACGCAACCAAAGAAACCTAACCAAAAAGCCTCCCAAGGCGCCTCCGAAAGCCCGCTTTCTGACCCCTCGCCTGCCCACCATTCCCAGCAGCAGCCTTACGCACACCCCTAGGCACACCCCTAGCAGGCGGGACAACTGCCACAGCCCCCGTACAAGGCGCTGCCCTAACAAGCGCGGCCCTCGCAAGCCCCTGCCTCGCCAGACCCGCCTCAAAGTTCACACCAAGCATACCCACGCCGACGGCAATGCGCTTAAAGGCACCGGGCCCATTCCACGCGTCATATCCCGACGGATCGACCTCGGACCCCGACAGGTTCGCGCGGATCAGCCGGCCCTGCAGGTAGTTGAAGTTCCAGTTTGTGTGGGCGGCTGCGCGAAGGGCGAGCTGCTTGTTGAATACGGGTTGGGTTGGCAGGTCTGGATGGTCGAGGAGGGGGTAGGAGCAGCGCCAGAGGGCGTACAGGAGGTTGAGCTTGTTGAGGTCGCCGATGTAGACTGTTGTCGTGGGGAGGGGGGTGAAGAATGTAGTTCTGGGCATATGAATGGCTGGTGGAGCCTTCTCTTGGATATATTTGTTAGAGGAAATAGTGCAAGAGTTGAGTAGTTATGGTAGGCAGGGTAGCGATATATAAACGCAGTTGGAATAAATAAAGCACTATACAGCGCCCTTTATAGAAGGACACCCCCCCCCCCCCCCCGGGTGATTTTACACGCCGGACGTATGAAGTTTGTGCATGTGGCGGAACTAGACTGCCAATCATATCAAGGATGCTGAGGTAGTTATTGCCAGGGCTCTTCGACCTGGAACATGAAACATATGGACATGAACTATCCTTTGTTAGACCGCACAAAGGAAGAAAATCTTCAGCTTTGTTTCCATGAGGAGATGACACCGTTCAGCGTTGCCTTGGTCCTTTCATGCCTCAACCCCCTTCCAGTGGCAGATCAACGCTAGTAAAACTTGTCCTTAGACTCCCCTTTGACGTCTGTTTTAACGCTTTTATTGACCTTTGATACTGCATTCAGTGCAGCCGCACAGATAATAATCACGACAAAGAGATGTGAAAGGGGTACAATGGAAAGGTTCTCTTTAAAAGAGTGGAGAGGATAAGTACCACTCGAGTCATCTGTTTGACTTGTGTTTCATCATCATAACATTCTTGGTTACGCAATTCCATCCTCAGATCGCTCCTTAAATGCCAGGATGACCTTCAGTAGTAGATACTACATTGGCGATTTGAGGAAGGCCAACCTTCTCCAGGCTCTATGGCACAACGCCAAACCAACTTGGCCGCCAAAAGACGAGACACCATATGATAAAGGACAAGCTGTGGACCAAGCCGAGAGACAGAATTGGAATTTTGGCAGCCTACAGGGAAAGGAGATCAATATCAATATCCCCCGATGAATACACGGTACCTGATAAGTATGACAGGTGCAGTCTCACCAAGTTCTCCAATATTGTTGACGCGGTAAGAGCAAGGGCTCGCTGGTATGCTAGCAGAGTTTCTAGAATGTCCAATAACAAAGGAAACAACTACATCGGAGACATTGAGAAGCCTGTTCTCCTTCGCGCTCTCTGGCACCATGCCACGCCGCTTTCATTGTTCGGCAGTGAAACCGCATATAACGAAGAGGAAGCTCTACGCCAAGCTGAGCAACAGAAATGGAACATCGATGAACTACTGGGAATGAATATCAAGGCATGCCTGAGGAATGACTATGCGCTGCGTGTGGAGTATCACCATCATAACAGCCGCAAATTCCATGAAGTCATCGAGGATTTAAGGGCCGGTGGTCATGCTACTAGAGTTCCTAGGAGGAGAAGCCCTCCAAATCCACAGTGGTACATCGGCGACCTTGACAAAGGAGATCTTCTCTATGCCCTTTGGCACAATTCCATACCCAATACCTATGCTGGATCTCAAGTCCAGTTCGACAGCGAGGAAGCCCTCCGTCAAGCTAACAAGGAGTATGTTTCGCCGGGGGAATATAATCATAGTTGTAACTTCAGGTTTCATGAAGTGATTGACGCGGTTAGGGGAGCGGCTATGGCTAGGCCTGGCGCTACTGCTACCGATCCTCCTGCTGGTCAGACTCTTCCCCCTAATGAGCCCTCCCCCGGACTATGCTACTGCTATTGCTCAGGTTACTGATACATCTGTCACTAGATCGTCAGCTACTAGATCTTCTGGCTTTGAGGCTCCTCCATCGTATCGTACGTCCTACACTCCTCTCCTCTCCTCTAATATACTCCACTTTACAGGTTCTAACGTCGCAAACCATATATTCAGAGCTCTAAAGGACAACTGAGTCGGTTGTACAGGTAAGTAGAAGGTGAGTCCTCTCTTGAAATCGTTTTTGGTTGGCTTGATTTCTTTGTCATTAGCACCCTCTGTGGATGTTCTGTTTTCTCAAGGCTATTCTGCAAGGCATGCCTGTTGTAATCATCACTACTATCTTCGTTCTTGCAGTGCATACAGTTTATCATACCATCCATCGTCTGCTTCTTATCTCTTATCTAATCTTGGTATGTTCCACAGTATGCTTGACCGTGCGGCGAGCATGGAGAGCACACACCTTTAGACTTTACAATGGCTTTTTCTGCGTGATTTACCTCTATAGCTTTCTTGAAGAGAGAAGAGCTAGTTTGAACAAAAGTACCTATCTATCATATCATTAACCAGAGCCTATAGGCAAGGCTTGGAGTCTTGCCAATGTAATCTTGTGCCGGGCTGTGTTTACTCAGAACAAACGGAGCCGCAAACGCAGAATTTCATGTCTTCTCTGCGAATCCTTTGAATGTTTTTCCCCCTGACCCTCTCCTGAGTAAATCCTCAGCTCACTCGTAAGAGTATTGGAAATCGCGTATCACCGAGATATTGCCGACTCCGAATCGACCAGGATGGATGAGACCTAGGGCAATTCCGTCAGGAGCTCCGCTACCGTGGTGGCCGGCCGAGCGAAACCCACAATGCAGAAACTATTTCCTCAAGCTCGAACTCTAGGCTTAAGAGTTCTACATACTCCGTCTAAGCCTGTATTCGACGTCGTATTTGTGCACGGGTTGAATGGTCGCTCTGATAGGACTTTCTTCCATCCGGGGAAAGGTGTATACTGGCCGGTTCACCTCCTACCCATCGATCTCCCGTCAGCGCGTATTCTTGCATTTGGGTACGATGCGGATCTCTTTGAAGTGAAAGGGTCAATCAGCGGAAATTACATACAGGATCATGCAAGAAACTTGGTCCGCGATTTGGCTGGCACTAGACGTGATAACATGCCGGTAAGTGCTCTCCATCACAATGACCGCCCATTCTGGCTTCAATAAGCTTACGATTTCTCCTTCTCTTCAAGGCCAGCCGAACAATCCTCTTCGTGGCCCACAGCCTTGGAGGTCTTGTGGTCAAAAAGGCCATGATTCTTGCGAAGGAGTAGGCAGGCGACCATGGTCGAAGTGCAGAGGATACATTGGGTATTGCGTTCCTAGGCACTCCACACCACGGCTCCAACGCTGTCTCCCTCGGTATGTTCATCACAAAGATGTTCCGGGCAGAAGAGACGGTTTGCAATGACCGGCTCCTTAAGCAGCTCACGGCCGATTCCAAGGGCCTAGCAGAGATCCATGATTCGTTTATACGCTGGACGAGAGAAAAGGGGAGTCAAATGTGAGGTTTCTATTAAATGCGCTCTTCTATTAGCACGACGTATATTCAGCGGCCCACCCGTGGACTTTCTTACATTCGTTTATCCGCTATATATCCGCAGAGCTGCGATCAAGTCCCGTAGGGCATGGACCTATCATTGACTTATAATTCAACTGGACTTAGGGGTATAGTCCCTCCTCACAGAAAGCGCAACGAATCACTGTTTGAAGATCTTTATAGAGGTTGTTATTGAGTGTGATCTGCTATTTCGCTCTCCGGCTTTGTTCGAGAGCCGCAATTGAGCGTCCAAGCGTGCGTTGAATGGCGGCGTCTGGATCAAAGGTAGATTTGGTTGTAGAGACGGAGTTCATACCGGTACACCAAGAAAGGAGATTGCCTCCAAGGCGGGGAAGCGCCTAGAATCCTATGATCCTTGGAGATTTGGCTGTCGCGTGATCCCCGGTACTAC
The DNA here is from genome assembly GCF_047715735.1 of Aspergillus multicolor. NCBI lineage: Eukaryota > Fungi > Ascomycota > Eurotiomycetes > Eurotiales > Aspergillaceae > Aspergillus > Aspergillus multicolor. Next base: position 574,008 of record NW_027395967.1, on the reverse strand, counting down.
ACTAGTATAGACTCGCAAACCGCCCCTACGGAGTACGTGCTCTCCGTCCGTGGACCCGTGCATCATAAACGGCCGGTACATTTTTCTTTTTCCGCCCGCCACAATTGAAACTCAAGCTGAGAGACAGGGCGCGCAAAACGTGGACGCCGGCGGACTGGACGCGCCTCCTCTTTCCAGCCCGTTCTGCAATCCACCCCGCGCTTTAATGTTCTTTCCAGCCTCCAGCCCACGGGATCAATTGCCTCTACGAAGCAATGCCATTGTATCTCAGGGCATCCAATGGCCGATGAGCGATGCTGACATTCGGATGAACGGATGGCTGAAGTGTGTTGAGCTGTTACACGAGCTGACGGGCTGGCTGAGTTCTGCAGATTGCGATGTTTAATTGCCCAGTAGGACAATCAGCGAACCCCATGGCGTCGTTCTCGAAATTCGATGTTGTCCCGTCTCCAGCCTCGTCGCGATGTGAAATGAACTCCGATCTCGCGGTTAGAGCGGATGGCGTTCAGGGGTATTCTCGACGGCCATCAAGTGCGACAATGATGCCCGCGGTAGAGTACAGGGTACGAAGCCTGACAATGCATCATACCCGTCCTGTGCTCATTAGACAGGATGGAAAATTGCGGCAGATTCGTGGCAATGGAAAGATGCAGTGCGATGTGAAGCCGACCAATGCATAGTTCTAACCTGCGTACCAGAAAGACCCCGAGTGTCGAAGAGTTGAGCCGGGATCCAGTATCTTATCCAGCCATTTTCCAATTCTCAAGCAAATCCCGATGAGAGGCAGCTTGAAATTCGTTGTCGAGAAGCATCTTCTCACTCAGGAGCGTAGCCCTAGAAAAGGAAACCCGGTCCGGATTGATGGATACACGACAGTAAACATAGTCAGCGAAAAAGCCTCGCATAGAATAATTTCCCTAACCTCCCGCTATTCTCAACTCTGGTAAACTGCGAGCGATATAGAATCATAAGGTATACGTCACCCGTATGTTGCCGTGGGGGTTGCGGAGTATCTCCGAGAGCAGTCCCAGCCGAGGACAGCCCCTCCACTGATCGATCGAGAGATTCTGTCTAGCGCGATAGGCTTATCGCATTACCCTCGGGAAGTGGGACAGGGGGGACGCCCGTTGAAGCGGGGATGGAGCGGTGCATGTCGAAATTTAGTATCGGCCTAGGGTGAGTCAAAGAAGGCTGGGCCCATAGCACTCGAGGCCATGTTCATCGAGGGGGGGCTATGCCATGCACGCAGCCGCCCGACCCAGACCCAGCCCTATTCAAAAGTTTGGGAGTATCGAAAATTGTTGACGTGCAGAACCGTTGCGGTTGAGATTGAGGCTGGGGGAAATGAGCTCACACTCTGAACAGACCCCCCATCTCAGCAAGGACAGCACCTTCCCCCAAAAATTGATTCAATAATCCCTTCCTTTCCCTCCACACTAGCTCCTTCTTCCATCCCTTGTTGACGTGCATGAAGTGGGGACTCTCTACCCAAAGCAGCTAAATGTCTTACCCGTACTCCCGCCCATCGCCTGCAAGTACACAGAATAGGGCTAACAACCCGCTGCGGCGCATCCCCGGCTGCAGATCGGATCCTGGGTAATGTCAGGCCTCGTATTTGCTGATCGCACCCAACTGGGCAGGATGCGTTATTGGCCGCGGCGTAAGGCGAGCCACTAGCGACCGAGACAGCTCACAAAGGGTGGGCTTATCGGCCAACCAGCCCCCTTGGTGCCGGTGGTGTTTGCTGGGCGTGCAGGGAGCTGAGGCAAGAGATCTGTGCGACAGGGTACCTTTGCTACTGTTTATCATTGCATGACTCGATGGGACGGGTACGTTCGATTGCTATATAACTATATCCTGCCTTCCTTCTGCTGCTCTGCGTTGTAATTCTTCTATTACTTGCATGCCCTCGTTTCATTCCTTCAGTTCCAGTTCCACAGGTACAACAACAAAAGACAATGCATCACACACTCGCTCTCCTCGTTGCCTCTCTTGCAACTCATGTCCTTACATCCCCGGTCCCGATATCCCTATCGAAGCGCGCCCCGGTCGGCCAGGTCATCAGCTACTGCAACGCCCCCGGCACAATTGCCCTGACCTTCGACGACGGGCCCTCCCAGTACACCGGCGAACTGCTCGACCTGCTGGCCGAGTACGGCGCCCGCGCGACATTCTTTGTGTTGGGCGACGCATCGGCGTCAAATCCCGCTTTGTTGCAGCGCATGGTCAGCGAGGGCCACCAGGTCGGCTCGCATACGTACGCCCCCAATTCCAATCCCTCTCTCATTCCCAACCTCTATCTAACAAATCCTAGATACTCCCACCCCTCCCTCACAAGCCTCAGCTACGACGGTATCGTCTCCGAAATGTCCTCGCTCGACTCCGTAATCCGCCCAGCTCTCGGCGTAACACCCTCGTACATGCGCCCGCCATACCTGGAGACCAACGACGCCGTGCTGCAAGTCATGCGCGACTACGACTACCGGGTGATCTCGGCGAGCATCGACACCAAGGACTACGAGAACCAGGACCCGAATGCGATTATCGCGACGAGCTTTAGTAATTTTGTCAACCAGCTTGATGCCGGCGGGAGTATTGTGCTCTCGCACGATATTCATTATTGGACTGTTGCGAGTTTGGCGAGGGCCATGCTGGATGAGGTTGCCAATAGGGGGTTGATCGGTACGTTGATCTTTTTCGTTTCTATTTGCAGTTTATTCGAGTGAAAGTTGCTAATAATGTTGTAGCGACGACGGTGGGCGAGTGTCTGGGTGAGGCGTCGAGCGCGTGGTACCGGTGATACTGATATTCTGAGAGAGGTGGCTTGATTGATTCGACGGGTTGGTCCGGCTTCACTTTACATATTGCTTCATTACATACTGCTTCATTTGTTACATATTGCGATGTCTGTTTGGTATAGCGACGGGATAAAACTGCGGCACAGGTAATACTAATCCACTTACGAGTATTATGACCCAACTGCAACTTTCCAATATTTCCTCGCTGATCATCATCCCTCTCAACAATTTCCTCCCCTTACGCAAAAAAAAAAGTGCTCAGACCCATCCCAGGTAAGGGGACTGGTCTCGGAGGATAACCGGTGAATCAAAGTCTCAACTCAATGAACGGCGGGCCGAACCCCGAGCCCTAGGTTCGTCAGCAGCAACATCTCACTCCCAGCCTTCTGGGTTCGATCGATCGTTCGTCTCACAAGTTCGCCTTTCCGATCGCTTATTAATATCCTCTTGATTAACTTCACACAGCCCTGGGTCTATCAGCCTCGGCCTGCCCAGCGGACCCAGCCCCCTCGGCCCGGGGATGGGGCCAGCCCTAATCGCAACGCCTGTGCGACACGAGCCTCGCCCGCTTTCCAATGCTGTGGGTTCTGGTGCGTCTGAATCCAATCAGGGGGTCGCTGATGCCGCCCGACGTTCGGGAGTACTGGGTTTATCCCTAGCGACAGAGATATTGTATGACGCGTCCGTGCGTCTTGTTTGATTGCGCTGGGCTTTGACTCAACACCTATCCAACACTTAGCGCTTTGCGATTTGGATCGGCTTACGGCATTTGTGATTTGTTGATTGAACTGGGGATAACTTACTGGGTTTCGGGAAATTCCAGCTCCGATAATCTACGAACCATACCATAGGTGTGGTAGAGTTTCGGAATTCGGACACTGTGGCACTGGTAGGCGCTGAGCCCCATCTCCACTGGTTTCCCCCAGGTCTGAAGCGACTATCATTTGACTCTGTTTCTAGATCTCTGCCGACTCAACCTCGACCTCGAGCTCGAGTCATCTGCCCGCGCCAAAGCCTCGACCCGGCCCCTCGACCGACGATAACGCTGCTTGAACCCATCACATTTCGCACGCAGCGCAGATCCACAGGCTTACGAGTCCGTTGCTGTTTGGACTAAACGCACAGGTTCGGAAATTATACGTATACCCAAACAGTAAACTGGCCCGAGCAAGCGCGATCGCACGGGCCATCCATCGAAGCCCTAACGCAATCCTCTATGCATTAAATAAATAAGATAGTCAATGCGCTGGCATCGTCGCGGCCATACATTGCGGGCTAAAGTTAGCTATGCAAAAGATAGTATCCGATCAGGTTAATTTAGGGTGGCTGGCAGACGCCAGGTCAGCAGGATCCATGCACGTCGGATTTGCATTGCTTTTCCAGGTCGCGGTCGAGGTTGGGAGAACCACTAGATGGATTATTCGCCTGCAAGCGACAGGAGGGGGGGTGCTAAGATTATCTTCGACCTGCCTAAGCGCCACAGTTCCAAGCCCCCGGGTGGGGGTCTGCTAGAATGTGATCTGTCGTGCATGAACGGATTGGACGCTCGAATCAGGGATGAGATGGCTGCGCTCGCGTGTGACATACCCCCGGTTCTGTGTAGCGTTGATGATGCAGGCGGGCCAATCACTTACTGCCGTAAGTCAAAGAACCGGTTCGTCTTCTGCTGTCTTGGGAGTTGGGAGAGAGAGTGATTTGTTGATATAAATAAATAACGGCCCAGCAGCCGCCAGCCCTAGGGACCGGGGTTTGCTTTCTGATGCTGGATGCCGGGGTGGACATCTGGAGCTATATGCCGTGATAGTGAGGACACTTTACGACGCTGCTGCTTTTCTCAGGGCCCTTTCCTGCCACCGCGTTTTGTATGCTACGGAGTACCGCGCCAAGGGTCTGAACAAGGAAGCAGCAGCGTATACAGAGTAGCTCGAGCGTGGTGGAGTTTCGTCGAAGCGCAGATCCTTTCTGTTTGATCAGTGCTTGGTCTCGCACTTTCGGGGTTGTTGGGTAAGGTATCTCGGCAACCTTGCGCTTTTCGAGGCCAGGTTTCGCTGCTCAGCCCTAGAGCCGCCTTCAGTGGAGCGAGTCGACAGTTGCCCAATCTGCTCTAGTTAGATTTGGCGACTCCGTATTCTCGCGATGCTGGGGTAGCTTTTTCCTTGGGTTCTGATCGTAGATTGGAATCCTTCTCTGAGCCGGCAATCGGTAACGCATCGACGAGAGGAACCCAGATGACCGCGAGGATGAGATGCTCGAAGTTCTTCCTAGCCGAGCCCAGGGACGACAGCTGTTTTGGGCTGGCTTTGGTCATGCGAACATCAACCCCTGGGTATCATGGTATGCTTGGGGCGCGAGAATGTCCGGTCCAACGTGCATATGTACTGGGCGATATGTCAAGCCTCACTGCCGAGGGACCTGCACGAGAAACCTTGACGACATAGCTTCTCTCGGTTGGGTTCCAGTTGCAGTTGCAGTTGCAATCTGACTTCATGGCACCGGACATAGATTTGTGAAAGCCGACGGGTCGCAGACGTAGACGGGTTCGTCCTCAATCCTCCATAGCTATCTTGCAAGCTGCTATGTGCTCTTATTGTGGACTATCAGCGATGTCCCTTCCGTCCTTAATGGCTCCCGGAAAGTAGTGTTGTTGTACATGCATTGAGTATAGTCGAGCACCGCTGTATCGTACCTGTTCAGAGAGATGCCTCTCGCGTGACGTACTGACTGGACTTACGACAGAGGCTTACACGAGCTGGAGTTATTTTTGGGTGCCTAGTCATGATATCATTTTAGCGTGTGTACCTAGGTACAGGAGGCTAGGGATGGGTCCGGGGGGTTTAAAGGTTAAAACAGCATGTTGATGAAAACCTGATCAGCTCCTGCTCGGCCGGAGGCCAACCTAATCCCAGATTGCAACATTGGCCCTTATTTAGGGATTACGTCTACGGGATGTTCATATGAACAACCTGCGACGCCTGGACCCAGTAGTGAACCTTGGAAGAAGCTCAACCGATCCTCGTAGGAAAATACTTCGACATATACCTGACCAATATTGCAAAACGAACAGCGCCTTCCAAGGTTGACTTTGAGGGCAATGAGACATTATAATGTTCTCCTATCTACACTCTGCGCTTTGGAACCACCGCAAACTCCGGTTTTGGAGCACGACATACACACTTCTTCGGCGCCTAGATCGTCTAATGCGTGGTCGATTCCCAGTCAAAGCGCGATACGTGAAGGGTAGCAGCCTGTTCAAGTGTCTGACACCCACATCACGACCAGCACCTAACCCCCCAGTTGCATCACCGCACACATGTGCAATTATGCTCTATGCTCTGTGCGCACATGTCAATGATACCATCTACTATACCCAGGTAGGTAGCTTGGGGTATTAAGCTAGCTCCCCAGCGTCCCTTTCTTGCGCCATCAAAATATCTTCCTCGTGACACTTGACCCAGTGCATCGGGTCGCTGTTACCACCCGCCATGCATCACTTTACCATGGGAAGGAGCGTCCTTGTCCTTACATGTGTTATTGCCTTTGGTGCATACCCAGTAAACGCAGACAACCCGACCGTCGTCCTTCCCTCTGGCACCGTAATCAGAACCACCTTCTCGCAGACCAACACGCCCAGCGACACGCAGACCGCTAATGCCTTCATCGGGATTCCATTTGCCAACCCGCCCGAGCGTTTTGCTACCCCGGAACCCGCCTCAGCATGGGAGACCCTGACTGCGCAGACCCCCCGGTCCATATGCATGCAGCAGGTCAAACCGCAACCCAGTGCGTGAAGCTTGCCTGACCCCTGTCTTGCTTGATCGTTCTCCGACCGGGGAAATTCTAATAGACGCCTCACACAGCCGAGGCCTTTGACATCGCTGCATATTTCAGGACTCCACGGGGACTCTGACGACGCCGAGCAAAGCGAGGACTGCCTGTATCTCAATGTGCATACGCCGGCGGATGCGGCAACGGATAATGAGAAGGAGGTTATGTTCTGGGTATATGGGGTACGTTCTCCAACTCTCCTTCCTGTTTACCTGTTATACTATTTCCCCCCTTCCCAGCACTGACCCTCTTTGTTTATTGCCACTATACGGGAATCTGCAAACCAGCTCAGGCACCAACAAGTGGAACAATGGGATCTCTCTGGCGATCAACAACGATGCTATTGTTGTGACGCACGATTATCGACTCAGTGGTACGACTTCGCCCCAAAATCCTCATGAACTTATACAGTCCTGGTGCTGGCTCAGTTTAATCTAGTTAGACCATGCACCCTTATCGGAATTTACTGACCCTTGCTCTTCGTGCTCTAGTATTTGGTTTCCCCAACCGTCCTGACGTTGACGACCCCGACGCCCAAAATCTAGGTTTCCTGGACCAGCGACTCGCGCTGGAATGGGTCCAAAATAACATTAATTACTTCGGCGGCAATCCGGCAAAGGTCACCATCTTCGGCGAGTCTGCAGGCGGATATTCGGTCAAGTAGCTCGTCGCAAACGCCCCTTCTCCTCCCTAGCTCCGCGCCGCAATTATCGAGTCCCAGGCTCGGTTCCTCCTCGGAGACGGGGGGCAGAGCTACCAAAATGTCTGTGAGCAATTTGGCTGTAGCGGGGAAGATGATGCTGTGAGTTGCATGCGCGATATTGATGCCGAGAAGGTGCGCGAGTACGTGTCGGAGATGAGTCTGTCGTCCCCCCCGGTGGCGGGCGGGCATACCTGTGTTGCGAACGTCTCGGATGGCATCAAGGATGGCACTTTTGCAGACATGCCGATCATCGTTGGCACGAACAACGACGAGACGAGTCGCATGGTGTACAGCGCCATACATAACCTGACTGACGACGCGGATCACTTCCTGCATGAGGTACTTCGTCAGGCCACGGGTAGACTTGTAGCCGATTATGTTGAGAGTAAATTGAGGACGATGACCGGCCACAATCCGCTTGAGTATGACGACCTGGCCAGGTGAGTCCCATCCACTCCCCTAAGCCCGAGGTCTTAGCCGCTACCATGCTTTAGCATCACGAGAAGTCTTCAGCTCATTCGTCCTCTTCCCATACAGATCTTCACCGATATAGTCTTCACCTGTCCAACCGGCGAGCTGGCTCGCTACTTCGCCTCGCAGGGCCGCCCGACCTGGAAGTACCGTTACATGGCGTCGTTCTCGTCTGAATTCATTGTCCCTGGCCGTGGCGCCATCCACGCTAACGAGGTCCCTGAGGTCTTCGGCACGTACCCGTTCTTTTACTGGGATAACAACACGCAATATATACCATATCTCAGCGGGTATATGCGCGACACATGGGCTGCCTTTGCGAAAGACCCTGATGCCGGTCCGCAGAGCCGGCCGAAGGCCACTGAGAGCAACGAAACGAACAGATTATGGCAATTGAAGTGGACTCTAGCTTGTAGACTGTGTCTCCGGGTACAGTAGAAGCATATTGCGACGGCCTGGAAATAATCACGGACCAGTTGCCGCTCGGATGGTAGGTCATATGAGTATTGATTCTAGAAACTCCGGCACGGTAGTTGACTGAGGAGAGAAGGATGCGAGAAAAGTGCTTTCATATGCTGTGTTTATCGTAGAAATTTTGTTGTGAGACTGCGCGTAAAATACATTTGTTCTGGCAATATTGATCCGTAGCAGCGGTCCTCACCCTAGTTAATCTCACGAACTACCATACATGACTTGGATCTGAATAAGTTACACACGACCTCGAGGTCCAAAGATGAGACTCTCTGCCAGTTGTCCGTCCCCCCAGACCGCACCCTATGAGTTATACATATGCAAAACATCGGAGTGAGAGGAGTTACCCACAAAAGGCTCAGGGTTCTGAGTCTGTTCCTCTTCTACATTATGGCAGGTAGACCTTGCTTCCCCGCGTCACGCGATTGAGCTTCTGCTACCCTACCTTTCCAGCTACGCCGCACTATTCGCCAGCAAATTTATACTGTTTGCCCTCACATGCAAGGCTTCACGCAATATCCACTGGGGGAGCCGCGCCAGGCCTCGTGGCGATACATCAGAGGAGCAAGCAGAATCTAGAATCCAGAACCCAGTTTTAGGTTAAGAGAAGCGCAATCGAGATGTTGAAGGATGGGGCCCGTGTTAAAGCCTGGGAGACTGTTCAGCTTTTGATTGACCCAGGTGGCCTAAGATACTGGAGGAGACTGTGAATTGAAAACGAGTAGAGCGTGTTGTCAATTGATGAACAAGAACAGTAAGAAAGATAAAAAGAGATAAAAAAAAAAGCTCTGCCTTACCTTAACTTCGTAAATACACTCCCAGTATTCCTCTGCCAGTATCACGATGAACCCTCCAGCTTGGGGAGTGCTGTACAGTCAGGAAGCTTTGCTCTGTCCCTGGTTTTCTTCAGCCGCGTTAAATGCGGTGGAAAGTATGTCCAAGGGCGATGTCGCTTTCAAAATATCGCGGACAAAAAGGACGAGCCGTCTCGGCCCAAAGCAAGCCTGTAAGATGCTGGCTGCCTCTCGTGCCGTCTTTGAGCGGTTGTTATCTGTGTGTTTGACCGTCATGAACAGAAAACTACTACGTACTTTTTTTAAAGGGTACCGTACTAGGTCCTAGGTATAACAAACACCCACGCCCTTCCATGACCGCACCTGAAACTACAGACCAAAGGCATCGGGTTCAAGATGCTTGACAGCACCTACCTCGGTGTAACTAGCTGTCGCTTTGCAGGTATCAGCCTGGGTTTGGGGCGATTATTCGTCTGTTTGGTTGATGAAGCAAAGCGCCTTAGTCTCAACCGTGGAAGCTTGGCTGTGTGATCCCAATGACTTTGCTTCGCTGCAGGCGTACTTTTCAAGGTTTGTTCAGCCCTCGTCTTGCCTAATGTAATGTGGCCTGGCTAGTACGAGTCGAGGGCCCTTGCCCCTGCATAGCGACGGCCGCTGCATGAATTGGCTGCAGATTACGCCATCGACATCTGTACTGTGGGCCGAATCGCAGATACTTGGGCAGCACGTGCAGGACAAAGAAACAGCAGCTGGGAAGCTTCCGGGTCGGTAACACAGGGTCCTTGAATAAGTGGAAGAGCGGGATCAATAAGCGCAGCTGGTGCCACAGTCCGTCTCAATAAAGATGCCAAGCATGACCCTATTGAGCCCTAATTCGGCCACCTGAACCCCGAACCACGCGCTCTCCAGCGGCAAAGTAGAAGCATAACTCGGAGGGACCTGCAGCCGGCCTGGAGATTAGTTATTACTTAACAAAGAGCTCGTTCCTATATGCCCCACAGGTCTGTCGCCGATTGACTGCCACCTGCACCCTGCCACCTGCGACCTACCCGTCTCCTCTTATCGCCATCAAAACGGAGTACGCAAAGCCCAAGCTCGAAGACGACATTTCCGACTTGGACACCCTCCGAAACTCCTACACAGAAGAAGAGCACATTGGATTCCTCAACGGAACACCCAGGCCAGCAAGACACCGCTTGCGAAACCTTCAAATCTCACCCCTAACAGCCTGCGCCCTCGCCTCGACCTTCCTCTTCCTCTTCACAACAGCCCTCTACACCCTCCTGCTCCTGCGGCACCTCCCCCGCGAAGTACAGACCCTCATCGAATCACACAGCTACAAAGGCCCGCTGCCCATCCACACCGACGCCGCAATGGGCCCCTACATCATCTGCCCCAAAGCAAAATACCCCGCCACACCACCCGACTGCTCCTTCGACCTGCTCATGAACGGCTGGGTCCCAAACGCCTGCTTTGACAGCGCCATGCACGAGTTCCACACAAAAGATAAAAACTTCGACTTCTACAAAGACCTGAACGGGACTATGATTGTGACGCAGGAGCAAATCCTGCACGGGGATCCGGCAAGCTACCCCAGCTGGCTATTTGTCTCGGAGCGCGAGCACAACGAGCACTGCGCGTACATGATGAATCGCACCGTGAGCGTTAATGCGAAGCGTCTGGGGGCGAGGCTTGATACGTGGCTTGATGAGAAGCATGTTCAGCATTGTTTGGGCGTTAGTTTGCGGAAGGAGGTGAGGGATTCGGGGTACATTGATCCGCATATTATGGCGTGGTTTCGCAATCATCGGTGTTATTTGGGGGGAGGGGCATGGGGGGTATATATATTGATTTTGGTGGCTTACTTTTGCGCTCTCAATGGTGCGTTTTGGCGTTAAAGGTGGCCTCTTGTCAGGCGGTGGTGCACTGCGGATAGGATCTCTTCTTTCCGTTAGATATAGTGTATTTCAGCAAGTGCCGGCTGGTATCCTTATACTGGGTTGGTCTTGTTGAGTCGTATCTGTTATTCGCGGCGTGTATTACTTGACCAGACACAATGAGGTGAAGCGGTCGTCTCTTGATAGGTATTAGCTACCATGGCCAACTCGTACCCCTGCCTGTCTGGACAACTTCAGGGCGAGAAAGCAACTATGAGCCCAAGCTAGGCAAGATACCTAACCCTGGTCCCCAAAACAATGATTTATCCCGTCCTTCCGGGGTAGGACCAACCTTGATGGTTAAGGCTGTGGTCGCACCTTCCCTGATAACGCGAAAGCCCCGCGGCAATAAAACCGCAACCTGAATCAACTCAAACCTAGAAGTTTGCCTAACGTTTTCCTGCATACTCGTGTCAATGACTCTGCCAAGTCGCAATCCGCGAACTCCAAGTCAGCCATTGGTGGACTGAGCGTGGCGCAGGGCAGACCTCGTATTCGAAAAGTGCTGCCTCCAGAGTCCAGATCAAGAGGCCGCCCGTTCTCGGGATGTCCTCTGGTAATTCAGCCTCCTGGTTGTCTCATTTCCTCCAGGTCATAGTTCCTCAAGATCGATGGCCGCCATGGAGATCGAGTACTCCGGAGCTTTCACGCCAGCCGACCTTGCGATAGAGCATTCGTTTCTCCTCCCACCCTGGCCCTTATTCGATGAAAGACAGCTGACCGGAACCTTATCGACGCTTCAAAGTGGTTTTACGCCCACGTCTACCCCGCCCCGGACTCGCGTCAAGCGACCGCATACAAAGTCTCGCCGGGGATGCTATAACTGCAAGTGTCGGAGGGTCAAGGTGCGACAACGTCTTCGAACACTTCTAACTTACGTTCCGAAGCCTCCCGGCTAATAGTGTTTATTGACAGTGCTCAGAGGCGAAACCAGCTTGCGGCAATTGCCTGCACAAGGAGCTCAACTGCGTATACCCACCTCCGCCCGGCTCCGATACGCGGCTGCAGAGATATTCATCAAAGTCGACCTCAACGTCCCCCAACGATGAAAGGTCCCTATCGCCATCTCTCACGATTACTAGAGTTGCAGCAACCCCTTTTACAGGCGACGATCTCCGCTTTTGGCACCACTTCCTCGTCGATGCCCGACCACACCTCCCGTTCGGCGACGAGGCGACCTGGCTATCAACGATTCCAGCATTCGCGCATGATGTACGACCCAGATACCCCTTCGAGCTAATGGAGTCAGTATGCTGACAAGATGTGGTTGTAGTGCCCATCCCTTCTGCACGCCCTCCTCTCCCTCGGCGCCTCCCACTGCGCGCTCATAACCCTGAATACCAACACTACCGCCAGGCAACGGCAACAGTACCACTCGCTCGCCATTTCTCACCGTGGCAAAGCCATCTCCGCACTCAATGAGACGTTCTCAAAATCCAACCCTACAGTACTTGAAATGGACGGCGCTTTAGCGACTTGCTACAGTCTCACCTTTCAAGCGCACCATATGGCTGACGGGGCCATCGATTTTGCCGTCATGGTGCGCGGATGTGGACTAGTCACGAATTGGTACTTTGCAAATGAGGCGAAGAGGGAGAGTCAGATCTTTAACCTGAAGAATGCGGGGGAGATGGAGGGGATGATTACGTCGTGGCTGGAGTCCGATATGCGGGCTGTGTGCGATGCAGATACAATTAGGGTTTGTCAAAAGGCGCTGGACAATCTGCGCGATCTGCTACAGACCCCGGCGCATGTTGCATTTTGGGCTGCGCTGAGTCGATGTTATGAGGGGATGTTGCTCTCACATCGGCATGCATTTCTGGCCCTCGCGGGTATCTATCAGGCATGGCAGGAGATGAGTAACGCCGAATTCATGAGCTTTGTGGCGGCCGATGACCATATTTCCCGTGTCCTATTCTTACACTATATTACTATCGACAGGTTCATGAGGCCGGTATACATGGAGCTCGCGCGCGAGCGGAGTATACCCAGCGGTGGTGGGAGTTTTCTGTCATACCGGTGGGTGGAAGACCTATACGCCAGCTTGTCGAGCGAGATGAAGGGGTTGGTCAGGGACTTAGTGGGTTGTATTGCGTTGGATCTGCTTCCAGAAGTCGAGAGACATAGAAGGAATTATCCAGAGTGGAATCATGAGCTTGAGGGGTTCATTGAGTGGTTGCGGCGGTGGGTGTCGAAGGAGATGTTAAAGCTATATAATATTTGATCGAACCCGCCCTAAAAGAGAATAACATTTAGACAAACATATAAGACGCTTGAAACAAAAGAGCATGGGAAGTAAACACCAGCAGACGCCCCCTCGCCCTCCAACATAACCCTAATGCATGCTAACACAATCAATCGATCTATGCCCCAGCATTCCCAATTCCTACTATCCATCCGATATCCACCTCGATGTATGAATTCTACTTCTGAAAGAACCCACCCTTATACTTCTCATGCCACGTCCTCGCCTTCGAGTTCCCTGAACTCTCAGCCGAAAGCCATTTTGACGGATGATACCACCCCAGTACCATGAACGCAAGCAGCATCGGCACCGCCTCAAGCACGTACAGCGGCCACTCGTGCGTCATGACATATGACTCCGTACCGAGCGCAAACTCGATGAGGCGGAAGATGGAGCGGACCTACCTCACCCATTCTCATTAGCATAATCACCCTTCTAGAGTAAGAAAGGGAAAAATTAGGTGGGAGAAGCATACCATAATGAAAAACCCCGCCCCATAAACCCCCCTCAGCACCATCCGCATCCCCATGCCCTCCTCCCCCTTCTCCAACACAGCCCTCTGAAACCTAAGCACAACAGCCAGAAACGCACTGAACGTCGCGACCTGCAATGCCAGTCCACCGATCAGCACGCCCGTCCCGATCTCCTCCATTTTCCCCTTCCATTCGCCGGACGCTGCGATTCCGCTTCCGCCGCCTTGTGTAAGCATGGCTGCGATGTCGAGGGTTATGAAGATTTTGGGGAGGTGCGAGATGCGGATTATGCCGGCGATCTTCGTATCCAAACTCTTTTCTGACTGTCTTCCTTCTTCCTCCCTAGTTAGTGCCGCACTGGTACCAGTACCGGTACCACTTCCAGTTTGTCTCCTCCTCCTCCTCTCACCCTTCCGCCCCCCAGCATCCCCAGCTTGCGGTTGTTCTCGACTTGAGCAGGTAGAGCGAATAACCCGTCCAAGAAGCACATATAAACTGGCACAAACCAGCACGGGCGCAAGCACAATCATCGTCTGGCTCGTCGCGAACAGCCCGATATCCTGTGTCGACTGTGTACTCGCACTGCGCTGCGCGTACGCGATGATCTCGATCAGGGCCGCGATGATGATGGGCGCCGAGAAGCTGTAGCGGAAGTACTTGCCACTCGAGGTTTTGTGCGCGGTCCAGGAGATGTAGAGGTGGTAGAGCAGGGGGACTAGGTACAGCGCGGCGAAGAGAATCGAGGCAGCCAGAAACGGGGTGAAGAAGAAGAGGCTCCAGTCGTCGTCTTCTTCGGTGTCGACGGCGCGCTTGGCGTGGATATCGTGCTTGATGTACATGTTGGCAATCTAGATTGTGCAGCTCGAGATAGATGGTACGGTAGATGATGTTGGTGACTGCACCGTGTACCAATTGACCGGTCTTCATATATAGTTGGGATGGGGTATCGCCTCAACGCGTCTGCCTGGACTGAGGCTGAGCTCGTTTTCTCGCATCGCTCGTTCAGTGCAGCCATGCACTGTACATATCAAGCCATTCATCGTGGATGCGAGAATGCGAGAGTGCGAGAAGTGGTGCTGTATACTTTTGCAGGGCCTGGGATCTGATTGGCGCTCGTTTAGAATGCGAGCACAGCCTGCAAAGTCTCGGCGGCTGACTGATGTTTGACAGTCGTTCCTTCAGAGCCCGAGAGTAAGCTTTTGGCATTTAGCAATTTCTCCGCAGACATCTGCAGGACTCTTGTAGTCAGTCTTCTAGTTGCGCGGGCTCAATGTGTCGGCCCAAATCCCGGGGCCAGGCCAGCCCTGATTCACCCGCGGTACGGCACACGGAGACTGGAAAATGTCAAGGCGCAGATCATATTTGCCAAACATCCCTTGGTATTGTAGGACTATAATCATTTGCGAGCCAGTGAGCTTTCGGCCATGAAAGTCCACAGCATTATTCTTCCTTTGGCAGGGCAACGCCTCCTTCATCGCCTTCATAGTCTTCATCGTCTTCACTACTCTCTTCATTAGCGGTACCATCATAATACCCATGCAACACAGCGTTCCAAACGTCCAAAACGCTTTTAAACTTCACACTCCATTTTGATAGCGGAAAGTCAAGCATATGGTCCACCACGTCACCCGGTGTTTCGCCGTTTTTGTTCACCGCGTTGATATCTGCACCACGGCGTAGCATATATATCATGGTGTTAATGAACCTTTGTATGGCTATGTTAGTATATTTTTCTTTTGAATATCCAGATAGGATTTGCGGGAAATGCTCCAGCAAGATATGCAGACAGGTATTAAGTTCATGATCTCGATCGTGAAGAGTGGACCCAAGTTGAAGAAGAGCTTTGACTGCTCGACGTGATGGACCCGAGTATACTTCCCCATTATCTGCGCAGTATTGAAGTAGGAGTGTCCGACCAAGGGAGTCACGTTCTCGCGTCACCAGGTAGTCCGAGCTGTGACACAAGATAAGACTAAGCAAGGTATGCACATTTATGTTTGGTCCATAATGCTGTGATGGCTACAGTTTAGTGTCCAATGCTAGTAAGGAGGCAGAGTCACACGACAACCGGTGTAGACTTACTATCCTGCTCAACATTCTCAAGAAGAAACAGCCTTCTCCTCTGAGGGTTGGATCGGCACCAGCATCCAGTAACATTCTTCGGCATTCATTTGCGCGGTAACGCAACTCTCCATATTCTTCCCACCCACTTAATGCGAAATCTGCGTAATCCTCATAGAACACTTGGTCTAGAAGGGGACTATGCAATGTTAGGCCAGTCTTATTTCCTCTCTTTAGGAAGCATTTACTAATAACCCTCTCTCTTGCGGATTATTATAGATTTCTCCATGCAACCTGTATCCGCTCCATTTTCGATCAGGTACCTACAGATCATGGGCCAAGAACTATAAACTGCGTACTGAAAAAGTCAGTAAAACCTAATATCCTCTTTGTATGTCTTACAGTGATTAAAGAGCGACCCTCAGAGTCACAATCCCACAATGATGCATCGCCCTTAAGGAGAAGGTCTCGAAAACCATCGAAATCACCCGCTCTAATTCGGTGGAAAACGAGAGAATCATTGGGGATCATTCTTCGCGCTGTTATCATAGGGGATAGGAATGTCGTCCGAGTCATCGGATGGTCGGAATCCACAGTTTGGTGGAAATAGACTGATATGTAAGGTTTTCGCTCGCTGTCTCCCTCAAGTTCGGGGTGGATATCGACTCTGGCGCTGAGCCGCTCATAGTTTCTCTTGTGTCCCTTCTTGCTCTCGAACTCGGTTTTCCATGCTTGTATGCGCACCTTGCAATGGGGGACTTGATGCTCGTACGAAGTTCTCGCTATCCTCATGAGCTCGAAATCTCCCGGGCGGCTTCTGCGGTTTACTTTATGGCTGAGTTAATAAGCAGCCCATCAAAGGTATCGCAACAAACTTACTAATAGCTTGACTGTTGATGTGTACCTCGGTGGATGCATGCAAAATTCTTCCAATCATAGCTAGGGCATCATCGGATTTAGAGTGAGATACTTGAACAGCATTCTGCATGAGCGCTGACGTATCCTCATCTGCATCCCTTGAACTCGATGGCTGCGATAATCTCTGAAGAATATTGTTTATGTTTCCAATAACGGACTTGGCATTGCGGTCCCGCAGGACTTTGTTCTTGCTTCCACCAAGGAAGCCAAGCTGACTGACACTCATGAAGATTCGCGATGAGTCTGTCGGTCGATGGGTAGCAGAAAGGAGCTTGGTAAGTAGCTCAATTTGCATGAGCGTTTCTGGAGTCAACGCAGCGTTCGTGGTAATGTTGCATCCTTGAAAAAAGCCTTGAAGTGCAGTGGCGCTTGACCCGAGGCTGGTTTCACCGAAAGTCTGGTGAATATGACCTAGTTGACGATCCATCGTGAGATAGGTTAGTTGCCGTTGACTCCTTTACTGTGATAGTCGAGGACAACCCTCCTGTGCCGTCTCAAAATGGTCGCTTATGAGAAGGTCTCATGGATGATCATTCAGCTGAAGGTTCCGGGTTCCAAGAGCAATGGTGTGTAGCACAGTCTACACGTGATTGTTCAGGATTGGCTGTTGAGCCGCCAGCCTTGCTTGTGAGACCGGTCAGTAATGATAAGTGCGGGGGAAACGAGTAAGCTGAGGTGGATTCAGTAGATTTGGGCTGTTCTTCGAAACCGTCAAGCAACATGGCTGAGCCACTCGGTATTGTGTCTGGTGTTATAGCCGTCCTTGGAGCGGCTAAGCAGCTTTATGCAATCATTGAAGGCATTACTGACGCGCCGGACGTCCTGGAGAGAGCCAAGTCTGACATTCTAATGACTGTCGAAATCCTGGAGAGCTTGCAAAAGCACCTAGGGGGGCCGGCCGGCGAGATAGGCAAACGCTATCCCGACCTATCACCCGTCTTGGATCGGTGCCGGCTCAAGTGTGATGCTTTGAAATCTCTGCTGAGCAGCTTAATTAAGCACTCCGACAAGATCAGTCTTGGAGACCGGACGAGGTTGGCACTTAAGGAGGACGACATCGAAAATCTCAGGATGGATATAAGCTTGGCCCGAGAGAGTCTCACTCTCGCTCTCACCAGCTTGGTTCTGTATGCTTCATGTTAATCCCTGACAAATGGCGATATTGCAAGGCTAAGTCTCATTCGCCAGTGTCGCATCCACGAATAGCCACGAGACGATCGAAAGATACAAGGGCAAGGCCAGCAAGGTCATGCAAGATATAACAGACCGGATAAACAGAATTCAGATTACAATTGACGTCATGGGCAAAGAGCTTGGCGAGGAGAAGAGAAAAGGACTTGCGGATCAAGACTCGGCGCTTAAGGAACATCTGAACCTTTGCCGTGAGAGCGCGAATAGAGTTAAGAAGCATGCGCAATACAAATCTGAGTTTGGGAACATCATGGCGGCGGAGGAAGCGAGACTATTCGCCGGCATCGCGACTCAGCAGTTACAAGGTGGCGTCGATCAGAGGTTCGGAGACAGCAACCTCGGCGCCCAGTCAGTCACCTTCATGGGCGCTGGCGATACAAACGCGGTGTTGGGTTTCTTCCAGCAAGGGTCACAGCATACTGGGGAAAGTATCATGTCTGACAATCGCTCTGCGCAGCCCGATGCTGGTATGACAAACAGACGGCTATACTCTCAGCGAGCTCTGCCACCCAGCACCGCTGTATGCGACTCGGATTTTAGGAGAGCCCGTCGCGCTGAAGATGTATCGGAATATGCTGATATAAACTAGGCAGTACCAATATACTCTACTGGGCGTAGATTTGATGGTTCAACCGTGAGCATGTCAGAAATAGTTATACAAAGGTTGTCGATACAAATAATCAATTGATGCTCAGGGTACTCTCTCTAGATCAGCTCCCGAGGGCAATCAAGCGTGTAGGCTTTCATCAATGCCTTATCAGTTCGTCTTATCGTAAAGATAGGTCCTGTAAGCTCATCCGACGATGATGCAAGAGTCCTGGCGCATTGCTAGATTTTAGCCTGAATGGCGTGACGGAGACAACCCCGACGGGAAGCGACGTCGCTTATTTCGCCCGAGTAGCCGAACAGCGTCTCTTAAGCACAATAAGGCTTGACAAGGGTTATTGCTGTGAATTCCGAACATCTGGAACTATTTAAGCACAGTGGAATGCTCGACATTTGATTTTCGTGATGTAGTTGGGTCCTATTGAGGTCTGTCGATATATGCGCCGTCGAAATGGAGAGAGCGGATCGTCGCTTGGGCCGTCGGCTAACAGTCCGCGCAGAGCGAAGAGCCGTGTTTCAAGGGTCAGTTCACAGCAACTCCACAGTTCAAGTATAAATAAATCCTCACAATCGCATGAGGCTCGTGAATCATTATCCATACCTTCAAGTCTCGCAAAATGTCTTCGACAATCACCACAAGCGAAACATCCGTTCCTCTGTCGTTGTTCCCTGACGGACTAAAGACATCTGGCCAGCATGAACCAGACTGGTCGCTCCTCCGTCCGTACGAGGACTTCCCAGAACAAATGGTGGGACCGACCGTCTGGGACGCTTCCGAGTATCGAGACAACCCCGAGAAATGGACGCATTCGTTCACAGATGAAGAAAACACCGAAATTGGGGCTGCAGCGGATGCCTTCATTGCGTCGGGTACGCCCTTGACGGGAATCACCAAGGCTTTATTTCCGCTCCCCGCTCTGTCGACTAGAATGAATGCGCTGCGCGAGGACTTGCTTAATGGAAAGGGCTTTTTCCGATTCAGGAACCTGCCTGTTAGGCAGTGGGGTCTGCACAAGTCTGCCGTCGCTTACATGGGGCTTGGCACGTACTTGGGGTACTTTGTCAGTCAGAACGGGCGTGGTCACGTCCTTGGCCATGTCAAAGACTTGGGAGAGGACCCTACGCAGACATTTAAGGTCCGCATCTACCGGACGAATGCCAGGTATGCTCAGCATCGTTCTTCTTGGCATCGCATCTAACCATCACAGACAATTCTTCCACACGGATGCCGGAGACATGGTTGGTCTTCTATGCATAGCCAAGTCGCTCTCCGGTGGTGAATCAGACATTGCCTCAACGCACAACGTCTACAACAAGCTGCAGCGGGAACACCCAGACGTTGTGAGGACATTGGCCGAGCCGAATTGGTACTTCGACCGGAAGGGAGAGGTATCCAAGGGACAGTTGCCATGGTACCGTGGAGCGGTATTTTGGCTTGAAACTGGCCCGAACCCACGAGTTTACGGCAAGTTCGACCCCAACAATGCGACGTCGCTAGCTCGATTCAACTCCGGGCCGGATGCGAAAATTCCTCCTCTGTCGGACAAGCAAAAGTACGCCATCGAAGTACTGGAGCGGACATGCAAGGAGTTATCACTGCACATGATCCTCGAGCCGGGCGACATCCAGTTCCTGCACAACCCTCATGTCTTTCATGCGCGCACCGCGTACACCGACTACCCACCTGGATCTCTCGATGAGGAGGGAAACCCGCGGCCTCAGAGACACCTCATGAGGTTATGGTTGGCAGTGCCGCAGAGCGAGGGAGGCTGGAGGATTCCATTCGCCGATGCCGACAACAAGAAGAGAGGCGGGATTCAAACGGGTGATCAACCACCAAAATGCCCCATTGATGCAGAGTGATGACTTCAGTGCAGCCTTGGCTTCAATGTATATACCAGTGTTACGATGTGAACAGAAATTGTTGTCCCCAGCCACTTGCATCTTGTAATCCATTTGGCAGATGCGACCCGCCCACCCACGGATGTAAGTTCGTATGCTCGAAGCCAGAGTCGACAGCAGTTTCTGCTGGCTGCCATGTCCAGCCAAGGTCCGAGGTAAAGAGCGATAATTCGTCTACCCCTGTGAACGTTGGCGGAGATATGTCTAAAGTAGGCCCCATGCTTACGGAAACGATGCGTTCAGGTGCATGTCGTTCAGGAATCGCTCTCCGCGCCATGCGATAAATGGTCAGCGGATTCAGTACGTAGTCAGGTGCGCTCTGAGCTGGGATTCCCGCGGGGCTCTGCCTCCCGGCTTCATCTGGCTCCGAGGGATACAAATCATCTGGAACAATGTTTCGTCCAGGGGTGGCTATTTCGGCCTCCGACCCTAGAAGCCTCAACATGGTTTCCGCAAGGTTGCACTGAGCGCCGTTAGTGGTGGCATTGTCAAGTTGATGAAGGAACACGTACGAGACGCTCGGAGACAGCGTTCAAAGATTGCATAGCTTTCAGGGCTCGAATGTTGCTCTCGAGATATGGGATGGTTTGGACTACTAGGTCCTTGCTTTCCTGTTCGCTGGGGTTAATGGGCTGAGTAAGGTAATACAACATTATGCGAGAGCTGTCGTAGGTAATAGTCGGCAGCCAGGTATCGGACAAGACATGCGGCCCGTGACGCTCGGCTTCGCTGATGATCGTGGCCATAGTTTTCGCTGCCTCGTACAAGTCCAAGCGCATTTTCTGCAGAAATTTGCCCTGCTCTGGGGGAAATTCAATGGCCGAGCGCAATTTAAACAGTGCTGGCGCTCCTAGCCGATATAAATCACACAATGTCTGGTAATGAGAACAGTGAAGAAGGACCAGCGCGCCTAATTGTGACGAGGCTTTCCGCGCGTAAATTGTCGATGGCGTCCACTGCAAGTGCTTCGGGAGGGAATTGTACCAGTCCCAACAAGCCTTATCTAGCACGGCGAACTCGGAATTGGGAAGCCAAGGTGAGATGGCTTTATCGAGGTGCTTGATGTAGCGAAGAACCTGTTTGCGAATGCGAATATGTTGGATGAAAGAAGCCATAATTCCCATGTTCTCGTCCGGATTGACGGGAACAATCTCCGCTGGAAGAAATCCTAGGACAGCACCATCGAGTGTTCGCGTAATGCAAGGAGATCCCTGGACGAAGCGGTTCTCACTGCAAGGGAGCTGTATCTTAATGTCTCTCTCCTCAATCAGCATGAGCTGATCAACTCCGCTTCCCAGGAGCGCGTCAGTCACAAAGCAACTCCACATTAGGCGACGGCGTGCTTCCCGTGTAGAAATGGCTAGACCAGGTTCTATGCAAAGCACGTCGATGGAGTACTCGAGGTTGATTTGCAAAGCTTGAGCCATGCGGGCCGTAATGCCCCCGAGCATGAACGCTTTGGTAAAGTTGCCCACTCGTAGAGCATGATCATAAATGAGTTGAGAGGCCATGAGATTGTCGACAGATATCTTGTCCAAGTCCTTGAGGACCATACCGTATGCTTTCGTCGCCCATTGACTGCCGGAATGTAGAACTGATTTCGGGGCCAGGTTATAGGTAGTCGTACAGAACTCCAAGGCATAATATCTGCCAGGTTAGCCCAGTCGGAGGGTTCATACATGGCACTTACTGGGCACCCAAGGCACAGACAATATGAAGCAAAGCGCTCGCGCTTGAATCTGGAGCCAGTTCCTCGTCAACCCTTTGTAGAAACGAAGGCCGGTGAAGGAATGCGAAACATCGAATCGGGAGGATGTAAGCGAAATAGTTGTCGACCAGGACTGCCACTTTCGCCTTTTCCGGCAGGTCAGGAGACGTCAACCTAAATTGCCAACATCAGTTACTACACTACTAAAAGGCTGGATCGCATTACCAATCCAAAGGCGAGCTACGGGGCTCATCTTCCTTCGATGTCGGACTCGTTCTGTCGGGCGTACTCGGCGGGTGGGCAGCGCTTGCAAGGCGTTGTGACCAAGCAGGCGCGGCATTATCCAGATATCGACATTGAAGCTGTTTATCCCTGCATCTCGAGCAAGCCGGTCGTTCACCCGAGCATCGGACCCTTCTCAACCGACATTCCGTACAAGATCGGTACGTTCGCCGCGCCCTCGGGGTATCAGCTCGTCGAACTATCGGACGCCCATAGCCGGGGCACTGAACGGACACTCTCTCGCAATTGGAACAGCCATTTGGGCGCTCGTCACATTTTACCTAGAAATTCTAGTGAGCGGCTTCAGCGAGACGCGTCACGGAAGCGATCCGGGTCGCTTACCTTTCGGGAACGACAGATCTGACAACCTAGAAAATGAGCCGAGCAAGCCGAACTATTGCACAAGGACGCTCACCGGTTCTGGATCGCGTTTTTCGACGCTGCTGCAATTGCTGTGGCTGGTTGTCCTCCATGTCGAGGTGTTGAGGACGGATCGTCGGCTGCGGGGTCGCGTCGCGTTTCCTCTCCTCTCCTTCCTCTTCTTCATCGTCTCGACCGACTTGCCAACTCAAAACGCGGTATATACTCACCTCTTGCCGAGTTACATCTTGAATTTATCAATCTGCACGTTTTCTTTGCTGATCATTGACTTTCAGATTCCTACCTCGCCGTGTCTCAATGTCACTATGGCTTCAGCTCAGCTTCTCTTCCATCCACCAGCAAAAAATTGTGGGATGACATCCTTTTTGCTTCTGAACTACAATGACCGAGAAAATCATCTTGAGGGACCCTGCAATAAATCTACGTCCAGGACCGATTAGCCGACTACTTGCTGACAATGACTCGAATGCCAAGTGGAATCTCGGTCTGCGCGTTATGTTTATAAAAACGTTGGCCTAGGACGAAGCTACGTCGCATGGGCACCGAATTTGCGTACGTCGACACTACACCACCGCGATCGCAAGTTTACAGACCTTAACTCGAGATTTTGAGTCGGTTTCCGACCAGTGACGGGGTCACCGGATGGTCATTGGGTTAACCGTCAACATGACTGTCATAGAGTGGCGGAGACGTCAACCCCGTTATGCAACGTTTCCTTATGCTCTCATATTTGACATCAGAGTCGGGTAAAGCTCGCCGCAGTCGAACCGAACAGGAGCCACACGAAACAAAGTGCGATCCCCATCTACCATGAACTTTACCACGTCGTTAAACTTAGGTTGGCGCAAAGTCTGCTCAAAGCGCCACCACCACCTGCGACATCACACGCTACCAGGCAGAATCCAGACTTTCATTCTCTCGGTTGAATTCAACTGCACTTGGGTGGATGGAGGTGGACAACCGCTCGGCAGCTTATCCACCGATTTACTTCCAACGGCGGGGTGTGGGCTGCCATCAGAGTTCGTTCCTCCGGCTTCGGACCCTGCGCTATCAAAGCTTCGGGTGGGTGTTTGCCGATTCTCGGGAGTTATTCGGGATTGCTGCAATGCACATGTTCTTCCTGCTCCTCGATTGTCATTATCACTGCCGGTAGTCGAGTCGAGTGAAGAGACGCTCGCAACTACAACAGCATGATCCAGGCAATATCACGTCCGTGTCAATCGAACGGCCGGAGCTCTTCATCGGTCAGACTCACAAACGGAATGCGACGGCAATCTGAACCAATTGAAGCCACTCGGTGGCCGTTTGCAAGGTTACAGCAGCTGTCGTGGAACCCCCGATCAGAGCTTATACAGGCTACAGTTCCCCACCGAGCTAGCTAGACGACGCAGTGGAACCTAGCGCATAAGTATGGGCCTGTGAACCTATACCTAGCTCTTAGACTAGTGCAAAATCGGCCGGCGCACATACCTGGACTCGGGACAGTGGGGAGCTTCGTTGGAGTCGCAGAATTTTCAACTCCAGACCTCGTGCAACTTCCCAGTCCGTCGACCATTCAAGATCTTGGTCAGGTACGGCTGCCGATCAATCTGTTGTGCACTGTGGGAGGACTCGAGGATTGAACAGAGCGATGATCTTACTCTTTCAATGGCCGGTTATTTTCGCTCAGGTGTTCCGTGGTTCGCCGTCAGCCTGACTTGACAATTGCGTTGCGGAAAGCAGTCACATTGGTCAGCTCAGTATTTGATGTCTGGCACCGCCCCTGTTCCAACTTGGCATTCCAGAATCAAAGGCTCGAGTTTTATCCTTTGGCCGAACCACGAGCGTCTTGTTTCATCCTTTCCGCTGCTTTGTACGACACATTCGTTGTTAGTGCGCCCGCGCGGCAGTGCGTTTCCGAATATATCTGCCAATAACTACCGATTGTGCATGCATGAACACTCAGATATCCCATATTTCTTTTCTTTCGGCGCACAAAGCTCTTTCTCACCACTGCGGCCCAAGAAACTGGTGGAGGTGGAGACAAAAACTCAAAGGTCTCGAACCTCTGGACGCGTGTATCCAATGCTACCTGAGGTCAAAATCGGAATTTGGCAGTCGTTTGGCTTACTGCTCGTGGCTTCTCAAAATTAGGCCCTGACTCGAAGTCCAGACTCCCACCATCGTGGTTCCTGGCATCCTCGGGATTGTTTTAGGCTTTTTACCGATGTCCTTGGCTCGTCGATTGCTTTCAACCCTCTTTCGAGTCAACTCCCAACTAAGGATGCTGATGTGGCAATGCAACCACACGATTGAAAACTTGTCCAGCACAATACACAATGGATACACAGCTCCAAAAAAGCGTACTACCGTGCTTTCCTCGATCTCGGCAGTTTCAGCCCCGCCTCAGCCAGTGACGCCAGAATTGCGCCCTTGCCGACAATTGTATCTGACTCCTGCGCTAAGTCCAGGTACAATATCATGGCCACCAATTACAATTTAAGCGACAATGTAGGTGGACCTCTTATGATTGTCGATGCGACCAATGAGGCTGCTTTTCATTACATCTGTGTCTATCACTGGCTGTCCCTCCCGAAGCGTCGACACACGGCTGCCCCAGTCGTTCCATTCCCAACATCCCTCCACACCGCAGCCATCACTTACGCAGCTTTGTCCCACGGGAGTCTCGACCACGGTGATCAGTCCTCTTTACACCATGGTCGAGATTTCAACGCTCAAGTGGTGGCAGCAGAGTAACCATGCTCGGCTATAAAGATCGGTCTTGCACCCATCTGCAGCTACTCTCTTCATCACTGCGTCCAACTACTACACTCTTTACTATTATCCTCTGTTACCTAGTGTAACCTACCAATTGACTACCTAATTGATACCTGTCTCTTAACACGCACACTCCTTCACAATGCAACTCACCAAGTACATCATGCTGCTGGCAGCCGTGGCCTCCTCCACCCTCGCTCGCCACGAAGGACACCAACGGCGTCACCCCTCGATTGCAAAGCGAATCACCACCACCGCCGCGGCCCCAGCCGACACCGGGACATCTCCCGCCTCCGCCGGCCCAGCGTCCGACCTCCCCTCAGCCTCCTCCACCTCCAGCCAATTCTCCCTTAAAGGCTTCGGCCGGCGAACAGCCAACACCGGCTCGGGCATCACATACAAAGGCAACGTTGGCAATCCCTACGGCAGCAACATCATCGAGGTCTCCGAGTCCGACGCCGAGACTTATAAATACGTCGTCAAGCTGTCGGGTCAGAACTCCGAGCCCTGGGATGTCGTCTTTTTCAATAAATACGGCCCGACCGGTCTGATGAACGGCTGGTTCGGCTTCTCTGCGCTGAAGCTCTCCGTCGGCGCCGGCGAAACAAAATACGTCGCCGTCGACGACGATACGAACGGTGGCTTTGCTGCGGCTCCGTCCGGCAGCATGCCGCTTGACCCTGGCGGCGGGTATGCCACCACCTGGGGTGAGTTTGATTTCGGGAGTACCGGTAACAGCGGGTGGTCGGGCTTCGATGTCTCTGCTATCACGCCTCAGGCTGCGGGCATGGAGGTTCAGGGCATGAAGATCTGTGAGGAGGTTAGCGGGACCTGCTCGAGCATTACGCCTGGTGCTGCGAAGGTTGACAATGCATATACGACTGCTGAAACTGCTGTTGGTGGTATCGGCGGGAATATCCAGAAGGATCGTCGGATTGTGTTGGATGTCACGATCGACTACCAGGGTTAGGCGTGAGAAAAAATTGTTTACTGATTGACTAAGTTATGATTATGACCGCTATAGAGTTATGATTCTTGTATATATTTGCCTTTTTCTATAGACCCCAACTTACATAGACATGCAAATTAGAAATCTCGTACACTACATCCTCCGCTATATTTATCAGGGTAAACTCATTAACCTTGTCCTCCGTAGATATTAAGTCAGGATTGCGTCCATCTTGCCGCCCGTGGCTCTGGCTCCTAACCCTATAGCCCCGGCGAACCTCGGCACACTCAACTGTCAGTTTATGCAGCTTATTCAGCTCTCAGAATGCATTTATCAAACCCAGTGCATAATTCCCTGCCTGAAATTGTTTGCACTTCGACAGCGCCAACACTGCTGACAAGACAATGTCATTGCATCAATGATGTTGTACCTACTAGATCTGTATTGTGAAGTCATTAGCAGCACTTCTGATTGCTTTTGGGCCCATGAAGCTCCCAATTCTTCTCGGAAAGCGAGAATGGAAACGCTACAGGCAAGTATATATTTCTCACGTCTTTCTTCTAAACTCATCACATCGCATATTACCATTAATATAAACCGCAAAGCTTTTGTATAGATCTTTTGATTGAAACATTCTCGAGCCGCAATGGCAAAACTATCACTCACTCACTTTGATATGAAAAGCCGACTCTGAAGAGACATTACCAGCAAGGACGACAAACATACGTAAGGCAGCCCGCAACGAATATCCTCAGAGCATCAAGCTTCTTCTTCCACTCCTGACTCATAAACATTGTAATATCAGTTTTGTCTTCCCGCTCCGTTACACGCCTATAAAATCCCTCCGGCTACTAAGGTCTATTACTAAAAGAGAGCCAGACGCCACAAATTCTCCTCTAAACAAGCCGAGCCGATCAAACCCCGAACCGGGGCATTTACTTGGGACCGAGCTTGGCTACCGCGAGTATAGGAGCATTAGGTTTCTCATGGGATGGGTGAACCCATTTATAAAGACTTGGCAAACACGGTATTTGGGCGCTTGGATGCAGTAGGTAGGATACCTGCATACCCTAAAAGCAAGGATCCCGTCAAGGGAGCGCACAAATTCAAATGATGTTGAGAAGCCTGGGGGGAATCTGTTGAGAAGTAGTGATCGGGAGCTCTGATTTGTGATTGGATTCTGTGAAGGTTATTCTCTAGAGGTGCGAGGAGAATTTGACGTTGTCTGCTGAGTAGAGGGTGTTGTGTATCGCAGCTAGGAGGGGCTCATATACTACTGGGCCAAAATGATTAATCCATACGTCTAGGATATAGGATCTATGAGAGTGTCTATTACAAGGGCTTTACTGATATCTGTTTACGGTAAGCTAGACCTCAGTTGACTAATTGATTATTTATTACTTTACAATGGACAGTATACAATTCATCTTTAACAATGCATTTCATTCAGATCTGACATGGCAACAAAAAGAGTGACACAAGAACAAGAAAGACAAACAAGAAAACCGAAACACACCTAATCTTCATCTTCCAACATTTCCAACCTACACCGAATCCTTAAACTCCCACCTCCTCTCCCCCTTCTCAACAAGCACCGCCCTCTCAATCACCCTCCCCATCTCTCCCTCCAGATACGTATTATCCGTACCCGAGCAGACCTGAATCTCGCTCAGCACACCTCTCCCCTCATACATCTCCAGCACAGGACCCAGCTTCTTCTTAAACGCCAGCCGATCCTCAACCGCACTCGCCGTATGCGTCCGTCCCACTTTCCTATAGTTCTCTATACTCACACTCTGATGGCAAGAGAGATAAATCACCAAAGCAGGAGTACAAACCGTCCTCTCGAACTTCAGGACGTCGATAACGTCATTAAGAACAGTATGCGTATGAATTACAAACACACGCGCGGGCAGTGCGGGATCCTCATGTGCGTTCTTCATGGCCTTGCACAGCCACGGAATGAGTTCTTCTTTGGGGAGTTCGTGTGGAGGCGTGTAGGCTTTGGGGTCCTTGGACTCGTTTACCTGGGCGCAGCAGAGGGCGCCGCCGCCGAGCAGTTTGAAGTAAGAACCTCTGTAGGTTTTGCAGAGGTTTATGCTGGGTTTTAGGGCGGGGATGCCAGGGTCGGTGAAGATGAGGACTGTGGAGGTGTTTGTTAGCCAGGCGGGCTTTTCGATTGAGGGGGTTGGGAGTGGGGATAGGGATGTTGGGGTGGACATGGTGGTTGTGGTATCTAGGGTTGTTTCTCTGTGATACGTAAGTAAGATGTGCGCTAGGTATGTGGTCTGAATAAGACGACGCAGGAGTTTGTAGTGAAATGGGATGTGGTTGTTGCGGCCGACGAGATGGTTTATATAGAGAACAGTAGTGGATGCGTTTGCCATTTGAACAAAGGGCATCATCCCATCTCGTTCCTTTCAGCTTTGATTGTTCTTTGTACGACCCTCAACCTTCAAAGGTGAATAAAGAGGTCACTTTTGGATGGTTACCTGCATAAAAAACGACAAAGAACAAACGCACATTTGAACTACAGCTGTAGTCCGTGCTGAAGAATTACTCAGCAAATTATACCATAATGTTGTATTCCAGCACGAGGGCGTAAATAATTCCAGGGGTCGTTTAGGTGAAATTGGACGTGTCTGTTGCTATTTTCGCCCACCCTGCAATGTTTAAGCTACATAGAACAAAAGCATAGGAACATATCCTTTGGCCAACTCGCCTAGAAGATAGTAAGTATCAATGGCAATGTTGATATATGAAGATAATTCTTTACATAATTCAAAGCTTGTCTCCTATTCACACATCAATAGCCATTCAGATAGATTAATTGTGGTGCAGATAAGATATACTATTAAACAGGAATAGTAAGACAGGTGCTGTGTTCAAGCCCTCAAGCCCTAATTTCCTCTCTATGCTTCCGGCTGTATGGGAAATGGTTGTTGGTACATAGTCAATTATCGGTCCTGGATACGCAAGCCGATTGCAATGTCACAAGATAATATGGTTTCTGTTTCAGTATACTTTAGACGAAAAAGGGAATGAGTCAAGCAATTGACCCGAGAACGACGACAGAAGATTAAAAGAGGCCCAATCATGAAGTTTAGATAATTATGTGTCGAATACACAGATCACAGCGTACATCAGCCACATCATAGAGAGGAGATGTTCCACTACCAATATACCACCATATGTTCAATTCCGAAGACGTTCCGAGCATAGAAGCCTCGAAGCCCTAATCCTGATGAGTGGGCATTGTGACGCAAATCAAGCAATGCCTGACCCGGATCAGTCCCGGGCTTTTATTGTCCTCATCCAATGACAAGGGAACGAAAGGAAGTTGGCAACTGGGGCATTACGCTCTGGACCTCTGAGGTGATAGATTTATGGCATTGAGACGATGCAAACCGGAATGGATCCGTCCATCAGAGAGAGAGGCGTTTGGCTGTAGGAACAGCCTGGGTGTGGCGTATTCGCCATTTTTGTATGCTCGCACATGATGCGCTTATGATATACTTAGTACTGCAAGCCATGCATAATTAGATTAGCTCTGTAGACCCGCGCTTGGCATACGGAGAACTTTCCCACCGTATAGATAGACATATCTAATCCCAACTGTCGGCGGGAGCGACCCAATGTTAGGGCTAGCGCATACTACCAGAATTGAATTAGATACAACATAATAACTTAATAGAGAACATGTTTCATGGTTTCTATTCGCACCGAAGTCTTTGAAGGACTTTTGGTACGCGAGTGACAGGGATGTTGGCGTAATTGTCGTGAGGTGATTTTGCCCATAAGGCATCATTATGGCGTGCCAACGTCAGATGTAGGTAGAAAGCCTCGGAGCACAATAACGACCCACCCCACGGGCCGCCTGTAGTTTCCGCAATGGAGAGCCAGATAGACCTGCTGCCGGGGAGCTTTATGTATTTCCGAGGTTGGCTTTTGTTGTCACCCCGGATGATGGACGGAGTACAACGAGGCTGCGAGAAGAGTATATGTCATGGAACCCTTAATTGTAGCAGATCATTATAAGCGTAAGATATAGAAACAGATTGTTTAATTGCCCCTGTAACTAAAGCGGTATAAAGGAAAACAAGTTGGGGTAGTTGCCACGGCTGCACATTCTTTGTCCCACCTTGGATGCTTGATTGTATCATCGGCCTCCTCCATGTTGACATCTTAGTTTCACGCCAACTAGATAGAATTGGAGAACTTAGACGACAGCTCCAAAAGAAGCAACAATATACCGGGGGTATATATGTCGCTCATCCGTGAATGCAATGCAAGTTTGTGTTTGCTACCCCTTGCATCTGACACCTTCATTCCTTGAAAACCAAGCTTTTTACTTAGGACTTTCTTTTTGTTTCACCTATCACATCCATACCCGTCAATCGGCTCAAATCCCGGTCTAGATATTCAGGGTCAACTGAGACCTTTCACTCACAATGGCCTCGCGCCGCCCCTTCAGCAACCGCACGAACAGTGTCGTCTCAGGCCACGACCACCGCGACAAAGCCCACACAGGAACAGTTCAATACATCAGCGAAAAGGGCGGCAACGATGCACCGCCCACATACCAAGATGCCTCGGGCGCCCCGGTCGAGAATAACTCGCCGCTGGGATACTCCGTCGGACCGGTGACGATCACACTGCTGAATATCACGATGATGATTGGGGCGGGGATTTACTCTACGCGTGAGTGCCACAGCCACCGAAATACGAATGGTAATTGATAATAGGGATTGTCCAGCACAGAATATCCTCGCGGGCACGGGCTCCGTCGGGGTTAGTTTTGTGTATTGGACGCTTGGATACCTGGTACGTCTTCCCCCCTACAACATCAGCTGTTACTAATGGTATTCGCAGCTCTGCCTCGCCTCCGGCGCCGTGTACCTCGAATTCACAGCGTACTTCCCCAGTCGCTCGGGCTCCGAAGTCGCATACCTGGAGCAAGCGTACCCGCGACCAGCATGGTTCTTCCCCACGACGTTCGCAATGCAGAGCGTGATCATGTCGTATGGGAGTGCGAACGCGAGCGTCATGGCGAATTATCTCTGGGCAATTTCTGGAAAAGTGGGCAGCGATTGGCAGATTAAAGGGACGGCGTTGGCTTGTTATAGTCTTGCCACGTTGAGTATGTCCCCGCTTCCCCAGTAACAAT
Source organism: Aspergillus multicolor (assembly GCF_047715735.1). Taxonomy (NCBI): domain Eukaryota; kingdom Fungi; phylum Ascomycota; class Eurotiomycetes; order Eurotiales; family Aspergillaceae; genus Aspergillus; species Aspergillus multicolor. The sequence goes on along the minus strand of NW_027395967.1, from coordinate 542,369 downwards.
TGTACCGGAAATAGTGGGATGGGGCAAGGGCTGACGAGCACAGGTCTTGTCTTTAACACCAAGTACGCGTACTGGTTCAGCAACGCGGTTGGGGTTGTCAAAGTTTGCACGCTGCTTTTCGTCATTGTCACTGGCTTCGTTGTGCTTGGTGGGAATACGCGCGTTGAGAATCCGAAAGCAAACTTTCAGGATGCGTGGTCTGGAAGTGCGAATGCTACGGCTTATGGGTTTACGATTGCGCTGTATCGCATTATCTTCTCGTATGGTGGGTATAACAATGCGTTCAATGTTGCGAATGAAGTCAAGGTACGTTGATGCTTTTCTGAGCCTTGACAACCACTGGGGAAGTTAGGGCTAGGTGCTGACAATGTGTAGAACCCCGTCAAATCCCTAAAGCTCTACGCAACGGCCGCCCTAACCACAGTCTACGTGCTCTACATGTTTGCCAACGTCGCGTTCTTTGCAGCCGGTACCCCAACCCTCCCCCTCCCACCTTCTTCAAACCCCCAACTAACTTCCATCCCACCCAGTCCCAAAAGAAGAACTCGCCTCCTCAAATCTAACAGTTGCAAGCCTCTTCTTCAGCAAAGTCTTCGGCGACGGGTCTCCAATCAGAGGCCTAAACTTTCTCATCGCACTCGCCTCCTTCGGAAACATAATCGCCGTGCAGGTCGGCCTCTCCCGACGAATCCGCGAATGCGGGCGCCAGGGCGTCCTCCCATTCACAAAGTTCTGGGTCTCCACCAAACCCTTCGGGACGCCGCTGGGCCCGTACGCGGTTATCTGGTTCACGACCGCGCTGATGATCCTGGCCATTCCGGCGGGGGATGCGTTTACCTTTGTCAATGATCTTGGGACATTACCGAAAGCGGCGTTTGATATGACAATGGCGGTGGGGATTTATGTTGTTCGTTGGAGGAGACGGCGTGCGGTGGTCCCCCTGCCGGAACCGGAATTTAAGGCGTGGCATGTGGCGATTATCTTCAATATTCTTGTTCAGGCGTATTTGCTGATCATGCCGTGGTATCCGCCGGATGGGGGCATGTTTGCGGGGGATGTGAGTTTTTGGTATGCGACGTATGCGGTAACGGGGGTTGGGATGTGAGTACTCTTCTTCTCTTTTCTTTTGGTGGTGATGGGACGGGGTAGGTGGGGTAGTGCTAATGTTCGATAGTCTCCTCGCATGCGGCATCTACTACTCCCTCTGGGCACACTTCATCCCCGAATGGCGCGGGTACCAGCTGCGGCAGGAGCTCATCACCCTGGAAGATGGGGCGCAGAGTAACCGACTACGCAAGATCCCGAACGACGAGGTAGATGCTTGGGATGCTGCGCATGACCCTGCCGGTCGGGTTATAGATCCCGAGAGCGAGTCGCAGTCGCAATCTCAGTCCCAGGCGTCAGTTGATGAGATCCAGGTTGAGACAAAAGGGCCGAACAAGACGGAGTCATATGTGTGAGCTGAGGCGAGATGACTATACTAGAGCGGATGCTGATGATGCTGGCTTTCAAATGATGTGCGTCGTCTCCCTCATATACAATGTGTGCAATGTGAGAAAGAGGTCCGCTGTTACGTATATTACAAAATGGACCAATGATAATGCGTTAAGAAGGCTTTCCCCACCTGCCATAGTCTCTTGCGCCCCAACGATAAAGATATAGGTATGTAACCGATGAATGTTGATGGATCAGGCTCCACCGTTACAGATAGTACCATAGCATACCTTCCCCGATGTCTCTACATCCAAAGATACTGACCGGTGCTTTAGGCTTATATGGGCCCGGTCGCGACGCATCCAGGCTCACTTGTTAAGTGTGATTGCTACTCTGGATCTACGAATGGGTCGAGCCTTACCCTGCGTCAATGTGAAATTGTCGAGCATAAGAGATGCATATAATTAGAATTCTTGAATTTCGTGGCGGATGATAGGTATGACCATTAGATTATTTTTATAGAAGACGAGTCTGAGCTAAGCGCTAACTGGAAAGACTGAGATTGAAAAGCAAGGCAAATACATACAGCGAAGATAGCATAAGTTATAAAGGACATTAAAAGGCCGTGAAACACCAAAGCTACCTGATGGCAGCTGAGGTAGATGGATAAAAGTGTAAGCTGCAGTAGACAGAGCATGATTCAAAGAAGGATGGATACATGCAGAAAGAAAAGTCGATCGATTCATGGCAACATCATCATTCGTGAGGGTTTCATAATAAGTCAAGGTAGGGCTAGAGTTGGTCACGGGACCTGTAAACACCCCAAGACACCGAGGGGTTATATGTCACGAGGTTAACCCCTAGGTAGAACATGTTAGATCAATTGTCAGAAGCAGGGAAGATTCATAAATCAGTAACATACCCCGGTCGAAAAAACCCGATAGTTGCGAAAGGGCCCGGCCCCCCCAACGAGGTAAACCAGCAGTCGAAACTCGCGGTCACCGTCGACGTCGCAGTGCCAGGTCTGGGAGGGGTTGGCCGCGGGGTCGTAAGAGGGTTGAAGATCAGGGTATCGCACGTCTGCCCGGGCTCTGTAGTCGAGGAGCCAAACCAAACAGTCCTAACCTCAGCCATCAAATTTTAGCTATTACCATACACCATGCGTGGACTTGAGGGGGAACCGGAGGAAACACTGGAGCAGAGGCACATACTCTGTGACCGTTGGAATGGCCGGCCTAGTGATTGGGGCCGTGGGGCCCGGGTGGGCTCCCGAGGAAATGTAGGCGCTGTCGAGGCCGAATGGCTGCTTGAACACTGTTTTCGTCCAGGTTTGGAAGGGCCCGGTGAAGGCGTAGTATGTTGGGTAAGTGCCTGTCAGGGTGAGAAGGGCGCCGGCATTGCCGGCTGCGTTGGTCGGGGTCGGGGTTGGTACCCAGATCCATACAGTCCTGGGATGAATGTTAGTCATACTCATGTTCACTGGGAGTTCGAGGCACGTACTGGATTAGTGGTATGGGGGCTGGGCTTTTTGAATCGACAAGGCTGAACAGGACACAACATGTTAGCTACTTTAGGTAATTGGCTTCAGATCATTGGGAGTGCAAACCTTGTGAAGGTTGTAACGGGATCTTTCATGGGCGTGTTGCTCGGTCTATGGACACTATGCCCGTCAGATATGCCATGGAGGGGAGCTAATGGTACATACGTGGTAGCACTGACTAGCGCCGAGCTTGAGGTTAAATCGCTGGTGGTTGTAGTCCATAACGACGTACTGTAAGGGTATGGGAATGGGAGGATCGAGTACCATGAACCGGGAGCTGCCACGGTGCCGTACGTGAATAGGGCACTCGATAAGAGAACAAGAAAGAGGAGGCGCATCTTGACGAGTTCGAGTTCCTTCAATTTCTTGGAGATGGAAATGGTAACGATGAGGCCTGGAGGGCAGAATTATAACATTTTTACATCGTCGTAAGCCGACACTCGGCCCCGATACTGTCTCTAAACGCGAGTTCTCCATACGAGGATGCCGAGGCAAGGCTCACAGGCCCCGAACGATTGGATCAATTCCCCGGGGTTGCACTGCTGTGCCACAGCCTCGTTGGCCCCCGCGGGCGCTTAGGCTGTCCTACCTAACTCCCAGCTATATTAATCTGGCCCTGCCATTCGTGCTGGGCAGCCAAACTGCAAACGCGACTGGCGCTGCTGCAAGCCTCCAGTTTGAGCCTTGTCTACTGTGCTGCTCACATCTATTTTTGCGATGGCCCATTCTTCTGGTTCGGTTTGTTTCACCGGTCACCATCAGCTTACATTGGTTTCTGTCTATCTCTTCGAAACACATGTGCTGTCTCAAGATAGCAGAGTATGGGTAAGCAATAATTGTCCGATAGATTCACTGCTATAGTTCCACGGCACGCTTTGACCTAGAAACCAGAGTCAGCCGCATAGTCAGCCTGGACCGGACAAAGGCTCTGAAGACAAATAGGTCTGAAGAGCCGCTTAAAAGGAGCAATTCACTTCTCGCCCCTACACCTTCCGTATCCAGATATCTGGAGTAAACAGCCAGCATGGGAAAGCGCAACCTTTACTCACAGATCTGGCTCCCCTTCCTGCTCGAACTCCTGTCAATCACCATTTTTGTTCTGACAGCATGGATTGCCCAGACGACGCTTCAGCTCACCCCGAGAACGTCTATCCTGGGGTATACCATCAATGCCAGCTCTATCCTCACCCTTCTAAGCATCACCAATGGCCTCCAGTCTATCCTGACTTCTACCATTCTTGTTTCCCTCTTCGAACTCGTCAACTAGGCGCTTATCGGTCGCGACAAGGGGTTCTCTTCTATTGGTGTCCTGGGGCTATCGCCTACCACCGGCTTCTTTGGGGTTCTCAGGATCTTCTTCAGTCGATGCTCCCGGTTTCTCGACCGTCTATGGCCTTTGCTTCGGTATTTATTCCTCTCTATTGACTCCCAATAGCATTTACTAACAGCACGATCTAGCCTTATCCTCGCAACTCTTCTATGGCTATCCGGTATCATACTTTTTGGTTCGTGTCTACTGAGCAACGGATAAAGACAGAGAACTAACCGACCTTCTCATGCAGCCGATACTTCAGTGGGCATCGCCTATGATCCCGTCTATTCCTATGCAGTCACTGCTGGAAATGGCCAATTCAATGGCTCGACCGTCCGCCCTTACATTGACTTGCTCTCGGGCAAGGACCAAGGATACCAGTACACGATTGTGCCGTACTGGATGCAGGCCGTGGTCAACAATCTCGTTACGACCCCTATGCACTCCGCCGCCGGCCAGCCTGTCCGCGTTGCAGCGTGTGCCGAAAACGAGTGTGATTCGTACCTGCTGCCTGGGGGGTTGATCGGGGCTACCCCCTGGCCGCCTACCAACTACTCCTCCGCCCCCGTGATACAGATGACTGCCGCCCCAACAGTCCAACTGAACTTCTCATCGGGCTTGAACGGACACATCTTTTTCGAGGACGATTGTAGACTCTTCGGAGCCAATAACACCTACGTTGGCATCCGATTCTGTCTGTCGACTAGTCAAGCGTTCAATGGCTCCTTTGCCGCAGGTAAGCATCCCCTACTCTCACAAGCTCTGTTACTCACACCCCCAGGGCTCTATGTCTGCCCCGAAGGCGCCTACGATGGCACCTGCCACCTGGGCAACAACACCTTCCAGCCAAACATCACCACCACGTTCTCAACCTTCAGCCGTAAAACGACCTTCGTCGCCGCACGGTCAAACATGAGCATATTGTCAGTCACCTCCTCTAGCACTTTCATCCAACAGTCCATGCTCGACATCGACAGTTTCCGCTTTGCTTTAACTTGGCTCTTGGACTTCAACGCCAGCGGCATCCCCGCACCCTCCTCAATTGCCGAGCAATTCTGGAGCAGCCAGGAACAACTGAAGAGCGTCTACTGGTCCCCCGTGATAACGCAGACATTCCACAGCCTCCTCGCCTTCCCCTTCTGGTTCTTCAATGCCAATAACCTGGGAAACGTCGAGAACCACGGCCGCGATATCAGCCCCAGTCTCCCAGCGGAGTTCTACACCACCGCCTCCGTCGCAAACCAGCACTACAGGATCGTGATTAGCAATTCCATGTTCGCTATCTTTGTCGCTTTGCATGCGACCCTACATGTCGCTATCTGGACCCTCTTTGTCTGGCTTTGTTTCTTGAAGCGCCCGTCCTTACCGACCATCACGTCCTTCCCGCTTTTCGACTTCGCGTTCAAAACAACGTATACCCGGAATGCACCTACCCAAACAGATAAGAAACAGGGGCGCATCTACCACCTGGCCCCGCAGGCTGTGCCTGCAGATGAAATCGAGATGGCTACTGACGGCGAAGCTTTAGCTGCGCTGAAGCCGTGCACGCATTTTCTCCGTCGTGGTGGGGATACTTCGGTGTCGCCTGGCCCCCGGCCTAGCCCTGACCCCGCCCAAACCAGGCAACCTGAGCGCCCGCGGGGTGCGCAGAGTATGCAGCAGACTTCTCTCAGTAGTGTCTCGGCGCTATTGCCTGCCTAGGTCCCCGGAAGTATTGTTCCCAGGTATATGGAGGGAGTCTGTCTTATGTTCTTTTAATAGCCAGTTTCTTGTCGATATCTTCAAGCTGATGTTACGCGTTACGGCCGGTCTAGGCGTTTTAGTGTTTATTACTGTTCTCAAATGTCAAGATCATTTGATGTTATTCCTAAGTAGCTCATCTTCCAGCAGGGGGAAAGGAAACCTAACTCGGTTGTTTTGGCATAAAAGACATTCCCCATCGGCACAGTTGTACATAAGCGAACGCCTTCACCGTTACGTTCATAGCCTAGTGTTCCATATAGTCCCAGTACTAAGAGGTCTATAAACTGCGTACAGTGCCTTCTGGCCGAGCGGTATATCTAGAAAAATTGGTTAGATTTGTCACTATCACAGCCTACAGTCAGGCTGCGCCAGCACCAGCCTAGAATAGAAGCGTTGGAATACTTGGCAAGTAAGCACACGACTTGTGTCCTTCGTAAAAGCAAAGAAGGCCTTGCTAATTCAAGGTAAAAAAAGGAATTTATTAGTGCCAGATTGCCTTCCATCTGGGTACCTGATGAACTTAAGAGGAGTGAGTGGGTGCGCCCCAACGTCCGTCCGGCTTCCCTCCGAACCTCCTCTCCTAAGTAGGTATAGGGGGCATCACCATCATCATCAGGCCCGGTCCCGCCCTTAATATGTAACACAACCCCCACCTTGTGCAACATAATTGTTTGATCATCACGCCTCTTGCTGGGGATCACTGCGGCACGATACGGTACGGTGTTTGGCCAGTCCCGAGTCGCACGGAGCACGGAGCACGGAGCACAGAGCACAGACATGTTCATGACACGCGTACGTGGCCCCAGTCTGTTTTCGGTAGGTAAGAGGCTGAGTTGGTTCGTTGAGTAAAGACCTATCCAGTAAGAGCAAGCCATACATACTACCGGTTATAAGTGGTCTTTTCCTTGCATCCTGCGTCAAAAGCATCTAGACCCGGCCGAGTGGTGGCCAGGTTCTGGGTCGCTGAATCAATATTATACCCTCGTGGGCTAGGAGATAACTGGCAAGGCTGAGGTTGCTTGTTGGCGGTCAGAAGAATCGAACCCAGCGTGGCAAGTAGGGGAGCAGGCAAGTGAGGTTAACATGCATAACAATCGTACGTCGCCTGGATAGGCGCCACAACAGCGTCAAAGAAATCATGGCGGAACTGGACGTAGTCAAAGTTCTTGGTGAAATCTCTTCCAGGAAACTCGCAGCGCAAGCAAGGTTTGATGGCATCCCCTTATTGAGGTCCGACGTCTAGGTAGAGGTCATCGGCCAGCTCGATCGCTAGCTGGTAATCCTCCAAGATCGAAAGATCGGTGTTGTCGTCATGACCAGTCCGTCGTCTCAGGTCCTCAAACGATGCATTAGATCCGACTTCGATTAAGAAGATACCGAGCGCAAATAGGGTCTGATTACGGATGAGCTTGCAGTGTAGGAGAGCTTTTAGGCGGTTTTTGGAAGAGTTAATGGCTGGCGTTGAAGTTCCGCCCGTACGAAAAGAATGGAATATGCATGGCGTTAATCCGACAAGATGCTGTATTTGTCGAGCGCTGGGGTTGTCGTTGTTGAGAGTAAACTGGATCTAGTCCTTGCGCCAAGTATGAGGTAGCCACGGAGATCCGCCGAGATGGAGAACAGCCCATGCCATGGCAGCGGCAAGGCCCAGTCGTTGCTTCCTTGAGAGCTTGAGCCGCCTGACGAATTGAGACGATGCTAGCAGGGTGCGTAAAGAAACCAATTCCACTGACGAGGCGTGCGCAGCTCGCATGGATGAGAGAAAGATGCGCCTTTCTTTCTCTGAAGGTTCGGGATCCCGGAGAAAGCCTCGATGTAATGAGGGGTGGCTCTTGGTTATGGCACCGCAAAGGTTGTGGATGCATGTTTCCGCGTGATTTGCCACTGGATATGATTCATTACTCGACCACATTGCTTCTAAAGATCATGGGTTTGCTTGTAGGGGGCAACTTACTCTGTGAGCGGTCTCTTGACGAGGCCCGAGAAGCTTGAATTGAGCCACTTTTGCCTGGTCTTTGGGTCCGAGGAGTCCGAGTGCTGCCGTCAGATCATCGGGGTTCGCTCGTTCGTCTACTACCCACATGTCAATCTTATGCCACACCTCCGAGCAAACAGTACCGGGATTTGACATAGTATTTGGCTTATTTCGCAGGGTGACGCTGAAATGCTGATTGGGCTGAAGGGTACCACGGTTCGCGTGCCATTGAAGGTCGAATGTGGCCTGATACGGCCTTGCGCAGCTGCAATTCCAGCCAGCCTGTAAGGCACGATGGATAGCAACCACATGATCTCGAATCCTGTTGCATATCCCTATATCAAAATGGTTCTGAAGTATGGCAATGGTTCTGGTTGGGGCGGTAAGTGAAGAAAGCTCCTGCTTCTCAAAGCAGTTTCGCAGGGCTGTGTTGCGTTGCTGAAGAGCTATTATCGCGTCTCTTCTCTCTTTCGAGCTGAGGCTTCGTTTCACCCGGCTCCATTCCCATTTTGCGCGCTCAGGCGAATCGGCTGTCCACTTGGGCTAAGGAAAGCACGCACGTCAGGTAAGTAAAGCTGACAGAAAGAGGGGGAGGTACCTTCCCGTTGGAATTAATGTTGAGCTTCGCCATTAGTCTTTCGATAATTGGCAGCATCTCCTGGACAATCGTTGTGAACGCAGCATATTGAGGGGATGAGATATGGCAAAGCCTAACCTCCAATTCCCCTGGAGCTGGTGGGAAGGCTGTGATGCCTATCATCCTCAAAGTCGCGTGCAGCTGTTCTTGTTGCAGAATTAGGTCAAGACGGAAAGTTGACAAGACTTGCTCGTACTTGAAAAATGTCTTGACCGGGTCGCGATAATTCTCAGTGACCCAGACAAGAATGGGGATGCCTCCCAGTACAAGTCCTAGTGTCTCCGCCATAATGTGTTGGTGAGTGAGATGGAAGGCCGAAGAGGGTACCGTCAGCTGAAGAATATGACCCCGTCATGTGTTACCATCCTGCTGATCTCGTGAGTCTGACCTGCCACCTTTTGTGAACAATCCTTCGCAAAGAAGCAAGCAACCATGGCTTCACTATCGGCCTTATACGCGACCACGGTTACTGCTCTGAGAAAGTTGGTGTTTGCCCTCGGTGCTGTGGATTGTCTCGTCGTGGCTCTTGGTCAGGTCGAAGCCGACGATGTGCTCGACACCTTTGGGCGGCTTCAGATCTGGGGAGATCAATCAGGGGCAAACTTGCCAAAGGACGCCAGAGGTTCCTTAGACGATACTCTCCAGCACACCATACACTTCGGAACGTGACGGGCGAAATCCTCTTACATCTGCAAGATGCCATCGACATATGTAGGACGAAAGCTATTGCGCTTAGAACCCCCTAGCTAAATATCCGCAGGTATCCCTATTGCCGAGCGAAGATACGACCCGCTTAGATCGTCGGATCAGGATTCAGTCAGCAGTGTCAGTGCCGACTCAGAGTCCGAGTCGATACGGAGGAAGGTCAGCGCAGACGGCTTCTCAAGATCAAATTCTTGGTGTCACACATCCACGACCAGATTCAGTCTCTATACAGACTCGCTATCACCTTGCGTCGACCTGCTATGGTAGGGAGATACCATCGATCCACCTGGAGAGAAGAACTGCAGTCAGTAGTCCAGGAATGTGATTACAACCACGTCCTCGAGAAGGTCCTTGAGTGGAATGATCTGACCAAGGTCACTATTCCCACACCAACAAAAGACGAAGCTCCGGTCCGGGGAGAGCAGCTTCACTCCAAATCCCGCTTGGCGAGTCTTAGCAGTGATGTGCAAGTACTGGTTAGCCGATTAGCCGATGCAAATATAAGGAGGCGACAATAACTGCTGCACTGGGTCTCCCACCCAGACATATCAGTCACGGCCGCTTCAGGTGGCTTATCAACGAAGGCCTCAGTAGAAGTACTCGAAAATGATACAAAGAGGGAAACCCAGAGTCAGGCGTCGATATCACTGAGGAATCGAAGTGTGTCTCAACAGTCTATCGAGTCACCCCATACCCTTTCAATGATAGTCAAATCGGCAATGGGTGGACAGACAGAGTTTGGACGCGCCGGCACAGTTTATAACCAATCGGTATCGAATTCGAGTACATCAATTCGTGTCCTCAATATTCCCAAGATAATTGAAAACCAGGCCGAGTTCGAATGTCCATTCTGTCACCAGACCTTATTGTCTGAGAGCATGAAGATACGAAGTGAGTGGAAGTAAGTTGACATCCATCCATTGCTGTCGGTTTCTGACCGTCTGAAGGCGTCATGTTTTCAGCGATCTTAAGGCGTACGTTTGTACATTTGCGAATTTTCAAAATGCAGAAAAGCTCTATGCTACCCGCGACGAATGGATTTATCACGAGATGCAGATGCATAGACGAGAATGGAAATGCCCTGAAGGATGTGGCCAAGTGCATTACACCAGAAGCGCTATGGAGGATCATCTCACACACCGTTGCCAGAACTCTCCGACTGAGGCCCAGTCACAAGTTTTGCTGGATCTGAGTGAGCGGCCCATAGATGACGCAGAGTTCGGCCGTTGTCCATTATGCGCGACGAAGCCCATGAGTATACGCCGGCTCAGAGGGCATTTAGCGCAACACATGGAAGAGCTTAGTTTGTTTGTCCTATCTCGAACTCAAGAAGGGCATGATGGCGCCGGTAATGACGTACAATCTCTGGCGTTCAAGAGGGTTGCGCGGCCGATTTCTGTTGGCACACAGCCATCATCGAGTGAGTCTCAAAGCTCAAGTCTTGACAGCCCTATGGAGGACGAAAGTCGTCTCAGCCATTTTGGAAAAGCCGACGTTGACACTGGCAACGCTGAGCCTCATACTCACGTTCATGAGCTCACTGACCAAGCGCATTTTTTCATGATGGCATTGAGCGTCACGCCGATCATTGTCATCTATGTGCCAACCCTCGTCAATGCCTTTTGGAGGGTAATTCTCTGTGCCGCCGTGGGACCGAGTATGCCTTAGACGTTGCTGCATTTGTTTTCTTGAAGGGCGGAAAATTCTACTCAGTCGTTGATCGTGACTCATATCTGCCGCAGCCAAATTTGGTCAATATACCGTTGGTCGCGACTCGTAACTTACTCCTCGCCATTGAGGACGGTCTAATACTGCAAAATGCCGATGAAGGGCCCAAGCGGAGTGAAAGGCCATGTTTAGACTCCGGCGTAGAGGACTCCTCGTGCAAAAGCCGCCGAGCTATTGTATATCGAAGTCCATACGAAGAGCCGAGGTCAAACAACACTTTTGATCGGTATGAACAGGAGTCGCTCTATAGGTCCGATGGCTATAATCATGTGGATTTCCGTGTCTACCTCAGACCGACCGAGTACTATCGATGATCTAACCAAGCCCAATTCTTGCGGGTGGCAGGCCACCAAGCCTCAAGTTTCGATCAATGACTAGGCTTTGCTCCTCTCACAGGTCACAAGAAGCAAGCTCTCTGTTCGGAGCGCAGGGATCCCGCGGAGTTTATTCCAAGTGTTTACCGTAGGCCGAAGAGGTTATAGCTGTAGGATACTCCATATCCTTGGGAAAATCTGTACTTGTTAGCATACTGCAGGGTAAATAGATGGAATACGGCACTTGATGAAGATTTCACTAGATATATGCCAAAGGTTGAAATGGCCTCAGTTCGCTGGTCGGAAGATTAGAAGATGTGGATTGCAAGATTGGGAAGAGGGAACGAAGAAGAGAAGATTGACTTGGCGAGATCTGAAAGTCTTGGGGGATCGACTGTTGATCTCGTTCCTGCCAAGTGAGCATTCCAGAGTTTGCTGGGCCCGGCTCCAGCTCTTCCGCACATTGACGACATTGACATAAATACCAGGATCCCTGATATTCTCTTTCTGCTACTATCCAGCCATTTATCTTTTTACTCAATTGCAAAGAACTAACTACTACCTCTACAATGGCATACCCAACGCCGTACCCCTTCTCCTTCTCCTCGACCGAAATGACGTCATGCGCTCCTCCCAATAGCCGCGGGGCAATCCGTACACTTCAAGCATCACGTCTCCGTTCTGTATGGCTCGAGTCCTATGCCGATAAGTCTAAGATCCTCGCGTTCCCATGCAGCTATGATGGTCTTTCCTCGCGACTCATCGAGGAGGCCGGCTTCCCGATGCTCTTCCTCTCCGGCTTCGCCGTCTCCAGCACCCACGGCCTTCCTGACACGGGTTACATCGCGATGGCGGAGATGTGCGATAAGATCCAGGAGACAGTCCGCATTACAAGCCTGCCGGTGATGGTCGATGGGGATACCGGGTACGGGAGTCCGATGAATGTCAAGCACACGGTGGAGAGCTTCGCCGCGGCGGGCGCGGCGGGTGTCATGATTGAGGATCAGACATGGCCGAAACGTACCTCAACTTTTTCTGTTTGCTGTTTAGAGTACAGACACTAATCCTATTGTTCTGGTATAGGATGCGGCCATACGAAAGGCAAGTCAGTTGTCTCCCGCGGCGAAGCCTACGCACGAATCCAAGCGGCCTGTGACGCGCGCAACGAAGGACGCGATATATTCATTCTCGCTCGGACGGACGCATTAATTCATGGATGGGACGAGGCCATAACCCGAGCTAAGGAATTTAAGAAGATCGGCGCCGATGCGGTGTTTGTTGAGGCCTTACCTGACCGCGACGCGATGAAGCGCTGCGTTGAAGAGCTGCAGATGCCCATGCTCGCGAATATCATTGAAGGGGGAATGACGGAGAACCTTTCGGCAAGGGAGCTAGGCAGTCTGGGCTTCGCCGCGGTCGCGTATCCTTGGACACTGGTCGCTGCGAAGTTGAAGGCCATCAAGGATGCACTGGAGGGACTGAAGAGGAGTATTGTGGAGGATGGCCCGCCGCCGATGATTCTGGGATACGACGAGGTTTGTGAGGGTGTGGGATTTAAGAAGTACTGGGTGAGTTTTTCTCTGTTCCAAGACTTCTCCAAGAAACTGACGAGGTTGCTTAGGACCGGGAATCTAAATATGAGTTTGATGATGAAGGGTTGGTAAACAGCAAATAATCACATGCATAGAAACTATAGCAGAAATATATTGTGGCCTTGCGGCAATCTATGACATCATACCCAGGGACCAGGAACGCCCCCGCCGATCACGATCCGATCGCCTTTAAAAAAACACCTCCCCGCTCGTTCTTTCCCCACCAGCAAAATAATCTTATTATCTCTTTAAACAATCCTTCAAAATGCCCCAGAAACTGTTCATCCTTGTCTACAAAGGTGACCCTCTTGACTACTCCGAGTACCGCCACACAGCACTCTACTTTCAATTCGCCTCTTCATCACGCAGCATAATGCACGTCATCGGGTGCCCGGGGCTGTTCCGGTTCTCCCACGCGCACGGTTCAGACATCGACCCGGGCAACGTCGGTATCTTAGCTAAGGTCATCCCAGTCGCGGAAATCGCATCGGAAATCGGCGAAGAGTCGATTTGTCAAACGGTTGAACGGACGCTGATTAGGAATGGCCGCGATGACCTTGATTGGAACTGCCAGAATTGGGTCGGTGATGCCCTCGCCAGACTTGTTGACAGAGGGTGGTTGGATGTGGAAACGAGAGAGGACGGGATTGATAAGATGGCCGACGCTTGCTTGGAGGCGAAGGATGATGCTGTTTAAGACAAAGAGACAACTCGGAATCAGGAAAGCAGGAATGGAGCGCCCGAACCGACCGTTCCTTCGACATGATGGATGCGACTCGACCGCAAGACAAGGGCCTGTGGTCTTTATACCCAGCACGGGGCTTGTGACGGACCTGGGAGTTCCTTCATATCGGCTTCATTGGAGGGAAGGCAATACCGCCGCCCGCAACTGTCCCTAGACTCTCTAACCGCCAGGGTCTCCCGCTCTTCATACCGCCACGCTTGCTCACCTCTGGCCATTCGAAGCACAAACTTACGAGCACTTGGAGAAGAGGACTGACCGGGCCTCACTTCGGGTTCTACACCGCAAGGACGCTGGTTCATGCAACAGAAGATCAGCTTAGAACAAGAGCTCGGCGGGCTCGCATGCATTTCCGATGCTTATCGGGCCACCCGGCGGAATACCAAATACAAACCCATACACTATATATATCATCTTGGGATGCGCCACTTAAGTGTTCCCTCACAATGAATGTATATTCTGTCCATCGCGCTCTGGCCCTTAACGTAGAGTAACGAGAACCACTATCTTGGTCCCTGGCGTCGAGAGATTGCATAGCGGTACATTTTATCATCGGAGAGCAATCGATTCAACGCGGCCTAAGGTCAGATAAGAGTCCAGAACTCCATTCCACACTCAATTACACAAAGGCGGTGGAAGCTGGCCCCTTCAATTAAGTACCCCCGCTCTCTCATTTCCGGCGCCGGTCGAGTCCCTAGGTTCGCATGATGCTATGGACTCCGGAAACACGCGGCAACTGCAAGCAAGGGACGCCTTGTGCCAAGTGAAATCCGAGTTATACCTGTTTACGTCAAAGGTAGGACAAAACTCTCCGAAACCCGCCGTGTTGCACGAATTACGAAGTATATCCATGTGTATACGATAGTCAACGTTACCTTGGCACACAGCAATGGGTCGTTCTACGAGTGACAGGAGGTTGGGGCACGAAGGAAGCTGTCTTCTAGTATGCTCTCTAACGGGACAGTTCTATCTGACGGGGAAAAGAAGTGAAGGAATCAAAATTGCTGACCAGGGGTGACTATTCTCGCTACAGAAAGTATCCCTTGTGCTGAACGGAGACCATCCGGCCATAACCGAGTGTGCGATCTTTAGCTAGGCATCGCAATTGGTCTTTGTGTCTCGCGCAATCTCACTCTACATAATCCTTTTCTTCGCTCCTTGGAATGCGAACGAAGCCAGCGCAGATTACTGTGGCCGCCAGCGAGATCGCAAAACTGAACCACCAAATCGCCCGCAAAGCACCCAAGTCCAGACTATACCCGTCACCACCGGCTTTGGTCGCTTCCTTGCCAATCGTGTCTCCAATCGCAGTCACAATGGCCGCCGAGAGATTCTGAATCGTCACAAGCAAGCTCCCCGCTGATCCTTGGAATGAACGGGGTACGTTGGAAGTAATGAAGATTGATGAAGCCGCGAACGTTAGATCCGGACCGAATGTCACGAGCGCTATCCCAGGCATAGAGAGCGCCCAGTATATGGTGTTTGGGGTCTGCGGGAGGAAGAAAACAGGACCCATGGTATTTGCGACCATGCCCGCGATGAGGATCCAGTGACCGGGAAACAAATGGAGGGTATTTGATACGATGTATGTGGCCAGGATGCCGCAGATCATGTTGGGGAGGAAGTATAGCGCCACTGTGATGGGAGCATGACCCTGGATCGTGAGGAGGAATCGCACAGCAAAGAACATCCACCCGCCAACATACGCACCGTAACCTAGGAAATAGGATATGGCTAGTGGGAGGAAGCCGGGGGTGAGCCAAAGCCGGTTATCCACCAACGGCCGTGCAGCTCGTCGCTCGGCGAAGTAGAACAGTACGAGGAAGAACACCCCGACTATGATCAACGAGTATGTGTACGGACTCCAGCCGCTGGGCACACCTTGCGTCAAACCGAGGATAATCAGGCCACAGCCGATAGCAGCCAGCACGGCGCCTAGGGTATCGAAGTCCTTCACTGATAACGGCGCATCGGAAGGGCCATGTTTTGGGCTGAACGAGGGAATACCAGGGACGGAAGCGACTGCGCAGATAAAGGACACAATGGCATTGCTCGCGAAGATCCATCGCAGGTGCGCAGTTAGGGCTCCTCCCTGCACGCATCCAACGAAGAAGCCGATTGGAACAGTCGCGGACATGACAGAAAACACTCGCGTCTTTCGGATCCCGGGCGAGTAAACCCGCCCGAGTAAACTCATGGATGTCGCCTGAAGAACTCCAATAGCTAGCCCCTGCATAGCCCTGACCACGAAAAAGAGCACCGCCAGTGACGGGCGAATACTAAACACGCCAACGATATTCCAGGTCATCAACCACACGAAGCCCAGGACCATCATGATCTTCGGGTCTGACAGGTCTGCCAGCGACCCGGATATGATAACGGCAATCCCATTGGCTAGCAGGAACGACCCGATGAGCCACGGGGTGTTGCTCTCGCTCATGCCGAGCGCGTCGGGAAATACGGCTTGGTTGATCACGACATCTCCGAGGAATAGGCCGAATAAGAACAAGCCCATGGAACAGAGCAGGATGAAGATGATTTCGGTCGTGAGCCCGCGAAACTCTGGTGGAACGCCTTGCGGTGTGCGACGCTGTGCTTCTGGATCTTCCCCCGCATGAAGTTTTGAACGAGCCTGGGACTGCGGCTCCTCCGCGTTATGTATGCTCGCGTGGTGGCTGCAGTTGGCCTCGCTCCGCGCAGTGGTCTTGTCTGTCCGGGCATCTGTTGGGGCGAATGCCTCTGCCGTCGCGGGCGCTCGAGTCTCGTGCTTTTCTGACGAGCGACGATAAGTAAGTACTACATTATAGGCCAGCGAGAGATTTGTACCTACCTAAAGAGTCCATGTTGACTAAGAGGTGAAGTCGACTACTTGAGACGGTCGGTTGAAGAAACTCGCGGGATTCATCCTGTTGATATTTATACCACAAGCATTTGTCTACTCAGGTATACTCACGGCATCTTCTCTGTGCACAAAAAGAAAAAACTTGCAGGACATGACTTTGCTGTGATTCCGACACTTTCGCATGGAGGCAAATAGGCTAAATGCTGAGGGAACCCAGCGGAGGGAATGGAAGCACCGAGTCTGAGTCAACCCAAAATACAAAACGATTTCGTCAGATCCGGTCACTGGCAGGAGCTTTATCAGAACTTTGGAAGACAACCCAAAGCGACAGTTGGTTGAGCCTACCTAGTAGCTATCACCTAGGTAGGCTGTATGGCGATAAGGGCATACTGGCTATATAGCTGACTAACCTTGACAATTTTCCCGGGCTCTTGCTATTTGTCATCATGACGTTCCATAACAAATCATCTTCGGCGATCGTAAACGATATTGCCGACATGCTCGCACAATGGCAGACAGACCGATTGCCAACAGCCACCCGGCTAGACAGCGAGTGCGCGCCGGAAAAGCATGTACGCGCTGCCATGAGAAACGCATCAAGTGTGACGCGGTGATTCAAATGCCATGCAGCCCTTGCTTGCGAGATCGCCACGCGGAATGTGTGCTCCGCCAGACCAAGCGGGGGACGTACAGCCGGAGCGGCCTTCATCAAAAAGGAAGCAGCGACCGTTCGCCAGCAACGTCAAGGTCTGCGGTCGGAGTTGGGGGACCACACCCTCCGCAAAGATTGGCCGTCGGGGCTACCGCTGATGCTACTGTCTCATTGCATACATCTTCTCCAACGACTGCAACCCGGCATTCAGTTAACGCAGGCCATGATGAACCTGGAAACCCCGTTCAGCCACTTACCTTGCCTACTGAGCGATTGTCCCCTGTCAGCAAGTCTCCTCTCACCCAGCCTTCCTCCGCGGCCCCCAGCAACAGCTCCCACTCTTACCAGGATATCTCCTGGTCGGCGATGTTCGACCATGTCCTGAACAACCGGCAGAACGGAAATGACTGGATTGACAAGTGCTCCATCACTTACCTCGGAGAGTCCTTCCCTCTAGCGACCGTACTGGGTGGATTGAAGGACGGTAGTCGGCCAAAACTTCACCATATTGGTCCCCCTTTCCAATCGCAGCCCGCACATATGTTGTCCGAAGATCTCGACTATCTACGAGCTAAGGGAGTTTTTACATTGCCTGACAAGGCGCATATGGACGCTCTCATTGCGGTCTTCTTGGATCGAGTCTATCCGCTGTATCCAGTTGTCAACCGCCAGGAATTTATACTGCAGTACGAGAAGGGCGAACTGCCTTTGATCCTTACCTATGCCGTTTGCTTCATTGCAGTTACATTCGCCCCGCAGTCGATTTTGAACCTCGTTGGCTTCCAATACCGTCCAGAGGCGCGTTCATTCTTCTATAAGAAGGCCAAAGCTCTCTTCGACATGGGACATGAAAAGAACAAGATAACCGTCGTGCAGAGCACCTTTTTCTTATCATTCTATGGCGGCGGTCCAAATACGTATTGGAACTTTTACTCCTTGGTTAGTACAGCAGTGACGATCGCCGAAGCAATAGGAATCCACCGCTCTACCATTGCAATAAGCAACATATCACCGCAAGACAAAAGCCTGATGCGGAGGATATGGTGGTCCTTGGTCAATCGCGACAGCATTTGCGGGACACTGGTTGGGCGGCCGTTCCGGATTGACCTGGATCAGGCCGACGCAGACATGTTAACAATCGAGGACTTTGCTCACGACGCGCCGGCCGCGGACTTCCTCGAGAACCTGTCCGCCCAAAAATACGCACAGTACCAGATCGAGACGGCGAAGCTCTCGCTTCTGATGCGTTATATTATCATCAGTCGCTTCTATCCCGGCCGCCTCCCCTCGCGTTCTGGAGACCTTTACGCTAAACTTCTACGCTGGAAGGCAGAGCTCTCCCCGGTATTGGCCTGGGACGACGAGGCGCCTGATCTCTCGAACTTCTTCTCCATGTCTCTTTCCGTCCAGTATAGCCACCACTCGATCCTACTGTACCTCGGACACCCGCGCGGTCAAGACCCACGGACCCTTGACGCACAGCAGACTGGCGAGATTGTCGATATCGCCGCGCACCACATCTCAACCGTCGTATGCGGGCTCGCCACAAAGTCCGCCCTACTCAACGTACCCCATGAACTCTACCACGGCGTCTTTCTCGCACAGGCCGCTTTCTACGAGCGCACGCGGAGCCCGGATAAACTCATCGCAAGGCTAGGGCGCACGGCGCTAAACTCGTGCCAGGTCGTGCTGCAGTCTGTGAGCGAGTTTTGGGACTGCGGAGCCTTTATTGTGCAATTATTTGAGAATCTGTCAAGTCGTGCTTTGGAGCAGCCGTCATTAAATGTGGAGAGTTTCAGACGGGAGAACGGGGGATTGTCGACCGCCGAGGCCTCTGCTGGCGTTAGCAGCACCATGAACTCGAACTTTGTAAATGATGTGGGCATTTTCAATGCTTTATTGGGGGACGATCGATGGCAGGGGAACCCCATGCTGGAGAATCTCTTTGATCTACCGCCGGAACTCTTTTTGCCAGAATAGGAAGTTACTCTGGTCTCCTCTCCTGCTAGGTGCTACACGGAGGATCCAACATCTTGAAATAGAAGAGATGGGCTGCAATTATTGATTAACGATCCACAGAAAGCATGTTCCGCAATCACGAACGGCCAGTTGTTTGGTACAGATACACGACATGGACCGCCTGTTTATCACTCTCTCCGCTTGATATACTCAAAGATCCATTCTAGAGGCCTCGGACTGAACGATATCTGGCAACTCATCATACAGACTTCTCTCTTGCGGCTTCCAACCAAGGACCTTCTTCGTCCTTGCCGCCACACCCCGCGAGTTCATGCCCCAACTCCCAGCCTCGAAACCCGCTGAGGAGTTGACAGCCTCGTCGATCGACAAGTGGCAGAGTTCCGGAGGCCCACCCTTAATAAGCCCCTGCTTGAAGGCTTCCTGACCAACAGCCGTCGACATCTCCCCCCAGACATGTTCGCCGTTTTCCGCGAAGAAGTACCCGTGTTTCCCCCATTACTTGGGACTCGCTTGTTGAGATTAGTCAGTCGCGGCCTGCACCAACAGCTCAAACACCATGCTGAGATCGGGAACGTGCACATTGTTCCACCGGGACAGAACCTTCCCAATACGCAGACAGTACTGCTCCTTCAGGATGAATGAGGCGAGTTCATAAACCTGTCGGCCGCGGTTGGAAGCTGGCCCACGGCCTTGTCCATAGATTGTTGGAGGGGCAATAATAGCGGTCTTGACTGCATCGTCGTGGTTAATGCCAGTGTCCAGGGCAATTTTGTCGACGTTGCGGTGGAACGCCGCAGCAGGCAAGTTAACTAGCTCGTCGATGCCATCAAGATCATTAAGGACCTTGTCATCAACCTCCCAAATGTCTTCCTGCCTTCCGAGTCCAAGTACGTGAGGATTCCTGCGCCACCTGTATGCAGCCAGAATCCTGGTCGCGAGGTAGAGTGACCCTGCACTAGGCCTTTGGATATAGCCTTCGCTGCACCGTCATGGCCGGAGGAATTGGCGGTATCTTGTGTCCATTAGTATCTTTTCTTTTGCAAAGATAAAAACGAGGCGGCAAACTCACGGATAACGACATTAGCTTACGCTGCTTCGCGCTCTAGTACCGCGGAGTCATCATTACCGCCGATGACGATGCGGGCCTTAGGGTAGTTGGATAGCACCGTCTTGGCCTTATCCTCAGTGCGGATAAGGAGTGCGTATTCGAAGTCGGGATGACTCTGATATAGTTGGTATAAGATGTCGCCGCCGATGTAGCCGGTTGCGCCGGTGAGGAAGATCTTGAGTGTCATTTTGGTATAGAATGGTAGATTGACGGGGGGTGTGTAGTAACTTGTAATAGATACAGAAATCTTCGACATAAATTGTGTCTTCATATCAATTAAACAATGCTTTTAATAAGCTGTTTTCGTTCCTATGACGCACCAGGGTTGAGGGTGAATCCATGGTAGGGTTATAGATTTCGTATAGCCGATGACCAGATGTAGTGGAACTGCCCATATAGCCAAAATAACAAATGTCGTTTACCATGCTAATGAATACTTTGCCAACAGGTTTTCATTATGTTGTCATACTGGACCTTGAGTCGGTTGCGAGTTTAGGTTGAATGAAATAATGGCTGGTCTAGGGCTGCGGCTATAGACGCTTAGGCAGCCCACATTACGGGCTGGCCCTGGACTTGTTCATGGCGATACCTTATGCTATGTGCTCAAGAAAGGCCTGACAAAGAAACAATACATATAAAAGCTTTACTGAGTGACTGGTTACGTGTTATGTTTGCTGTTCTTTGCTAGGTATGCTTGATCCCATGGTGTTCTTGCACTGTGTGCTTTCGCAGGAATATCTTTCCCTGTCCTAGTTTCTGTTGTGGTTGCATCAGGGTTCAAACCGACTGGAACTTGTTATTTAGAACAGTCTGCTTGGGCATGGGATGCAAACAAAGCCTCCGTCTGCAACTCCGATGGTGGTCTTTACGGACGTCCGACGGGCACAGACCGGAAGCGACAGGCCTCATGGTGGTTTAGAGCTACAAACACGTGGGAAGGGAATATAAGGGATGCCATGCCTTGTGCCACATGGCAATTGCGCTTCAGCACACAAGCCCGGGTTTCTGCGACACGACATCTTTAGACTTCTATGGAAATCTAGATCTACACTATGAACACATTACACTCTGGGGTGCAGCGACGGAGCCTCATCTGAGATGGATGGTATAAGGCTGAAGCTTAGGAAGCCCTTTTCCAGTTTGCCAATCGCCATCGAGCGCTATTGGCCCGAGTACTGACGACGAGAGTCATGCTGATCAGATAAACATCACATATCGCGAGATATTTAGATCCTTCGGATATTCGGATGAGAGGCCCCTCGGAGATACCCCTCGGGATGCCGGAAATGCCGTTAGCTGTCATTAGGCGTGTGGGTCACCGGATATACGGAAAACCTCGGAGCAAGAACGAACTGCCATTCGAAGCTCAGCATTTCCTCCAGAATTCTAGAAAAGTCACATACCTGTCATTGGCTGCTCAGCAAGAGTTCAATGCAGAGCACTCCAGAAATGCGCTTCATAAGCAGAGCGGAAAAGTTTCTGCTACAGCGACAGGGCCTGACGTGATCAACCTCGGATTCAGCTTTCCGCGGGTCCAGCCCGGCAAGCTTAACCTATTTAACGTCGAAAATGGAGACGTCATATCTTATCTGTGGAGATGCTAAAATTTCTCTCACCTCGCCCCTTTTCGACTGCGATCGCGAAGTGTCGTTGAGTGTTCAGCGATCGAACCACCAAAGTACCGAGGCAGAGCACCTAGACTAGGCCGACGACCTAGGCTGAAACGTAACTATGGCCTCGATGGATGAAGAACACGGGCAGAACTCGCCGCACGAGAAGCACGATAACGACGCCGAAAATGAGCTCCAGCAAACGAAGACGAACCAGTCCATCGCCGACAGCTTCTCGCGCCCCCGCGAGATCGTCTTCGTTATCATAGTCTGCATGTCGCAGTTCATCACGCAGGCAAACGTCGGCGTGTGCCTGTCCCCCCTCGACATCGTCGGCGGCGACTTCGGGCTGACCGAGTCCGGCGGGCTGGCCTGGTTCCTGGCCGGATATTCGCTGACGGTGGGAACGTTCATTCTTGTCTTCGGGCGCTGCGGCGATCTCTTCGGGTACCACCGCATGTACATCATCGGGTTCCTGTGGCTGGCGCTGTGGTCGCTTGTGGCTGGACTGAGTGTGTACTCGAATTACATTCTGTTTATCTTTGCGCGCGTTTTGCAGGGATTGGGTCCGGCGATGTTGCTCCCCAATGGATTGGCGATCCTGGGTGCGACGTATGCGCCGGGGAAGAAGAAGGATATGCTCTTTGCGCTGTTTGGGGCGACGGCGCCGAATGGTGCGATTTGCGGCGCGGTGTTTGCGGCGCTCTTCTCGCAGCTTGCGTGGTGGCCTTGGACGTATTGGTCTATGTGCATTGTGTCTGTTGTCTGCGCGGGGATTGGGTATGTCGTTATCGCGCCGATTCGTCATAACCGTTCAACCGAGAATCTATTTGTGGCGCTTGATATCCCCGGCGCGTTCACGGGCATCACGGGTCTCGTACTCGTAAACATCGCCTGGAACCAAGCGCCGGCTGTCTCGTGGGCTGAACCATACGTCATTGTCCTGCTTATCGTCGGTGTACTTTTCATTGCGGCGTTCTTCGTCATCGAGTTCAAGTACTCTAAGCACCCGCTTATTCCCTTCCACGCCTTTTCAACGGACGTCTCGTTCGTCCTTGGCTGTGTAGCGACGGGCTGGGGCTGCTTCGGGACCTGGATCTACTACTCCTGGCGCTTCCTGATCGACGCAAGAGGCGCAACGCCGCTCCTTGCCTCCGCGCAGTTCGTCCCACCCGGTATCTCGGGCCTCCTTGCGTCCTTTGCAACGGGATTTCTTATGTCGCGGATTCGTCCCCCACTCATCATGTGCATGTCTCTTACTGCGTTTACCGTCGGCACGATCCTTATCACCATTGCACCAGTAGACCAAACATACTGGGCTCTGACGTTCGTCTCGATGATCGTCATCCCCTGGGGAATGGACATGTCGTTCCCGGCTGCAACGCTTATGCTGAGTAACGCCGTTGCGCGCGAGCATCAGGGCCTAGCGGCAAGTCTGGTGACCACGATTGTTAACTATAGTATCTCGCTGAGTCTGGGCTTTGCGGGGACGATCGAGAGCCAGATTGTGAAGGGGGATTCGCCTGAGGAGAAGCTGAAGGGGTATCGCTCGGCGCTGTATTTCGCTATTGGACTTGGAGGGTTGGGCCTTGCGATTAGTGTGCTTTATACGGTGAAGAGTTATATGGGTGGGAGGAAGGAGGGGCAGGAGGAGGCCGCCGAGGATGGAGAGATGACTGAGGTGGAATAGTTGGTCCGAAGCCTTATACCTTAGGTTCTGAGCACACGCGGGAACCGGTAGAGGCTTGGGACCTCAAGATTGATAGACATACCTCGCGCATAGACTTCGCATTCATAGCGTACGATAATATTACCTAATTGTCTTCACCACCCGGATGGGAAAAAGGTCAAACATTGATTGAAATTGGATAACCGCTTGCCTAGTGGACGTTTACCTTACTCGACATTGACACGGATTAGCGATTGATCGAAGTCGGCAATAGATATCGTTTGGAGGACGAGTTGGAAGGGCGCGATCCTGTGCCTCTGTGTTGCACGACTTCACCCCCCTTTCCCCACTTAAAATTAATCCAGGCGTTGAACATGTCTCCAAAAACTCCTCTCACAGCTCCAGTTGTCCCACGTTAGGCATGTATAATGCCTCCGGTCATGATTTGTCTGGCTATACGAAGTCATGTCAAGCGGCAAGCACTGCAACCTGCTCTCATGTAGGCGCAGAATTCCAAGCGGTCGGAGGCTTGTAAAGCCATCATAACGGGGATAGCCGGATACCATCTTCACGAAACGCCAGTTACTACATGATGAGATGGATTTTCCACAAGTAGAAGACAGACCCAGCTGAGAACAGCATCGCCTCTACGCATTCTTTGCGTAGGCCACTGGACCTTCTGCCCAATACGGAGAATATCGGTCGTAACAGCATTTGTAGAACTCGATGTATGTAAGTGAGGTATAGGATGACATGGCGTGGAATACCTCCTCCCAGGAGCCCTCGGCAAGAACGATATTTTCTAAAGATAGGTACTCGAGCGTGCTTCTGTATCTGTTGAGTGCCAGTAGGTCGGCAGCCCGCAGGGTCATCGAACCGAGCTCCAGGCGTCGTAGGGGGGCATGGTCAGGGAGAAGTGCCAATGAAGCCTCTGTTATGCAGCCGAGGCCCTTGAGATTTATCTCTTCTATCCGGTGGGCATGCTGCAGAGCGTAAAACACCGCCATCTGCGCTGGCGTGTACATCGGCGTCTGGTCAACATACTCAAACCTACGCAGGGACGGCATTACGCGACTCAAGTTGAAGGCATCCTGGGCTGATCCGCAGTCCGAAAGTGGTATCTCTGGATTGAAGATGCGGAGTTCCTCAAAACTGCCGCCTCCACTGGCACCATAGGCCTGTAGACTCTGGTGAAGAGCGTCTAAGATGAGTTTCTCCTTGGAGGAGTATCCGAGATTAGGAGAGGAACGGGCAAGCGAGATACTCAAGCTCTTTAGGCTGGGAAACCGTGCGAGAACAGTCGCTAGTTCCTGAAGACGGATCATCCCGTCCTGATCTCTGGCGTAGAGACAGGTGATCATGACATGGCGCACGACTCGACGATGCGGACTGAGGGAGAACTTATCTATCGAGATCGGGGTAAGAGGTCTCTGCCCGAGGTCGCCAAGGTCTAGATGCACCCTGCGGTAAAGAAGCCGGGTAGCACTGCGGTAGAACTGGTTGTTGACTTGGCAAAGGACTCCGAGGGCCTGGATGGTAGCTCTGTTCACTGTGTGGCTAATGGTTTCCTCCGTTATCTTAACAGTTAGCTGAGAATGTCCGGATTAGATGAAGGGGCGCCGGGAGACTCACCTGGTCATACAGCTCCTGTGGGAGATCGCTGAGACAAGCTCACTTGTTGATCGCCATGAGCTCCTTCTCTGCCATGTTCGTATTAGCTGTGATACTCAGTTGGACTGTGAAGGTGGTCTTATGAAGAACTTCTGTGAGGTGCGCTCTGCCTTCTTCGACTGCAAAGAATTAGACAGAGTAAAGATGAACGAAGATGGATAGATCATAGCAGTCATCAAGGACGGTACTGGAATAAACTTTTCTCTTGACAACGCGCGGAATCACTGCCCATGCGCAAGATGTATTGAGAGCCCGTAGTTCCGGCCGCCATTCTAGCTCTATGCTTTGTGACATAATCCAAGAACGCTTGGTCGCAGGAAGAAGTGTTGGAGGCGCGGAGAGTTGAGGAGACTTGGAAGAGCAGCTGGTCACGTGGAGATGGTGCCTTCCCGGTTTGGAAATCTTTTGGCCGGCCAGGCCACCATGACACACAAGACTTCCCAGCTTCAACTCTTCATCATCCTTCCTCACAATCATCGAACCGTACACTTACCTTACCGCCATATCCTCCAATTCTCAATCCGACTGCTAGTATATGTCTACGCCACGGGATATGTCCTCCGAAACTGCCGCCAAGATCAGGGTCAGCCGAGCCTTACAAAGGGATGCACAAAAGTCGGTAGCCGAGTCATATCTTAGATGTAGATCCTGGAAAGCCAAGTACGCACGGCTCTTAAGAAGGCTCTTGGACTTTGTCGATATCGATACAGTGGACGACGACGGCCGGACAAGTCTCTCACATGCTGCAGGGGAAGGGAAGACTGTCATAGTGGACTTCCTCCTCGACCACGGGGCCTCACATATTCCGGACAGTCGGCAGATGACCCCGCTCCACTGGGCAATTGAGGCAAATGACGTACCTGCCATGGATTCCTTGCTCAGGTCTAAAACCTTCCTGGCAAACTCTCGTGATAATAATGGACAAACAGAATTGATGCTAGCAGCGAACAAGGGCCGACTGGAAGTAGTCAAGCTACTGATCCAGTGTCCGATGAGCGACGTGAACTGCCGAGACCTTCATGGCGATACAGTGCTGATGTCCGCAATAACCAACGGACGGGATGATTTAGTAGAGCTGCTTGTGGACGCAGACGGAATTAATCTGAACGCTGTCAACCTGCTTCGGAATACTGCCTTGCATATCGCTGCACAAAGTTGGCCGACCGTACGGCTAGTTGAAATCCTGGTGGCTGCGAGTATAGACGTAAATATCAGAAATGGAAATGGGGCAAACACCACTCTGGATAGCGTCCGCAGGAGGCCATTTGGAAGTTGTCGACTTTCTGGTAACCCGGGCCATGGCCAAGATCCATATTTCGGACTCTGATGGCTTGACTCCGTTGATGGTAGCCGCCTCCAATAGCCATGACCAGGTGGTCAACTTCCTAGTAAGCTTATGGCCCCTAGTCAACATGCCACCAGAGCAGGCTTTTGGTGAAACAATCGGAAATGTTGAAGGTGGCCAACAACTTGGGGCACTCACCGCTATGGACCGCCGCCCATGAAGTCAAGCTGGCCATATCAGCGTCGCGAACCCCCTTTGAAATTGCGCAAGCAATAGAGAATAAGACGGGTGAAATACATCGGTAATAATTCTCTTCATGGTGCCAAATGAACATGGTCAAACTGAAATCATCGAGATACTGGGACAATAGCTCTTAAAACACGAGATGTTTGAACTCTCCCCACATATGTACGAGTTGTTACTTAACCCAGCAACCGCTTCACAATCCCAGTTACACTCGCTTGAGATCTCAGCGTCTTTAGATTTGGGGATCTCCAATACCCCCAATCGGCCACGGCCAAAACAGCCGTAGGGCTACCTAATGTGATACTTTCTGGCAGATGGCGAAGCCTCGTGACGCAGCTGCGCAGAAGGGACGTCAAAGGCTACGAATATGCGATGCCTGTAAAGGAAGGACTGCGAGCATTGATGGAAAATATCTTACAGGATGAGGAAGACTCATGATGCAAACCAACGGTAATCCCCTAGGTACTGACAGTCCAGGCCATGGTCGGCTTCCAGGCTTGCAAACCATACCCTGTATGAAGAGGACTTTTATGTCTCGAATTGGGTAGATATCTAATCCTTATTCTGTTGAGGCACCCAGCTGCCAAATCATAGGTGCCACCGTGCGCGTTTTGCTTCCTCTTCTCGGCCAATAGCGGCATACATACAGAGTCAGGCGTATGCTTGCCGCGCACATAAGCCACAGCCAAGCTCCTCGAGAGTCTAGCCAGAGTTGGCTCGTGGAGCCTACGCCCATGCTGGTTCCGTGGGTTCCTTGACAACATTGGCCCGAGACAGACAGTTATTTAAAGGCTATTTAATGGCTAGATACCTGTTTTTT
The DNA here is from genome assembly GCF_047715735.1 of Aspergillus multicolor. Classification (NCBI taxonomy): domain Eukaryota; kingdom Fungi; phylum Ascomycota; class Eurotiomycetes; order Eurotiales; family Aspergillaceae; genus Aspergillus; species Aspergillus multicolor. Next base: position 514,764 of record NW_027395967.1, on the reverse strand, counting down.
ACACATAAAAAACATAACATTAGTCGTGGAAGGACTTAGGTTTACTATGGCAGAAACCTTCTTAAGCCAGGTACCTTTCTATGGATTGTTGGCGGCTTCGTGCAACGTCCGTATGTTCCAGTACATCTTAAAAATCCCCCCGAACGAGCATGGTCTATTGTTGCAACCCGTTCCAAATTTATAAGTCAGCCCCTTTATTTTCCCCGTTTCTTTTCCTGCACCCATCCACTCCCAACTTTGGTATAATTGGTCAAAGTTCTTACCTTCTACCTCCCACGTAAGTAATTCATTTGACCATGGCCTGGTCCACCGAGAGTATCCTTGCGCTCTCGAGCTTACTCATAGCAATACCAACTTCCGCTGTTGGTGTTTGGGCTATTGTACAATGTTGTCGTCGCCGCGCTCGCACCCGCTCCCATCGGTCGGCCCGATCCGCACGCTCTCGGTTCCCCACATTAGAAAGCCCTAATTTCTTCCCGATGTCTCTGCCTGTACACCATTATCTGCAAGAGTTGCTTGCTGAATCGGGCTTATTCTTATATTTATATACTATGCGTGGGTCTTTATACTTACACAATGTTCGCAGAATCTGGGAGATTCGAGTTTCGTCGGCCACGGTCGGTACAGTCATGGGAGTGGGAGGGATGAACAAGATCCAATTTCGAGTATGGATGTTTGGCGTGGAGTTCTGGTACAGGACTTTGTGTATCGAGAGTAGAGTTTAGCAGGGTTTTATAGTACAAACTTCCTTTGCTGGATGATGAATGATTTCAACTGCAGTTGTGACCTTTACATATAAAGCGAGTTAAACGCACTCTTACAGGGTTCTTTTGCTGTTGCGCGTCCCAATATGACTTGTTTCCCCTCCCGTCTAGATTCTACTACCATCAGTCCTTGTGCGTACGTCATAGGATTCGTACTGTCTGTTTTCCGGATGGAACGCCCGGCAACAAGAAGCTTCGTTTGCGTGGCAGTGTTTGTCGGAGATTCCTGTCCAACCGAGCACCCTCATGTTGAACATTCAATATGACTCACAATGTTCTCCTTGAAAGAAAAATGAAATAAAATATTAGAAGTCACCGTTGTAATCTTAACCGCCGGACATATGGTAGGCTCTATTCTTACCCAACATAAGCTACAACAGTCCTGGCTCGCACAGACATGATAGAGATGAACAACCTACCAAAGGAACTAATCGACGAGGTAAGCTTCAAGGGAAGCACGCACAGTATCCAGCAGCTAACATGGTCTCCTAGATCGCTAAACAAGCGTTTAACCAGACAGACAACAACAACAAGGACGTTCGCACGCTCCTCGAACTGCGCAGGGTCAATCGATCGTTCAGGGATAGCACAACCCGCGTCCTATTCCGCAGCATCTCCATCCACATCGGGATCGGATATAAACATACAAGAATTCGCTGACGCCCGTTTCCACCGAACATAGCCACACTGCCACACCACGCGCCTTTCGTGCGGGATATCACGATCTTGGGGCTAGACGACCGCGATCATATCAAGCCGTGGAAGTACGAGTTCTCCAATCTTATATCCTACCTCAAAGCCGTATCGCCTTCACTATTGGAATTCCCGAAACTAAAGGGTCTGCAATTTGATTTCCAGCACAAGGGCAAGCGCCCTATGGAGGCAGAGGTGCGTGTGGCCCTTGCCGATGCGCTGCACAGCGCTCTGGCTGTTTACTTTCTAGCCAGAATATAGAGGCTGAGTCTGATTTCCATGGATCTCCTGGTCCCAAACTCTGGGGCCGAGACCACGACAAAAGCCACGCGTTCCAGCCGTTGCTGGAATCCCTTGTGAAAGCCCGGGGCGAGATCGCATCGCGATGCAGGGACCGAGTATCGCAGTCTTACTTGAGACGTGCGATGCCCTCCTTGAAGAAGCTCGCTCTGGCAAACGGGCGGTGTTGCAGGGGTCTCGAGGTCGTGTCTAGTAGGGACATCTACCATGCTTTCACGAACGCTCACAGACTTCAGCAACTCGAACTTTCCAGTATCATCTGCCTCCAGGGCCCGTCGCTATCACTGCTTCCTCGCTCCGCACCTCTGCGTCACCTTGTCATCAAACGATGTATGTTCCCGGCTGACGACCTCATAGCAGTCCTCGAGCAACCTTGATTAGCCCGGGCCTGACGTGCACAGTTTGGCGGAGGTTAAATCCGTTAGATGACTCAAAGGCCCTTGATTCCATATAAAGTCTCGCCCTTATATCAGGTATCAGTTTATTTCTGATGCACTACAACCATCAGTTACCTATCCCATCAAGAACCACCATGGCTACAACCAATAGCCTCCCACAGGAACTGATCGACTTGGTAAGTGATAAACATGAAGTCGGTTCCATTCCACGATGACCACAGCCTAACAAACCCCTAGATCGTCCAATCCATCATCGACAACAGACTCACCAGATACAATCTCCACCTCCTGCGCCAACTGCGCACCACCAACCGCGCCTTATACTGGGCCGCAATACGTCTCCAATCCCGATCAGTGCAATACTACCTGGACCGCCGGCTTGGAAAATGTTATGCGCACGGACGAGCCCGCGCGCCTTCGGAGCTGATCTCGTCACCACAAGGAAGCAACGACCGCTTCACACAAAGCGTGACCGTGGCCGGGCTCAGCCACATCCAGGTCCGAACGAAGCATACTCCGACCTTTGGACGCCTTATTAGAAAGGCAGCCCTGTACCTCGCCAAGCTGCCGGTCCTGCGCCACCTGCATCTTAACCTCGAGCCGGCCTTCTACGGACCCTATGCGTCGAAGAGTTGGTGCGCTGCCCTGGCTCACGCGGCACAGAGGGCTCTCGTGCTGTGTCCCGTGGGAATTGAGACGCTCAGCCTCAAACCGTTTGAACTTATCGTCCTGGATCTCGGGGCCGCTGAACCACACGCTCCAGCGGATCCTGATCCCCAGTCAGAGATTGAGGTTGCAGAACCCGGCGAGGTCCCACATGCAAAGCCAGACTGCTACCTAACCCGCGCAATGCCCTACCTCAAAGACCTCTCTCTGCAAGCAGGCGGGACGAAGACCCATACCTCGTCTCGCCGGAAAGCCGCATCCTGCACCTAGGGAAAAACCTCCAGCGCTTGAAGCCGTGCATGATTGACAGACAGCGCGGGCCCTGTCTCTCCCTACTCCCCAAGTCTGCGCCGCTTTGTGAACTATGTCTTGTGAACTGCAGGCTGTCCGCGGACGAAGTGCAAATGGCTCTTCGCACCTTCGCTGGGATGCTGCAGGCGTTTGTTATGAACCAGTCTGGGCTTGCGGGTCGGAGCTGGGAGGAGGTTTACCGGGCAAATAAGGATATCTGCTCTCGTCTGGAGAAGCTCGAGGTTTGGGCAATGAGGGAGTTGCCGGGGAGTAGGTAACGGTTCTGTTTCGCGGTTATCTGTGATGATTATGGTTTGTTCTGGTGGTATTGCTTCGGGTTCTCAAGCCTCGAGGGGGTTCCTATGGTCCTCGTCCTCCATGACGCGGATGCCAGCTCTGGTTTACGGGCCAACAATCTGTGCGTTCCTCGTTGTTTCTCGTCTTCCTCATTATTTCTCGATTGCTCAATAGATGGCCAAGAGAACGCTACCTTACCCTAGAAGTTTACCACCAGGATCACAGAGAAAAAGGAGCATATCGAAACCTCCCTCCACTAAATTCAGTTGAAGACCACATTGTCTGCTAAAGCGTACTGGTTGTCCTAATAAAGGCTGCCATAGCCCGCAAGCAACAACCCTAGCCTCCTCTACCTTTAGGTAGGTAAAGAAAGACGGTAGACCGATTATCAGCTTCTCACAACCGTCCTACGCAGTAGTAGGCACCCGATACACCTGCAGCTTCCCATCCCACCCAACCTCATCCACTTCCATATGCCTGAAAACACTTTCCCCATCACTATCCCCATCCTCATCACTATCACCCCCCCACCATCATATCCACCTCCCTCCCGAAACAATCCCCCCGCCCTAGCCCTCACCCGTTGCACACACATCCCCACCGTAATCTCATCGAACACCCTAAGCCTCCGACAGCGCCGAAACGCCCTCCCACGTCCCGCCAACCAGCCGCACACAACGCATCCACAGCGTCTGCAGCGTCCCCGCGAACTAACAATCGCAAGGATATCCTCCGCGGGGATGGTGATCCATCTTAGGGACAGATGGCGCAGCGGCGCACCCCCGCGGGATCAGACGCAGCGACCCCGGACTGAGCGGGTCGACGCTGGCGCCATTGCTAGCCATACCGGTCCTTTAATTCGGGCAAGCGTAGGCGAGCGGGACGCAGTCGAGTGATGTCCCTATCCCTGTGCGTTTTGCGCGGGCGGGACCGCGGTGTTGGTGTATTGTCGCACTGTACAGTGTGCGAAATGGTTGGTTTCGCCGGTGAGGGTTAGGTTGTGCATGGTTGGGATCACGGCCGCCAGGCAGGGCGCTGTTGCGTCTATATCGAGCGTGGGTGTGATGCGGGTTAAGGTTGTGGATCCGGATCCATCTGGGGCTGGTTCGGTCAGTGGTTTGGTCCGGGTGAGATTGCCCTGCCTGTTGAGGCATTTGTAATGGATTCGTTGGTCGAGCTGGATGATCAGGGTGAGCTTCTTGAGATCAAGGCTTAAGGTGATTGGGTCCTGCAGTGTTTCGGACAGGGCTTGCGAGACGGCTTTTCGCCAAAGCGCTGCGGAGTAGCCGTTTGATATGGGCCCCGTGGGCGGCCAGGGGCCGTTGCGGATGTGCAGGCCCTGCAGTTGTGGGAAGCGGCGGAGCAATGATGGTAATTGTGAGGCTTGAGCGTTCAGTATGCTCATGTCTGGGTGCGCGTTTGTGCATTGAATGGTCGCATTGACGACGATGGCCTTTACGTATTCTGCGAGGGGCCAGCGGGAGAAGCTGTGTATCGATGCGCAGATGGCCTTATAGATGCTGTCCTGCTTGCCGCTGAAATTTATAACAACGTCCAGGTCGCGGTAGAAATGCCGATTTGCGTTGCTGAGGAAAACCTGGCTTACGAGGCGGAGGTTTTGACGGCGCCCTTTTTCTCCCAGTACTGGCAGTCGTTCATGAAGTCATCGACGATCTGGTGTGCGTTAGCTTTGACTTCAGGGGGATGAATAACGATTTCGTACTTGGTCAAAGATCTCCTGCGGTAGATGGGTGAAATAGGACGTGGCTGCGGGATTCTCTGCCGGTATTTCAGTTAAGCAAGGCGTTGTTACACCTTTGCAACTCAGGTGTCGGCCACTCTTACGCGCACGGGTGTGATGGCGTTGTAGATAGATTCAAGGAAGACATCAGAGAAAACAGGAGAAGGCAGCGGCTCAGAATTTGGCTCATCCTTCGGATTTGACTTCCACCCGGGCATCAGGTCAACGTCGCGGGCGGTGATTCGACCATTTGATTGCGGAGATATGCTCCGGTAGTCTGAACAAAGGTGCAGCATGCACCGACGGTATTTCGAGGTAAACACTGTCTTCTCCGTCTTGGTTTTCGTCTTCAATCAAGGCAAAAGGCAAATAGACGTGCTACGTCTTGATAATGTACCAGATCTTCGAAATTCAGGCTACGGAGCCTAAGGAGTATATCCACATCTAATCCTTGGAGTGGCCTAAGCCCCACCCGGCTTTGGGTCACGCTGCGTAGACTTACATGTCTTCCATGGGGTAAGATTCATACCCCCGATATTCACGTATAGATGGACTACTCATGTATAACTCCCAGCAACCGCTTGGTCATAGCATATGCACCCTACTTGGCTCAAGGTCGGCCATCCCGAGGTCTATAGCAGTTTCCCCCCAGTCCTAGATAACTAGCACACAGAAAGCACACGTTTGAAATAGGGTCTCTTAGAAATAGTGTAGGACAGCAATTGTGACATTGTATCGAATATTCAGACAAGTTGACAGTCGAAAACCCCTTCACACACACTACCGCCGATCACACAACATGAGACTGCCATCGCTCTGGAAGTTAATGTACCCCATGGCAGACATCAAGACTCCCATGATCTACTCACCTGTCACCCATATGGCCAGACACGATTATGGGAAGAACAGCCTCACGTAGAGCACAAGAATAGTGGCAAGAGCCAGCATAAGTAGTATGCATTAGGGGAACATCGGAGGATGAATTAGGGCTCAGCTCGGTCCGGGCCGACGGCTGGCGGGGCGAGTAAGTCATCGGCAGAAGTTCAGCCTCGAGATTAGGAGATCTTCGTCGACGACGATACCGGCAGTTCGCGCAGCACTTGACGATCGCCCAAATGCCGACAATCGAGGTCGGTATCGTAATGACCAGTCTGCCAAGCGCTAGGATACTCTCTATCGACCACGCCATACCGACCCAGTCGAGCGCGTAATTGTGATCTCAATTGCTTCCAAGATCCGATACTCTACCTAGATATCAGGCTGTAGAACGGTAGGAACAAGATATATAATAATTAAAGCAGATAGGTCAAGCTTGGCTTTGAAGATCCTAGAATTGGGACCGGTCGATGTAGAAGGGTCGTGGCAGCCAGAATCAAATTCAAATGAAGGTGAGTGGAATGCGTGACGTGGTCAGGGTGCCTACTTATATGGTAGTCTGCCAACATGTAGTATTATGGCTGACGCGCTGATTAGCCGAGAGGGCTCTTTCAGCACTCAATCTGAGAAACAAGGGTGTCGAATTTCTCAGGTACCCCACAAGGCAGCAAGACAGTTTGGCTGGATAAGCAGTGCTTGGCTGCGCCCCTACATAGTTATGTACCGTAGCGTCAGCAATCCTCTGGCTCTAAGGGGAACGAGTATCACCCCTTGATAATGCTTCTAGTTACTTGAGTACTCTCTAGGCAGATCATGCCTGGGTCTTGCCAGTAGACTGTATTGGTGTGCATGGAACTGGTCTAATTTATCGTGCAGTCGATTCGTGAAGAAAGGTCTTTGAGGAAAAGGGTACCTCGCTGTACATTCCTTAGGTATTGGATAGCTGAAGGTTTACTTACAGACATCTCGGGCTGGTGTGTCCGCCAAATTATTTTAATCGTATTTTCAGCGTCTTCGCGGACCATAAACGTGCCCTCCTCGTTGATAGCTTGCAGCTTCTTCTCCAACGCCAAACTATCCAATTTCTCACCTTACCCGAATCCTCAGTGTCTCCCGTCCATGGCCCAGTTCGACATCTCATTCGTACTGATTGGTCGAATGTAGTATATTCTCCAGCGTAGAGCTTCAGTGCTCTCTCCACTCCCACTCCCAAGCAAGCTGCCTCACAGCCTCCCGATAATCTTTCTTCCACCCCTCAACCATCCTCAGTATCTCCGGACCCAACCGTGTCCCATTAGATCCAGATCTCAGACGATCCAGCATCGAAAAGGTCAACTTGATCCTGATAACTGATACGTCTCGCGTCTCGTGCGGCTGTGGCCTGTCGCTGTTTACAGCATCCACTACCCCCAGACGCAAGATGCAGGTTTTCAGATCAGCGACAGGGATCTCGCGCAGAACAGACTCCAGGGAGTCGAGTCACAACCTTTCCAATCGCGATCTGTCGAAGTAGCGGCGTGTGGAAGCGAAGAATGTGGGGGAGAGCCTCCATGGCCAGTGACGATTGCGACCGAAGCAGTTGCTCGACGTTTTCGGCACTGCAGTACGCGTACAGGAAGGAGACGTGAGGCACCAGCGAGTTCATAGACCATCGATCAGTACTCTCGACCAGAGTCAGGAACTTCTCAACGCAAGCCGAAACCGACTTTCTATCCCAATTGGAAGGGCTCCCGGCGCCGCAGCGCCCGAAAATGACCTTGACAAGCCACTTCACCTGCACTAGTGGCAACCCATCTAGAATGTCTTTGATCCCCTGCGCGCCTCCGAGAAGTTCCCACCCGCGTTCTTTTCAACCACTGCCGCGAAACAGACGGCGACGGGCAACATAGATGGCGGCGGCACGGACGTTGTAGGATGGATCGCGGAGGGCGGAAACGGTGAATTGCCACGTGTACTGACACGTTAACTGTAGCCAAACCTTGTAAACGAAGGCCGGGATTGCTTCTGTGTGGACATGGTCGAGAATGCACGCGCCGATGGAGCTGAGGTCTTCGATCGATGGGTCGGCCGCTAAAAGAGTGCGGAGGTGGGAGGCCAATGCTGACGGTTGGGCAAGCAGCGCTGTGGGCTGCAGAGCCTCGGGGATTATCCTGCTTTCGATGATGAGAATGATGGTCTGTTGGTACTGGGATCAGTGAGATAAATACTGATGAGCAAAATGGCCAAGCAGAGAAGTGACTCACTGGACAGGGAGCAATGACTCTGGAGCCTCACCACCGCGGCCCCGCAACTTCGCAATGCAACGTCGGGCAACGTCGGGCACTCAACCGGGCTAGCTCAACAGACTATCTCCCTTGGCGAAATTTGAGATTCAAGAAAAATCAGAGGACGGAAAGGCTTCTTGACTTCGATCGCGGAAAGAAACAGCAGCGGGCAGAGTGCTTGGCGTTGCGCTACAAACAATCAGGCTCTGAGGGAAACCGAGATGGAGCGAGATGACATTAAATATAAGACAGAGAGTCAAATTCCCATACAAGGCATCAGACCGGGGTGTTTGGCGGGTTAGTCAAACGGATGCCTCCTGCACGTCCGCAACTTGCCAACATTCTCATAGCCACCCAAAATATACGTCCAAAACGTTTTGTTTACACAACACACCATTAACTCAAATATCTCTCATAAAACCCCAGCACCCTCGTCCACAGATCAATCAAATGCTTCCGATCTCGAATGGCATGCTTCTCCCTGGGATAGAGTACCATCTGCACCGTCCCGTTCCACTTCTGCTTCTGCCGCCAAAATGCCAGAGAGCCAGAAACAGGAGTCACGTCATCCTCTCGCCCATGCAGGATTAGAAGTGGCGTTTGTTCCTTCTCAGTTTCCATTTCATCTTCTGTTCTCTCAATGTAAACTCCACTGTCTTTTCTAGAGAGGCTTAGGATATCTGGCGCCGGCCACGATGGATCACTATTTGCAACGACAAAATCCCAGTCCACGACGCCTCCACCGCATACGACAGCTCGAAAACTGAACTCGTTGCGAACCACCGCGAGCGAAGACAGGAATCCTCCCTCCCCCCATCCGCTAATCGTGACGTGTGATTCATCGATTAGACCCTTTGACACAGCTTTCTTGAGAATCGCCAGGACGTCCGCGTATCGCTCCCCGATCCCGCCTCCGCTGCTCGTCGGACGTACATTCGGACACAATACTGCATACCCGGCACCCGTTAGGTACGCTACATCGAGATGCGGACCCATCGAAAATGACGGGAGGATGGGATGGCTCTGGACAAGGACAACAGTCGGCGGCAGACGGCGAGTGATGGTGACCGGCTTGGGCGTAAACAGCCATCCATCGCATTCCCATCCGTCCGGACCGGTCGCCGATATACGTTTTGACCGGAAGCCTTCGAAGGCAGAATTATGAGACGATAATTTGACAAAAGCTTGCTGTTTCCCGTCCTTAAAGGAGACAGACCATACCTCGTTTGCGACTTGAGGGCTGCTCCGCACAAGGGCGAGCGTGAAGTCGTCCGAGTTAGGTTCCCGAAATGCGTCCAAAGAGGTGATCTCGTATTCAGAGTCGAAGAAGCTATCAAAAGGCCAGGATGTACCTTCGACGCCCAAAACGTGCGCGGACTCATGGCTGAGATTCTGGACCCGGACTACGACCGAGTTTCGTGCTTTATGCAGCGAAAGAGCTTCGCCCGCCCAGCCGAAATAACTCCCGTACTGTTTCGACTTTATTCTTGCCTCATATACTGACGGTCTAGTATATGGTGGTGGTGGACTAGCAATGAAATGGAGTCTGTCCGGCTGCGTCCAGACGAGCGCGGTGATAGGAGTTTTTGTCATGATAAATGTCTCCGATGAGCCGTGGCTGGTAGCAACAGAGGCGATATTGATCCGGCTCTTATCAAACTGAGAGGCTGATGAATCTGAGGCGGAATATGCAATCTCGAAGGCGTGAGGGCCGGGACTCCACGAGAAAAAGTCCACATTTAGATCTGGTGGTGATATCGTTTGGAGAGCTCGTCTTCTAACGTCAAACGCTCGGAGGCGCTGATTGTTGGTTTTTTCGTCGCCTCCGAACACTATGGGCTCATCTCCCTCCGTCTCTTCTACGTCGGTATCGCCATCCGGACTGACAAAAGCAATGAACTTGCCGTCTGGACGCCATTCAAATTCCTTCACGTTTCGCCCAGCGTGCTCGTCGGTCAACGGATACGCCTCGCCAAATCCTCCAATACCTAGCAAGTATATAACACTGCAATCATGCCCCCTATTGGACAAGAAAGCGATATACTGTCCATCAGGCGACCACTTCGGCTTCTCGTCTTTGAACAAACCGGATGTAATCCGTCGCGCGGAATGGTCAACACCAACCTCCGCAATCCATAGCGACGAGACAGCTCTCTTCTCCTTTGTTGAAAATGTCTCGAGCGCATAGACAACCCTCGACCCGTCGGGCGAAATGTGGACATCTTTGGGCAGTTTGAGGTCTGCCAATGCCGACAACGCGGCTGGTTGACTGGAAGAGGACAGGTTATCGAAGCTCTGAATGCGCAACGTGGTGGTATGAAGTTGGGTCAAAAGGAGGCTGAGATGGAGTTGGGGAAGTCTTTGTGAACGTGCGGGGGTGATGGTGTCAGATTGCGCCATTGCATTGTACTGGCCAAGCGTATTTCTCATTGGACCTGAGGCCGACTTGCTACGAGCTTCGAGATCCCGGTCAATTGGGTATTCAGCTTTCCTGTAACCATGTTTGACTTACACTCCATCAAAACATGCATTTCGATATGGTAGCCTTTGATCACCTAGGTGTAAACAGCTGGCTCCGCGCAAGGCAATGCGTAAACGCTTTCGATTGAACTAATTCTCGGAGGACTCCAGGAAAGAAGAGCTCACCCTTGAATATGCACGGAGCGTGCAGAACATTAAAAGCCTCTTTCGGAACGTATGCTGAACAAAAGCATATCAAGCATCGCAGTTCCGCTGGCCTAGCAAGCATCTCAAGTCGGGACCACATGGCGGAACGTGGCGCATGCCTTACCCACCGGGGTTAGAAGTTGATTGGTGAGGCCCGAACTTCTATCTGAAACCTATCTAATACGTAAGTGAGGATCTCTACATAGGCTTGCTCTGGTAGGGGATCATGGTTTGATGGACGTCGGTAGGTACCCAAGTCAAGCCCCGTGCATTGGACTATGTCTCGCGTCTCATATCACTAGTAAGTGCCCTTCTTTAATCATACTGGGGTCATTTTATGTTGTCAGTGTGGATGCTCGTCTGGCGAGTGAAGTTCATGAAGGAGTAGTCTGGTCTATCTCGTGTAGGTAATTTTGCCATTAGGTTTTGTTTACTGTTGTTCCGGCCCAGCTGGCGAAACAAGGGAGCATCGTGAGAGCCATCATGGGGCTTGATTGGCAATGCATGCGGGGAATAGGCAGGAATAGATACGAGATATATCTTCTGTAATTTGAGACGTAGGTATGTACCTATCGCCATGAGTCACCTGATCCAGGCGTTCTTTCTACATTTACTCTCTACGTACAGCTTCACGCACAAAACAACCCCATTCCTTGAGCCCTTTGACGCAGATACAATGAGTCCTCAAGCGTCTCTATCTTGTTGTAAAACGGGAATCCGACGTGTCGACGTGGCTCTGCGCAGCCCCCCTCGAGGCTGAGTTTGCCAGACGAGGCTGAGTGTGGCCATGATGATCCTGGTCTTCTTACCCCTCCTTTCCAAGCAACGGTCGCATCGTTAAAAGATCTTTTTCTCACACAATCCTACTTAGCATATCGACTTCGTTTGGAGATTCGAAACTCTAGTATTTCTGCGACGATACGAAGCAACCGTATAACTCATGGCCGGTGATGCAAGCCAACCCAGCGAGTTCATACAAGTTTCTTTACCGGGCCATGACGCAGTGCTCAGCTGGCTCACGTCAGACAGTGAAGCTGCTTACCAGGCACGACAGCAATATCTGGAGGGGCTAAACTTCGAATGGTTCCTGAAATCCGATTACTACCAGGTGTGGCTAGAGGAAAAGAGCAGGACTTTATTCTGCCCAGGTGGTCCTGGCACTGGAGATTCTACACTCACAGCCGTCCTCGTCGATGACCTTCGTTCGCGGTTTCCACACGATCCGACAGTCGCAGTCGCATACCTCTCTTGCAAATACGAGCCGGGAAAGGAATACCCGGTGGCCGAGCTTCTTGCTAGCCTGCTCAGTCAGTTTGCGGTTCAAGGACCTTATTCGTTGCCGTTAGAGCTGAGGGAGCGGTACCAATCTGTGCACGTCCATGGCATCGCGGCACATCCGACCGTAAAGGAAATCGGGTCGGGGTTGGCACATATCGTCAGCGATTTCGCCCGAGCTTTTATACTAGTCGACTCGCTGGATGCGCTGCATGAGTTTGACAATTGTCAAGAACATTTCCTTTCAGAGATGTTTTGCCTTCAAAGTGAGACTAGAGCAAATCTATTGTGACTACCGCATTGCCGTCGCCGGACACTGAGCGGATATTTCGTGATTGCCCTATGCTCCCTCTGGGAGCCGCTCCAGATAATTATGTAAGTAGCCCGACTGTTGACATTCCGAGTCATCGCATATTTTCTTCGGCCACACCTACCAAACCAGGCCAAGTCAAGAAGCTTGGAGACTCATTGTAAGCACCTCTTTCGGGAATAGTTAATCTGAAGCCAGCCATTAACTTTACTTCAGATCTTTGGCTGCAACGCCCGGCAGCGATAGCTCTAGTGACAACGATACACTCGGCCCGTTAAAGACATTCTCGAAGCAACGATCGTTCAAGACAAAAACACAGAGACTGATGGCTACCCACGGCGACCCAAGAGCATTAGAAAAACCCCATGTCGTGTTACTTGAGGAGATTGAAGGACAAACGGCCACTCAGCGGTCATTTGCGAATAAAGCAATAGGGTGGGTCGTTTGGGCGCAACGACCAATTACCATTTGGGAGCTCCAACATGCGTTAGCTGTTGAATTTGGAGATAAAGAAATCAACTTGGAAAGAATCAGCTCAGTGCAAGAAATACTGGGCGCTTGCTGTGGGGTACTCAAGCTTCATGATAGTGGAATTGTTGAGTTCGGCGACTGGCGACAATTAGAACTCTGGCGCGCAACTCTAGACCGTGGACTCGCCCAAACTTCCATCGCACATGCTTGCATGGCCTATCTCGGGCTTGACACGTTCCTCAGTGGGTACTGTCAGACAGACAAAGAATTCGAGAGACGTTTGCAGCTGTATCCGCTATATAGCTACGCCGCACAGTATTGTGGTTTGCACTATTCCAATGCAAGGAAGTTACCCAATTGGCGGTCCACCACTCTTTCTCCCCCCCCCTTTGCTTTCTAATACCCAGGTAGAAGCAGCGTGTCAGGCAATGCTGGCGGATCAGACAGCCGGGCCAGGCTACAGCCAAGCACCCCCAAGGCAAATGGGACTCTGGCACTTCGCCGCAGTCCTGAGGATGGAGGAGCTCGTGGAACTAGGAACGGACCCGCGGAGCTCTTCAGATACACATGATGCTTGCGGTCGATCTCCCCTTTCTTACGCAGCCGAGTTGGGCCACGATTATTTTGCAACACTGCTTCTGAAGGAGAAGGCGGACCCTAACTCCCGCGATGTTCAAGGTCAGACGCCTCTTATGTGGGCGGCGAAGCGAGGACAGAAGAGCCTTGCGATGTTGTTACTCGACTGCGAAGCCAACCTCGAATTGCAAGATCACTCTGGTCGTTCTGCTCTAACGTGGTCAGCCGTGGTCAGCCATGGTTGGCCATCTGCAGGTTGCGAAACTTTTGGTAGAAAATGGTTCGGACATTGACCACGAGGACTGGAAAGTTCGAACGCCTCTCTCCTACGCAGCAGAAAATGGTCACGCAGCCATTGTTAGGATGTTGGTGAAGAGAGGTGCTAGTTGTAATTGTTATGACCCCTTCGACCTTCGAACACCACTCGCATGGGCTGCCGTGGGAGGTCACGAAGAGGTTGTAAGGGTCCTTCTCGCGAATGGAATAATCGCCGGAAAGCAAAAGTATGACGGTGGAGGAGCCTCGTCTTCCCTTTCTGCAGATGAAGGGTACGACAGCGCTGTAAAGCCATTAGGTCCAGTACCCGGTAACAACATCGAGGTCAAGGACGCGCGTGGCCGAACACCTCTCTTTCTAGCCGCAAAACATGGACACCAGAACACGGTGGAGCTGCTTCTCAATGCTGGTGCTAATTTTAACTCGCTGGACAAGGATGGACAAACATCGGCAATGATAGCGAAATCGAAGGGACATACCGGTGTAAGCGAGCTTCTACTGCGGTCCGGCGCAAAGGCAGAATCAAAAGTTGCAGGAAATCGCCCGTCGCCCTTGAACCCCGCCATTTCAAGTGGTAGACACCAAGTTTTAAGGCGCATTAGTCACTCCCGTTTCCATTCCGAGCTAAGAAACAGGGATGGAGACACAGTCCTACTGGCGGCTGTGAAGAAGCAAGATGACACCGCTATCCCAAAGCTGCTGGCCACAGGTGCTGCATTAGAGGCGAGGGATAAGGAAGGCCGAACATCTCTTCATTGGGCAGCAGAGCATGGTCGAGAGTCAATAGTCTTGCTGCTGCTTGGATGGGGCGCTGATCTAGAGGCTCTGGACAAGTACAGATGGACGCCACTGCTTACCGCTGCATCTTATGGCCATGAGGAGATTGTAGGTGCACTGCTAGACAAGGGTGTCAATATTGCCGCGAGGGACAACTGGGGGCGTGACTCACTGATAGAAGCCGCAAAGCACGGCCACGAGGCCGTTGTACGCCTACTACTGTCAGGGAACAGGATTGACATCAATGCGGCTGATCATGACGGTCGAACGGCTTTGGCTTGGGCGGCCAAAAATGGTCATTCTGGGGTAGTGAGCATACTGCTGGCCGAACACGGCATCGAGCCAAACTATGCAGACCTTTGTGGGCAGACGCCGCTATTCTGGGCGTCTTTGGAAGACAATGAAGATGCTGTACGAGTGCTCCTCGCAGATGGCCGGGCGGACAAGTCCATCCAGGACGTGGCCGGTTTTACGCCACTGTCTTGGGCGGTCTTTAACAACTCCTCGGTCATTGCGGACTTACTCGACACGGAAGACGATGCCATTAGAGAAGAGAACGCCCCTGAAATAGACGATACACCCGAAGAGAACACACTTGATGTCCAGCACATGACTCCGAGTCCGATTTCCTCTGATACCGACGAAGGAAGTTCTGCTAGTATGACGTCTCAAGATGGCTCCGACGCATCGGGGACGGATTCAAATACGGGTACTATCGATGAAGGACCTATCAGTCTGTCAGATGACTTAGAAAGTGATCTGCGTCTCACAAACCCTCAGAAGTGGCGCGAGGGCCTATCTTCGTTGGAGCAGACTGTCGTCGAATCTTCATACTTCTATCAAGTAACGTAAGTTAGCCAAGCCGTGGCTTGTCACTTACTCTAGGAATCGTCTAACACTCTCATAGGAGTAATGATTCGGTCCCAATTCTAGAATTTGATGGTACCCTTCTTGCCCTTGAGAGGGCTTACAACAACTATCGATACATGGCTAAAAGGCAGTACTGCGCAGATTCCATCATCACCATCTTCTCTGACAGCCAAAGACCTAACGTTGCAAAGCTACGACGAATCTCGGGTACCGAAATTTATGCTTTACGCGAACAGGTAGTCGCTCGACACGCGGATGAATGCCTGCGCACGTTGCGCAACTGGGGATTCCACCGCACTTATACTGCCATTGAGTCCATTCCGGTTTGGGACGACCGTTTTGCAGCTGTGGCAAACGTTCTTGCGCGGGTTGTAGACCTTGCAGTCGTCTGTTTTTCAGGGGCGCACCTTGAGCGTTTTGACGAGTATCTGGGCAGAGCAATTCCTGAAATCCCAATCCACGACACTCTTGTTCTGCGCCGACGGTCACTAGGTTGCCTCGGTGAATATCTCTGTAAGCACCAGGTTTGGGTATTCGAAGAAATTGACCTAGAGGATACACGACAAGCAGTTGATCGGCCAGCGATGTACGTCTCGACGACTGCGAGGGACTTGAATGATATCTGGGGCCCGGTATGGGTCAGTGTGCTCGGTCTTTCTGAGGGAAATATACGGCATTGTTCTTGGAACTTCCCTGTTACGAGCTATAATATCGGTCGGGGATGGATTATACCGCGTCAGGATGGCGCCCATAATCCCAAGCCGTTCCAGGACGAGTATCTGGCGCATTGGACGGCGGACGAGAGTGACCTTGACGGCGCAAGCCCTTTTCCGCCTACAGAAGGCGAACGACGTCTACTGATTGGTGTTACTGCAGAATTGTCTGTTAAAGAAAAATGTGCATTGGAACCAGACCAATGGACCCAGACCATGAGAAATCTCAACTGCCTCAAATTCCCTGAAACAAGACTGCCTCGAAGGGAACGCGATGCCCATATGTTCACTGTGGGCTTTAGCCAATTTGGTGCTACGGCTGGTTACCAATAGCAGTGGAAAATCCGCGCCGGATCAACGCTCAAGGACTGCATTGTTGCTGCCTGGACTAATGAACCTTCACGGCGTAACCCAAGTATCGTGGCCGACCGGCTCGCAGTTGAAGTCAGCGCCTGCTCAGGAAATGCCAGGAGGCAACGCCTTGCTCGTGTGCTCGCGTCCTCGACGATAAACTATTTAACGTCAATTGCCTTCACCTGGGAGATCCCGGAAGCGGAGGCGTTTTACTTCCAGGCACTAACCGACCGAAAGATCCGAGCATTCGAGCGCCTCTGGATGGACCGCAAAGATCTCCGCATGTGTCTGGGACACGCCGTAGCCGAATCCCTTCGAGCACTGGTGGATACGGGCGTTGATGCTGACTCCTGCGTCCATGCATTTTGGGCTCCGACGTCTCGTCGATTATGGACGGCCACTTTTCCTCATGCGTCATCCCAGTGGTCCGGCCTCTTACTAGACACCATCCAGTCGTGCGCTGTTGCAGTCGTGACTGAGAAATGTCTGATCATGAGCAAGCGCCGCGCCACAAGGTATGGATGCCAAAATGCTCATTGTGTTCAAGCTGATGAAGTATCCAGCAAGAACAAGCTTCCCTCCTTATTTGAGACGGCTATGTTCGTGAATCTTCACGCCCGCCTACCGTGTCCATTGCGGCAGAACAGCGCCGGTCGCTGGGATCTTTCAACCATCGACAAAGGGGCTGAGTTCGACCTCGGCGCTTCTGGGAAGCTCAAGTTCTTGGGCCCCGTGTATGGGACACGCGGGCTCCTAATGAAGTGGTCTTCACCTGGTACTACACCCAATGCTAAGCAGTGGGTGCAGGAGCGCCTATTGAAGGCTGCCCCAAAGCCTTTCCATCGAGAGCTTGTGCTAGATGATGGGCCGGCCGAGAGCTCGATCCAGATACATGTCATCAGCTGCTCTTGATAAGACTGCGCTTTGTGGCGACTCTACAAACCCAGGGTGGACAGAAAAGTCCTGTTCACGAACGTCCTTTTTACTTAAAAGAACAAAAAAGACCAAGCCTCGGCAGTCGGAGCACCTTAGAATATAGTCAACATCATGGGACAGTTGAAGCCAGATTATCATTCAGCTATTTGCATCTAAGATACATATCTATCTATCAAAGAACTTTCACAGCATGTCCAGGGGTGAGCCAACACACCTGATCATCAATTCCCTCCTCCCGGAACACGCTGCGCAACTCTTCCCCAAACTGCGTAAAGTGGTGCCACGACTCGTAGTGCATGGGCACTAAATAGTCTGCTTTGATATCCCGAAAGAGCTTCGCAGCCTGTCTCCCATCCATTGTAATCTGATAGCGCGGGCTGCTCAGGTCCGTCATGTCCGTGTGCGCGTGCGCATTTCCCAGGTTGAATACTGCAGCGCAAATATGGTAACGCTCCGCCATTTCCTTCAGTCCGAGCTCCTCGACATAGACTGTGTCGCCTGAGAAATAAATTGCGTTGGGAAGACCGTCGCGCCCGTGTCCGAACTCTTCGCTCGTGATGATGAAGCCCGTGCACTCGCCTCCGACAATGTGCTTCGTCGGTGTACCGATAATGGTGAACTTCTTGCCGGCGATGATAACGTTAAGCTTCTGCCAGGGCTGAAGGCCGTGCACTGCAGGTCGTGGAGCGAGGTTCTTTGCTCCATCGACAGTCGTGAAGACGCGGCGGCCATCGAGGAGGCGGCGACCCAGGTCATCCAGGTTGTCGACATGGTCTTCGTGGCTGAGGAGGACGGCATCGATGATGGGAAGTTGATTGAGCCGGATGGCTGGGTCGTCGTCAACGTCGAGGGAAAAATTGTCAGTGATTGGAAATGAGGTTCCTGCGGGGGAGAAGAACGGGTCGGTGAGCATGTTGACGCCGTTGATCTCGAGGATTGCGGTTGCTGTGCCGATGTGCGTGATGTTGAGGGCGGGTGCCATGGTGGTAAGTAGCCGGGCTCCGCGAAGGCAGTTGCGGAGAAAAGTTGTGAGAAATTCTGGCTGACTGTGAGTTAGAGACCTTCAACAGCTAGCTCACTTGGGATTTGAGGGTTATTTTTATATGTCGTGACTTTATAAATTGGTTAGAGCCCTTTGCCGGTATCCCACTTGTCGGTAGCCCCCTCGCCGGCATCCCTCCTGGAACTTGGGAATCTCAATGATTTTCAAGACTACCATTCGTTGGATTGGCCTTTACTCATCCAGGAGGGATAGTTTCCACAAGACCCAGCAAAGCCAGGTGGGATCCCGGGCTTACTAAGTAGTCTACAGTCAGCCATCCCACTTGCCTTCGGCCTCCCTCTCAGCGTTTCTACCAAAGTTCATCCCTCAAAGGCAAAAGGCCACGATGACACCACGTCCAGTATCGTTTCGATGCAAACATCTGGGCTGCAGAGCAGTCTATCAGCGGAAAGAACATTTGACACGGCATGCTGCACGTCATAGTGAAGTGCAGCGCTTCTCTTGCCCCTACTGCAATAGCACTCTAGCTAGAAGGCATGTACAGCAGCGAGTCTCTCTGTTAGGTTATTGCAAAGACTGACCCACACCTAGCGACCTCTTACGTCGCCACATCCGAAATTATCACCCGCAGGAAGAGCACCCGACAAGCCGAACACAAAGCGCTTGTCAAGCCTGCCATGTTCGCAAGGAACGATGTGACGGGAAGTCTCCCTGTACCCGTTGCCAGAGGCGCGGGGTCTCCTGCTCCCGAGATGCTCCGGCTTCACTAAATGCAAACGCAGCATCTGCTTCAGTCAAGGTAATCGCACCTCCTAGCACGAACTTGAACCTGAATGCCGTGCTTGACACGTCACGGTGGATTGGTCAGGACTTCCTGGATATCTACTTTACCGAGTTCCAGCCGACGTGGCCGATTTTGCATCGCGCGACATTCAAGCCACCTCAAGAGCCGTGCGTACTCCTCCAATCGATGGTCATGATTGGGCTGTGGATTCAAGGGGGCCAAACGGCGAGGAATAGAGCAATGAAATTCCATCAGAGGTTGCTTTCTGCCATTCTTGAACAAAAGGTACGCGAGGATTTGCACGGTCTTCCCCTTCCCCAACCATCTAGATTTATGCTGATAGTGTTGTTCCTAATCCACAGTCTCAATGGTATATACCAGAGAATTCCGTAAACAGTCAAACACAATGGCGAATGGCAACCTACCAAGCCATCCTCCTCCAGCTTATATTCGCCCTCCTAGTCGCCAAACAAGGGGCGCAGGATGATCCCAGTTCCATTAATCTAATCTTCCGTTTTAATCTTCCACCGCACAAATATGACCTTCTCACATCGCTAGTGGCAACATGCCGGCGCCTCGGTCTATTCCACTATCCAACAATGCTCGCCCAGCACGCCCCCTCTGCTCCAATTGCTCTTGTATGGGTTAGCGTCGAGGAATCGAAGCGTTTCGGGCTCGCGCTGTATAAAGTATGCCGTCTTGCCTCTCCAGTCTCCTCTTACTCTCAACACTTCGATGAGCCGGGGAGAAGGGCTGAGGCCGATGCTGTGAAAAAAGGGAGCGACGGCACCGGATACACTTTACGAAGTGGCCTGAGGGCGGATCTCCTAACCCTAGCAGACCTAGAATTCTGCATGCCGGACAGCGACGACGTCTGGAATATACCACCTGGCACTGGCCCGGACATATTCAGGAGTCATGCCGCGTCTCAGCAGTCAGGCTCGGGCTCGGGCAGGGATAACCGGGATCCCGGGAATTGGATCTCGCGGGCGTCGGGTCTGCTGTGCGATTCGAGCGTTCAGTTTGATTGGATATAGGGCTCGCATGTGCCGTGGCTCGTGTAGATTGATCATCCTACGGAGTACTGGTACCTATGGTGGGCCTGGCCTGTCAAACTAACAAGTGCAGGCTTTGGCTTGGCGGTCATAGCTAGCCCTAACTCGCAGTTTATGCCTATGTGCCCTTAGCCTGGTACAAGTCCGCACTACTCAGGTTGGATATTCTAGGCTCAGGTATTATTCAGACTATTAACTTCTAGTAGTGCACTTCCGGCATAAAGACGTAAGTAAGGAAGGCTGGGGCTTGCGATTGAGGCTGGACGTCTCCCTTTGTCTCACCTACTGGACGGACATGGATCCACGTCATTCTGACTTCAGGTACTCAAGACTTTCCACGACGTCATTCTTCTATCATACATTCAGCAAACATTAGCTGATCCGGATCGAGGATTAGAGTTATTCATTCAATACATAGTCATGCATCGTCAATTCCTAATGTACATACGGTTCCTATCGTTGCTAGTCACTCCATCCAAGCATCTCACTGAGTCTTCCTCTTCTTATTCGCCTTCTCAGGCCTCATCTCCTCCGCATAATTCTTAAAGAACCCCGTCGGCTCAACAGGATGCTTCCCCGTAACATCATGGAACGCAGTCGTAGAAATATAATTCGTCTTGCCCTCGCGCACGAGACTAAAGTATTCAAGCAGGTACGCGATTTCGCCTTCCGAGCTGCCGGCGTCGTCTTTAAGAACGCTCTTCGCTTCTTCGGGCGAGATATCTTCGAATTTCAGCTCTTCGCCCAGCGCTTGGCTTGCTGCTGTGGCTAGCTCTTCGCCTGCGGTGAGTTGCGGACCGGTCAGGACCATGAGTTGGCCGCGGTGCTTGTCGGAGAACCCGTGCTTGCCGGTGCCCGATAAGACGTGCGCGATGACCTCGACGGCGTCGGAGAGGGCCATGGGGGCGAATTTGTGGTTCTTTCCGATGGGGAGGGGGAGTTTTCCTTGTTCTTGGGCTTGCTTGCTGTAGGAGAGGAGGTGTTCGGCGTAGAAGCCGCGTCTGGAGCGTAAAGTTAGCTCTCTGTTTTCCGGTGAAAGGGGAAATGGTGGTTGTCGACATACCTCACAATAACAGGACTGTGCCCAGTCTCTGTACTCGCATCCCCCTTCGTCTGCATGACCTTCGTCTCAAGATCAATAACACTCCTAAGAAGCGGCTGAGCATCGCGCTCAGCAAGATCACACCCGGCGCTCGAAATAAAGCAGACGTTCGGAATATTCGCCTTCTTCGTCGCCTCGATCAGCTCAACGGTGATATCGTACGCGTCCTTATGGCCTGGTGGCAGGAGGCAGATTGTGTCGGCGCCGGTCTCGGTGAGCGTGTTGACCATTGTCTCGAGGTCGCCGGGCTTGTGCTCGATGATGTTGACGCCATGCTCGTCTACGAGCTCGTTGACGGTTTCTGCGTCGGGTTGGAGAGTGAGTCCGGTGATTTGGTTGATGTTCTTGGAGAAGGAGCGGGAGCCGAGAATTGTTTTGGCGATTTGGGAGCCTGTTAGACTCTCAATGGAGGTTATGATGAGGTTGCGGGAGTTGGAGGACGACATTTTTTGGTGGTATTGTTGATTATGTGGTTGCGCGTATATTGAGGATGAATTGGCTTTCGGTGGTGACAGGGGAGTTGTGGGCGGTTTTATTCGTGTTGGTGGTCGCGTGCGTCATTCTGATCTCAGCCCCGGACGGTGATGGAATGTTGTGTAACTGTGCCTCGAGCAACCAAACCTTGAATAATTTGCTGAGCGAGATCGAGATCGATCGAGATTCTTCTCTGTATGACGCTTGGATTAGGTTAAATTGTTCCTAGTGTGCCGTAGCCAAGCCTGCCCCAGGCCAACTTGTAGGTCTGCCGATCACTTCGCACATAATAAGAGCCCTGATATCACACTCAATACAGAGCAATATCTCAAGATCTATTGTTAAATTTTTCTAGTCCGTTCTAGCACTGGCTACAGCTTCAGGATTGTTTGTCTGGGACCTAGTACCACACGCCCATAGTCCCCCGTATAGGTAGTGAGCCAAGCCCTAATCCCACGTGCAGTACTACAGCTAAGGGACTAGGGTAATTCCTTGCGCAACCCTTGATTAGGCATGGATGTGATATAACCTTCTTTCATACGGTAAAGAAGAATATATCAGTACGACGAATTATATGGTACAAATTATTCAACATCATCAGCGCCGTCAAATATAGCAACTCCAATCTTGCGCTCCCAAGTACTTCCCTCGGAGTCTTCAATGCTGACGGTAAAGTAGTCAACGCCGGCATCGCCGCTGGAAGTGTAGGTGGCCGTTGTGCCGTCAACAGCAACCTCTCCAAGCGAGTTCTCAGTTCCATCAACCGTGAAGGAAGGCTCGACAAACCCCCTCGCCAGAGCAACCAGATCAACTTCAACGTTGCCACTAGGAGTGACAAACACATGCGGCTCAGCCATAAAGTTCAAGTAGCCCTCAATAGCGGTGTATCCATCACCGCCAGTAGAGCCATCCCACCAGTCTGCAATTCCATCACCGTCCGCATCCCAGGTCTCGCTACGCGTCACCTCGGGGAAGTCTTCCAGTCCGCCGACGTCGGCCTCATTGTCAATGAGTCCAGGCTTTCCGGAGACGGAACCTTTGTATGTGGCAGTGCCGTCTATTGTCTCGGAGATTATACGGGTGTCGTGGTCGTCGAAGACCGGTTGGGACGCGCCGCTATCGGAGAGAACAATTTTGTAGGCTTCGGTAGAGGTTTGCTCGGTGATGTGAGAGGGGAAGAACCTAGTTCACCTGCATCAGTATTTCGCCAAGACTTCCGATAGCGATAGAAAGAGAAGAAACATACTCTTCATCGAAGAACTTCTGGTAGCTTGGGGCCGGGTCAATGCTGACATCTGCGTAGCAGGCAATTTCTGAGGTCTGACCCGTGCCGTCATCAACAAATTGGGTCGAGTCCTGGTCAAAGACACCGGGCATTGAGTTTCCGGTGCAGTAGTACTGCTGGGTACCGGGAAGGCCATCTTCGTACTGAGCTCTCAATGCGTAGGTGAGGTCGCTGGCAGGGCCTTGCTTGTAGAGGTTTCCGACAAAGTTGACCTCCATCGCGCCGCCATCTGTCACTCTACTTCCTGCGCAGTGTGAGCAGTAGGGCCAAACAAACTATGTAACGGCAAGAACGTACCAAAGTTGTAAACAACATTGTTCCTAATGTCCAGCCTTCCAGCGAACGTCGCATTGTCGTCGACACCACCGCCCATACTCCAGCTGCGTCCTTCAGCATGCGCAATCAGGTTGTGATGCAGACTAGCAACATCGCCACCGACAGTCGCCGCGTAACCGTGTGCTGTGCCCTCGGGGTAATTCTGGTGTCCGGCGACGTTGAGCGGCTCGGAAATCATGTTGCGTTGGAAGGTGATATTCTTGGCGGTGCGCGAGGAGAAAGATTCGTCGATCGCCCAGCCCATGCTGCACCGGTCCATAATGCAGTAGTTCGAGCCAGACATACCCATGCCATCGATTGTCTCGCCGGTCGAAGAGCCCGGTCGCACGCGAATGTGGCGGAGGATTACGTCTGATGCGCCGGAGAGACCCAATGGCCATCCTTGGATGGCAATGCCCTTGCCTGGGGCTGTCTGACCAGCCAAGGTGATAAAGTCGTCGCTGACGGTGAGACGAGAGGTGGTAGTAATAACACCACCAACATCAAAGACAACAATGCGCGGGCCCGTCTCGATAGTGAGGGCGTATCGGAGGGTTCCTTCGTCTTCGGTGTCTTCGAGGCTAGTGACCTTGACGACTTTGCCGCCGCGACCGCCGCGAGCGTAGCGTCTGTTCATTCTTGTTAACATTAAAGAACACATAGCACTAGAGCTCAGTGACTTACCCATATCCTTCTGCGCCGGGGAATGCCAAGTGGGCCAAATGAAAGGTGAAGGTCCGCCCGGTGTATACAGTCTCCCCGTCAACAACATCCACGCGCCAGTAGTACGTGTCCATTTTGTTAAGGCCTTCAACCGTCAGCACAGTCATTATCCCACATGATGGTAAAAATACCTCCAAAAACCACAGTCGGCTCCGTCAGCCCTTCACTAGATCCTGCCAAGTTGTCGGGGTCGGTGCCAAGGTGGATATTGTATGTAGGACTCTCGACATCAGCGGGCGCTCTCCATGACACCATGATGCTATCACTGCCATCTTCAACCTCAAGATGATTCTCTCTGTGCGCAGGGCTAGGGAAGGAGATCTGGTTCCCGATAGATGGAGTGTCGATCTCGAAGCCATTGAGGTAAGCGAGACCGTCGCCGCCTGAGGGAGTATAGACAATCTCCACGGGGTCGGAGGCCGACGAAACAGTGAAGGTGATGTACGAGGTTTGCGATTCCCAGATGTTGTCAACACGGACTGAAGGTTCGACCTAAACAGTCACATCATCAGCAAATAAAGGACAATTGCATAGATTGAAGTCATACAGAAGCAAGTTCTTCTCCCCCGACCGAAACGCCAATGGTTGCTGCAGAATCCTCAGGATCCGACCACAAATTGTGCCAGGTGAGGAGAGTATGTTCGCCCTCCTCCAACCCAGTAATGCTTAGAGTGATTGCTCCCGGATTGTCCGGGGACGTGGTGATTCCCTGGTTCACAACGCGCTCGCCCAGATGCGAGACGGTGCGGGTGTACTGGAACTTGTAGTAGTCACCCTGCAGGTACGACCCATCAGGCGCTGAAATTGTCAGACTCAGACCAGCAATTTCAGCGGACGAGCTCTGAGCTTCGCTTTCGACGGAGAATGTGGAGTAGTCGGGTTCCTCGAGGTCGCGGACGCTGCTGGACATCAACCGCACCCGAACCTGGGCTTCGGTCAAGCTGAGCAAAGCCGCAAAGGCTGTCAGCTTCTTCAGGTAAGCCATGATGCTAGATGCTGTGAGAACTCATGTGAGTTCTCCTCAAACTGGGAAGTTCGTCACTTATGTAGAGACATGCGGGTGCCTGCCAAGCACTGTAGAGAGGCTGTTGTATACATGAAACATCCGTGCTTTTTTTGGCAGCTGCTCCGCTAACGTCGACGGCCAATTCGCCGAGATCAACAGGAACAATTCCTAGTTTGTTTCGTCC
Source organism: Aspergillus multicolor (assembly GCF_047715735.1). Classification (NCBI taxonomy): domain Eukaryota; kingdom Fungi; phylum Ascomycota; class Eurotiomycetes; order Eurotiales; family Aspergillaceae; genus Aspergillus; species Aspergillus multicolor. The sequence goes on along the minus strand of NW_027395967.1, from coordinate 489,318 downwards.
GTCATGCGCGACCCTGAACTGGCGTTAACGTGAAACTCAGGGTCCTCTCTTGCCTACCTAAGCGGAACTTCCAGCGCTCATCCAACCGGCGAATGAACACCCTCCTTGAGTCCTCAGCCTGGGCACTGGGTCTTCCTCTATCCCGGTGAGCATTCGCACAGGCCCTTTTGAATCCCGGTAGTTTTGCAACGGTGTATTGCCACCTGACAATGTCGTGCGCTCAGGCTGGAGACGGACAGGTCCAAGCCCACTCAGGAAACCTGACTCGCGTCTGCAGAGCTCGTCTTGGCATTCTATTGTGATGCAACAGTTCGTTACAAGTTGAATATGGCTCGCTCATGGTTCTCCGTATAATCGTATCCGGTTCGCTGCGGAGGTTCTATTGTCGGTGCGGCGTCGGTTGGTTCGTTCAAGAGGCGATCGTACGAATTGAGGATGTTCAAATCAGGATCTAATGCTGCAGGATTGTCAGTCATTGAATTAAAATGGTAGCAAGGAGGCGGGGTAAAATGCTGGGCTCGCTGTGTTGCAGTTAAGGGGATTGACGGAGGATGAGATCTGAGGAAGGTGCGATCGGCGGCGCCTGCCAAACAGCCACCACCCCCGTTTTGCTATTGCCCTAAGAAAAGTTAGGATGCCTATACTCTCTCTAGTTCGTGACACATTTTTAGAGCATCTGCTTTGAGCCAAGGTCATTGATTAATCGCAACCGACGAGCTACGACTGAACTCTCCCTAGAGGCAAGTCAAGATCGTCTCCAGATCTACCGACCATGTCCCAGCTCTGGCAACCCAGTTGACCTTAGGAGTACTACAGTCCATTCATCTACTTGGCAATGGGTTGCGTTGACTACTAATGGTTTACAGAAGCTACAATGGGATACGTTTTGGAAGGGTTCGAACATATTGTTATTGTTGCATGAAATCATGCATGAAGGCAGTCTTGAGCAACAGATACAACACAAATATAGAGCCAGGAATTCAAGACCAAATCACCAAACCACCACACAAGAAACAAAATACAAAATACACAACACAAATTACAAAGCTAATGCCAAAGCAAAAGCAAAACTGTACAGAGCCAGGCCCTTTACGGCCATAGCCTAATCAGAACATCTCAAAAACACCTCCCCTTGTTCTCCAGAACAAGCCCCGGCGCCGGGGACCGCCACCCTTGCAGCAAGGGAATCGGTCGCTTGGGCCTGGGCGCAGGGAGGGGGGATTTGTAGCCCTCGTCGAGCCCGGCCATGTCCGCAGTCCGCTTGTTGTTGTTTGACTGGGGGACGGGGACATAGACGGAGGGGATGTCATCGTCGTCGATGACGGACATCCACTCATCCAGCGAGGTCTCGGAGTCGAGGTCGAAATCGGACTCTGACTCTAACTCCGATTCCGACACTGTCCGACTGGAGTCTGACTCGTGGTCTGGTATATGCGTTAGCTTTGTTGCTATGATCTCAGAGGGCAGGAGTGGCAAGAATCGGAACGTACCTTCCTGACCACGGCCGAAAGCGCCACCGACTAGGCCGGGCACGGGGCTCTCACTCCCGTCGCTGCCGTCGCTGAGGTCACTGTCGAGGTCGCTGTCGCTGTCATAGTCGCTCTCGTCTTCGCTGCTCAGGTCGTCGGGGGCCCGATTCTCCCCCAGAAGCTCCTCCCGCTTCCCAACTTTCCGGTCCCAATACTCAAGAGCTTCGTCGAGGTCGAGCTCGAGCTGGGCCATGGCGTCAATGGCCTGGGTGATGTCGCGGTGGGCATTGATAATGGTTACGAGAGACAGGGAAAGGGAATCGGCCATGGCCACAGTGGCCAAGGCTACGCCGACCGTTCGGCCTAGGTTCCCGACAATCACTGGGAGTTGGCGTTGGAGGTTGACCACGGCCTGGTGGGCGCGGGCGACCTCTGCATTGAGGACGTCTTTGCGGATCGACATTGTTGGGGCCATGGTCAGAACGTGGAGTTGGAGATAGAAGTAGAGAGGAGCTTAATTAAGAAGGCTTTGAAAGGCTTTAAGAGGCTTTGGAAGGGGTAAGGTAAGGTAATATCTGCAAGAAGCTGATATTACCGGAAGGTGAAGTGATGTGTAGGAAGATGAAATGGATCAAAGGGCAAACGGGCAGCGTTCGATGCTATATAGAACTATGAAATTCAAATATGACTTTTCAAACACCGCTGGGCGCTGGACGCTGGATAGGAATTCTGTTGCGTACTGCTCAGCTGGTGCAGCAAAAACAAAAGACGAGATCTTTGGTTTGGTGTTTTACTCCCAGTGGACGGCTATTCCGCCCAACGAAGCAATGGCAAGCTCCTCAAACAAGGGTGTTTAAGACTAGTATGATGTTACATCTTTTATCACTGTTTGCTTCTACTAAGATTCGGACGAGCGTTCCATTGGCATCTAGCCGTGAATGATATAGCACACATCCATAAATACAGAGCCATTTAGCAAGTACCAGCATCATCACCCCAACCATTTCCCCCATTAGCTCCTTTGAACTGCCATAGAGTTTCAGAGACCATGGCACCAGTTTCTCGCTTTTAATAACCGGGATTCCTGGGTTCTGAAGCTGCATCAAGATAGAACGTCACTTGTACTGTTGGACTTCAATTGTGGTCTTTCCAATAATCTTCTTGCTATCGTAATCTACAACCCTATTGCGTTGCATCACCTTCAACGCCCATCAAGCTCCAGATATCACAGATAGTCCCGCTTAGATGCTGGGTTATCTAACTGTCTGTGATGCGTTGCCTTGATACACCTCCGCTCTAGTCCGCTTCACTCCGCTGAGCTTTACCTGAGACGTTCCTTCCGCGCCAATGACAGCAAGCAACGCCTCAATCCATCACATGCCAGCTCAATTGCATTAGCTATTCATCCAGCTAATGTTAATAGATCCGACTTGTCGTCAGCACTAATCTCAGAGCAGTGATCGATATAGCTTTCGGCGGAAACCCTTCCTTCTCTCCGTAACCCAGCCCATTGACCCCATCCAATCCCCAATCTCTTCACCACAAATAATGACATCCACCGTCACAAATCAAACAAAATATAATTTGCACTACCATCCTTAGCACCCTTCAAACCCGGGGTACTCTCACCTGACGTTCTACGTTAGGTAGGCTTAAACTTTCTACACCCCAGAAACACGATTACCTTTCGGGCTTCCATTCCGCTGCATGGCAATGAGTCCTCAATAAGCGAGATCGGTAATATTTCGAGTCTGACAGTACGCCGTGAACCTGCGAGCATAGAAAACGAAACTCTCACTTTGGATGCTACAGCTTCTCGGCCGAGTTGCAGGTTATGTGTGTCTATGACTCCAGGTGCACTGGGAGTGATGGCCGACTAGGCACGGGCCAAAACATCTAGCCCTCTTGCTTCTCAAAAACACTTACTCACATCTATACCTACAGGGAAATAGATCCCGGAAGAGGGCCTCTGGGCTGGTGACACAGAAAAGAAGGCTGGAGGAAGTCCGGCCCTTTGCAGGATTTCTCTAGCCTACTAGTCTGAATTCTAAGACCAGCATAAGCAGAAACATAGGATAGGTATTCCTTTCCGTGATCTAATTGCGCACCTTGTTACGTTATTATTCCAAGGTCCGTCGTGTTCCATATCCAAAGATAGACTATATAGTTCATACGATACAACCCCAGATCTCGCCCAGAAATAGCTACGGATTAAGGGTCCAATTCAATTCACGTGCGTAGACATGGTAAAGTATTAAGGTTGTGGATAAGCATAGGTACATAAAGCCGCGCACTAGGGTTATGGTGGCGTCGCTGCCTGAAGCACCAGGCAATATCCATGTAGCTTGTAGGATGTGACTTAAGAGAAATTTCACGAGGTCTATCTGAGTTATATATTCGATAACAATGCCCCGGCAGTGTCAAGGACTAAGAGTTACTCTAGGTCTTCCGGGGTTGTATGCGGCAAAGTGGATATAGAAGAGAAGATACAGGGTGCTGAGAGGCGGGTCGCTCCTTCCCCAAGCGCATCTACTCACCGTCTAGACATCATCCTCGCTACGTAGTCCGCTCTTTGTCACAATGGCGGTACAGCTACAAGTCTACAAGCCTTCACTGCTTAAAAGATGATAACCCTAGAAACCGCACGCGCCGAAAAATTGGCACAAGTGGATACACACATGACTCGAATTCTTCAGGCCATCTCCACAGCGGGCCCTTCCACGTCCCGTTCGGACCGCTGCTTATAAACCACAGGATTCCCTAGTTATGTCACAGTCACCGCATCCTGAGCGTCGTCCTCGCAGAGATACGGCGAATTGCACAGCGTAACCATGTCCGAACTCACAACAACCCCAGCCTGGATCCTAACGGGCCAGAATGGACCCTCGTCTCTCGAATTCGTCGGTGCCTTTGATCTTCCGCGGCTCGGACCGAATGAGGTCCTCGTACGCGTCCACGCTGCGGCGCTGAATTATCGCGAGCTGGCGATTGCTTCTGTGCGTACTCTCCCCTCTCCCCTACCTTCGAGAAAGCTCGCTAACGCAGGATTTCATGCTTAGGGGAAGTTCGGCCTCACCCTCACACCCCCCATAACCCCCTCCTCCGATGGCGCCGGCGAAGTCCTCAAGGTCGGGAGCGCAGTGTCCGCCTTCAAATCCGGCGATAAAGTGGTCGCGCATCTCACCGTCCACCAAGGCGAAAGCGAGCCAGCTTCATTTGCGGATGTTGCTGCGGGTCTGGGCCATGGCGCACACGGGACGCTGCGGAAGTACGCGGTTCTGCACGAGACGAGTGTGGTGCATATGCCGAAGACACTGGGGTATAGGGGGGCGGCGACATTGACATGCTCGGGGTTGACGGCTTGGAATGCGCTTTTTGGACCGGGGCTTGCGGCGGCGAAGACCGGAGTTCGAGACGTTGGGAAAGCGCTGGAGGGGAAGTATGTGCTTGTCCAGGGGAGTGGGGGGGTTAGTGTTGCTGCGCTGCAAGTAAGTCATCTCTCTATTTGTCTCCATCAAACTAGCTTTTCTGCGGGTTGGTTGAAGGAAGGTGGATAGGACTGATGAGCCATAGTTCGCCGTCGCAACCGGCGCAACCGTGATCGCAACGAGCAGCTCAGACTCCAAGGGCGCGAGGCTATCCTCCCTTGGCGCGCAGCATATCGTAAACTATAAGACCACTCCCAACTGGGGCGAGGTTGCGAAATCGCTTACGCCAAATAACCGCGGATTCGATATCGTCGTTGATGTTGGTGGTCCCTCGACAGTAGCGCAGTCGCTCAAAGCTGTGAATACAGATGGTCTCGTTGCCCTGACGGGATTACTTGGTGCATCTGAGAATGTCCCGTCCATCATGGATGCTTTGACGCACCTTTGCACGACAAGAGGATTCCTGTTAGGGACACGGGAGCAATTCAGGGAGATGAATGCTCTTATTGATGAGAAGGGAATAAAGCCTGTGGTAGATGACCGGGTTTTTGCATTTGCCGAAGTTAAGGAGGCGTATGAGTATCTGGAGCAGCAGAAACATTTCTCAAAGGTTGTTATTGATGTCGAGTGACAGTTAAATAAATTATAGACAAACAATGAATACAAACATAGAATATACAAGAGGGGTCGGGCTTCAGCCTTCGATCCAAAATGGGCAGTCGAGAACCAACGTTTTGTAGATAGGGTGAACCTGAATTGCTGGAAGGACGCTTAGGAAACAGTAATGGAAGCAGATCCGCTGCTCTGGTAGCCCTCAACAGCCACGATCTGGTAGTTGTGGGTACCCAGTGTCATGCCAAGGTTGGACCAGGCGTCGAAGTGGTTCTGGGTAGTGACGCTGCCGGACTCGCGCTTGCTTTGGCGAACGGACCAGAACTGAGTGAAGGTGGCAGTACCCTCGATCGAGTCCGCGTTCTCACGGGTCGCGGTGTAGATATCGTAGGTCGAGCCGTCGGACTCAACGGTTCCCTGGTGGGTACCGGCGGTACCAGGGTTGTAGTCGCCGTATGACTCGACGATGTAGTATTCGATCAGGGGGTTCTGGGTCCAGCCGTAGACGGAGAGGTAGCCGTTGCCGCTGGGGTTGAAGGAGCCGGAGTAGGTGATGGTCCTGCATTATTAGCTGCGTCCACAGAGAGAAATCAAGGATACCTACTGAGCGCTGCCAGGGTTCCATCCCTTTCCGCCGACAAAGTTGCCAACGTCCGACCACTCAACAGTGTAAGAACCGGCGTCACCGTTGGTGTAGGTCACGTCACCGCCGCCGTCGGTCCAGAAGGAATAGTAGTAGCCATTGCTAGTGCCGGTTGAGCTGCCGGTAGAGCGCTCGATCACGGAACGCTCAGCGACGCTCTGGTCGGAGGGGGCAGCGAAGACGGTAGCGGCAGAGCACGCGAGGAGGAGGGATGAGAAGGAGACCATTGTGACGGTTGTTGGTGTTGACTGTTGAGGGTGAGGTCGGAATGCAAGCAGCTCGAGCTGCTTTATAGGCACGTCCGTCATGTTGAAACCGGAGGTACTGCTACTTGTGGAGATCAGGAGTTACTAGGACATGATCCTTCAAGCAGCCGGTTAATTCATGATGTCCGTGGCTCTGTGAGTGGTCGCCGTACGTCTGACAGCGGAGGAAAGCCCACTCGAATGTCAAGATGAAACTTAGAACGGTGTCAAGCGAGAAGCGGTGTTTCGCATCGCTATAAATAGGCTAAATCCGGCTCCTGTCTCAAGTATATTGGCCCTCTTGGCACGTATAAGCTTCGCCTTCGTCAGAAGCTTCATTACGCCACGGCAAACATGATCCGGGGAGTATAGGCTGAATGTCGGTTGACAAGGCGCAATTCATCCGTCGAGCCGGCAGAGTTGAGGACTTGTTCTGTGAGTGTCTGCGGAGAGGTCTAAGCCTGAAGGGTGGAACTCCGCGACGGAGATATCCCCGGTGGATCTGACTCCTAATCAACCCTAGACAACAAATTAGTCGATGATCGCAAAGAAAGTGGACAAATATAGGCTGAAGCTCAGTACATACCTCCCATTGTGGTGTTCGTTTGCATCGAACTGCTTGTGTTGTTTTCATTGTCTCCGGGTTGTTAGGGGGCTGCTGATGCTTAGCGAGCATCACCTTGGTCATCAGAACAATGTAAGAAGCTCTGGCCATCGGTTAGGATCAATGGTTAAGAATGCAAGAGGGGCGCACGAGGGACGAACTTGGAATGTGGCCTACTTGTAGTACTCAGGAACAGCACGTAGTCCCACGTGTTCCTTCCCCGGATTGTTGTTATGTTGTCTTTACTCCGGAGTAGACCACAATCATCCAAGATGTCAAGATCCCAGATCAGCTGAAGCTGGCCGCTGGGGCGAATCTCTTCTCATAGCAATGGCACATGTCTGCGTGAAATTCAGTCACATCAACGCTCTTCTTCCGCACTTCTCAACTCTCCCAAGTCGCGTCTCCCAACCCTCATTCATTGACACCTCCCACGACCCGAAGAAGTCTCCAGAAGCCAGTCAACCTCTGCTTGACATCACATCATCGTTGAGCGAGGCTTCTGGGACACAGGGCTTTGAGAGTTCTAGCCCCTCCGCGTTTCTTATAGGTCCGTTAGTGAGTCACCACGATGTACCGGTAACCTACGAATCACCCAGGCAGACTGCGACGGCGAATCCGCTATGTTATCAGTCAGTCCGCATCACATGTCAAGATAGGCCTTCATATAGTTTGCTCCTCTTGAAGTCAAGCTGACCGACTCGCAGTCGCCAATTCCTGCCCGCCGTCAAGCCGTGCCCTCTCACCACCATCGGCCCGAAAAAGCAAAGTCGCACGGCGCCCAAGCAGTCCTAGAGGTGGAGCCAAGCGGCTGGCTAAAACGCCTGCGGATTGATATCGCTAAGGTTATATGTCTTGGGAGACGCTGGCTGTGCGCCTGTGCCTTTCCAGCCTCTGACGGGTGACAAAAAGGGACTCATACATACTCAAAAATGAGAGCTTTATAGACCAGCCAATGGCGTCGGTGATCCTCTCTATATGACTGGTCTCGATGGAGAAATGATCCCCGGTGACAAGAGTAGCTTGAGTACGTCGTCGAGCCCACCCTACTCCACTGAAACGTTGCTCATTCTTAGACAATACCTGGTCGAGCTGGACCATTATTCGGAGTTGACTTGAAGAACGGTGCTACCGACAGGACACAATCAATTTCCTCCAATTTTCCAACACTCAAAAACCAAGCTTGACCAAACGAAGACTATACCAACCTTTACACCTACGGCGGACGCGGCGCAAACATCCCTCCGCCGAATGACGGACTCAGGACGTACAGCATCAGGGATGATTCAGGCAGGTGCAGTGGGCAAAGAATGGGTCCATGCAGCTAGTGTCTGGTGGTATGGTCTCCCAACTTGCGCAGCATACACCGACGCCCAGGAATTCAAGGCAGCGTACTAGGTCGGCGGATACCGAAGCTGCAACGCAACGACCTCAATCGTCGACAATAAAAAAGAGTACGTGACACCTACCGAAGAGCTCATTGTCTTGAATGCACTCTTCATGCCCTTATAGAAAGGGAGCTCGGGTTCTTCTTGTGGCTACAACAATGGGTATTATGATACGCAGGCGGCTTACTCGGAGCGTGGTGGATGATGCTGCAAATGTCGAGATGGAGCAGTTGGTACCTCGCGATTCAGGCGAACTTCACGCAGGCGATACATTGGGCGAGTTGAATGGACGAAATCATTATTCGAGTGAAATGCTAGGCAATATAAGGTAGGTATCTGTAGGAGCTAGACTCGAGTAAGCCGGGCTCTACCCCTGCCCTATGACGTTGAATAGCATACCGTTGGAAAACATAACTGCATATAAATTCACTACTCCTGGGAACACGATGATATGCCCACGATGATATCCCTTGCAATAAGAGCATCAGAATTAATAATCGGCGGAAATACGGCCGCAGCTTCCCCACAATGCCGCAGAGCGCAAACCACTGGAGCTGATCGATCTTCCCCGCTCCATGAATCGCATGTGGGGTTTGGTTATCCTCCTTGCCCATCCTTGTATACTGCAGCTGCTGATCCTACGTAATCTGCGTACACTCCTACTCTTTGCATCGCATGATCTTCTGCTTACATGTGGGGCTGCTCAGCTTCGGGGGGATACAAAAAGCAAAACTCCCCCCTCAGGGATGTCTGTTGTTCAATTGACGCTGACTGCTTTGCGTCTCGTTGCAGGGGATCTCACCACGTTTTCTAGGTACATTTGACCTCGATCTGATTCCCTAAGGTCAAATCCAACTTATCACCTCGTCAAATCGACATCTCGAAAAGAATCCAGCAATATGCCTCCCTCCACCCCACCAACCGGCCTCCCACCGATGAAAGACCTGACAACCGAAAACATCACCGAAAACGTGCACATCGTGAACAGCCAATGCCCCTCCCCGCGGCTGCGATACCTCCTCCATCAAATAGTCGCGCACCTGCACGAATTCTGCCTCGAGACGCGGCTTTCCACAGAAGAATGGAGCTACGGGATCCAGTTCCTCACGGAGATCGGGCAGATCAGCGATGATCTGAGACACGAGTTTATCCTCCTCAGTGATACGCTCGGTGTATCGTCGCTCGTTGACGCCATAAATCACCCGCGCCAGCCGCCGGCTACAGAGGGCACGGTTCTGGGGCCCTTCCATACGCATGACGCCGTCGATATGTCGCATGGTGCGGTGCTGCACACAGATCAAGACGCGACGCCGCTTTTCGTGCTTGCGTCTATTAAGGATACAGCTGGGAATCCGATTCCCGATGTCAAGGTTGACGTGTGGGAGGGGGACTCGAAGGGGTTCTATGATGTACAGAACCCCAATCGGGAAGGGCCAGATGGGCGCGGTGTGCTGAGGAGTGATGCGGACGGATTGTTTTGGTTCCAGGCGATTGTGCCGGTGCCGTATCCGATTCCGATGGATGGGCCCGTGGGTAAGATGCTGAAGGCGCTGGGGAGGCATCCGAATCGGCCGGGGCATGTCCATTTTATGCTTGATAAGCCGGGGTGGGATTTGCTCATTACGTGAGTGCGCCGGTTTTATTGTTCGAGGTTTTTTTCTGTCATTGTGCTAATTGTTGATTGATGCAGTGCGCTCTACCCCCGCGGCGACCCCTACGAATCATCGGACCCGGTATTCGGCGTAAAGGAGTCGCTTGTCGTTGATCTATCCACTGTTGAGGATGAGGAGATGGCGAAGAAATACGGTGTTAAGGTGGGGACGAAGCTGCTGAAGCATGACTTCGTGCTTCTGTCAGAGGAAGAAGCCCGCGAACTGCGCAAGAAGAATGCTATCGAGGCGATGGAGAAGCAGGGGAGAAAGGTGGTTTTTCACGATGGATTGCCAGTGCCGGCGGATGATTCTTGATTCTTGGATCATTGATTTCGTGATACATAGGTTTCGGGTATATGTCATGGCTTGCTTCTGCTGAAATGTTGACTCCGCAGGTCAGTTCACTTCAAAATGAAGATATCAAAACCTCGAAGTCCTCCTTGTAATGCTGAATAGTGCCCGCGTTGTATGAACACGGTCTGAATGGTCGGAGCCAGCTGTGCCGCCTTGAATCGGTCTGATCGGACTGTTGGCGTCTTGAACGCTGTGCGACTAGAGCGGGGCATAGCTAGTAGGAGGATCTGTAGTATCGAAGATGCGCGACTTTTCAATAGATTGCAGGATGCTCGCCTTCAACGGGTTGCGGCGATTTCCAGTTATCGCAAGCCCTCAGTTGCTCAATCGGTTTCGTCGCTCATATCGTCCGTAGCTTGGGTCAACTGCGTGCTTGGTCCGACTCCGCTAGGTCGGGCATTGCTCCGTCTCTGACCTGAGGATATCGCACGCTCGCCAACGTATTTATCACCCGGCCATGGCGATCTGCAAACCGGACATTGCTCCGCCTTTTGCACTCTGAAGAAGTTGCGCATACAGTGGTCGTGTAGTCGGCCGGCGCAATCACGGTTACCGCAGCGTTGTCCCTGACTAGTCAGCACATCATAACACATATAAATGTTAGGAACAACATACAATCGTAATAATGTCCTTACACGCAGCACAAAACTTGATCTTCTGAACCCTCCGCCCACCTTCATTCTCATCATTATACGTCGCAACAAGCCACCCCCTCAGCTCCATCAATCCGCGCGGACTCAACGTATAAAACCCCTTCTGACTCTTCTCAAACCAGCCGTCTTCGCAAAGCTGCTTCAGAACTGTCTCCGCCTGCCCCATGGTCAACGGCTGCGCCGCCCCGCCTTGTGTAGCTTGTGCTGCGGAGCCAGACTCGCGCCGGTTCCCCTCGCTAGGAACCTTGCACTGGTGCAGCGCCTCCATCGTACTAAGCGAAACAGCCTCTGTGATTTTATTGTTATTTGCTTCGAACATCTTGTCTAGAACGCGTTTGACGTAGGATATCTCGTCGGCTGTGTACGTTGTCGCGAGTTGCGTAAGCCCGTCGCTGGTTGTGTTGACCAGGGCGTAAACGCGCTCGGGATTTACTTGTTCATTTGTGGGGTCGTCGAGCTCGACTTGTGGGAGGGTGCTGCGGATTTCGAGATCAAAGGGGGAGATTGCGCTGTTCGCGGCCATGACGAATGAGTTCAGATGGTTTTCTGTGATAGAGTCGGGAGAAACGGTTTCGCCTCCTGGGATAGGTCAGTAAGCTAGCTCAACTCGTTTTCTATCCTTTGACGTACCGTGAGCTGTGAAGATGGCGGCGAGGACGGGCTTTGCTTCTGCAAGGGTCATCGTTGACCGGGCCATCAACGCCTGGAGAAACGCCCGGTTGCTGTCATCGTAGCCTTGTCTTCGCGACATTTGAGTTGGTAGTGTTTAGTGATGCGGACACGATACGTTATTGAGGCGATGCGAGAGTGATGAATTACTCTGCAATGGCTAATGTCGAAAAATGATAGCGGGGTGTCTATTCTTTGTCCGCCCGCCGGGGGACGCGACAGACGCGCCGCCGAAACCAGAACGCCAAGACTTCTCATATCTCCCGATCAGCAGCACTGAGGTTGCGCCCGAGTTTTTGGATTCTACTGGACAAGGATCAAAGGCACTTATTGCTTTTCCATTTGTAGGTAATTGCACGTCGTTGCTATAGAGTGATATCATAAATAAAGTACACGATCATTCTCCCAACGCCACTATAAATCAGACAATCGTTCAGTATCTCCGCCGCGTAGGCTCCGGGCTAGGACTGCGGCTGACGCTCCGGGCATCGCGACCACGCTCCTTCAGCCACTTCTTCGTGCTGAGGCGGAGCTCCCGGTCGAGCTCGTTGCTGGGGTCTTTCCGGTGGATGAAGTTGCAGAACCCGCCGCGTACACAGCCCTCGCCACTATTCAGCCTGCAGCATGCTTCTCGGAAATCGGTGACTGGTGATAATTCGCAGTATATCGGTCGCGCGGCGTACCATCGGGAGTTGAGGGCATCGCAGGCGGCCTGCGCATCTTCTTCGTACTTAAATCGGGCGTAAACGTTTCCGATCAAATCTGCGGAGACGGATGTTAGTACTGGGGCAAGGGGTCCAGATTGCAATAACTTACGGTCGTTGTTGTTGTCGCACACTACTAATTCCTCCAGCTCGCCGTATTTGCACATCTCGCACCAAACATCCTCGTAGAACGCATCAAAGTGGTTTTGCAGTTGGCTCGGGTTCATCTTGCTCTTGGGATCGTAGGCGGGGTTCTGGTACATGTTCGGCATCAGGACCGTCTGAGAGTAGGATGGCTTGACATGTTTGCGCGAGCACCGGTCACCGTGTCGGCAGGCGCCGATCTTGTAGTAGAAGGAACAGTTGACCTTGTCTTGTTCGGTTCCGAAAATGGAGGCGAGGTAGTTGGCCATTGCGAGGGCGATGCGGTATGCAAGTAAGGAGGTTAACTGAGAGTGCGGTGAGGTCTTCCGATCGGCGAGGTTGAAGTGAGGATGTGGCGAGGAGATGAGGACAAAGGCGTGGTGACAAGATGGCTTCTCCGACGAGACCCCCAGTTCTGAAAGATTCTGGAGAGCGACCTCAAGCTCCGAAGCGCTGACTAATCTCGGTGCCTGAGGCGGAAACTTCTAGACCCTCCACCACCATTCCACCACCACTTTCATTCTCATGTCGACAGTACACGATTTATCTTATATATTCTAAATGCTACGAGGTCAACTGCCAGTGGAAGGACACCCTTCGGAAATGCTGCGGGCTATGCGAACAAATTGTGGGAGCTGTATCCTGCATCGTTCATATCACTGTCATTCTTGAGAGATTTCGAATGCACGGGCGCTGGGCTTACGCTAGGAGCAATACTCGAGCTCTCTGTTTCTTTATCGTTTATGTGGTGCATTGAAATTTTCGTGGACGAAGTGCACTCTCCGAGTTTAACAGAGCTTTACTGGTGCCGATAGCAGCATTTGCCTCTTGGATCTCTCTTGCTATCCAGTTTTCTGCCCGGGCCGCTACATCAGAAATATAGGCTCGGCTACCTATGCTTATAGCCAATTGATAACAGGCGCTACTAACCAGCATCGGACGGCCAAGTTACTGAATACGATCGACACCTGCAAGGTATCTATTTCCTTTCCTATATACACAAGACATTGGCCACATAACGTACATAAAGTAGCCTGTGGCCTATTGTACATACATTGTAGCCAGCATCTCAATTCAGGCAAGATCAAGTTTGGAGAACAAAGGAAGACGAATACGTAGCTCCTTGCTAACCTAATCTCCTATGCCTCGCTCCAGAATCCGATCCTGCCCCGCAGCATCCACGCCTAGTGGCGGTAGTGAGCCCTGCACTTACCCTTGCCCCGGTTGGGACGTGCAGTCACAGCCGCGCCCTCAGCGTCAGAGGAGGCGGGGAGCTGGGTGGCGGCGATGGCGTCGACGGAGGTGGGAACGGCCTCGGTCTCGGTCTCCGTGGGCCTGATGGCATCGACGGAGGTGGGCACAGCTTCGGTCTGCGTCTGGGAGACAGCTTGGGTCTCGGCGGCGACGGAGGTGGAGATGGAGAGCGAGCCGGAGCCGGAGCCGGAGCCGGTGGCAGCTCCAGAGGCAGTCGCGGAGGCGGAAGCAGTGGCAGAAGCGGTGGCAGAGCCAGAGCCAGAGGCGGAAGCAGAAGCAGAGCCGCTAGCGGAACCAGAACCAGAGCCAGAGAGCGAGATGCAAGCGAACGAGATCTTTTTGGTGGTGGTGGAGGACGAGGTATCCCACTCGTTGACGGTGCCATCGAGATCCCACTCCATGTTCACGTACGGCCAGCAGATCTTGCTGCCGATGTTGACCATGTCACCGGCGACGTAGACATCAGAGGAGTTGATGGCGGCGCCAACAACTGCGCCGGTGCTGTCAACCTGCTGGAAGTGAGTACCAGCGAAGGTACCACGGCAACCCATGGCAATGAACTCGTCGCAGACGGGGTCAGAGATCTCCTCCCAGGTGAGGAGGGCGTTGTCGGTACCGAAGGCAGCAGCGTGGACGTTAGTGTGGTCGGCATCGCCCTCTGTGATCCAGTTGATCTGGCTGTCGGCGTCCTCGGTACCGATGACGGAGGTAGCCTCGTCGCCGACGAGGGTCTTCTTGTCGGAGAAGAGAGCGACAGCGACGTTGCGGTTCAGGTTACGGGGGAGAACGTGCGTGTAGCCCTCGCCCATCCAGTCGTTCAAGGTGACGTCGATGGCACCGCGGGTGGGCCACGAGAAGAGGTACTTGGAGGACGAGCCGAGCTTGACGAGCTGGGAGTAACTGCCGGACATACCGCCCATAGGCTCTCCGGAGGCACCGTTGGTCGTGTTCTCGTTCGAGACCTTGACGCCGATGTCCATCATACCCTGGCCGTTGGTGTTCAGCCAGATGGCGCCCTGGTCTTCAGCGCACATGCTGGCGAAGGGAGCTTCGTCGGCGGCTTCGAAGGCGATACCGGTGTTGTGGCTGCATCCCCAAGTGCTGGTGGCGCCAGAGATGGTCTGGAGCTCGCCGTCATCGTTAACGTACTGAATCGAGTCACCGTAGTGGCCGGATGCGGAGCCGGAGTAGGCGGTTACGACGAAGTAGGCACCGTAGAGACCGGCTTCGGAAGAGTAGACGAGGTCACCGTTGATGTCGGGGGAAGCGAGGTAGCCTTCGCTGGACTCGACGTCGGGGCCGCCGAGCCAGGTCTTCCAGGTTTGTTCACCGTTGGTGTAGCGGTAGAGGACGGGGACGGGGGTGCTGTCGGACGGAGCGTTGGTGGTACCAGAGGGCATGGCTTCGTTGGTTAGAAGGGCGAAGCCATCGTTGTGGGCAACGAGACCACCGGCTGCAGTATTGTTAGATCATCCAATCCGTATATGATGCAGGTTCGAGTGACGTACCCTCCTGACCACCGGACACAGTAACGGTAGTTCCCACAGCCTCAAAGGTGCTGAGGTCAACCTGCTGAACGTGAACACCCGACTCGCTCGAGTCCAGGTACGCGAGGTACGCAGACTCTCCATCGGGAGACACAGCGAACGGAGTACGGCGGTGGTGCTTGTACCCAGTCCAGTAGGCAGCCTCAACAGGGTTGAACGAGGACGTCAGCTCGAGAGAGTCGACGTAGGTCTCAAGGAGCGACGCATCCAGGGCAGCGGTAACACTCTGCGCGGCAGAGAGCACCGCACCTAGAAGGAAGAGCTTCATTTTCAAAATGAATGGAAGTATATCGACCGGCGATATAAACTAAAAACGAAAGTATTAAAGGAATGACGAGCTGGCTGATCTTCAAGTCGCATATCTGGGTAGGGATCGGCTTAATATACTATCCTCGTAGGGCGGGATGGTGGTGAGACCATGCATATCGATGGATGGTCCAGGCTCGTCGAGTCTCCAATCCTCAGACAAGGCTGTTTTGGATAGAAATGTTAAAATGAGGTCGAGCCCTATGTGGTGGAGCTGCGTTTCACGATGGCGCTGGGACCGCCCCTTAAACGGGGTCTCCGTCTTTCGTAAGCGGGAACTTCAAAATCCGGCTGAGCTTGGTGAGGTCGATGCTCAATCAACCCGTAACTAATTGTAGATAGTCTAGGATACAAAGGAAAATGTAAGATTCGATTGGCGTGGGCCGTTGGACCTTAGTTGATTGTGGCTTCTGGCAGCGGCTCCCCTAACTGCCAAAATCGGGTAAAGCCGCCGCCATAGTGATCTTATTTGAGGCTAATATCCTAAGCTGCAATTAGATACAGGGAAAAGGGGTGGGATCATAAGGCATATACCAGCACCCGTCATAACATTCGCGCGCGAATAATCGCGTGGCCAGGAGTCGGGACGACGGAATAGGAAGGTCCAGGGTTCAGTCGTCCTCCTTTCTGTCTTTGTGGAGTCGTACTCGTATCGAACTTCCACGTGCAGTGAGCCAGAATGAATGATGGGCCAGTCCAGAGCGAGGGTTTGCTGGTGCCTGAGAAGCTGCGGGGTTAGGGAAATCCTCTTGACTCCTGAAGGGTGAAACGGAGATGATGTGCCACTCTTCATGAAATCTTAGGCCGCTTAGGGTTCGGCATGCCACCTCCGCCCAGACGTTTTCGCTGCATGGCCTCCATCTCCTCTTTCATGATTCGCTCCTGCTCGGACATCTTCTTCGGTGCTGTCATGACGGTTCCCTTCTTCCCGGCCAGCGGGTTCTTCTTCGCCGCGGATGCAAAAACGTTCTTCGGTTTGCCATTTCCACCACCGAATGAAAGCGATACCTTCGGCGCGGCTTGAGGAGCTTGTGTCGGTGCAGGTGATGCCGCGGCTGAAGACTCAGGCGTCGTAGAGGAAGAGTCCTTCTCTTTCTCCTTCTCATCGGGCGACTGGGTTCCTGACGACTCGGTGGCGGTGCCCGGTGCAGGCGGGGACGGTTTCGCACCGAATCCAATATTCAATTTGACCTTCTCCCCTTCCTTGCGCTGCAGGTTCCTCGCCTCGGGGTCGATTTCCTCCTCCTTCTCCTTTGCCCGCGCTCGTTCGACCTGTTCTTGAATCAACCGTTGTTCCCGCTCCTCATCTCCCCGGTCCTGTCGCTCTTTCTTCATGATAGCCTCCTTCCTGCGCATTTGTTCCGGGCTGCGATCGATGTAGGAAACGAATAGGCCCTTTTCCGTCTCCTCGACGTGGCATAATCCCTCGCGTCCGAGGTGCGCCGCAAACTGGCTAAGACTCTTCCACTTCGTCGCGTTCATGTGAATATGCTACAACGCGACAGGTCAGCACGCTAAACAAAAAAAGCGCAGGAAGCAAAGAATGGGCTGAACTCACCTCCTTATCCGCAATAACCTGCTGGTAGAACTGGTTGATATGCACCTTCTTCTCGCCGTGTGTAGTCCGAAGCAAATCCATGAAGTTCTTCATAAATTGCCTGCTGTAATCCTCGATGTACCGCTTCGGGTCCTCGCCGATGAGTAGGACCTGTCGGACGTGGCTTTCGCTCTGGACGTGACTGGGCACAAAAAACAACGTCAGTACCGCTCACTCACTCTCCGGTACTGTCAGCGGTAAGGCCAGACTCACCATTTGAATCCGTTCTCATCACGCATTTGGCGCTCGCATGCTTGGCAGTACCATCGTAGACGACCTAGGCCTTTCTGAATGGTGTTAGTTCTTCATCTCCATCTAAACGCGGAAGCGAGGCGATGCTGGAGCGGCAGGATACGTACAGCTTTGATCTTGTTGCCGAGCGCTTTTGTGCTTCCAGCTTCGGCGCGCGGCATCTTTGCAAATACTATCAATGACCTTTCGAGCGCAAGATGTGATAGCGGAGTTGAAACGAGGAATGGTTGCGGAGTCGGAAGAGAGAAGCCGGTGGCGACCGATAAGTTGCTTATCCGTGAGTCACGTGCGCCGGGCCCGTGACACCCTTTATATATAGGTGCCATTAGGGTAGCAAAGCAAGCAAAGGAAGCAATAATTAGTTAGATGCATTGGCATATCTACTATATTAGACCAAACTCCGCCTATCCTACCAGCATCCTTGAAGAGTGCTTTTCTGAAATAAGATGACGCCCCGTACAATACACAATCCACAAAAGCAATGAAGAGAAGCAAATCTAACATCGAGTGATCATAGATGAAGAAAGTAAAGCCTGATAAACATAAACTGCTCGTCCAAAAGCTCACATAGCATACTCATGAATCGCCGACGGTCCGTTCTCATTATACTCGACCCGGCTCATGAAGCCCTTGCTGATACCCTGATCAATAACAAACACGACCTTCGAAGCAACCTGGGCGCCGAGGAACACAGCCTCTTCCATGCCGCGGTGGCCGCCGCTAGACTGCGGACCGGCGGGGCCATTGAGCCCGGGTTGGTTCTGCGCGGACTGCTGGGTCGCGGTCTGTTCCTTCCACTCGGGGAAGTATTCTGGTGGTTTTACGGTGCGAACGGAGGTGGGAGTCTGCGAATGCCCGGTGGAGCGGTGGTGGGAGAGGGGGTCGATTGATGGAGTTCCGGGAGGCATGGGGTTGCCGGAGTGGGTGGCGGCGACGAGGAGAGGGTTTACGCCCTGGCTGCCGGGGTGGTGCATCTGGCCGGGGAAGCCTGGGACGGGTGTGTTTGTTCCGCCGGTGGGAAGGGGTGTAGAGAAGTTGGAGGGGATTTCGGAGGTGAAGATTGTGCCGGAGGGCGAAAGAACAAACTTTTGCGTGATTGTGCTGATGAGGGCTTGGGTGAAACCTGCATGTGGTTAATATTCACTAGAGATCATGCTGGCTGGGTAGACTAACCCTTAACCTTGCTACCGTTACCGACGATAATCAAGGAGTCCCATAGCTCACTACGCTTCGTAGCATCAGGCACGGCAAGAATGGTGTGATGGATTTGGGTAGCGATATCCTCAAGAAGACCGCTGGTCAGTCGGTCCCCTGCGTTCTGCATCGGTGTAGCAGAAAGGAACCGTTCGACGCTCACTTCGATATCTCTTGTCTGGCGGATGAAGCGACTGGGTCCACTAGGCGCGTCCTTCTCTGGCTCCAATTTGACGAACTCTTGGTACTGGAATGTAGCCTTCTCCTTCTTAGAGTTAGGAAGACGGACGGGCTTCGCGGCATCAGCACCCTTCTTCGTCCCCTTGTCTTTCTCCCGCGCAGCGAGGTATTCGCTGGTGTTACCGCTAACGATAGCGGCAACGTCTAGAACTCCCTCATCATCATCGTTGTCGGTGGTCCCATTGGCGTTTTTGCCCTGAGTATTGTCTAGACCGCCAGGTTGTGAGTTAGGACCAGTTGGTTGCCCGTCCTGGCGTGCTGTTGCGGCGGCGCCAGGTAGAGGCGTCCCCGCTGGTAGGAGCTCGGTAATGTTGCTCCGCTTGAGTTGTTCGCACATCTCCCTCGTAAATCCCTTGGAGCCCAGCAACTCCAGCAGTCGGTCGGTCAGGTAGTCACCACCGCAGCCCTCCACCGCGACTCCCCGCCCGTGCTCATTGACCTGGAAGTCCGTAACCGCAGTAACATCCACCTTGTCTTTTCCAACATCAATAACAGTCGCAGTCTGCGTCCCATATCCGTAGCAAACAGCGGCCGCGGAATCCATAATGCAGAACGCAGGTGTCTTGAACTTCTCAAACACAAATTGAGTAATCGCCTCCCGATCCCGCAATGACCAGACCGGCTCGGCAACAAGCATGATGGGCGTATGGAACGGTGGACTGAGCGTGTTATACACGTGTGTCAGAAGCGCGAAGAAACACTGCCAGTCGACAATGCGTCCCTTCTGCATCGGCCAGATCGCCCCTTCTTCAGACGCAATGTCTTCCTCGTAGAAAATCTCCTCCACGGTCTGGCCATTCTCACCACCTTCCTTCCCTTCTTCGCCCGCATTCTCGGTGGCTTCGGGTTTCGTCTCGTCGATGCTCTCGGTCTTTGGCGCGTCTGCGTTTGCCGTGCCTTCTTGTGGTGGCTGGTCTTTCATCTCAACGTCCTCCTGCTCCTTGGGTGCGGTCAGGCCATTGGCGGATTTGACCTCTTGTCGCCTCTCCCGAATCTTGTACGGCTCGTATTCGCCCTTCTTCTCGCCCGGAAACATTCGGCTAGGGAAGCGCCATCGGGCGGGCGTAAAGGATTCGGGGAGACCCAGTTGCGCCAGGGTCACTTGCGATCCTGGCGCAATTATCTGGCATTATTAGCATGATTGGTTTGCTACCCTAGGCGGTAGGATTCAGTAGACGTACAAGGACATGCTCATCCTTGAAAGGCGGCATTTTCGCTGGTGGAGGCGGGGATTTGAATGATGGACTTGGAGTTCCGCGGTGTTTGCTACGACTTGCGCGCGCGCCGGCCTCCAGGCTGAGGTGCGGTGGAATGCCAAATGCGGTTAGCGCGATCTGGGCGCCTTTTAGAATTCCGCCTGCATCTTGACAATTATTAGGATCCGAATCTGATTTTCTATTGTAATTCCTGATGTTGAGCTGGAGATTAAGCAGATTGACATCAATTATTAGCACTCTTCAACGTGTTGCAGGGTTAGCCATAGATAATGCAACGGGACGCTAGAATATGGCAACTATATATATTAAGTCTACCATTTGAGCACCTACGACTTCAAAGCTTACAATTGGTCTTAGGATTACTCATACCAAAAGATTCTAACGGAAGATACTCGACGAATGTGTAGTTATTTAAATTTCGAAACTTAAATGCATTCCCTTCGTAACCATTGATGAACTGAAGCCTCTAAACTCCATAACCGTATATAACTCCGCATCCGTCATGACCAGCACGAGCCCTCATAATACCCATCGTAAACCCTTTTACTCGGTGCCCTCGGGCGCCGCATGATACTTCTCCGTTGCCGAGCGGAATAGCTCCTGCTGTTGGCGAAGCAGTTCCTCCTCCGACAACCCGCTCTGCTCCATCTTGCTTTGCTTCTTCTCCCGCGACTATAAAACAACCATCAGTCACCACTCCACATACAGCCAAGATCTTGAGGGATCTTGAGGCATACCTTCAGCTGTTCCTTGTGTTCCTCCGCAACGGCAAGGACGTCCGGGATATAATCGCCAAACCCAAGATCACGCAGAGCCCGCTCCACATGCTCACAGGCGATGGTCTTCTTGGCTTCCTTCTCGCTGATATCATTCGCTTCGGAGGAGATCAGGGTGATGAACTCGACGCAGCATTCCATGAGCAGGTCGCGCGCATCCTTGGAGAAGGATTGTCCGGATGAGGGGGGAAGGATCTCGGTGATGATTTTCTGGACCGTCGCTGCATGCTGATTAGCGGCTATTCGGGTAGTATAAGACCAGAGAGGTCGTAGTCTTGGACCAGAAAACTGTATGTACACACCTTTGGGAAGCGACAGGTCGTCGTTTGCTTCGATCGTGTTAGCGAGCGGCATAGTTGCGCCAAGCGCGACAGACATAGACTTACAGCTGAATTCCCGATCTGACATGGTTACAGATGTAATATATAGTAAGCGCAATGGCAAGCCGTCCGTAAGACGCGTATAGATCGAACCCGTGACAGTATGAGGTCACCTGTGTGTTGCCTCTTTGTCCGAGCTGACCCTCCCCTCGGAGTCTCTTTATCGCGAAATATGGTGGATGCGACGACGCGGAACGGAACAACCACGCGGCAGAAAATTCACCGCCAAATATACTTTATCTTCGGCTGCGATTTTTTTCTGCTTTGCTTTTCTTCGTCTCCCACAGAGAATTCTCAATATGATGTTTTACTGAGAAATACTCGACGTTCCGACATCATACTCTTCACTTACTGATATGGTACGTTCAATCGGCTTTTCCCCTCTCTCTTTCTATCATGATGAACATCGTTGTCGCCCCTATCAGACCATCTATGGTGACGTACACTGTCCAAAGCCAAACGGACTGCTGATATTAATCCTTCCTACAATATTTGTCACTCAGCGCATTTTTGGCCATTGCTAACTGCCTGAAGAATCTAGTGTAGCCTTCAGCCGACAAGGCAAACCAAGAACCAAGTCTGTAGCTTAGGTACGACAATGACAATTCTTTTCTTCTACCTCTTATTTTGTGATGAACAAACTACATTCCATGCTAAGTATGAAGGTGCTCTGCATCTGATGCTTAAGAAATGTACCTGCTTTTCATCTTTCGGCTGATCAATTTCCATTGTTCTATTTTGTTCTATGGCTTCGTTTCCAGAGTCAACGCTGACTCGTCTACAGTAATCTAGTTTCACGCCTGAAAGGCCTCGAGCTGTTGATCATTCCACCTGATTCATCACGTTAGCTTAGTACAATCCATAGCACAATGCAGAAACTTACGAGAGAAATTTCCCGCTCAGCTCCTTGGGCGCGTCAAGCACCAACTTGGCCATAACATGTCCGGGCTGCTCAGGCTTAAGCAACTTGCCATCCTTGTGCACCGTCGTAAACTTAGAATGCACCTGCGGCTCAAGCGTCGTCGCATGGTCCTCCCTAAGCTCCCTCTGCATCTCCGTGTCCACCATCCCAGGCCGGATCGAAACACTCGTAACATCCGGCTCCTCCTCACCCAGACTCAGCGCAAGATGGTTCATCGCAGCCTTCGTAGACCCGTAGAGCCCCCAACCACGGTACGCCGAGACCGCCGCACCAGAGCTCGTAAACACAATCTTGCCCTTACTCTCGCGCAGCTTCGGCAGCGCCGCTTGGACGAACGCGACCAGGCTGAAAAAGTTCACATCGTACCCCTTCTTCCACTCCTCGATGTTCGCGGTCCCGATCTTGCCGACCTGCCCGAGGATACCGTGGTTGAGAACGAGTCCGTCGAGGCGTCCGAAGCTCTTGACCGCGAGATCGACGGCTTTCTGCGCAAGCGAGAAGTCGGCGATGTCACCGTTCAGGATGGCGACTTGGTCCTTGTATTCGGTTTTCAGGGCTTGCAGGGGCTCGACGCTTCGGGCGATCACGACGACGTTGTGCGATTGCGGCGCGGAGAGGAGGTACTTGGTGATTGCGAGGCCAATGCCTGGTTTGGATTGATTAGTTTTCAGGCACAGCTATAGGTGGAGCGGAGACAGCGAAAGTACCTCGAGAGGCGCCGGTGACGATGATTGTCTTGACCATTATCGTATTTTCTGGTGTTGAGGGTCAAGCTTGAGATGTTGGACAGAGTTGACGGAGGAAGCGCGGAAGAAAATGATGTAACGGAGGCCGAAGAGGGGTCGTGGGGTCAAGGCTCAAGCTCCGGCAACAATACCACAGTAGATAACCATCACAAATAAGCCTGGAAAATAGTCATACTACGTGAAATCTCCAGATCGATAGCCAATGCAGCTCAGATGGCAATTTCGTGAGCCAATTCCGTATCTGCTAGCTACAACATCGTGATGTTCACCCGCAACTATGCTCCTCTACCCCTCTACCCCTCCATGCCTCAACTCCGATCACCAATGGCCAACTGATAAGCCTCATGACCGGGAAGACAGGGAGCACGCAAAGTGCCGGTAAGGATTGTAATCATCTCACCACCCCTCAAAGATATAAGTTCATGCAATTATCATTCTAGCCCTCCCCGGACCCAACCAACTCACCGTATCCCGGCGGAAAACAGTTTCCCGATCCCCATTCAAGCTTTCAAGCTGCGAGACCGGCTACCGTCCCGGTCCACCTCCACGTCCAGCACCCTAGA
Organism: Aspergillus multicolor; assembly: GCF_047715735.1. Taxonomy (NCBI): domain Eukaryota; kingdom Fungi; phylum Ascomycota; class Eurotiomycetes; order Eurotiales; family Aspergillaceae; genus Aspergillus; species Aspergillus multicolor. The sequence goes on along the minus strand of NW_027395967.1, from coordinate 465,759 downwards.
AAAATCCGAGACGATGCCGAAATTGACGAGGCTATCCGATCTAGGACCGAATAGGTCAAAGAATCCGCGCCTGTCGTGCGGAGGGCGCGCTATCTCCACAATTTGCTGGCTCACATCGCGCCACTCTTCTGGAGCTTGACACATTCGCATTACAGCATTTGAAGGACCGGGGTTTCGGCGCGGTATATAAGGGGTCAATTCCGCGGTTTGTCGCCCGTGAACTTTACTACAGATAGAACAGAAATTATAAGCAAAATGCCCACCGTTATCCTCGGCGGGGGCATCATCGGCTCCTCAATCGCATACTACCTCACTCAACAAAACCCATCAGACGCGAAGAACATCCACATCATCGAGTCCAGCAACGAGCTCTTCTCTTCCGCCTCCGGATATGCCGCAGGTTTCCTCGCGAAGGATTGGTTCGAGCCGTCGCTCCTCCCATTGGGCGAGTACTCCTTCGCGCTGCACGAATCTCTAGCCGCTGAGCATGGCGGCGATAAGAAATGGGGATACATGAAGGGGACAGCTTTGAGCTTGGGAAGCACGGATGCGGCATCGGGAGGCGCAAGGGGCGACGACTGGTTGCGCTCTGGCACGAGTCGCGCGGAAACGGCAACGACGAAGCCCGTTGTGCTCGCCGAAGGACCGGAGTGGTTGACCAAACAGAAGGCCACTGCCGTGGAGCGGATTAGTGAGGACGGGAGCGTGGCGCAGGTGTACGTTTCCTATACCCCCTCTGATACCGGGTTCTTCATGGAATAGAAGAGCTAATTAAAACAGCGACCCCCTCCGCCTCTCCCAATTCCTCCTTGATCAAGCCCTCGCGCGCGGCGTAAAGCTTCACCAACCCAGCACCGCAACATCCATACTCAAAGACGACAATGGCACAATCACCGCCGTGAAGATCCTCAACCACGCCGCAAAAACCTTCTCAACCCTCCCCTGCACAAACCTCATCATCGCCGCGGGCTCCTGGACGCCCCGCGTCTTCAACACGCTCTTCCCCTCCTCGTCAACAACATTTCCCATCTACCCGCTAGCCGGCTACTCGCTCGTCGTGCGCTCGCCGCGGTACACAGCCAAGCACGAGGAGAAGCTCAAGGGCGAAAGCCACGCGGTCTTCACGACGCATCCGCCCTCCTGCGGATTCAGCCCGGAGATCTTCTCGCGTGAAGGAAGTGAGATTTACATTGCGGGGCTGAATAGTCGGGAGATACCGGTTCCTGACCGCGTCGAGGATCTCAAGAACCAGTATTATGATGAGAAGGAGATGCAGAAGCTTAGGGACGTTACTGTGCGGCTTATGGGCAAGCTTCCTGTAGGGAAGACGGAGTCGACTGATGAGATCGCCAATACTAATGATTTGGATATCCTCCGCGAGGGACTCTGTCTTCGACCTGTTGCTGAGCGGGGCGTGCCCTTCGTAACGAAGGTTAATGACTCCTCTTTGGGCGGAGCCAAGACGAGCAAGAACGGTGGTGTCTTTGTTGCAGCTGGCCATGGGCCATGGGGTATCTCGTTGGCCTTGGGCACGGGTAGCGTCGTTGCGGACCTTGTGAGGGGCGTGAAGCCGAAGATTGATATTGCAGGATTGAGTGTTGGGGAGGAGAAGAGCAAGGCGAAGTTGTAATCGGACGGATATAGTTGTGCATATTGGATGTTTATAGAGCGCGAATTCTCGTTATGTCTAGACCATGCTTCAGATAGAAAGAGTTGCGCAAGGCTTCATTACAACGCGGACTCGATATGACCTGGAAGTAGCATACTACGTTTGTCCGGTAGCCAGAGACGATATTAGCGAAGTCCAATCCTGACGAGCAGGACCAGATAGGCTTGATAGAAAGATGGATAAGGATGGCCTCTCCTGGACTGGGCCGTTAAGGAGGGAAGTACTCCAGTGACGGCGAGAGACTGGAATTGAAAGATAAACTTTCTATGAAAATCATAGTGCGGTGCGGTCACGGCTCATGTTGATGAGAGCCCACCGAGCGGTCATTACCAGTCAGTCTATCCCGTTGGTCCCGGTTGATTCGAGTATTACTCAGCCCAGAGCTTGGTGCGACGGAGCGGTACATGAGCGTTGCTTGTCCACGCAGCTATTCTAGCTAGCTCCCTTAACTCATACATACGTAGCAAAGGAGGCAAGGTGCGAGGTTGAATTGTAACTTGTCGTTATGGCTTATAGCTCTTCCATTTGATACCGGAGCGCCAGATCCTTCAGCCACCCCACAAACTCTTCTGTGTAAAGATCAGTTGCCTCTTCGCGTTTCCAATTGCTGCTGGGTATGCGAAGGTATGTATGACCAGCGCAGACATGCGAAAAGTCGAATCCGGCACCGTTTTTATACTGTGCTAAACAGGAAGCGCACAGGTCCCGATCAGGGCAAGCGGTACAGGCGTATCTTGTGTCAATGATCCGATTACTTTTGTGGCCGCCATCGCAGTATGCTGCCTGAACTATGTCTCCGTTTCTGGAGTCCAGGGTGATGGTCTGATCGTTGACCACGGAGGCGGATATCGGGTCCAGTAGTATTTGAAGAGAGAAGCCGAGAACAGTCAGGTACGTCGTATCTTTTTTGGCGCCCGGAGTCGCTTTTACGGCCATGGCTTGGACGAACTGTTTTGCTTTGTTCTGCCGCTGTAACGGGGTAGGTTCCTTGCAGTTCTTGCCTTGAGGAAAGGTTGCTCGGAAGGCCTCATCGGCGAGTTCCCAAGGGGCGACTCCATAAACATTAAGAAAGTCAAGTGACGCTCCGTTATCCAGCAAAGTCATTATCGTATCCTTGTGTCTGTGCTCAAAGGCAAGATGTAGAGGAGTTGTCCCATCGAATGTCCTTGAATTAACATCCGCCCCCGCACTAAGGAGTACTTGTACCACTTTGTGATGGCCATTCGAAGACGCCGAATGTAATGCAGTTACCCCGTACGGGCTAGCCGTGGAATGATCGGTGCGGGCCTCTAGGGTGAGACTTACCACCTCTTGATGACCTTTTGAGGATGAATTATGCAAAGCCCCGCCAGCGACGGCCGAAACATCCGCTCCCGATTGTAGTAATAGGTTGACTATATCACGGTAGCCTTCTCGAGATGCAAGATGAAGCGGCGTCCAACCGCGAACATGAGCTACTGAAGCACTGGCGCCGGACTCCAGGAGTAGTTTCGCTACCTTTTCATGGCCCCTCTGCGCTGCCCAGTGAAGAGGGCTCTTGCCCTGCTTGGTAGAGGCTGTAGAATCTGCACCGCGATCAAGAAGAACCTTAGCCGCTTCATATTGACCATAGCGAGCCGCGAATTCTAGAGGGGTCCTGTCCTCACGGTCAGAGGCTGTAAGGTCGGCGCCATGATCTAGAAGGACCTCGAGTGTCTTTCTATGCCCACCGTAGACCGCGTAGTGAAGAGCGCTTAGCCCAGTATCGCGAATGGTGTTGGGGTCCGCTCCAGCTTCTAGTAGTAACTGACATACCTCATCATACCCACGGTAGGCAGCATAGTCAAGGGCCGTGTCTCCTTCGTCAGCTGCCTCGTAGTCTGCACCAGCATCAAGAAGAACCCGGACCATGTCCGCGCGGCCCTTGCGAGCTGACAGATGGAGAGGGGTCTCCCCGGTCTTGTCCGGCAACGAGAACGCCTTTCTGAAGCAGCAGTTTTACCATCTCAATATCATCTGACCGTATTGCCCAGTATAGAGAGTTTCGCCCTCCGTGATCCGGGACAGACAAGTCCGCTCCCCAGCTGATGAGAAGTCGAATTGAATTGTGGCTGGCGTGAAATGCCGCTGCAAATAGCGGAGACTTGCTACTTTCGTCAGTAGCCGATAACGATGCGCCATATTGCAACAATTCTCGAGTTGCGTCTTCTTAATTGCACACAACAGCCGCATGAAGAGCGCTGCCATACCGCCCATGTGCATATATATCGGCGCCCTTGGCAAGTAAGAGCCTGAGGATGTCGATGTTGCCCGTTCCGCTGGCGGCCTGCACTGGGTTTCCGTAAAATCCACCCGCCTCGTTGATCTCCGCCATTCTACTGCTATGCAGATGCTCAGCCACTTCCTGAAATCCGAATAAAGATGCGTAATACATCCTCCCACCCGGCGAAAATTTTACCGTCGGCCCCGTCGATGATTTGTGTCGTTGCCGCCAGCTATCCCAGTTGTGGTTGGGTACGTTGAAGAATGACAAAAGCTGCGGCCTTAACCTGTTTTGATGATCTTGAGAATTCCTCAAATGGTGATGTCACTCTGAAACCGCATACCCAAGAAATGGACGTGTCTCAATAGTATTTTCCGCTCCACCTTCCTCAATACACCATGTTTCTTTATGGCCAAGGTATTTCAGACAATTAAGGGCTAAATAGTAATGGTGTAATGTTGAGTCGGCAAACGGGCCGCCAGTCTGTTTTCCAGAGAGGAATTCAACCGCGGAGAAATGAACCAGATGAACAATCTGATGTTCCCAGCCGGGGTTGTTGGAAGGCCGCAGCTCCAGGAATGAGCCGCATAGCCCGATAGTCTCTGCATAAGCATAGTTCTGGCTGAAGAGATCTGGCAATTCGTCAAATTGCGGGCCATCGTCTTCATCGTTGTCCAGCACAGAGACTGCTTCAGAAAGTTCTGTGATTGTAAGCGGACGCCCTGCAAAAGTCACCCAACGTAGTATTGCTTCTGCCCGGCGGCTGTCCGAGGGAGAGAAACCTTGGATATCTGCCCAGTCTCGCTCGTAAATTCGAGCAAGGTCGTTTGGTGACTCATTAATAGCTCGTTGCAGTTGTTTATTTCCCTTCCGTGGTCGCAGATTCTTGCTTTGGAGCCGGATCCACAGGAACATGCCATCGATTTTCTTCGCCATCTGTGCTGCGAGCTCTTGCTGAAAGTCATCCGACTTATTCGGTAGCTTCTGCACGACGATGCATTCTGCGAAGCGGGCAACATCAGACGCCAGAAGATCTTTCGTGAGCTTTAATTCGAACAGCATCAAACCTGGTCGATGCGGGGAGTGATGGTTGAGCTCTGCTTGGATATCGCCTTCATCACGGCTTACAACAAGCAACCGAGACCTGGAGGTTGAGAACACTTCCACAAGTTCATGCAAAATATCTTCTCTGCTGCGGTGCAAATTGATTCTAGACGCATTTGCTCGCGGACATTCATCCAGACCGTCAATAACGAAAATAGTACTCGGAGCGTGGGACAGTATCCCATGTAACAGGATCCAAAGATCGGAGAGCCCGGCCATGGTCGACTCGCCGGAATTGACGTGATTGTGTACCATATCAAGGATAGCCTCATCGTGATTTATTGCCTGAAGGGTTCATGTCCGCAAGATTGAGATGGGGTTTCTCTGCCTTTCGTTGTCAGCAGAGCAAAAAGAGTAGCACACCGCGTCTCCGGTTCTACGCAGCGATTGTATGATGTGCGCGCAGAGAACGGACTTTCCAAATCCGGGGGGACCATGAATCCACAAAGTTTTGGCTGTATTCCGAGATCTATAAAGCCAATCCTGGTACGTAGGATGGCTCGTGATCCAGTTGCAGGTTGTGTCTAGGCGAGCGGAGCAGTAAGCGTCAAAGCTGTCCTCGGTTGACGCTGCATCTAACCATCGCATGATACGATCGAGTGCGTTTGAACGCTGGGACTCGAAGATGGCATCTTCCAGTTTTCTGAACGACAGCAGTGTATTTGGACCCGCGCCTTGTATGGTATGGTTGTGAAGGGTCTCCGCAAGAATCAGAAGATAGAGCTTCTGCACAAGGTCATCAAAGTCTTCTACTTGGCGTGACAGCTTGTTAGAGTCTCCGGCTGCCCATTTGAGTCGGGACTTCAACCGCCCTAAATCCTCGGACTGTTGCGCCTGGTATTTGGTAAATGCAGCGTCTGCACTTGCAAAAATATCGCCGATGGTTTTTAGCAAGTCCGCGATGGTAGATACGGTGGCCTGGTCGTTGAGTTGCCAATGCACGATTTCTGCGGTATTCCAGGATCTGTCGTTCGCGATTACGAGTTGTTGACCCCATCTTTCGAATAGGATCTTGGTCGCGTTATACCTAGCCGTCAATCGGAGGCTCTCGGACGAAAAGTGCTTGATTGAATGAATCTTGCCAGCGGCTTCTTGGTATAGCGCAAGTAGTCCGACTACACCGATCGCTAGTCCTGCGATCTCCATGGCCGCTGGCTATTTTGCGTAGGTATTGGAAAATCAAGATGTTGCGGCACATGAGAGAGCACCCAAGGACGTCTGCTCATGGTCATAAGCGAGAAGGATATTGGGGAATCGATGAGTTGGTGGCTACCCCGCATCGACGAGGCTGAGGACAAGGCTGAGAGGTCGACATCGCCGCGAATTGGCGAGCTTGCAGAGATCGACATCCTTAGTATCTTCTCATGCCTTTAGGCATCGGTCGGTTGTAGACGTCGATTCCAGACGGGCCCAGAAGATTGGTGAAGGTGAAGTCAGAACAAAAAATGTGTCTCGACTCCCGAGAAAAGAAGGAGCCCATGCACGTGACATTGAGGCAGGTAACGGGAGACAATATGGTGCACCTTCTACCATAGCGAGATGCTAGCTTGTCCTAGACCTTCTCTCAGGGACTCTAGTATACGATGATCGTCACATTGCTGGCTAAGAAGGTAGCAAATGATAGATTCAAGTTGGTGATTTGAAAACTGGAAAGCCTAGCCGTTACCAACCTGTCACTGATCAAGAAAATATGCATCATCTTGCAACCTAAGTAGGTGCGGTAGGGAGCGTTTACATGCTCCGACCAAGGTTCATCTTCCAAGGTTGTCCCTAAGGCTGGTCTTCCCTGGCCCGTGTTTGACCAGACGCTGCCTGTCGTGGTAGCCACTTTCCAAGCACATACTGACGGGCGTGGCTGATAAAACAGGATTTCCTAACTATGCTAGGATATGCCGAAGGGTTTATGAGATAGCGCTCGGGCACGATTGATCATGACCCGCATCGGCTCAGATGTTTCACCTTACCTTTGAAACTTGTCATCTTGCTATCTCGAAGTCGGATCCAACTCACCTGAACTGTGGAGGAACCCATCATCAATTCTTCAGAGAATCGCCAGGAAACCAGGTCTCCTTTGCAGCTTCTGGAAACTACACACTCGACCAACCTTCATGACCCACCAGATCCTAACGCTCGATCGCCGAATTTGCATCAGGATCATTCGCTTCTCATTTGTAAGTTCGTTATTCGACCAATGCACGGGTAATCTGGACTTCCGCTCAGGGTCGTACAACGTCATTTCGATTCAAAACCAGCCCATTTTTTGCGAAACCTGCTTCACTCCATCACCATCTCCCCTCACCTTAAGGCCTCTTTCAAAATGGAGCAATCGCCCACAGTTCAAGAGTTTGCCTTAGCCTCTGGCGTACCTATCAGAGTTGACGGCGTCTTCAATGTCCGCGGTTTCGGCGGCTACCCCAGCAACCCCAAGCCCAACTGCTTTACGCGAGACCGGATCATCTATCGCTCAGGCCATCTCAAAGACATCACCCCGCGAGGACTTGAGCAGATTCGAGGCCTGAGAATTTCGACGATCATCGACCTTACAAACTCGGGTGAAACTAAGTCACTTTTTACCGGGAATTTGAGCCTAGATCATTGTAAAGTCGTCCATTTCCCACTGGCGAAGCATGAGTTTTCGGTTCAACAGCTGGCTGAAAAGTACAAGAGATACCTCGAGCTGGGAGAGAAGGCGAGTACACAGTTCAAGTATTGATCCGTTTCTGACATTTCTAGGCTATTGCCGAGGGCTATTACGAGCTCCTGACAGAAGGACACGAGACCATCGGGAACATACTCGCATTGATCCGCGACAATCCAAGTGATGTGTTTCTTGTGCACTGTGCAATGGGCAAGGACCGGACTGGAGTTGTGTTCGCGGTCCTTCTCTCACTAGCCGGCGTTCCCGACGACGTTATCGCCGAGGAGTATAGTCGAAGCGAATCAGCCTTGGAAGCATCTTTGCCTGAAATCGCGGCAGCAATCAAGAAAGCTATGCCGACGGTGACAGATACCGAGGCGGAGTGGAGAGCAAAGATAGTGATTCAGACCAGGTAAAATGCCTCGATACATCCTGCTCTGTGACTAACGAAGTGCCAGAAAAGAGGCAATGCTGCTTATGTTGCAGATGGTGACGGAACAGCTCAGTGGGATGAAGGAGTACCTGAAGACTTGTTGCAGTGTCAGCGACGAGGATATCAAGCGGCTCCAGGATATTCTGACTTGTACGCGGACGGGATCCAACTAAACTTCTCTGCTGCTGCTGCCCTTATCGCGAGTTGAGCCTTGAATTAAATTACTGAAGGCCTCGTTACTACCAACATGAAATTCCAATTGCTGCAGTCACGAAATGTCGAAAAGACACTACAAGCTACACAAAGCATTTGAGTCAACCAAGCAAAGGCACCCTCTCAAAACCCTCTTCAATCCCGATCAACCCTTCAACCCCAAGATCCGCTGCACCCAGCACAACCTCCCCCTCAGCAGCAGAAAAAGCCTTGCTACCAACCGTCTCGAAGTAAAGCATAGAGGTATCCAAAACACCCCCAAAAAGCGGCCACAGCGCCCGATAATCCTCCCGCGCAATTCTGAGCGCTCTCGCCTTCACCCCCTTAACCCTCCCGAATGTCTCGACCACATCCCCAAAGGCCCTCCCCTCAACCACACAAGACACAATCTTCCCCGGAAGCGTCAGCTGCGGCTTCTCTAGTATCGCCTTGACGAAGAGCCCCACATTCACCCCTTCATCCCCGGCAAGGGGCATCGTCGTCCCCGGATCAACATTGCTGAACGTCACGTACGTCCGTCCCCCATCCATCCCATAAACCGGGGTAGGACGGTACAGCGGAACGGCCATGTTACTCGCATAAGCTCCGATCCAGAGGAATGTCGTGCTCGCCCACAACTCTTTCAGATTTGTCCTAATATACTCGTCGACAGCCCGCTTACTGGCGTAATACGGGACCTTGACCCGTCCACCGCTAATAGCCGCTGTATCAGGAAGCGTCGACCAGATAAAGTGCTCCAAGCCCGAGGTTTCAGCGGCGGCTTTGGCGAGGTTTATGCCGGCTTCTGTTTCGAGGGCCATGGCTTTCTCGATTCCGTGAGTAGCCAGAGACTCGAACGGGTTCGTTACGGCGAAGATTGCGGAGGACCCGCTGAACGCGGATATCAGAGAGGGGAAGTCACTGGTATCGGCTTGCACGACTTCGATGCCTCTTTGAGTCAGGGCTCGTGCAGCCGGGCTGGAAGGGTTGCGGGTTATTGCGCGGATGGCATAGTCCGGGTTGGGGTTGGCGAGGAGGGCGTTCACCACGGATCCGCCTTGTATGCCGGTTGCGCCGACGATGGTGATAACCTTTGACATGGTTAAAAGATTGATTATGAATAGTAGACTGGTGTTTATTGAGATGATGCTCTCTCTGGCTGGAGTGGTATATTGATAGGGCCAGGAAGGGGGATGTCATGGCCTTAAATAGACATCGGGTTTGCCCTCAACATGTCGATATATTCTTCCTAAGCCACAGAGACACAGTCCATACACCAGATGATTTGTCACGAATGCGGACTTGACTAATTGTCCACTGAACTGAAGATGCGGGCTTACGTAGGGGTCTGCGGGGCTGCGGGCTGGGGCTGCGGGCAAAAGTGGAGCCCCGCAAGCCCTAAGCCTGTCCGCAGTCAGCGGGTCCAACTAACTAAGGTACGATCATGAGAGAACAAAGAGCGGTACCCTAGAGTAGTATCCATTCTGTAAGGCATATAAGCCGGTATGGGAATCCTAAGTCGTGAGCAGTTGGGTTATCGTCATATTGCCTCTCATCAAAAGACCTTGTACTCACAACCACAACCACAACCACAATCAACCCGACACTCATCAAGCAACCAAATCATCCAATCATATCTACAATCATAGAAGCAATTCAAAATGCGAATCACAGAACTCCTCCTCCCGCGCTTCAAAACAGACCCTGAGTCGCAAAGCAGCTTCAACTCCCTTGCCCCCTCGCTATTTGCGCACTTCCGCGGTGTCCCAGGTCTAACTTCCTTCTTCCGCGGACGGATTCTAGTCGACCAGGGTCAGCCTATTGAAGAAAACAGTGGACGTGGGGTACTAATTCTTGGTATGTGCTCACAACTACCTTACTAGCTGGCTTTGCTCTGTTGTTGTTCAAGCGGATATTGACGGGCCGCAGAATGGGATGACCTCTCGTCCTTCCACGCTTTCTACCCAGACTCCCCAACATTCCGATCCTTCGTTACGATCGCGAAAGAGTTTGTGAAGGAACGAGAGTATCCCGAGCTCTTTAAGGCTGTCGACTCATGTGTTACGGCTGCGGAGGCGGGCATTATGCATATTTTGAAGGTTGTTGAGGGGAAGGAGACAGAGGGGGTTTGGAATAACCTGAAACGGGCTCTACAGAGAGGAGAGATGGGGGCAGTGGCCTTCTCGAGTGCGATCGGGGTTGAGGAGCAGAAGGGATATTTTTTGGGGATGGTTGGGTGGAGGAGTTTGGAGGTAAGTACATCTACCTGAATTAGGAGGTAATGGAGGAGCTGACTTGACGACAGGATTACGAACGATTGAGGACAAACGCCGAGGTTATCAAGGCTCTTGAGGAGCTCGGCGCTGGTGGAGTGCTACTTAATATAGTCGTGCAGGTGGAGCGTATGGCAATCTAAACTTCCTCGATTGTGAACGACTATACGGGAGCAGAGGCGGCCTCGAGGATGCAGGAGTGAAGTTCTTCTACTTTGGCTTTTGGCTTGCTTGCCATTATATACAGTAACCGGTAATAGTATCAGTATCAATCTCTTCTCACCACCCACCGCCTCTCTATACAGTAAAGTCAGCCAAACTATCAAACGCCTCCACAGCATCAAGCCCCTGACACGGCACAAGCAGCAACCTCTCAAACGGTTCCAGCCTTCGCGGCGTAGAAACCAGCCAGCACTCTAAGAACTTCTCGTAGGGCATCGTCCCGCCAGATCCATATCTAAAGCCAGACCCAAGCCCACTTGCAGTTTCAGACGTCAGCGCACCATCTTCGCGGTTACTCCATGCCCTCGCAGCCGACGAAACCGGCAGCTTTGCCAGCGTCGGCAGTCCGATACAGATACCTTCACGATGTATCGAATTCACGCCGTAGAGCATGTAGATTACGACTGCGGTGCGGCGGATACATTCGGCTATGATCCAGGTTTGTCGGTCTGTGGGAGGCTCGGCCTGGGAGCGGGAGAGGAGTTTGAGTGCGCGCGTCATTAGGATGCCTCCTTGTTGTTCGGCTAGAGAGCGCTGCTTGATGTCGGTGTCGCGGTGGAAGAGGCGGATTATTTGGTAGAGGAGGAGAGCTTGTAAGTTGGCGAGGTCGTCGAAGAGCGAAGGCGTTGCTTGCTGCTCAGGCTGGAGCAAGTTGTTGACCTCGGCCTCGATGATGCGGAACATCATATCCCAATTTCTTTCGGATGAGAGACATGAACATGATGAAATACCGTATGTAGTCCGGATAGATCGTGGCATTGAATCGTCGTAAAGCTGTCCGTGGATGAAGATATTTTCGCCCATTTCGGCAAAGTCACCGGGGTAGCTTTTCAATGCGTCGATGAGCCACTGCCAGGTTGTGTTGATTCCTTGGATGGGTGGGACTTCGCCTAGAGGACCCAGGAATTTTCTTATACTTGTAGTTGGTACGCCGTGAATTGCAGGGGTGTGCGATAAGACGAGGTCTGATGTTAATCCGTTGGGAGACGATAGGCATACATCGAGAGAAAAAATGTCTGGGAATGTGCCAGTTTCGAGAAATTCCATCACTGGAGTATCAGAGATATTCAACAGCGCTGTCAAAGTATCTTTGTTCGCACTGTCAGCTGCCCCAGAGCTAGGTGACTCATCGCTCGATGACCTGGTGGGCGGATAAGCATATTGGCAGTTTTTCCTCGTTTTGCGACAATAGTCGCAAGTCGGATAGGCAAGATTGCATTTTCGGCGGCCTCTAAAGCAGGCGTTGCATGATTTGCGTCGTAGAGACATGATGATGTAGTGAGTTGTAGATGGGAAGGTTTGCTTACCTGGTCGATGAATTAAGGTTGCGGAGATTGAGGCCGAGGGCCGGATCCGAGCCTGCATTACTAATGGATCTAGAAGGAGTAAGTAAGCACTAGGCTGATGGGCTAACTATAAGTTATCTCACCAGTGCTCCTATTGAATATTTTCTCAAACATCAAAATATTAATCTATGTTGGCGTGTGTCTCCTCGTGGGTCTCCTCGTGGGACGATCATGATCGCATGATTCCTTCGGCAGCTCTTTGTATACCTCATTGAAGGGTGAAGAGGAAGGATTTGAACTGTCGAATAGCTATAATCTTTGTAGTTTACATGTAGTTCTGGCTGATCTTTCAGTGTTCCGGGTTCTTTATATACCTCTCCAATGCCATTAGTAATAGTACTTCTCGAATCGCTTTGGGAGTCCCATGGAATGAGATGGCCACTTCCAGAGGGTGGATGGGTCTATTCATGGCAGCATCCGGAATTCGCTCAGTACCCTTGGAATCGCATGGACTCGAAGTGTGACGAATCATCTGCCGGCAATTGTCCTCGCTGCCAGGTATAAAAGGTACCTCAGGGCGCTTTCTGTACTTTCCTTCTTTAACTACCCACCACCCTCTAGCTGGGTAGTAGGAGCAACAGTGTCCGGTGATGCACCGTGGAGTCGTCGAGTTGCCTCCCACGGTGCATCATCGCACAATCTTGTTCCATCTCCCTGTTGTTTGTAGAGGTTTTGATTTTTCAAGGTAAGTGTTTATAAAGTGCTTAACTAGGTCAGGGCATAGCAAATGGCCATTTGATGCTAATGGTATACACTGCACATCCTAAACTTGTGCTGCAGCAGTAAGTCCTTTTAATCTTCTGGTAATGGCTATGATATTTCAGGTCAGAACAATGTTCAAGACTTTGGATAGATCCAGACACTGCATGTTATGGACCGTTAAGGCTCTCAGAAGCTTCGTATCCTTTGGTCCCTACATACCTTGGAACCCAGAGATAAACACAGAAGGCGAAACCAGGAGTTTTCCAAGGACTCCTCCATCTTAGTACTTAATGGTCATCGGGTGCTCCATTACTCTTAGTATTTGCATCACCAAACCCACCGGGCAACACAGCAATTCATGACTGGGCCTGGAGCGTAATAGCTCGCTCTCTAGCTCAAGAATCATGCAGCCCGATGTCTGCCTCAGGCTAAGAATGGCTGGTCTAGTTATTAGAGTGGGGGCCGTTTTGACCCCGCGAAGCCAGCTTGATGAACTCCATCCATCAACAACCATTCAAGCAGGCCTAAACCATCAAAAGTTCCTACCATATCCATTTCAATGGCAGACCCCCTTTCGACAGCATCCGAAGTGATCGCCGTCCTCGAACTCAGTGGGCGCGTATCCGCCCGCCTAAACCGAATCACGAGAGTAAGTGGCAATGGCTCGCTCTCGCTGCACCCCGACGAAAAACAAGAACTCCAAGCGATGCTGATGACGTTTATGGCGAACCTACGTGCGTTTGTTGCAATCTTTGAAAATGATACATCGGGCGTCCCGCGAGACGTCATGGCCTCGTTTGAAGAGCAGCTGTATACCGCCAAGAAGCTGCTCGAGCGGCTGGTTGAGCGCTTTGGGGCCGTTTCTACGTCTGATCTTGCCTCTAGAGGTAGTAGGGGTGGTGTTGGTGGTGGGAAGTTGTATCTTGTTCAGAGGGAGATTCGCGATGCGTTTGCGAAGATTCAGGGGATTGCGCTTAGGTTGGAGGAGTTGAGGAGTGCTGTGCAGTAGGATTGCTGTTCGAAACTTGCGTCTTGACGATATTAGCTAATTTCACTATTAGACTTCAAATCAACGCATCGCATAGCCGAGAGAAGATTGCCGCTTCTGTTGAAGATACTGCGAAGCCAGTCCAGGTTACCGTCCGGGCGCCACCGAAGCTGCCTGGGCAAGGGGCACGACTTAGTGAGCCAGAGCTCACTAACGCGGACTTTTCACCGGTCGAGCGCTACGTAAAGAGCCTTACATCTCGCGAGAAGCAGTACTTCTCTCGCCTGGTGTTTGAAGATGGCAGGAATTATAGCTTGACATTAAAATATCCTACGGTAAGCTCAGAAGGCATGAGATATCTAAGCTGACTCCGTGTTTAGGAATCAGCTTTAGCTTCCGACATGCCTCAAGAAATGTCAAGCCTTGATGCTATACGTACGTGGTGCGAGGAGTCGCCTACCACTGCAACTACTTGCAATGGCTGTTTCCGGCTTTTGTGAGCCTATCACCTAGAGAATCTTCGTATATCGTACTGATGATGCAGCATCTGCGGCAAATCAAAAACGCCCGGAGGAATTTCCTTGCCGCAGAAAGGCTTCGCTGGAATTATGGAGAAGTTGAGTTTACCGCGGAGCTTCTTCCAGCTCTTGTTAAGTGGTGGGTATGACATCTAGGCGCAGCATTCAGGTCTAAGTAGGGACTACAGGCACTTCAAAACTTATCAAAGAAGACGCCATAGCTGGCTCAAAGGCATCAGGTAATTAAACAAAGCATCCGAGCCTTTTCTATTCAACTGATAATTTTAGGCTATGCTTTCCGTACACCACTGTCTCGAACCGAAGACTGGACCGTGGCCGTCTACTGGGATTCCTCTACTCACGTCACCAACGCCTTGGTCCACGGACTTCAAGGGGACGAGAGATCCACTTTGCTTAGTTATGTATCCGATGCGGCGAATGATGCTTGCCATCCGATGTTGCTCCCCATCATCCTATGTGAGATGCTGGCGACAGCCGATGCAAACGGTATCCGAGCCAATGGATTCGAATTGGCCAAGGTGGAGTTCAGGACAAACTTTTCGGGGTTCTACCAGATAAAAACCGCCGTGGTATGTTGCATGCAATGACTCTCACTCCAGGTTGACATCTAGTCTAAAGCGTAGTGCAGGATGGATCTAGCAGCACGCCCGAGAAAGAATTCGCGGAGATGACTCGAATGCTCAACTATATCATATCCCGTCTGGCTTTCCACGAGATGCGCATGCACGCTAATATGGCTCTGACGCGGCATATCCGAGAGCACGTGTCCGCTATCGAAGGCGAGTTCGACATGCTGTCAAAGGCCCCAAGCAGTGATAAAGCCTCTACCCCGAACTCGAACCTGGGGATTCAAGTTCTAAAAAATGCATCGCGTAGACTGATGCAACGCGTAAAGCACCTGGAAGCCGAGCATGAGGCTCTTCTGCTTGAGATAGCCTGTCACTCAAAGATCGCACAGAGCCAGTTACAGATTGTGAACATCCCGAGCATTCCATCTCTGTCCAAACACTGACTAAAACAGGTATACAACCTGATTGCGCAGCGGGACAACAAGGATAACCTCAAGATGGCCGAAATATCAACCAGGATTGCGAATACAACCAAGAACGACAGCTACGCTATGCGCACGCTTGCCCTTATGAGCGTTGTCTTCCTTCCAGCTACTTTTATTGCGGTAAACTCCTCGATTAATGACTCAATTCGGATTATGCTAATGTACCTCGCCATAGTCATTCTTCTCCATGGATATGTTCGACTGGCACGCCTCCGACGGTAACAGTATTGTGACGCCGCGCTTGTGGATCTACTGGGCCGTCACAACTCCGCTTACACTTCTCGTCGCTGTCATCTGGCTTGTCCTTTATAGAAGACATCTAGGCCGTGAAGAAGAGTTCCCGTTTGCAGCGAGGCTTGCACGGTCCCCTTCCGATACACCTTCGTGGACTGGCGTTGCTGGTGCACCAAACGCACCCTCACGACCGGTTGAATCTGGTCAGCGGGGCTCTAGAAAGATTTTCCCTTCGTCGCTGACATTGAGACTTGGTGCTCTCGTTGGGATAAAATCGAATGCTGCAGGCAAGCACGAGAAGGGGGATGAGCTGGATATACAAGAGTTGGAGATTGGGGCCGGCATTGAAAATGGTAGCACACCTGGCGCAGGCCTGCCTAGAGAAAATCCAGAGTCAAAGTCATTCGCTCGGCCCCTTAAGGTCAATACTGTTATTCAGGGGCCGCGACGATGAAAAGTGGTTATACTATACAGATCGATTGGCTACAGCTTCTTTTTGACTATCCGCCCTTTCGCCAACCGATCGAAAAAGTTCCCTTCCCTTCGCACAAACACCCGGTAAGGACATAGAGACATATCTTACTCATCAAGCTGATTTCCAAGCGCTCAGGGTAGCGGGTTGTTGTTGGTTGTTCTTTCCCAGCGCGACTCTTTCCTTCTTCGTCCGGGTCCCTGAACCGCGGCCTTTACCAACCACCGAAACGCTCGCCAGAACATCTTTCGACTACCTCTCAAATAGAGCATCTTTACTCAGTTTCTCTTGCCAAAGCAAACACACCATGACTTCCTCAACTCTCCCAGACGTCAAAATCACCATGGCCCCCGACCCATACCACTTTCCCGTCTGCGAAGAATCAAAGCGCCCGCGAGTCCTCCCCGAGCTTCTCAGTCCCGAACGCGCGATTTTGATCGGCAAGCTCAGCAGACTCGAGGTACTCAAGGACCTCGATGTGGAGGGCAAGACTTGGCCGGACGTCGACAGCGTGACGTGGGCCCTGCTGTGGCTCGCTGATGTGGAGCAGCTGGAGCGGTTCGTTAACGATTCTGTCTATTACTTCACGAGGGTCCTTGTTCCAGCGAGAAAGATCACGACTATCCTGAAGTGTGCGTCTAACAATTCTCTGCAATATCAATCGCTATATGCTGACGTGAGGTATACTAGGGGCGGGTAGACTCGAGCCCGTGGAGGCGAGCGCACCGACAGGTATCGAGGAGTGGGAGAATTTGGGTGTTGAAGATGAGGAAATGGATGTTGATGAGCCGAAGAAAGAGAGTGCGACAGATTTGGTTAGCCGTAATGAAATCCCTGGTGGTTGAACCATGGCTGACTTGACAGTGTATCGAACGCGATCCGTACTGCGCTATCACAAACGCTGGTGAGCCCCTCGAAGTCGCCCGTATCTGCCCGTCTAGCATGATGCTCTGGAGCTAATCAGAGCGTCATTTGGAGGACAACAACTTCTGGGGAATGCTAGAGTGCTTTTGGAACAAGGAGAGGGTTGACGCCTGGAGGAAGGCCGTTGCGGGCCCGGATGGAACAGAAGTCCTCAAGAACATGCTCTGCCTGAGTTTGAACGCACACATGCTTTGGCGAATGGGCCGCTTCGCACTCCAACCTCTGGATTTGTCAGAGGACGGAAAGGTTCTCCGGGTGAGGTTTTTCTGGTTGCCTCTGGCGAAATACTCGATATCCATTCCCATGACCACGTTCCCGCGTCTGCCCTCTACTTTGGACCATGTCGGCAACAGCACCTTTCTCTTTAATTGTTTGACTGAGAGACCTATTCGATCTGGCGATGAAATTACGATGTCAACTACCGATCCTGCTGCACTTCCACTGCCTTCGCTGGCGCTTCTCGAGATGCAATGGATGTTGACGCGTGTATTGGGGCTGAGCGGGTTGGCTGATGCCTCGGTGGACGAGTTTTTCGACACGGATAATGTTCAGCGCCTGGGTTCTAATGTGATCATACTGCCTCCGATCAGCAGGCAGTAAAGCAGTATATTTTGCGCGGAAGAATCAATGGTGGGGCAATCGTGATATCGTTCTCGGCAGCTATGAAGGTCTGTCATCCATGGTCCATAATGATATGTTGCAAGCTTGGCTATTGATTAATTGGAGGTTATCTTCCTTTATCAGAGCTCTGATCGCTCTGCTGAAAGACATGTCTCCACAGTCACGATGTTCATCCCTGTAGCATTGGTCGCGGACTGCCCTCCGACTAGCCCTAAGCGGTTGCATCTGCCGCCTCTAGCAGGGATCCTCTTCCTTATAACGGCTGTGGGCGTAGTTCAATCTATGCAAGGCCCTCGGCGTGGGTGGCGTCTTGGGCCCTGTTTAGTGGGATACTAGTGTATCAGCCCCTCCTCTTCAAGAACACTCTTTCCCCTCCAATTCTTCATGTCGTTTCTTCACGTTTTCCCAACCGACACCATGCCATTGTCAGAAACCTACCACATTCATCCTTTGGGATGGGAGAACGACCCAGAGATTGAGCGGTACAAGATCTCCACGCTCGACTACCTCTCCGTCAGCAGCTACAACAACTACGCCCTCTTCTTCCGCCTCGCCGACTCAGAAAAGCCCAACGCCGTCAACACACTCAAAGCCGGCCTCGAGCGAACCCTCTCCCAAGTCCGGCATCTCTGCGGCACAATTGAGAAGGACCCTAGCGGTGGGCACGCCTTCACCAAGAAAAAAGACAGCACCGTCAAGTTCATCGTGCAATGGCTTGACTCTGAGCAAGACGCAGAGATCTACCCCTCCATCGACGAGATCGAAGAAGCCAACTTCGCCGCCATCAAGCTGGGCGATCTTGACCTCTGGAGCGTCCCACCCATGACATACGGCGAGAAATCAGAAGCCCATCCGAACGCTCACCCTGTCGTTGCAGCTTACAAGGCGAATTTCGTACGCGGGGGGCTCGTCTTCATTATGCATCACCACCACTACGCTAACGATGTCATGGGCTGGGCAGGGCTTACGCATCAGCTTGCGGATAATTGCTATGCGATTCTGAAGAACACCCCATTCCCAGAATGGGATTCAGCGAATCTTGATCTCTCTCGTCTGACGAAACCGGATCCGCCTGAGACTGAGCTCATAGATGGACCGCCGCAGCCGCAGCGCCATCCCGAGCAGCTGGATGGAATATCGCTTCTCTTTCATCTTCCGAAGAGCAAAGCAGCTGAATTGAAACGTCTCGCGACACCAAAAGATGGAACGTGGATCTCAACGTACGATGCCTTCTCGGCGTTTCTCTGGCGCACCCTTACGCGTCTCCGTGCTCCGGTGTTTAAACCAGACCCTGAAAGCCATCTCCTCTGGGGCGAAGCCGTCGATATGAGACGCCGCTTGCACTCCCCGCCCGTTCCGCCGCGGATTCAAGGAAACGTGGCCTCTGCGGCGTTGAGCAGCAACTCTCCCCCGAGTATAACCCATCCAACAGTATCTGAAATCGTCTCCACCTGGCCGCTCTGGAAACTAGCGGCTTATATACGACAAATGACAGATAGTGTGACGCAGGAGGGACTCGATGCTATGCTGGATATGGTCTCGAAAATCCGCGATAAAACAGCGCTTAATACGAGGATTGATTCGTTTAGCCCGATGAGTATCCTTCAGACGGACCATCGGGATGCGAATATCACGGCTGCAGACTTCGGGTTTGGGACTCCGATTACGTACCGCCATTTGCTGGATTGTGTTACGAATGGGGTTGTTGTGATTTATCCGCCTAGGGTTGGGGAGTATGAGGGGTGTGAGTTCTCCATCTTCTATGAGAGGGATCTTGGGGGTGAGCTTGTGAGGGATGAAGAGTTTGCACGGTTCTTTGAGTTTAGGGGCGTGGATGGGGTTGACATTGCTAGTACTAAGGAGGTGCCTATTTATGTATAGCGGATAATAGAGGCAGGGCTTGAAGTCTCCAATGTATTTGGCATGGACTGCGGCTGGGTTGCATGGTGCCAGATCAATCTACGGGGGTCTCATTCTTCCTGCCCCAGTGCCCTCGTGTACAAAGAGGCTGTTGTAAAGTTTTTGCATACCTGACTACATTAGCCCCCGGTTTCCAGGCCACACAGACATGGCTACGTATCTAGCTGCAACAATTGGAGCAGGGTATCTATAGCGCCCAGGTGCACTAGACAGGGATGCCACATTGCCCAGCCCAGTATCTGACGTATATGACGGGCCTACCCCTCCTATTCTCCTTCCCCTCTCCCTCTATATCTTTCCACGACTAAATAGATCCTCCGGGATTTCAAGACATTACCCCTATCCGACCATCAACCTTTTGTTCCTTCTTCAATATCGAGAATGCCATTTACGCCCCTTCCCTACGAGCTTGCCGAGACAATCCGCTCCCTCAAATCCCAATACTGCCGGCACGCCGACACAAACAACATCCCCGCGTGGAAGCGCCTCTTCTTCCCCTCCGTGACAGCCCGCTTCTGCGCCCCCGACGGGTCAATCCTGATCGAGAACGGAACGTCCTACTTCTTCAGTAACCGCGATCAGCTCGTCAACCACTTCGCCGTTGCCTTTGCACAGCAGCAGGCAATTCATGTTGTTGGATCTGGGGAGTTGGAATACGTCACAAAGGAAGATGGAAGTATCAATGAGAAGCAGGTGAAGGCGGTTTGGTCGTGTGTGTATCATGCTGCGAGTCCCGGGGTGGAGGGGGGGTGGAGTGGCACGGGTGGGGAGTATTATTATGAGATTTGGAGGAAGGAAAGGGGGGAGTGGGTTATTGGGGACTTGAGGTTTGTGAGGAATTATTGGAGGCCGAATGTTCATTAGTGGCCTGGGATAAGACGGGTGAGTCGGAATCTCTGGGTGAATGGTGAGATTGATGCTTGGGCTGTCTAGCTTCTGGGGTAATCATTATGTTACTAGGCACCTCAGATCAAGTGATTGCTTCCCAAATAACCAGTGTCTGCCAATATTCTGCGCAGCTGGGGTGGTCGAAGCCCGGACCCGTGAGTCTCTGCGTAATAGAAAGGCGCGATAGCCATCTCTATATTGATATTGATTCTTCATCTCTCTCTCTGTCTGTTCCCTCTATGTTCTGCTCTCTCCACTTGTCATGCATCATGAATCAATATTATCATCGACTTCGGGGCTTTTATCGTCCAACGAATCTCCCCAACTTTATGCCGTTGACTCCGTTATGCTTCGAGCCATCTTCTGACAGCGACACCAGATTTGCGCGGTGCACCGTACCGTGTCAACGCAAGAGAAACGGCGGGGTAAGGTCAGTTCCATTCATCGCAATAAACAGTTCTCTTCTGACTGCCTTTTACTCCCCCCACTGAGAACAGCTACGATATCCTCTACCTAACTTGCTCGGGTAACGCCTAGCACTGGACATGTCGGACGCGGAATCTCAGACAACGATCAAGGAGCACGGACTACCCGACACCTGCATGCCTGAGTTTTCGGAGGAGTGTGGCAACGACGGCCATTACTCGTCATTGGACGCGGTCTCCTCCTTCGAATTGGAGTCCTTCAAACTTCCAGTCATTAGTTATGAGAAAATCGCCCTCGACATATTGACGAATACTAGTGCGTGGAGGAAGACAAGTTGGCTGAGGCCTTGATGACGTACGGCTCTTGTCGGATTCGGGGTCATGGGCTCCCTCAAGAGAAGCTGGATCAATGCTTTGGGCTGGTGGGATCTACTCCCTTTGGTGCAAGTCCCGTCTTTCTTCAAGCACTGGCCGATGCATGTGGGCAGTGCCGAGTATTTTATGACCTTGAGATCGAACCCAATCTCCACGGGACTGAAGGATCTGCCCTAACGACCACTGGAGCAGATACTAGCCAAGTGGACTGTAGAAACGGCACCTTGAAGCCGACCTGATATACAAACGGGTCCTTGTGCAAGCAAGAGCTAAAACGAGTCATGGACGGTCTAAGTGGCGACTGTGATTTAGCCACCTCGAACATCATCGACAGTCTATCAGGAGCCCTGGACCTATTAAAACCACTTACTTAGGCCAGTCCAAAAAGGCGCTGTCTCCTTGCTTCGCAAGTCTGAAGAAATGACTATTATGATTCAGACTCCAGATGGAATGTAGGTATTAGAAGTACGAACTACTTCGTACCTAACCAGGAATGCAAAGGGCTGCTGTTCGAACTTTCTCTTGTCGCGATAAACAGGGCCTGAGCAGCGATTCGCACCCTCTGTATCATTGATCGACCACCCCGGCGCCCACTTTCCGGTACGAAAATACCGCTCGCTTTCCCGTATGGCTAGCCCAATTATAAGGTTGGATAGACTGCCCTGTCGAGCCGAGGAATTCGAACCTCTAGGGGCGTTGGGCTGCCGATCATTGATCCTGCGAGGCGCCAAGATTGGGCTACGATGTATAGATCGATCCCACAACCCCTGGATCTACATGCCACTACCAATCGGAGTCATTGCAGCGAAAAGAGTGAAAGAAAGTCTGTTTAAGATCTGCTAGAACTGCGCCGGTAGTTGCCTGTCAATGCGTGGCGATCAGCCCTAAACGGGCCCGAGACAGACCGTGCCCCTGTTCCTGACGCTTCCATCTAGATATTGAGACTTCACGCTTGATTTAGCCTGGGTAGAATCTCAGAGTGATTATTATAAAAGGCCTCATCGCCACACTGGAACTCAACTCTTCTTTCTCCATCCTCAACTCCCCATCTTGACTCAACAAACTCTTCTCCTTATTTCTCTCTCGCGCATCGCCATCGTTACCATGTACTTCACACCCGCCCTCCTCGCAACCCTCGCCTCTGTGGCTGTTGCCCTCCCAGCCCCTATTCTTGACACCGTCACAGACGTCAGAGGCGTCCCGACCCCCGATGTTAAGTCCCTCGTAGGCCTTCCCGTCGACCTTAATGTCCGCAACTCCGAG
Source organism: Aspergillus multicolor (assembly GCF_047715735.1). Classification (NCBI taxonomy): domain Eukaryota; kingdom Fungi; phylum Ascomycota; class Eurotiomycetes; order Eurotiales; family Aspergillaceae; genus Aspergillus; species Aspergillus multicolor. The sequence continues at coordinate 443,235 of NW_027395967.1, read as the reverse complement.
CTTGTGGATGTTGATGCGGAGGCTGAGTACGTGAAGGTTGTTGCGCCGATCGTATGTTCCTCCATGCTCTTCTGAGCTGTGTTTTGTGCTGGGAATGTGAGAAGTGCTGACATGAATCTTGGCTTAGGGAGTTAATGTCCACGCCCGCGACTCCGAGCCTGTGGATGTTAATTCAGAGGTTGAGGATGTTAAGGTTATTGCGCCGGTCGTGAGTCCATCAATGCTCTTCTGTGCTGTGTTTTCTGTTGGGAATGGCAGAGCGCTGACATGAATTTGGTGTAGGACGTTAATGTCCGCGATCTGGAGCTTGTGGATGCTGATGCTGAGGTCGAGGATGTCAAGGTCGTTGCGCCGATTGTATGTTCCTCTTTGTATTTCTCCATGCTGGATTTGTTGTTGTGAGTGTGAGAGTGCTGATTTGAATCTTGCTTAGGGCGTTAATCTCCGCGATCTCCCCCTTCCCAAGGTACCCGTCGTCCCGCAGGTCAAAGTCCCGTCTATCCCTGCGGTGCCGAGCACGAAGACTCTCGGCGTTGATGGCGATGTGTCTGACGTGGCAGGCGTATGTTCATCCTTTATCTACACCCGTACCTTTGCTTACAAACCGAGTATAGGGCCTGAACGTCCGCTTCCTCGCCAGCGTCGCTATCCCCGACATTCCCGCCGCCCCGTTCCTGAAGCCGGTGCCTCAGCGGACGTGAACGTCAAGGCCCGCGACACCAGCGCTGAAGCGGACGCGCTGATCGGCCTCCCTGCTAACCTCCGCACTGGCGTTACAGCGGACTCCGTCGAGCTCCCTGATGTGGATGTCACTGTGCGCGGTCTTCTCCCTGTTGATGTCTCCGGTGTCGGTGGTGTTGTTCCCACCAAGTTCCTTGAGATCCCGAAGGTCCCCGCTCTGCCCAATGTTGGTGGTGCTGTTCCGGCCAACCTGCCTGAGCTGCCCAAGATCCCGCAGTTGCCGGTGGATGTTCCTGAGGTATATTATTTTCTTTTTTTTTTTTTTGGTATTTTGTGAGCTTAACTTGCTGACTGGCTCTGGGGAAATAGGTCCCGGCTGTTAGGAACGTCGTCTAAGCGCCGCTACAAGCATTGGGCTTGAGTCCAAAGATGAAGATAGACTGGATGATTCGTTGCGGCATCTGTGGAGGAAAGACGCCTTGCAAGTACGGGAGTGGATGGATTGGGTCGGATTTAGTTCGAACTGTGTATTATTCTATGCACTAGTATTTAGAGTTGTTTAATGCTACGGTAGCTGTCAATCAGGCTAGGGCTTTGCTTTTTTTTTTTTTTTTTTTTTTTTTTTTTCTTCGAGGTCTTAAAACAGTGCTATTTTTTGTTATTGTTAGGGTTGCGCGCTTTCTCTGAGGTCAACGTCCCTTAGGGTTCTCTACTGCCGCAGTACGGCCTCCTATAGTAGTCTACAGAATCATTTGAACCCTTCCAAAAGAAGTATGTGAAGAACGCAAGGCGGACATAGCAGAGAGCATAGCAATAATTCGCTTAGATATATCATTTCGATGGAACCAGGCCATTAAAGGACTTCTACGTGGCTAACAATAGAACCTTGGACATGCTGTATTTAATGTATCAATTATGTTCCTTTAGAGTCGTGGGTCTTTGATGACTTCTTCTGAAGCGCTGGGCGTTTGTGAGCTGTCCTTGCAAGCTGATCGGTGTATAGATAATTTACTTGCAATAGTAACTATTTCCAAAGTGCGAGTGGAGGTAGACGGGACCGGACTGAGCACTTCGTTAGCGATGCAGATGGATGCTTATGATAGGTATCATCATATATTGAATTCAATGGTAGGATATAATCTGCGTATATTGATGTGAAGTCTTCCACACTCCATCCATCCATCTTAACATAATAGTTGAGCTTTGCAGTGATTAGAGCGAAACCATGGAGTATTTTGGTATACATGATAGCAGATTTAGAGAATCTGAACCCAGGATCATTAGCGGAATGACTCGAACATTCTAAGCTTCTTCTAACTCCTTAAGTTCTCTCAGCGTCGAATCTTTGGCGCGAGATTGCGGTGTAGATCGCATCCGCACGCTATTTGTGGGGTGCTGATGATCGACAGTTAGGGCTATTTTGTGTGGCCATGACTGGAGAATTGTGGGGTATGTACATTGAGATGGCCACGAGGGTCCTATTAATGCGGAGCAGCTGAAGAACTATCTATGTGATTGACGTGATCGTTGTTGATATAGGGAAAGTGTCATCGCCATGGTTAAAGGCTAGAGATCGATAGATCGGTGGGTCGGTCCCTGATCTACAGGAGGCTGCCAATCGCATGGGACTACATGCGAGATAGATGAAGGGACCCGCTATATGAGGACTGATAAACATTGCAATTTACTGTAAAGATCTAAAGTGCGGGGTCTATTTGCCTCTACACGGCTTGTTGAGGTCGAACATGCTCCATAGATCTTCGACGCAAAGGAGAAGGTACGTTCGTCTCTAGATATTCAAAGGTATAAGAAGGCCCAACTCCTCGTGCTTAAGGATATCATCTTCAAGCACTCAGTCCCATCATCACACACTTCCAACCCTTCCATCCCTCTTATCCATTCAAAATGCACTTCAAGGCCACCGCCCTCGCCTCCCTCCTCTCCCTCGCCGCTGCAGGCCCCATCTCCGCCCGCGAATCCAGCTGCGCCACCAATGCCGTGACGACCCTGAACTCCCTCACAGAGGAAATCAACACCCTCAAGACCACGACCCAGAACATCAACGCCGCCAACTTTTTCGTCGGCGTTCCCGTATGTCGCTCTTCTATGCCCGCGTTTACCCTCTATATCCAGTCTATCAACAAGCTAACAGACTCAGAACGTGATTTCTGGAACAGTAAACACCATCACCAAGGCCTCCAACGCAGTTACAACTCTCCAGTGTAACGAGGAGCTCAGCGAGGAGGACCAGAAGAAGGTTTGCACTGCTGCTGAGGCTTTCGTCACCGCCGACGAGGGCCTCATCAAGTCCCTCTCCGAGAGGAAGAACCTCTTGACGCTCACGCCTTTCGCCCCGCCTCTTCTTGAGGTCTCGCGCCAGCTTGAAAGGGTCACGGATGTATGTCAAAGTGCACATTCCTACTGCGGGTGAAGAAAACGTGCTAACAAGACCTTTAGAACGTGGTCTTCTCTGCTCTTGAGGCGGCTCCGACCTGTGCCGGCAGCGTGAAGGAGCTGGCTCAGGCTCTTGGTGACGATGTTAAGCAGCTCGAGGAGGATCTTGACCCTAACCCTCAGCACTAGGGTACTATCTGGAACTTCGTATTGAATTAAGTAGATGAGGAAGTTCTCGAGACTTTGATGCTGGGACCTTTGCCTGGGATTGTCTGAAAGAAGATTCTCTTTTCTGTACATATATAGACATTGTTTAATAGATATACCCCCGTTTCTTCTTACTCCAGTGACTGTTCTGTAATCGCATCGAGCGATTTCCTTGCTTTCAATCCCATTGTATTGATTATATCTGGTAGGAACCCAGAGCAAAAGGACAGATATAGATATTGCAGTGAGCCTGACTCGCCTCTAGGAGGCGCACTTAGTGTATGATTCAAACATAATGGCAAAAGCTACTGATTCCTGAGTGAGCGGTTAAGAATGTTTAGCTAAAATCCAATTGCATGTCTCTCTCTCTCAGCAATGTAAGCTATAACCAGTGCAGGTCTGGACTCTTAAGTGCCAATATCAGTGACCCTCGCCAAAGGACATTCAATCTATAAGCGTAGCATCTAAGCCTAAACCGGTCAGCACGAAATTTAACCACCTGATTGCACCAATCCCCCTCTACGGACTTCTGACTTACCTTTTGTCCGCCTCTTTCCTTTAGGGTGGAGAGCGCTGGGTAAAAACGTGATGAGTGGAGCCCTTGAAGACCTACCAAAATGATCTTCATACTTGTTAGATTAGAAATGGTGTCATGTTTATGCTATTAGTAGCGTGCTTCGAAGGGCCCCAGATCTCGAGGATCTGTCAATCATGCAAGGCTGTCTGTTGCCCTAATCTGGCAATAGTCATTCCGTGTCTGCAGCTGCAGGTGCGATGCAGGATTACACTATCCCCGAGTGCCATGTGGTTACCCAAATCCTCCTATAGCAGAGTATAAAAGAGACAATCACTCGGGTTAATTTCCCGTCTTTACTCTGCCATACCACACCGCACTCCAACCCTCCAAGTCTCTTTTCCACTTCTCACTCTCCCACCTCAATGCACTTTAAGACCGCCGCCCTTTCTGCCCTCCTCTCGGTGGCTACTGCCCTCCCTGCTGCCTTCGACGAATTCAGCTGCGTCGACAACGACGTCACCGCACTCAACAACCTCTCATCCGGCGCCAAAGCCCTGCAAGGCCCAGTCGAAGCCCTGAATTTCGATAACATATCAGACACTGCTCTAGTACGCAATCCATCCCACTGATCTCAGATCCATCGTAAGACCATAATAGCTAACAAACCAACCAAGCCACCAACCTCGAGGCCGTGAACCTCAACTGCGGCGCCGAGGTCGGCGCCGAGGTCAGCGCCTAAGATCAGGAGAAGCTGTGTGCTGCAACAGAAGGCGTATGTCCCGCCGTTTCCTGCTCCAGGGAACCATGAAAGACCATAACCAGCATGCTAACTGCTTATCCTATGGTAGTTCATAACCGCCAACGAAGACTTCGTCAAGATCCTCACGCGGCAGAGCGGCTGGCTAATGAACAGCTCTTGTGCCTCGCCGTTGGTCGCGGCCGTGCACCTCCTTGGGCGTGACGTCGACCAGGCTGTTCCGCAGGCCGTTGAGGTTACGCCTGTTTGTGCTAAGGATGTGCAGGAGTTAAAGAGTGGATTTGTAGAAGGGGTTGAGATGCTCCGGGGGGCTCTGGCGCCGATTGGGTTGACGGATTCTTTCCAGGGGTAATGGTTGTGAAAGCTTTCTTCTTGGATGTCATGTTGTTACATTATGATATATAGAGTAAGTTTGATTTACACTGAATGAGAGATATATAAATACATCTTTGCACATTAAACGCTAGATAGAGCCTAGCTGGGCTTTTGGGACAAGACTATGGTAAAGCAAGACAGCCTAAAGATCGGTCGATTTTAGGGGGTTGGTTGGATCTGACAGTTCCACTATTATTGAGCCGCTGACTGGTATACCTACCGTACCTAGGTACTCTCTACCCAACTCCAACCCCGATACGCACCTTGACCATCCTCGACAGCCACTACTGGTCGAAGTCCCGACTTACGGGGCGAAATCGAAACCAGGAGGTCTGGGTTTGTTTGTAGTCCTTACTGACAGAATGCGTGGGTGACGAGTCGTCGGGATGCAGATTGAATTTGTACGTTATGCGTGAAGCACAAGTGGTTTGTAGTTTTTACATGTAGGTATGTGGCTAAATGCGCTGCATGCAGGTGACAGTTCATGTAAAGGACCACCTGCAAGATACAGTATATCTACCTATACTATGGTACCTCGTATGGTACTCAGGTACCTACCACTATTCCAAGCCAAAAGCCAAAGGACGAACCAGGTATTGGGTGGAAATGAACGCCGTCTGTGCCAATACTGTTTATTGGCGTCTCGAATCTCGGCTGGCCCCGGGGCGGGTCGAGCCCGCTCGCTACCAAATCTCAAGTTCCTGGGAAGCTGGACAGCCATGTGGCTCTACGGAGTAAACGGAATTCGGACTAACTTGACTGCTATATGTTCTTCCTACCTACCTTGTATCCACTGGTAACTGGGTGGCTGGCTATTTACTGCTGTGCTATAGTACTAACTGCCTATCATTACCAAAGCTCCTCACCGTCGACGAAGCCCTGATCCAGGCGCTCTCCAGCAAGAGCAGCATCGCGAGAGAGACTACCTTCGGGACTTCGTTGCGAATGCGGTTCGGGCGCTTGGGGATGCTACTGAGGTACGTACCATAGTAATGTTAATGGGTGTCCCTGCCCTTGGTTCTTTGTTTTTGTACCGCTGCTAGTCACAGCTTGCAGAAACTAGTCTCCTCTGTTGTCCACGCGGCACCCGTTTGCGCTGCGGGAATCGAGCAGCTTGGGAGGGCTTTCAGTGAGCATGTTAAGGGGCTTGAGGCAACGCTTCGGCAATGATGGGAGCAGTGGGGTGGATATGGGCGGAAGATCCATCGGGTCTCTGGTGTGATGGTTGGGCTCGAACAGCTCGTGTAAGCGTAGAAAACTGTGCGGTGTATAGGAGCTACGGTCGAGCGGGCTAGCTACAATTAATACTCCGTATGTGTAGAAAGAATGATTCTTGAATGCTCTGTACTCCTTACCATCGACTTTCTGTTTCTGTGGGGGAAATGATGGAACAGTGCTAATAGTAACCAGATACCTAGGTGACTTGGAAGTTCAACCAATAGGAGATAGGGGTAGGATATTGCTTCCTCCGTACTCGCTAGGGGCGCTAGTCAGAGATGTCAGAAGAGTGGCTACGGACTTAGATCGATGCATTGGTGGGCCGGTCCCTGGCGATCAGGATCGATATTACCCATCTGCTCACTAGGAGTGGGATGAGGTTCGATTCATGCGAAATGCATGGTGGGTGGACGCATGCGGACGGAGTATACCATAGCTCAGCTGCGGGAAGAACGCCACTGGTTCGTCTTGTCAGTTGCTGACGGTAGGCCTGTTTGCGCGGGGGGGGGGGCTGGAGGAGATCCGCACGGCGCTTAGGAATGATTTTGACGAGTTTGAGAGGGCCTTGCTGGGATCTAGAGGGACGAGTGAGCGGGCGGCTGAGGTCTTTCATCGCTTTCGTTCAGGGGAGTGGTTCGTTAATTTATCCTATAGGGAAAGATCCATATCCTGATAAGAACAGGAAGCTGGGCCTTCCGTGGTAATTGGGGGGAGTATGGGTTGCAAAGATTTAACAAGCCTTGGTCAAGAGAAAGCCATCAGCATGAAGTGTAGGGACAATAAGCGACAAATGTCATCCTCTAATTAAGAATACTGGTCCTTGCGCTTGTACGCCGGGCCCCGAGGGATGTGGTGTGGACGTAAACTCGTAGAGGAGTTTTCTCCGTCTATTTCCAGGCAGAAACCAAGTACGCAACTGCGCGAGAAGGTAAATTGTTGTACACTGTTCATACCGAAGGCGCGGGCAAAAAGACAAAGAATTAAAAAAGAAACGGATCAGGCTCTAGCCGTGGATCGAACACGGGACCTCTCGCATACAAGGTTTGTGCTAGGGTTAGCCCTAAGCGAGAATCATACCACTAGACCACCAGAGCTGATTGGTTGAAGTAACTTCAGCTTCTTAGATCTATATACGCAATCGTTTAATATATTCCATAGACCTTCAATCCGTCGGCCCTGGTGGCTAGTGGTATGATTCTGATATTTGGCAGTTGTATTTTTGCCATCAGGCAGAGAGCAGTTTTCTCAATAGTTTGTGCGTCTTGTCGGGCGAGGAACTTTTTTTCGGATAAAGCAGCCCTGAGGTAGAGCATGTGCGCAGTTCGGCTCCTCGATGCGGCAGCTATATATACTTGGCTCCTCCTGTGCATCGCCCAGCATTCCCCCCACCCCCAACATACACCAACGCGACAGCGATGCCATCCCGCATCACAGTCAAAAATGGGCCTCTGATATAATAGTCGGTCCGGAGTTGTTAGACCAGCGATCTGCTAAATATTCCTTAACAGGACCGCACGATAGTAGGAAGTCCAGTCCTAGCCCTCGGCGGACACACGTGACCCTCCAAGCCCTCGCGTTATAACCCAACAAGTGGTCAACGAGAGTCGGAGAGCTGAGTTATTTTCCTAGAGAGCTACTACTACTCTGAGATATGGCAACCCCCTTCGCGCTAGCAGAGAGCAAGGTCCCCCGTTGGTCGAGTATCTTATTTCCAACCCCAACTTAACTCTGTCGCCCATACAAGGTGAGGCGTATGCCACGCAAATGGAGTCCGCATTCCGAGAGACAAAGACGTTGAATCTGATCTGGTTGAGTAATGACTATAAGACACCGTCGCGAGTGTATCCCGATTGCCGCTTAATCCGTGACCCATCAGCTCCAGCAGTAGACCAATGGGCACGGACCGCCGGTCTCTAGGATAAAACGTCGACCTCACCGGTTAAGGGGCAAGTAGATGAGCACCGCTTGGAAGAGACAGAGATGTATGATTCAATTCAGAAAGACTATATCCCGCTACTGGTAAGTAACTTTATCATCACGTCAATCACATCACCAACTAGTAAAACCCCATTCCATATCCATGACCGCAAATTGGAATATCCCTGTCACGATCCAGACTGCCAGCCCTAGTTCCCATACCGCACCACTCCCAAGCCATAATCCAAACACTCAGCTCCCCAGCTCAAACCTCTCCCTCTCCCTCTCTCCCCATATCCTCGCAGACACAGCCACAGACCCAACCGCCGAGTTTCGTACCGACCCCGCATCCGACAGCGGCGACATCGCCAGGGGCAGACTCACCGGGCGCGGATCCTTGCCCACACTACTCGCATCACCGACTGCACTGCCTGGCCCAAACATAGTAGATCCGGACATCGGTGTAGATTGCGAAATCTCACGGATCGTCTTGGGCTGCCTTGCATTCCGCTTTCGACGCAGGTAGAGAATGAAGCCGACTAGAGCCGCGACGAGCAGGACGCCCCCTCCAACGCCAGCCCCAATGCCTGCCTTCGCACCCGTTGACAGACCCCCATCCCCGCCGTCCCCAGATTCAACCTCATTCCCATCCCCACCCGCAGAAGCTACCGTCGGCGTAACCTCCACCGTCCTCGTAACCGTCTGCGCGCTATTTGTTTCCGTCGTACTACTCGAACTCGTACTCGTCCTCCGATCCGCATACAAGAGAACCTGATCCACAAAGTCCCCCGCACCCCCATAAACATCCCACGTATAAATCCACACCGAGAACGCCGCCGTCTCACCGGGCTCAATACTCGGCAAGACACTCGCCGGCAAAACGGTCGTCGAGTACTCCGGGTTGACGGTCGTGCTAAAGACGATGTCGTCCATGCCGGTTGCGCCCATGGGCTGCAGCTCGATTGTGAAGTCGTCGTCGTAGTCGAAGTTGTAGTACCATTCGAGTGTGAGGCTTGAGGTGGAAAGGACCTCGCCTTGCGTTGGGGAGGTTAGGAAGATTCGTTCAGTTGCTGGGTCGGAGGTTGAGGTTGAGGTTGGTATGGTTGTAGTTGAGTCTGAGTCTGAGTCTGAGACTGGGTGAGGAGAGGTGAGTTAGCGAGCGGTTTGGTAGGGTCGATGAGGTTGCTGGACATGGACAGGACCGGGATTGGGGAGTTGAATTGGGCCTACCGGATGAGTCTCCCCAGTAGATGATAGTTGAGTATCCATCATCTGAATCATTGTCGTCGCCGCTTTGGGCGATGACTGCTGTTGTAGCGAAGAGGAGGAGGCATGTATGTAAAAGAGCACGCATTTCGACGCCGATGAAACCAGCAGCGATTTGAGACGGTTTTGTGCCACTTCAAAGGGCTCTGCCAGAGACAATTAGGATTTGAGAGTCAGGGGAAGGAAGGAAAATAAAAAGCGCCCAGCCCAGACCTGGTCCATAAGCCAGACCCTGAGAGAGGGCTCTGCGGCGCAGTCACGGTGCATTTTTTAGCCTCAGGACACGAGAGTTGATTGGGTCGTACAAAGCTCATTTCCCAGACTCCTGGGATTCTCTTGGCACGCTGGGACATTCGTTGGCCTAGACTAACGGTGGGATTAGATTCAATCTGGCTGCAGTTTGGACACAAAGTGGTAAGTCGGTTGCAGCGCAGTGCATCGCATCGCAGTACTCTGCAGGAGGTAGTAAGAAGGGTTCGATGCAGGTGCAGATGCACAGCAGGTCCTTACAGTGTCATATTATGAGATCCCTATGATCTGTCACCGGCGAAGGATTCCCTAGACCAGGAACAGGATAGTTGGTGCTGGCGCTCGGTTACCGGTACGGATACCTTTGCCTTCAACGGTCCGACGGAGATGGGTCGCTTGCCATAGCAAATTGTCGCCGGGGGTAGTGATTAAACGAGAGAGTATTGCAGGAGAGACTAAATGCATAGATAGGGTATGTGAACTTCCTCATAAAGGCTGTTTGGAATTCGCATCTGAGAAAAACAACCCAGCTCCAGTGTCACCGGGCATCTCAAATCGTTCCCTCACTTCCTCTCTCAGCCTCATCCTCGCCCTAACTCCTCCCAGGAACCAACTCAATCCCGGAACCCCTATTCGAATCCAAACCCCAAGCGGCGCCGTCCTAAAACCCATCGGCAAACTCCCTGGTCTGAACTCCCCACCCAGACCCGGGCTCCAATTCCCATTCGGAAAGACAGCAGGCAAAGTCGGCTGCAACCCTGAAATCTCACGAATCGTCTTCGGCGGCTCTGCATAGTTCCGCTTTCGTCGGCGGTAGATGAGGAATCCGATGATCGCGACGAGAAGCAGCACGCCCGCCGCGATACCGATTCCGATACCCGCCTTGGCGCCCGTTGAGAGGCCCTTTTCTTCGTCATAGTAAGAAGAAGAAGATTATACGCTGGATCCATCGTCCGAAGTCGTCGTCGTAGCCGTAGCCGTGACCGTAGTCGTGGTCGTCACTGAGCCCGAACCCACACTCCTACTCGTGAACGTCGCGGTCGTCGGATCCGCGACTCTCAGAACAAGCCCAGTGACATGTGTCCCAATCATGCTCCCGTCTTCCATCATATATATATTGAGCCAGACCGACGTTGTTTGGCTGAGGCCGAGGGAGGCAAAAGCGCTTGCGGGGATTGTGGTTGAGCTATTGGGGGCGAGGACGGTTGTAGAGATTTCGTCTATGGTGTCTACTTCGTCTGGGGACCATACGTTGACTTTGAAGTAGTCGTCGTAGGCGAAGTTGTAGCTCCATTCTAGCTAGAAGGAGTCTGCATCGATGGTGTCGTCGGGTTGGGGGTGGACGAGCGAGATGGTTTCTGTGGAGGCTGGGATAATAACCGTCAGCAATTCTGCGATCGTCTAACACGAAGAGAGTCTGGCATTTGGTGAGATGCGTAGATAAGGAATGGTTGGGCCATACTGGGTTCCACCGAATCTGTGGTACTGGTATGATGTAGGTAGATCGTAGAATATCCGAAGGTAGTAGTTGTCACATAAGTATTGCCATAATCATCAGTGCTGGTCTCGTAGCTGTACTGCCCTTGTGCTTCTGCTGCAGCGACCGCATTCACCATGGCATCGTAGAGGAGCTGAAGTGATATGAGAATGGGCATGATTGCACGCATCTTGATCTCTAATTCAGACGCGAAGGATGCAATTGCAGAGAGTGCGAAGGACAAGGAAGAAGAGATCAGGGGAAGAGGAAAATACGACAGTCAGACCCTGACAAGCAAGCATCTCGTATGCGGTCCCGGCATCCGAGACAGGGTGAACCTTCGTCTTGGCCTGATTGGATAGCAGGGTGATACGAACCATGTTTTGGCAGGAGACTGTTGAGATGCATCGTCCACTGACAGTGACAGTACAGTAGCACAAGGCTGAGCATCTCCGGGCGTTCGTGAGATCTAGCTTGTCATGCTAAAGCTTAGCCAAATGATTCGTTTCGCTAGTCCAGGAAGAGTATGGTTAGTGCTGACTCTCTCAAACAGTTTGATGGGAATCATCGTTTGTCCTACCCTAAGCCCCCCTGCTCGGCACCGTCTGGCCTGCTCATAACCTTATCAACCTGTTGTGTTGGTCGAGCTAGGGACCAGGATCGAGCAGAGTGGTTCTTGGGACAGGTGGCACAGAGTTTATGCAGGCTTAACGGCTTTTATGCGCGGTCTACCTAGATCCAGTTTGAAAATTAGCCAGACACAAGTCTGTATGGTGACGAAGCTACTTACCCAATTCGCATATCAGACGTAAGATTCATCTAAACCTTCCCATTCCATCCTTTAAGCACATCTCTCGCCGTAATTGTCCTAACCCCCGGAAACATCTCAGTCAAACTCCTCTCCCTCGCAAGTCGTGGCCCCCCGTCGAGCGTAAACATCTCAAAGATCGCCATAAACCATTGAAATGCCTTCTTTGGGAAGCGCTCGTACAGCGGGATGTGACCCGGTAACTCCGTGATCTCGAACCTCTTCAACTTCTCAACTGAATCGAGGTGGATCTCGAATTTCGTTTTCAGAACCTCTTCCGCCAGACCAACGAATGAATTCCAAGGCATCTCATCACTCACAACACAACTCTCCTCCTTCCAGACCTGCAGATCAAGAGCCGCGACGACGAATTTCGCGAGGTCGAATGTATACGTGAACGTCACCGGACTGGTACCGTCGCCGGGGATCGCAGCGACTTTGTTGACGATGTCGACGACAAACACATTCGGCTTTAGATAACTTTTCACCCCGCTTTCAGGTTTGATGAAGTAATCGAGGAAGATCCCGTTGTGGAAGACGGTGAACTCGAGGTCTGAGGAGCGGAGGGTTTCGATCGCCGCGAAGTAGTCTTTCAGCTGGGGGAGGATTTCAACCGCGCTACCATTTCCATTCAAATTAGCTCACGAATGGGGATGTGGATTGATAGGGCGGCGGGACATACCTCTCCGGATACTTAATCGCAAACGAACTCGGCACGAATCTCTTCGTCGTGCTTGAGAGTTTCGCAGCCTCAATGAGGTTCGCTTGGGAGGTCGACAGCGAGTCGCCCGCGACAGCGAACGCGCAGATTACGGTGTGAATTTTGTTCGCTTCTAGAACTTCCACTAGGACCGGGACGTTGGTGTAATCGACGACTATTGAAGTTACGTTGTTTTGACTGTTCGAGGGCTTTGTGATGGAACATCAGTACTCTAGTCGGTGTAGATGGAAGCCAAAGTAAGGGATGACGGTAACATACCTTTCGCGAGAGCACGAATGCCCCATGATGAGAGTCAGCGAGGACTTCGACGATTGTGCGACCGACGCCCCCTGTGCCGCCCGCGACTGCGACGTTAACCATTGCGTGCAAAGAGTAATACAGGTCTGTTGGAGAGGAAAGTGAGGGATTTGAAGAAGGCCGCCGCGCTGTGGGCTTGAGCATCCAGCGATATTCTCGGGCATTATATACCTCGAGACCGTGAGGAACCTACTGCGGAGTAAGGGCCCATCTATCGATTCGACCCGCCGTTGACGCTAAAAGCTGACACTTGCTTGTAAGTGGAGAGGGAGTCCTACCAATGACATGGAGTCATGGATCGACTCTATACTTGGTATCGCAATGAATGTTCTTGAGGCAAGGTTGGTATACGCTTTCCACTTGGAAGCGCCATGGCCACAGGGCAATTTGTTGAGATTCAGGGCATATATACAGGATAGAGCTGAGAAATCATCGAAACGGAGTTGATATCAAACCTAGCGCTCGGACACTCGGATTCACCTATCCAGAGCCTGAGCTTGACACTACTCATCGTTAGAAACCGTTATTTCCGAGTCAACCTGCCGGCGATATAGGGATAAGCTCACCATTTGCCAATAAACCCCCCTCGCTCCCAGCAACTCACCATGTGTTCCACTTTCGAGCACCTTTGATCCCGTGCCACCCGCATCGTCCCCGAACACGAAAATCATATCTGCTTTTTGGATCGTGGCAAGCCGATGCGCAACCGCAATGATCGTCAGGTCTCCATTCTCCGCCAACTTCTCCATCGCGCCTTGAACTAGTTTCTCGCTCTGTGAGTCAAGACTGCTGGTTGCTTCGTCGAGGAGCAGGAGCCGAGGGCTGCGAACTAATGCACGCGCAATGCATAGACGCTGCTTCTGTCCGCCACTTAAAGACGCTGCTGAGGATGCGTTTGTGCCGAGCTGTGTGTTGTAGCCTTCTGGAAGCGAGAGGATGAAAGAGTGAATCTCGGCGGAGGTGCAAGCTGATACCATTTTCTCTTCCAGGCCTTGTTCGTTCTCGTCGGAGTCGATGCCTAGAAGCAGGTTCTCTCGTATACTTCCGTTGAAAAGCTTCGGGTCTTGCGCGACAAGTGAGAGGCTTTTGCGGTAGGATGAGACGTCAAGCTCTTTTACTGGAACATTCCCAAATAGAATGCTGCCCTCGCTAGACTCGTAGAACCGCTCTATCAGTGAGATAAGAGTTGACTTGCCGCACCCCGAAGGTCCGACGAAGGCGACAAATTGCCCACTTCCGATGCGCAAGTTGAGATCTGTAAAGACAGGCGTCGGACGGGAGGGGTAGCGGAAGGCAACGTTGCGGAATTCGATGCTGGCATCAAATGGAGCCAGGTCAGACATATGCACGGTGGTAGCTGTTGAGTTATCAGACGGAGATGATTCGCGAGCCTGAAAGATTCTCGCAGCGGATGCTTTTGCCTGCGCGATATCCGGCCCAGAGCTGAACATCATTCCGGCCATCTGTCCGCCTTGAATAATGGCGATATAAACGACGAAGAACGGAACGATGTCATATTCCCTTGATGCGAGAAGTTGGCCGCCGTACCTAAAAAGATCGTCACATTCTAGAAATACTTTCCGATCGGAATTGTCAACCTTACCAAAAGGTTAACGCCATCGCGCAAAAATCCACACTATCCGAGAATGCAAATACTGCACACGCATACCACGCCTTCCTCAATGCCTTTTCCCGCTGCTCGGCAAGCAACGATTGATACCTCTCCAAAATAAACCCCTCCATTGTACAAGCTGACACAGTGCGAAACGCCTTGATTGCCTCCGCCGCAAATGCCGAGCTCTCCGCATATACCTTGGCATTCATGCCCTCAAACTGCGTCTCATATCGGATTCGGAGGTACGCTGCGAGGAGAATGAACGGTAAAGCGGCGAAGAATGCGACCGCGGCAAGTTTCCAGCCAAACGAAAACGAAATAGCCACGCAGCCGATGATCACAAAGATTGAGACTAATGGAAAGACGCCGTTCGGGCCGAAGATTTCTTGGATTTGTTTTGTCGAGCTGGAGAGCGCTGAGGTCAAGGTACCGGAGGAATTGTCGGACGCGTCGAAGAAGGGAATTGGTTGTTGGATTAGACTGGTGAAGTAGTCTCTCCTGTAGAACGATGCGATGAACTATCCGTAAATATAAGTGGGGAGCCTTGTCATATAGAGACGGAGAGGGGGACATACATGCGAGGCAAGGACAGAGCAGAACCCCAGCGTAAAGTAGCACGCCCCCACGGCGAGGGCTAGCACGAAAAACATCAACGCCCAGAAGTTGGCGGAGTCGACTAGTCGTTGACCAGTAAAGTTAAAGACCTCTATGAGCTGGGCGAAGAGCCAGCTTTGGAGAGCGAAGCCGGCTGGAGGATGTTAAGCGGCTGAGACTTTATGTGGATAGACAACTTACATCCAGACCCAGCAGCGGCCGCAAGAACAATAACGAATAGCATCCAGTATTTCCGCTGCTCGTAAAGTATAGTACCGAAGCTCTTGAAGCCGCCTATCCTCTTTTTCGGTGATTCCTTGGATGCGTCTTCAACCTTTTCCTCCTCTTCAATAACCCAATCGTACTGCTGCTGAGCATCTTCGACAACGGCATCTGCTCCATCAAAAGTACCAAGCTGCTGAGCTTTGACGAGCCCGGCATAAACGCCATCATTTTCCAGCAGCTCTTCATGGCTTCCCTCTTCGACGTTTAGCCCATCCCTCAGCACGATAATCCGATCGGCATTCCGTACAGTCGACAATCGGTGTGCGATCATAATCGTGGTCCGATCTTTAGAAACACGGTTCAATGCGACTTGAACAATCTTTTCACCTCGGACATCGATTGAGCTTGTCGCTTCGTCGAGTACCAAAATTGGGGGTTGTGAGACGATACCTCGGGCGATGGTCAGCCGTTGCCGCTGGCCGCCACTGATGGTTATGCCGTTCTCGCCAATCGGGGTGAAGTATTTCTGTGCAATATTAGCATGACATCGAACTTTGACCGCTGCCAGAGAATGAAGAGGTTAAGATATCATACCAACGGTAGCCGTTGGACGAACTCATCAACGAAAGCCTCCTTGCAAGCTTTCTCGACGAGGCCTTTCTTGACTTCGTCGGAAGCATCTTCCCACTGAGACCCAATCAGACCGAAAGCAACATTGTTGTAGACCGTGTCGTTGAAGACGAAAGGTTCCTGCTGTATGAGGCCGATCTGCGTCCTCCACCATTTGAGATTTAGGTCATTTATATTGTGATTGTCGACCTTGATGCGCCCACTATCTCTCTCATTTTCCGCCTCGTCCTCGGACGACGATGGCGAGGTGCCGAGCTGATACCACCTCTCCAGCAATGAAACAACAGTACTCTTGCCGCTTCCCGACGGCCCAACAATCGCCGTTGTCTTACCGCGCTGGAAAACGGCGTTAAACCCATTCAGTACGGGGACGTCTGGTCTAGACGGGTAGGCAAATGACACGTTTTCAAAGACGATATCCGAATGGCTCGAGAGCTCCGGCTCTTGTAGACCACCACTTGGTAGTCCCTCCGCATCAATGACCGAGAAGAACGCAGCGGATGCACTGACTGCCTTCGAAATAGCCATGATTGGTGCTGCAATACCGCCCATTATGGTCACCACCAGGAGGACGGAGAAGAAGACACTGCAGTCCGGTCAGTAATGATCATCGAAGTCAAGTGTAGACGATGTACGTTATCACAGTTCCAACATTCGAAATGTTCCCTTCGCGATAGAGCTTGATTCCGAACCAAAAGGCCAAGGCGTAGCTGCAGTACATGCTGAAGAATAGGATGCCAAGATGAATCCCTGTAACGAGGGCCATTTTTCGCCCTCGTTTGCGGGCTTCCTCGACCCACTCACTGTATCTTCGAGATAACGGTCCTTCAGCGCCAAGCGAGAAAACAGTTCGAATGGAGCCGAAGACTTCGCTTGCAATCGATGCATGCTTTTCATCAGCGAGATCCACCCCTCGTTGTCCGGAGACCAAGATTGGAACTGTAACCCCGAAAGCTAACACCACAAACAAGATGGCCGAGGATACGACGAGTGTCAGTGCCCAGGAGTAGCGGAACGCTATCGCATATGCGGCGATCAATAGGGCGATCGACTGGAAGAGCATCGCGAGACGGTCTGAAACACTCTGTTGCATCGTATTTGACAAGGCTGTGATGGTATTCGTAACGCTGCCGATCGAGATGGCGTCGAGTTTACTGACGGGTTGACTGAACAGCGAGGACATATATGATAGTCGTAGGGATGATGATGCCTTCAAGCTGATCATGCGGAAGGAGAGCATGTAGATGTACGTCAACACAAACTTGCCGATGAACAGGTAGACGAGGTACAAACTGAGATCGTCAGTAAAGCGCCGATAATTCTTGACAATATTCAGCCTGCCTATTCTTGTTGACGGTCGACTTGAAGCGGGACTCTGTCACGTCGGAATCGGGGAGAAAATACGCGTTGAAATCTCCGACGAGGTTGCCAAAGATAATGTTCATCAATGGTAAGGCCTGCGCTTGTCAGAACATCTAATTCAAAATGAAAAGCAAAACCTACTATCCCGGATCCCATCGCGCATCCAAGACCCAGTATCATAAGAAGCCAGCCATAGTTGCCGGTGCCGTAGGAGAGGATTCTCTAGCCTTTGTCAATTTTGAACAATTAACCAAGCAGAGAATAGAGCCGGTCGAACCATACGATGTAACTCGCGAAGAACGGCGGCTTTAGGCCCTCTTCGCTCTCTGAT
The DNA here is from genome assembly GCF_047715735.1 of Aspergillus multicolor. Taxonomy (NCBI): domain Eukaryota; kingdom Fungi; phylum Ascomycota; class Eurotiomycetes; order Eurotiales; family Aspergillaceae; genus Aspergillus; species Aspergillus multicolor. The sequence goes on along the minus strand of NW_027395967.1, from coordinate 425,594 downwards.
TTGTTGTTTTCTTCCTTGCTTGTCTCGGCCTTTTCTGCCGGGGGCTCCTGCATCTCGATCGCTTCCGGCGGAGGCGTAGCCTTGGGCTCAATCGCCGAAGTGTTTGCAGGCCCGTCCATCATAGATGGCCATGTATGATAAGCGGCTAGCTCTTACTGCGCGAAATGGCTGAAATGTTCTGATATATGACGCGCTGAACATTAGGCAGACGTGTCAGCAACCGAATTGGTTGAGATGCGGCGACCGTGACTCAGTGGCCGTCCTGGCGCCTTGGCGATTGGCTGACATTGGGTGTGTCGTACGGGACACCGTGGCTGTGGCATGCTGACTGCAGTGCGAAGGACAGATGTCAGATACGAGATGAGGCTGAGATGATCTTGGAGCGATGCCAGTCGATGATGTTGAGAAGAAAGCAGAGGTTGAGAGTGGGGGTGTGGGTGATGAAAAGTCGCGTTCATGTGACGCGCCCGGCTTCCTAACAGAGAAGGTGCGACCAACGCCTAGCCTGGCCGCCTGTGGGAGTGGGCTTCCAAGACCGGGGTTCTGTAGGAATGGAACTCACTAGAATATCTGAACTCGTTATCATTGATGATTGTGTTCTCCATGGCACAATAAATCTGTCGTCAGGAATCTTGGTACATAGAGGTCAGATATTTGGAAGCTCTCATTGCAGGTATATATTCTATTGATGCTAGCAGTAAGGGCCAACTATCGTTTGTAAACAGCGTTATTATGTGATTACTGGTAACACATGACGATTATGACGTTTGAAAGCTTAGAAAGAGAGCTAGGAGATCTTTGCTCATAGAACGTTATGACTAGTGATACTGACAAATCAAACGCCCATAAAAACTCTTAGTAGAGTTGGTCATAAACTATGGAGGAGAAAGGAAACAAAGGCAACTCGCAACTCCAGATCTCTGCAAGGTCCGGCAACGTGACATATACTATGACTTTTGATCGTGGGCCGTCATCGTTCACCCAGCCCATAGGCACTATTTACACTATAGATTGCCCAAGTGACTGCACTGCTTCACAATTATCTCCTCCAAGCAATTAGTGCCTATGAAACTGTTTCGGCATCAATTTACTAAGCCGAATCTCAATAGAACTTCTCACTATAAACTAGTAGACAAACCGCCACAAACAAACTATCAACTACGGAGTAGACGTGGCATGTATAACGACCTCAAAGCTACCCTGAACATCAGCAAGCCGCGCCGTACGGGCATAAGGGAAAGTACCACAAAAACCTCAGTTGATCACCGATCACGCCAGCCACAGGATAGGACAACCTTAAAAAACAAGCCTCAAAACGGGAGCTGACCAGCGGCACAGTGACAGCACCCAAGGTCCGTACCCACGCGAATGCGCCGATCGTCATTCGCCACCGCGAACGCCAGATCTGATGTATCTGTACTGGCACGGGGAAGGCAGGTTCCGGATTGCCGGTTGGGAGGAGGCGCATTACACCCAACTGATCATTTCAGATTCCGAAATCCGCGGAGTTAAGGCGAGGGGGAAGGTACGGGTCTAGATCAGGTGGAGGAAAGCACTGATACTTAAGCTAAGGCAGTGCGCACAAAACAAGGTGAACTAAAGTTGCTGCCCAGGCACCAGATGCATTCCTGCGCGTTTCAGGTATAGTTCGGTGCTCTAGCCTCTACCATACTTGGGGCCGAAGGAAGGTTGAATGCCGTTCCGTGGTGTTTCAGGAGTCGAAGCCTATGAGGGTCCAGGACCTGGAACCTGGGCCCTGGGCCGCTTGGAGCGGTTGGAGCGGTTGGAGCGGTTCGAGGGCTATGACTGCCCAGGGACCATAGCTTACCAGCAGGCAGGGGTCATAGGCAGTCAGTACACTGCACAGAATGTTGTAAACAGAAGAACTCTTTAAAAAGGCAAGTAGATGTCCGGGACAGTCATTCTCCCCCTGAAGATCAGGATACTATCCGGTGCTTGACAGCCTCCGATCGGCCGTACCGGCAGTCTCCGACCCAGCAGGTCTCCACAAAAGTACCACGAAAGCCTCGATTAGAACGAAGCTTATCCTCATTACAAGTGTAGATCCCATGTGCAGCCTGACATGTATCTCCGCCGTTGTCCCGGGTTGTTAGGGCTAGGCTCCAGGGTTGCTGAGGTGACACAGAACGGCAACCACCCCCACGCCCCCCTGTCAGGCCCAGATTGCACGACTCAAGAGCAAGTACAGTGATTGGACAGAAACCAAGGAACCGAGATATCGCCATCGCGTCCCGGTGGCCTGTGCCCCTGGCGGCCAATGAGAGCGGATAGCCCGAATCCTCCAGTAGAGACTTTCTTTGTTCAAGATCTCATAGCACTCGATCCATCAGTTCGCAGCATCGACACTGAATATCCCGGCGCGGTCCGAGTGCCATGCCTGTCCTTTAATATCCTACTATCGGGACCCTAGTCCTGATCCGTGGGAATCTCACTCCAGCTTCGAGCAACCATGTCCCCAGATGGCCTCCGACAAAGAATTCCTAGAGCAAGCGATAACCTCCATCATCAACCCGATCCTCATGGGAATCACATCATTCCATGTCCTAGAGCTGCTGTTCTCCATCTTCCTGACCTTCGAGCGCCGCCAGGGCCTCTACTTCTGGAGCATTCTAATCTCAACCCTCAGTCTGGCGGGCTACGCCATCACCTCTTTGATGCGATACGACACGACCGACGAGACCATCCTATTTGCAAGTGGCGCCGGGTTCGCCATCGCCTATCCGACACTCATCACGGCACATATCCTGACCCTGTACTCGCGTCTGAATCTCGTCCTGCACAGCCGGCGGCTCCTCCGCGGTGTTCTGGTGATGATACTCGCGACATCGGCCCTCTCGGTCCCCACGCAAATCACCGTCGCGACAATGTTCTCGGCGTTGCGCACGGAGCAGCTCTATCGCGCGGAGCATCTCGTCGAGCGGACGGTGCTTTCCATTTCCATGGCCCGTGAGTTCGTCATCTGCGGCATCTACATCGTGCAGGCGTATCGCAGCCTCCACCCCATTGCGCAGGCGAAGGGAAAGGCCGGATGACGCGTCCTAGTGCACTTTATGGTGGTGCAAATTCTTGCGATTGCCATCGATATTGGGTTCATGGTACAAATGTACATGAATGCTGCAGTGGTTGCTGGGGGTTACTGTGCGGTGGCGTACGGTGTCAAGCTAAAGATGGAGTTTGCGGTGCTCAATTCCCTCGTCTCGCTGCTCAAGAGTCCGGTTGTGTTTAGTTCGCGGTCGGGGTTGAATGGGCAGGAGAGGGGCGGGCTGAGTCTGAACATAGAGCTTGCAAATCGTCCGGGGGCCGATTTGCCGCGGTCATAGATTAATGGTTTGGAGTGATTTGTCTCATGTATATTAGCGTGTATCATTTCTAGTGGCAGTTTGCTTTGACTCAGTTCGTTATAGACGCAAGCGAGCAGACAATCGGTGCTTGGTTTTGGCCGTTGGGACTATGGTTTCCAGCTTCTAGACCCGTCGGCCCCTAGGTAGACGAGGGTAGCGTGCTCACGATGCCCATGGGACATTAAACCTCGATTGCGATAAGGAAGTTTCCACCATCGAACTGCGTGATACGCTCCCCGTATACACCCCACTGGTTCCTTAGGGCCCCAACAATTTTAGATTTTGCATGGTTGTCCAGCCCCCTCCCACACTTAGCGGTATGTGGCCGGCCCACCTATTTTGTTTGAGGAATGATGCTGGATCTGACGCTTTCTTTACCCATAAGGGTGCTCTACAAAGGTATGCTTAGGAAGATCCTTAGGAAGGCCAAATATCTAGTAAGGGATACAAGGCTTGTAGAGAACAACGGGTCCTAGGAGGCCTAGCGAGTCAGAGAGGTTTATTATCTAGAGAAACCCGTTATTTAGAGAGCTCTGGCCTTTAGATAGGTCGACACCAAGGTAGATACGTGCTTGGAAAGGTGCTTACGGAGTAAGCAGTCACACGTATGTACGGATACCAGATTTACTGGACAAATAACATGGGACCACCAAATTAGAGGGGAAGACCGGTTTCAAAATAATGAGATCGGCGGGCGAGAGAAACCGCAGTAATTAGGCTCTTCCTGTTTATCGAATCGGCCACGGAGTATAGCGATGCACGTATATCCAGTTTTGATCACCGCCGTTGCAGATCAGGTCAGAGCGCTAATCCTGCTCGGCCTGACACCTGGGCAGACAACCCGGCCTAGTTAAGGTGAATTTCTCCCAAAGACGCAGGGTAGCTTAAGCACAGCCGTTAACCCGAAATTACCGTAGAGACCTGAGACATATGCATGGATCGACCACAAGTACCGAGTCCACGCCATCATACCCCCACGGCACATGTTCCGCCACCCAATCAAAAGAGCCGCCAACAATCCTTCGTGATCCTTGTGGCACATCCTACCAGTATAGACTTTCTTTGTTCGACCCTCGCTCAGCTGGTATTGGCCGGTCCACCCGTTGACCCCCTTGCCGGCCACAAAAATAGGTCCGCGCCCCTGGTCGGTCATATAAAGGTTAAGTAAATCCGGCTCCCGTCCATCTATCCGCGGGCAGCAGACATCACACTCTAGGCTGGACGAGACTATGTCCTTTGACTTCCATACGCGCCGCCTAGAGGCTCGAGACCCACTGGCCAACAACCTTGGGAACCCATGCCCAACAGAAACATACGATCCGTACGAGGTCGCTCGCGTCGTCGGGACCTGGTCGCTCCTCAGCGTCGCCGCATACAACGTCATCGAGCTATGTCTAGCAATCTCCCGAACCTTCGAGCGCAAGCACGGGCTATACTTCGTCTCGATTACCGTCGCGACATCCGCACTGGCAATGTATATACTCGGCTGCGCGATGTTATGGGGCGACCTCTACACCCAGGTGGTGGGCGACTACACCTACACAGTCTCGTGGCCCTTCATAGGCACGGCGCACATCGTGGTCCTCTACTCGCGCCTGTACTTGGTCCTGCACAGCCAGCGGGCTCTGCGTGCGGTGTTGATTTTCATCATTGTGACTTCGCTGCTGTCGGTGCCGATGCAGCTGGTCGTCCCGCTGCTTGTTGTGGGCGGGGCGGACCCCGTGGATCTGCTTCGCGATATCGTGAACTGGACTCAGACGGTTGTTCTCTTTGGCAGTATGGCTCGCGAGCTCATTATTGGTGGGGTCTATGTTGTCCAGGCGTATCGGTATTTCCATCCGATTGCTCAGGTCAAGGGGAAGAAGGGCAGGAATGTTTTGGTCAATGTTATCATTGTGCAGGTTGCTGTACTGGTTTTGGACGCGGGGCTTATAGCGATGTGGTTTACTTGGGCAGGTGTTATGAATGGCTTTACGGCGTTTATGTATAGTGTGAAGCTGAAGATGGAATTTGCGGTCTTGAACATGTTGGTGACATTGGTGAACAGTCCCATTGTGCTGGGGGGGTTGGACGGGTCGGATGAGGAGAGCGGAAGTGGACGGATGACCCTGAATCTTCAACAGCTGAGCAGTAGAGCGCGAGAATAGATCCTTTCTGGCATTGGGATTAGTGTATTGATAGAAATAAATAACTTAATCCTCCTCGATCCTTGCGTTGGTCGATCGTTGTTTGTGTCGCCCTGATCCGTAGCTAGCCCTAAGTACCGCACTCGGAACCCCGAGCTCACCAGCCCTACTCCGCGACCTCAAGCCCCAACCCAACTCCGGTTCCCATCAATATTGAAGAAAGCCGAGACATAGCTATGCTGGATACTTTCGTAAGCACGCACCGATGTTATTGAAACAGCTTTGAAATCATGGGCTGCCCTTTGAAATCTCGGAACCTGCTTTGGTATCACGGAACCTGCTTAACAATCATGCCATTATAGCAAACCACCAACCATGGGTGATGCTTCAAGTGCCCATTGAGGACATAAATACCTCGCAAAACCCCGCTGCAGTCAGAGCTCATCAGTCTATCCAGATACATCGCAATTCAAACTTCAAACAACCTTCTACTCGCAGCTTAAGCAGCATAAGCCCAAGTCAACCCTCTAGCAAAATGCCTTCCTACGTTGTTACCGGTGCCAGTCGTGGCCTTGGAGTATATCTACCCTCCCATTCCCATCCTACTCCTCTCCGATCATCTCTGCATTTTCTAACTATAAGCTGAACAGTTCGAGCTCGTCCGCCAGCTCGCCGCCGACCCATCCAACACCGTTATCGGTCTCGTCCGCAACAGAGCCGCCGCAGATGCAAAGGCCCAAGCCCAGGGCCTCACCTCCGTGCACTTTGTTGAGGCGCAGTATACGGACCTTGACTCTCTCAAGGTATGTCTCCCTTCCTACTATATAGTTGACTGATAAAATAACTAATCGGGATACGGTCTAGGCCGCAGCAGAAACAGTCAAGGCCATCACCGGCGGAACGTTGAACTACCTCATCAACAACGCCGCATTCATCGCGGAGGCCACCGAGTACAAAACGCTGGGTGATTTGTACATTACCATTCCCTCTTCATTCCCTCTATAACCCTACCCTTCATTAAATACCGTCCTCTAACTGTTTCCCGCCCAACCAGTAACGAAAATTTCCCAACCCTCGAATCCGACCTCCAAACCTCCTTCACAACCAACGTAATCGGCGTCATAAAAACAATAACGGCCTTCCTCCCGCTCATTGAAGCCGTGCCCACCGCCCCAAAAAAAGTAATCGCCATAACAAGCGGCATGTCGGACCTAAACCTAATCAACGACTCGGGAATGGCCATCGCAGCACCCTACGCTATAAGCAAGGGCGCGCTCAACGTCGCGGTCGCAAAGTACAGCGCTCGCTATAAGAAAGATGGGATTTTGTTTATGGGCGTGTGCCCGGGGTACACTGCGACCGAGCGGGTTAGTCAGGAGGTTGCTGATGAGGATAAGGAGGCTGTGGAAGCGATGGGTGAGGCCGTTGCGAGGTATGCGCCGGGTTTCAAGGGGATTATTAGCCCTGGGGAGTCGGTTACTGCTGTGCTGGCTCTGGTTCATAAGGCGTCTGTTGAGAATGGCGATGGGGGCGCGTTTGTGTCGCGGTTTGGGGATAAGAAGTGGTTCTAGATCATTCAGTGGGTGAGAGTAGTTGGTTTATATCTAGGTCTAGGTCTAGCTATGTTGTTAGGTATGTGTTGCTACATGAAATTTAGGAATTTTTGAACTATAAATAGATATTTTGATTCAATTCGCACATCGCACATCGAACAGCAAGTACCTATGATACTGGCTGCAAATCAGTGAAGGCATCTAACTTTATCACCCTTAGGGTTGAAAGAGCTAGCAGCATCACGCTCCGAATGTGTTGTAGAGGACTGCCGAGTATGTCCTATATAAGTCTCAATGGCTCCCTCTACTAGAACCCGCCCCTTGGCATCATATTCGTAATATCGTCATTTACCTTGTCCGCAAACGCCAAGAACATGTTCTTCGGCAGATATTGTCCAGGAACTTCCCAGAAAGGCCGACCGTCCACATCCATCATGGCCTCACCTGCATGTTTGCCTTTCATTCCGTTCTCATAGGGTGGCCCACCGCACGCTCGCCGGAGTGTTTGGCAGCAATACTGGAATAAAGGTACCGAGTCGCCGGTCGGAAATTGCTTCGGAAGACTAATCGTTTGCCGTCAAGGTCCCTCCTTCTGATATCGTGGTAGACCGTAACTATCTGATCCAGGAGATCCCATTCGCGGTCGATGATGCGGATCTTAAAGTCCATATCCACCTATAGTCAGAAAGTCCCAGGCATCCGGGTGAGCGGTCCGGCACATCCGGCACGATGACAATCTTCCCGGCATCGATATACCTCTGAATGAAGACCGAGATCAAAAGGCCGTTCTTGGGGGAGAATAACTCGGCGCACCGCTTTCTGCCATAGATCGCGTCGATTGTTGCTTGGCCGAGTTCGTGCAGGAAAAGACGCGTTGTTTGGATACGCTCTGCCTCGCACCGCCCCCGTATCAGGCACCAGAGGCAGTCGGGACGTTCTGAGTGCGCCGCGTTGCTGGCCTTGATCAGCTCGTCGCAGAAGGCAGATTGTTGGGCCAGAAGAGGGGGTTGCTTCTCCTGCTCGGTGTTTATCATCGTAGAGTCCATCTCGCGAGTGGTAAGAAGTCGCTTGGACGGCTGATGTGCTTTGACTTTGATGTGCTTCGACTTTGATGTGCTTCGACTTTGATGTGCTTCTTGATAGCTGCAGCGTTTTTGACTAGAGATGGAATTTTCTCTCCGGTTCTTGCGATGATCAGGAAGGAGAAATGCCATATTCACGTGGACAAAGGGCAGAAACGGATCCCCCGGAATGACCCATTAAATCCCATGGTATCTTTCAGCTCATACTCGCGGCCATTCTACCGCTCTTAACATCCGTGACATTATAGAGATAGAACAGCAGTTGTTGAGGACACGAAAGAATCCCAGAGCTTGAATGTGCACCCAGCACCCAGCACCCCCAGTAAGTGGAGACTCAAGCACCTTCGGCTAATCGGCTCAATTAGTTCAGCAATCCACTCAATAAAATACTGATGCATGATTGGACAGCAAGATCAGATACCAAGGGTTAAGCTTCAGCCGATTTCTGCCTGTTTTCTTATTGCTTTTGAGGCTCTCCATGCAACCTCAAGCCCCCCCTACGCAGACCTAATCGGACCATTCATTCAATATGCGACATACCGAAGACCCAACCATCTTAACAGCAGCCTTCTACCTACCCTACTTGGAGAAAAGGCAATAAAACTCCCCTCTTCGACGACGTCTAACGCGAGCAGATCTTGGCGTTGCGGGTCGGCAGGTAAGCCCCAACAATCAACAACCCAGCAAAGCAAGGATACTGCGTGACGTTAGCACCCGCAGGCTCTTGTCCCTGTGAAGGAAAAGTGCGTATCGTTGGTACAATGCGTGCGAGCAGATGATCAAGTATTACTGGTCAGATGCGGGATATGCGCTTGAGCTCACGGGCTGGGATACTTATTCAATCTTCGAGCATCAGATATTGGGTGATGCAAGGGTAGGGAAGGATATTAAAAAGGTGGGAGCTGCTCGTCACCTTGTTGAAATCCGGACTAAGAGTGAGGATGAAGGCAATAGAGACGACTAATAAGCTGAAATGACACAACTGTAAGAATAATAGTAGCTTGATATATATATATATATATATATATATATATACTAATCACAGAGGGCATGTTTTCAAGTTTGTTCTGGAAGGCAAATGTGGAGACGAGCCTGGCGCTGAGATCGCAAGCCCTAATTTTCTTTGCGGCTTTCACCCATCTGAGCTTGACATTGTGACTCCGGCTCTCATCGCCTTGCAACTTGAGTCTTGAGCGCATGTCTACGCAAAGCCTTGAAACCTGATTTTGTAGCCTCGACTCTAGCTATATGATGCCTGGCAAAAACGCTCGAGGTCCCGGTGCTGAGTTTTTGCAGGCTCACTGAAAACTGCCGGTGCCTTTGCAGTTGAAATGAGTCCGAATTGCCACTGGACATTCGGAAGTATATATCGCTCCATCAAATTTTCTTCCGTTAGGTTGGGGTTAAAATAACAATACGGACAAAACCGATCACATTCAAATCGAACTAGGGCTAAATCACGAGTGCTACAATCCTCGCTACTTAAACTAATTAGTACGCAGTTTAGTCTATTCAAGGGTAAAAAGCGGGAGAGGAAGCTCCTGTAGCTCTTTCTACGATACAGTAAATACTAGCATAAGCCCTGATGTCCGAGGCGAGGCGTCAACGCTGCATACAAGCTCTTCCCTTGTTGAAGCCCTAAGAGAGCGCCGTAGGTACTCACCTGGACTCTCGGCGAGCGAAACAAAAAAATCACGAAAAGTTTTTTTGTCTCTCCGAAAAGTTGCTCCATCAACTGTTAAGGCTACAATCTCGTTGATAAAGTACAGATGAGATTGACAGAAGGTACTGTAGACTACATAGGGTCCAGGGTAAGGGTAGTTTACTTCGGAGTCCTGATCATATAAAGAGCGAATCCCAGCCACCCGGTTATCCCTCCAATAATGCAGATATCTAATCAAGACAAAGGGCAGGCAGCTAAGAGTAAATCTGCACAAGCAATCTCGGCACACTTGTCTTGCATGAATTAGGACTCCACCTGTCTATCTAGCCGCTTTACCCACTCTTATCACCAACCAGCACTAATCCAACAGGTGGAGCCCCGCGGCTAACCTCGGAGTGGACCCGCAATTCCCATAACCTAACAGTTATCTAATAGATCGAAGCCTCAAGCTTCCCATTGGCATACAGCGTGCTATGCTTGAATTTTTCTGACAAAAATCTCTGCGTTCCCTTGCAAAAGCTTTACAATTAACAATTACCTTTATCATCCTCGATTCAACAAAGATAAGGGATCTTCCCCGTAATCCGTGGCTTCCGTCGCGTGCAGAGCTGGCCGAGTTCCGGGGTTGCGGCGTTTTAAGAGCTGCTCTTGATCCACCGCGTTGGAGAGATTTTTCTTCTTTTTTCCTTCTCGAAGACTCGACTTCCGTTGCACACGCTCTCAGATTCAGAAACGGCGTCATGAGCCCCGACAAGGTCACCCCCCTCCCCGGTCCCGACCACATGGACACCGAGTCCGGCTGGGAGCAGGACGTGAAGGAGAAGGACCAGCCGCCTCAATATGCCGACGCGTTTGGCGACGAGAGTAATGCGGAGGTCAAGTACAAGACCATGGAGTGGTGGCAGACGGGAATGTGTATGCGCACCGCACTTGAGACTTCAAAACGCGTCAACGATGTCAATTTCTAATGCCATAGTGCAGTCATGATCGCCGAATCTGTCTCGCTGGGTGTCCTTTCTCTCCCCAAAACCCTTGCACAGCTGGGTCTCGCGCCGTACGTCCCGCCAACCCCCAAACCACCAAAAAATCCTTTATACTGACAGCAGTTTGCAGCGCCCTCATCCTAATCATCGGCCTCGGCCTCCTCGCCACGTACACCGGCTACACAATCTCCCAATTCCACCGACGCTACCCGCACATCCAGAACCTCGCAGACGCCGGTTTCATCCTCATGGGCCCGTTCGGGCGCGAGCTCTTCGGCATCGGCCAGCTCCTCTTCTCCATCTTCATCATGGGCTCGCACATTCTCACATTCTCCGTCATGATGAACACAATCACCGAGCACGGGACCTGCACGATGGTCTTCACGACCGTCGGGTTCGTCATCTGCATGGTTGGCTCGTTGCCCCGGACAATGAAGAACATGACGTACATCTCCTGCGCCAGTTTCGGGAGTATCTTTACGGCGGTGATTATCACGATGGTGGGCGTGGGTGTGCAGGGCCGGACATCGACTCTCAAGGCGACGATTGATACGGATTTGTTCCATGCGTTTACGGCCGTTACGAATATCGTCTTTGCGTACTGTGCGCATGTGGCGTTTTTTGGACTCCTTGCGGAAATGCGTGAGCCCAGGGATTTCCCCAAGGCGCTGTATATGCTGCAGACGTTTGAGATTATCTTTTATACCGTTGCTGCGGTCGTCATTTACTATTATGCTGGCCAGACGGTTACGAGTCCGGCGTTGGGCTCAGCGGGACCAGTGCTGAAGAAGGTGGCGTATGGGATTGCCATTCCGACGGTATGTCTGCCCTCTCTTACTATCCTCATCTTTCTAGCAAGGGTTGCCAACTGACAATGGTGATTACTAGATCGTCGGCGCCGGAATCGTCAACGGGCACATCGGATTGAAATACATCTACGTGCGACTGTTCCGGGGCACGAACCGGATGCACGGGCGGGACTTCGTCTCCGTCGGATCATGGGTTGCAATCGGGCTGTCATGCTGGATCATCGCGTGGATCATTGCAGACGCGATTCCCGTCTTCAGCGACCTGCTCAGTCTGATTAGCTCGCTGTTTGCGAGTTGGTTTAGTTATGGCCTTGGAGGCGTTTACTGGCTGCATCTTAACTGGGGACGGTATTTCTCCAGCCCGCGCAAGATCTTCCTTACGGTGCTGAATGTTTGTATTGTCTTGATTGGAGGATGTATGGTGAGTTTATCCTGAGTTGTTGCAATTGGGGATGGATGGAAAGCTGACAGTTGTTGCAGTGTGGACTCGGTCTCTATGTCTCCGGCAAGGCCATTCATGATGATGCGAGCACGAACACTTTCTCCTGCGCTAATAACGCGGAGGTATAATGTTGATGAGGACCTGGACGACCATAAATAGATAGATTTAATGCATATGTGTTGTTTGATGTGAGATGATTCAACTGTGCTCGCCGGTTTGTAAACCATAATCTTTGACTAGGTTCCTAGAGGTAGAATCTTCGTCACTCAATGTCGAAGGCCTCCCGGCCTAGTCCAGACGCTGAACAAGTTAGGGCTACGCTTATACTGCTAGATAGAACAGTCAACCCGCTGTCATGACCTAGGTAGATGTCTAAAAAGAGCTCGCTGCGCTCGCAAAAAGTGCAAAAAACATACAACAGCTGGGATTCGCATGTGGTCATTCGCCATACTACCAACCAGCCGGCATGTGGCCTAAATGTAATCGGGTGAATCCCTTCCGATCGGGCCGACAGGTCGGCTCTGTCGTCAAGTAGTTCTTCAGTTGGGAGCATATAACAGTATTCTCGGCGCAAACAATGATGGCATCAGATATTGCGGGAATTGAAAGAATGGTAGCAAGGAATCCACGATTTTCAGACTGACTTATCCATTCCTCTTGTTGATAAGACACCTCATGCCAACATATAGCCACCTTGGAGGCCCCCTAGTGGAAGAGACGGTTGCATTTCATTTCACGGAGATTTATTTAATCACTTTTGCCTCTCTCTCCAATCAGGGATGAATTAATAATGGTGCCGGGCACACAGGGTCCGATGCAGATCGCTCTGATCAGCCAGTAATATCGGGCTACTCTATGAGTAACAATGAGCAGTCCAGAACAATGCTGTGAGATTATCGATTATCTTGCAAGAAGTATCCGGCAAGAAGTATTTAAGTAGAGTTAGTATTCTTATGATGAAATAGATCAATATAATAGCTTTCATCTGATCAATCAAGCTGTTTCCTCCCCAAATCCGATCATCTACGAAGCGCGATGTCTTCTTTAAGCGACCTTCTTAAGATTGCAGCCCCAGTTCGCGCATTTGCTCTGAAAAATTACAGCGTTACTGCTCATCCAGACGAGGTGCTTCAAATCCCCTCGCGAGACGAAGGACGCTTCATTCGAATTCATGCTTATAACACGCTCAACAGGGCTACCCCTTTCCCCGTCCTCGTCAACTTCCACGGCAGCGGATTCGTGAACCCTCTACACGGAAGTGACGACGAATTCTGCAGATACATTGTGGAAAAACCGTTTTTGCAGTTCTAGACTGCTCCTATCGACTCTCACCAGAATATAAATTTCCAGCTCCCGTCCATGACGCTGAAGATGCAGTCCACTGGGTCCATTCACAACCTGAGAAATTCGACGCTTCCCGGCTCTCGATCTCCGGCTTCAGCGCAGGTGGCATCCTCTCACTGGTTCTTAGTTCGGTGATCTTCCCGCAGGGGACTTCTAAAAATGTCCTCGCTGCCTATCCTCCTACAGACATGATTCAAGGGGAACACGGAGAAGATTGCTCCCGATACGTCGATAGATCCTGCGCCCGTCGGGCTGTTAGATGCTTTCATACAATGCTATTATGCGAATCCCGAAGATGTGAAGAGTGCCTTCGCTTCACTGGCTGTGATGCCGGCTGAGAAGTTCTCAGGTAGGATCTTTCTTGTCACTGCTGCTTATGATCGACTCTGCCTAGAAGGGAAGCCGCTTGGGGATAGGTTAAGAAATGAGACGACTAAGCATGTTGAGATGCACCGGTATGAGGGTTGTGAATATGCGTTTGATGAGGCGTACACGAAGGGATCTGTTCAGGAACGAGCAAAGGATGACTTCTATGAAAGAGCAGCAACGTTCTTGACTGAATAAACGTTCCCCCTGTTGTCCAATGCATCAATAATAATTATATTCCTTAAGTTTGAAGCCCCAGTGGTCCAACGAATGGTTAGCCAGTAACGACTCAATGTTAACAATTGTACGCATGCCGCCGACTGCTGACTTCAAAGAACAAGGGAAGGTAACCATTCTGCGATGAATATATGTACCGAGGTAAGAACTGCCATCACGATCTATGTACTCAAGCTGGTATGATGTGCCGCCCCGGGGCACTCGCAGAACAAAGAATAGTCAGTTTGGCATCTGGTAGCAAATTCTCCATATTCCTTAACGCTGTATTTGACCAGCGTGTTATCATCTTCATGATCATCTGCTATGAGTACGACAGCCTGCAGAGCAGGCAAGATGGATAGGGCCATTGAAGAAGATAGGTTCCAACCTTCCCACTCTATATCCTCGACAAGAAGATTCCTGAATGAAGCAAGGGAGTTCTGGTATGATAGACCCCGAGGGCAATCGGAGGTGGACACTCCTCCAATGGGAGCCTTGTCTCTAAGGGTCTCGAGCTAAAATCCACCCCCAAGAGTGCATCAAGAGAGCTCAGCGGACGAAGAAAACTGGATTGCCTGTAAGCTGATATTTCCCTGTCATCATCATTACTGTCATTATCTTCTTCAATCTCATCAACGACTTCCCCCCCTTAGCGTCGTCGAATTTCTCCCACAATGCAGCTTCGATGACTAGTGCTGTAGGCCATGTGTACTCCCAAATCATTAATCGAAGCTCCGTTTGAAGGGGGTTGAAGTCGATCCGTGGAGCATTTTCCTGGTCTCCTAGTCTTCGGCGTTTGCGGCGAACTGTTTCATCTCCATCAGAGGTGCTATTCCTAAGATACGGATCATAAGTGCATTGGAGATAGTCCAACCAGAAACGCAAGCAGCTGTGGGGGATCTTGCCCGGTCCGTTGTAGGTGGGCTATTCAAGGATTTCTTTCCGTAGCCGCATGATCTCCAGTAAGCGAGCGGTGTCGGACAGAACTTCCTGGTTGGCGGAGGTATCGTTTCTTGTATGAACCGGGACAGGGTTTCTATATTCAACGTGCTCAAGATGGTATGGTGGCAGGCACGAGCGAATTCGGTATATAGTCAGGGCAGGCAAAACGACCCTCGTCCATGGCCTGCGACAACTGTCGACGCCGCAAGGTCCGCTGCACCGGGGAGAGGCCATGCCAAAAGTGCCAAGATATCAACCTCGTATGCTCCTACATCAGCATCTCGCGCAGAAAGGGCCCCAAAGGCCACAATTCCCATGTGCTGACTTCGCTGCGAATCCTCGGCGAGCTTCCACCAAGTACCGCCAGCTCGACGGGCAGTTATCCGCAGCAACAGACCTTTGCGGCTATGCCGACTCTGCCCTCCAGCTATGATCTCGAAAGCACAGCATCTTCCTCGCCGCCGCCCTGATTGACCGTTTCACACAACTCGAGTTCATCCGCAGATCATGCGACACAGCTCGGGCTGTCCTCTTCGCCGTCCGCTACCGCCAGTCGGCGCATCTCGTCGGTCCTCGGGGCACGCGTTGGGCTATTTCTACACCATCTGTACCCTATTATGCCGGTTGTTGACGGCTAGGCCATGGCCGACTGTGCCGACCCCGACGCGCTGCATCCACGAAGATACGCCCATCTGGTTGCATTATCGGTAGCGACTCACCTCCAACTCAACCTGAATACTGGGGAACCCAAGCCATCAGATGACAATCTCATATCCGGGCATGACCTAGTTCTCGAGGCACTCGGTGCACTCTGCGAATATGACCCGTTGGAAGAGCCCCATATGGATACCGTGCTCACCATGTTTTTCCTTTTCTGCGCTTACGGCAACTTAAATAAACCTGTCTACGCGTGGCATTACCAGACCCAGACGATATCAATTTTGCAGATACTAAACTTGGAAAAGGAGGAAATATATGCTCGTTTGTCGCTTGCAGACGTAGAGGCCCATCGCCGGGTCTTTTGGCTGGTTCTTATCACCGAACGGTCAGTCACCTCAGGCCACGCAAAATATACAGCCAGACTCGCTGACCAGTCGATACAGTGCATATGCGCTGCAGATCGGCCGGCCGGTCATGCTCAGATCCAGCATCCGCAACCCTCTGTGCTAAACTCGGAGTCCCCGGCGCTCCTATACGGCTTCGTGAGCCTTTTTTCCCTGTTTGAGCAAATGGTCCCGGACTTTTACAGCTGGAGCAACATGGACTCGTTGAATGGGCTTCAGGATTCCCCCGCAATTAATTCCATGTACCGGTCCATCTCAAACCCCCCGGCGCTCTTGGCCGAAGTGTCGGACGCCCACCAAGTTGATTATATTATCAGCCAGCAGTGGCTGCTGGTGTGCCTCTGGAACTACCACATGAATATGTATCCGTGTCAAGGCCGGGACTCGAGCAGTCTCTTGCTGATCCACGTCCCGCTGATGGCGGGAAGATGCGCGCTGGCGTGCCTCTCCTCTGTGTCTAGGCCGTCCGTTGATGCTCACGGCATTAGTGTAGTACGCTCCCCTTCTTTGCGAACCTGGTGATTCATCGCACGAGATCTAGGCTAATCACATCTCTAGCACAGGAACAAAAACTCTACGCACTTGGGAGGAGTTATGCGGGGCCGCGCCTTCCATTGACTGGAATCCGCGTTCATTACCACCAAACGCAGCGCTGCGGTGGATAAATAATCCGGAGGTTATCATAGGTCAATTGGAGAACCAGTGCCTGCATTTGCAGGATTCGCGATTCGCTATTAGGATTATCTTTGTATGTCTCCAGCCGTAGTTTATCAGGTAACTCGCTCTTCCAGGAGGAGAGTTGAGTATGAATAACAGTGAGGCTCTCCGACCGATTAGCTTGGAGCCTTTGGCTCAAGAGCGGAGATGCGGTAAAGTTTGAACTTCCATTGGTGGTATTCCAAACATGGGCCTTGCCGGATTCTTGTATGGCCATGTATCTTGATATCGTTGATAGACGCAACGTCGCAGTTAAAGTCATCCACAGTGCAAGGTCGTCCGAAGACAACGGCCGCGTACCTGCAGTCGCCCCTCTAGTTAGCCGTGACATTTCTGATGATGAGTCAGGATACGTGCTTGTCCGCAACTTCCAATGCCCACCATGAGCGCCGTCGAGACTCGCGTGAACCCTTAGAAAGTCCACGCCACTTTGACTCACGATGTAGTCCGATGACTTGAGCGGTTTTGAGTCCACCCGCCAGAGTTACCAGGCCGGCAGTGGGGCGGCCATTGAAAAGATGAAAGCTCCCTAGCAGCACACATATCTGTACTGCCTCCAGGCCTGACAAATCAATGATGGCCAAGAACTTTTGTTCGATTTGCATAAGAAGATCCCACGAAAGCTGCTTGAGACTATCTGCATCGGCACCCAGAGCGTTTAACGACCCGTAGTAGGCGCCCAGGCCAAGGGTTAACAGCACAAGCCACTGAAATCACTGTTCTCTCCTTCTGGGATCAGAGTGGAGGCCATTAAATTTTCGTAACGTTGTAGAAAGCTTTCCTCTTGAAAAACTGTCAGGAGGTTATGCTACAGTGACTAGCCGCGACAGGCCGGGAAAACCGAGGAAAAATAATACAACCCCAAATCTCATACCTCCACCATAGCGAATAGAAAAAACCTTTGACATCACAGAACTTGCCAATTTTGGCCGCTAAGGCGTACTATATCTCGAAAGAACAGCGCCTCAAGGGGGCTCCTAGTCTGCTTTACTGCTGGATCGCTTTGAATCATCAGACTCAACTGGTGTCTGCGCGTCATCACACACCATTCCATGGCACCTCGTCAGATCGCTTACCGCGAGCTCCACTTTCTCGTGATCGTTTTGGTGTGGTATATGACCCTGATTATGGTAGGATTGCTAATCCAAAGCCAACTATCATGCAGTAATATCCTTGAGAATACAGTGGGAGCATGTGTTACAATTTGCAAAATCAAGCGCCATGGACCGTGAAAGTTTCTATAAACGTTTATGGTAACAGCTACAGTCCTTTACTGACGTCGATGATATCCGAGCCCCGCCAGTGGGGAACAGTAGTCTAGGGGAGCATCTACATTGTCTTTTTATCTAAGCGTGACGCTACTACTGAGTTCTTTTCCGTACCTACAGCTACTTGAACGGAAGATAAGGATATATCATCTGGTTCCTCGACGTTTACTCTTGTTTGACAGCAAATACAATATTGAATCACATCACGAAACAACCTAGCCATCATAATGCCTGGTCCAGAAAACAATTACTATTATCGTGTTCCCGAGACAAAGGAAAATCGTGAGCATTGCCCAGCTATCAGACCGATCCGTCTCTTGCTAACCAAGTCCAGTTGACTGGGCGGATCTCGTCACCCTCGATCTCAGCCAGTATGAGGAGGCAGAGGGCAAGAAAGCGCTTGTCAAACAACTGGAGAAGGCTGTGCGGACCGATGGTCAGGAATCGCCATACTTTACCTGCTTCCCAACAGCAATTTCAACTGACCAAGCGATACCAAAAAGGGTTTTTCAGCGTCAAGAACTTTAATATCAGCCAGGACGAAATAGATCAGCAATATGCTCTAGCGCATGAGTTCTACGCGATGCCGCTTGAAGAGAAATTCAAATACTACGACCTCGGTGCTATCGAAAAAGGCGAGCATACCGGATACGAGCCTGCTGGACATCGCATGTAGGTCACTTATTGACTGAATAGTTCAAAGAGTGCGGGGACTAATTAGCAACAGCGTCGGCAACGGAATCCGGGACAACATCCAGAGATATCACATTCCAAAGTTTGACGGCCACCACCACGCGCAGCATCCTTCCGTGTTCGCCGACAATATCGCAACAATAGAGGCCTTCAGCCGGGTATGTCCCTTGATGATTCCGATGCATCCAGAGCACTAACCAGTATATACCTAGAAATGTCACACGGAATTAATTGAGAAACTACTGCGCCTATTTGCTATTCTCCTAGAGCTCCCGGAGGACCACCTGGTCCGCGACCACCGGTACGATGACCGTGGAGAGGACCAGCTGTATTATCTACACTATGCCGCCCGTACCCCTGAAGAGAATGAAAAAGCGGGGAACCACTACGGCCACGGCCACACGGACCTGGGAACACTGACGCTTCTTTTCCCCCAGCCTGTTGCTGGGCTGCAGGTCCAAAACTTGGAGGGGCAGTGGAAGTGGGTACGACCTGAGGATGGAAAGATCACTGTTAACGCCGCGGATTCCCTGACAGCCCTCAGCGGCGGGCTGATCAGGTCGAGCATCCACCGGGTGCGTGTGCCTCCCTCAGACCAGGCTCATTTTGACCGGTTGAGTCTGCTATACTTTGCACGGTATGCTATGCTGGGTAATTCGATCTAACAAATGCGATCTTACTGACGATGATGCGCAGCCCTTGTAACCACGTTGTTCTTAATCCCATTCAGGATAGTCCGTTACTCGCACGATTGGGGCTGCTGCACAATCCGTTCACAGACCTTGGTCTAGAGCTCAAGACTCAGGATTGGGTCAAGGTGCGGCAGTCACAGCAAAACCGCCGTAGATTGGAGGGCAAGCTTGCGGCAGATGGGACATACAGTTGTTTCCCAAGTTCACTCGAAATCCTGCCTGGGCTCCAAGCAAAATTATACAACTAAAGTCGGAGGGTAACAGTCTTGCGTGCATGGGATTTCCCGGCAGTAGTTCTCCCGTAATGTGAACGTTGATTACGTCGAGACTGGCTCTCCACCTTAAGAGAAAATTCTTTACTGTTCAATGAAAAGTTATTTGACTGACAAGCCCTTTTGAGATTGCATAATATGGCACTGATTAGAGGGGGGCTTGAGTCTAATCTATAGGGGAAAAAAAAATCATACTTCTTGGGCGGAGCAGGTCAACTTCTGATACAAGTGTAGCTCTTTCATGTGTTCAAGGAGGATACTATACACTGTCCCAATTACTGAATATAAGTTAACCTACACAAGGATTTCCCTCTTCCCACCTAACAATCTTGAGCTCTGCAGAAACGATGTCTTTTCTATTAAATCAGGAGTGCGTAAGCTTGACAACAATCAACTCTAACCAATAACAGTAAGCAGCATAAGTGACAATCATAGCAAACTTCGCATGAACATAGTTTTCAACTCTTGAGGACTCTCAGATGGTGCTGCAAGACCACGTTTGGAATAGGCATTGACAGCAACAACAATAATCGTGCTCTCATTAGAGACGCTGCATGCTTTTTCCAGCCCCTCGGCGTCGTCCACAAAGAACTTCTGCCTGTATGGCAGCCCCTGGACCAAGGAAACTATGTTATCCCTTTGTGTAGTTAAAGGATGATTGCCCGTTGAGGCATGAACCCCATTATATATCACAATATGGATGAGGTTCGGCGGAGAGATACCAGCCAGGATCGCATTGTTCCCAGCATGCATCATAAAGGACCCATCGCCGTCAACGCAAAAGACACGGCCAGAGGTAAACTTCATGGCCACGCCAAAGGCAAGGGCATAGGCATGACCCATTGCTCCGATGCAGAAGAAGTTCCGTGCAATAGAATCTTTGGCCATCTTTCGGATCGTGTACAACTCCCGGCTATTGCCGCCAAGGGACGAGATTGACGCGTCAGACGGGGTAATTTGCCCAAGCACACAGCGAATAGCACCTTCACGAGCGAGCGGAAGATTAGGCACCGCCCAGGAGATCCATCGTTCGATTTTAGTGTCAGCGGCTGTAATTGAGGGAGGAAACTTTGGCGACGCAATGTTCTCAGGCTCTGCAAATGTCTGTCGGGGCACGATCAAGGCGACAGGAGTTTTCTCCCCGAGTGATCTCACAACCAGCCGCGCAATGGTGTCTTTAATGATGGGTAGTGAATCTGAATCCAAAACTTCCTCATATGGCAAATTGTTAACTTGCAGGTTGTCTAACAGGCGTGGTCCGACAAGAACGTCCTGTAGTTCCTCTTTCTTGCCTGATCTTCCGGCCCACCCGATCAGCAGTAGCATGGGGATGCCAAACACTTCCTTTGCAGCTATTGACTGTAGCGGGTTCAACGCATTGGCCAGGCCAGAATTCTGCATGTATACCAGCGCGACACGGCTGGTGGACAAATAATAACCCGCCGCAAGAGCAACGGCAGCCCCTTCATTGGCGGGCACGATATGTTTCGACACGGGTTGAGTAGCAGAAAAGTATGTCAACAGGCCGCTCAGGTTCGTATCTGGTACCCCAAATGCAGTGTCGATGTCGTTTGCTAGGAGTGCCTCCTCGTAGAACTGACCAGGATCAAGACCAGGCATGTTGAGTGTTATGCCTTCGACAAAATCACGCTTTCAGTTTATCAAATAAGGATTGCAATAAAAGATTCTTGTGCTGGGATTCTATAGCACAACGTAGATTACCTATGTACCCATTAGCCAGGTTAGTGAGAGACTGCGTATGGTGGTTATGGTGGGCCTTGAGTGCATAACTTTTGGTTTTGATGATATTGCTCAGACCCACATACCCTATCAATTGAAATATTAGTGTTGTGGTGTCGTTTGTCTAGATGAATTTCTACATTCCTCAGCTATATTCGGCACTCACAGCGGGCGATAAAAGGCATCTCAAACAGTGCCTAGACTCGGAGTTCCATGATATTTGTTTTCCTGATGCTACGGTCACAGTCAAGCGATAAATAGGAGGCCCTTGGAAAGTGTATAATGGAAGCGTCATTAAGACTAATAGCAGTTTTTTAATACCTCTATGATCAAAACCTAGTCCACAACATTGGGTTACATATGATAATATGGACGTCATAGAATCTATTAGTGGGGCATCTTTTGGATACAAGCGTTACCTTGGTGGGCAAACCGCGAGTTTATGTCAAGTTTAACTGTGGGAAATAGAAAAGAGAAAAAAAAAAAATTCATCCAATATGATGATTCCTGGCAATTTCCAGAGAATCCTTTGTGTTCATTTTGGGGAGCGGCTCCTCTGTCAATCCTAAATGCAAGATATGACCGCTCGTCTGTCATCTGGCCAGCAACAGCTTACTCGTATCAATGCCACCTGCGCTTGGCTGTTCGAGAACCCTGCTGCTGAAGTCTTTGGACTTTTAAGCGATCCATGAGCTTGTTCTCAACATTATCCTTTCATTGACTTTACAATAATGATGTTGAACATGGAAAATCATGGCATATAACCCCGGTGTTTCACACTACTAGGGTACACACTACTTGATCTAACTTTTGTGTAAACGCCTTCACCTCATCCACCGTGTTATAGTGGACAAGACTGACTCGAATCACACCGTCATCTGGCCGCCCAAGCACGTCGTAGACTGTACGGGGAGACCAGCAATCGCCAGAAACTAACCGAAACGCCGAGGATTCATGAATTTCCTTGGCAATTCTGTCCGAGGGGACTCCGTTCACGGAAAAGCTGATTAGAGATACCCGAGCATTTGGATCCGCCGTTTTGGACCCGTATACAGTGTAAAGGTCACCGTTGGCGGTTAGGTAGTCTAGAAGTTGTGCCGCAATGAGCTCCTCATGAGCAATAAGATCTTTCCAGCCTATTTGATTGACGAGGTAGTCGGCGATTGGGATCAGGGCATGCTCGAGTTCGATGCAGCTGTTTCCCAGGCCCAGCTTAACGGCGAGGGCGTTGGAATCAAAGAAGTAGTGATTGAGACTGGTCAGGTAGCGCTGCTGCACACGCCGCCGGGCATAGATTTGTGCAATGTGTGGACCGAACACCTTGTACCAGCTAAAGACGTAGAAGTCGACATCCAATTCTTTCACGTCAATAGCACGGTGTGGCGCCCATGCTACTCCGTCAACGCATATCAGGGCCCCAGGGATCGTGTGAACGAGACCTGCAATTTCTTTGATAGGCTCAATCGTTCCTGTGATGTTGGATACGTGGCCGCAGCAGACGAGGCGGGTCTTGGGGGACAAAAGTGGCCGAAGGCTGTCCAGAGTAAGTTTGGGATCTCTATTGCTACCCATTCCACCGGCTGGCGTCCACCACTTGATCGAGATACCCAGACACTTTGCCAAAGCGACCCAAGCAGTAATACCGGCTTCGTGGCAGAGAACAGATACAATAATCTCCGCATCGGCGCTGAGTGAAGGATAGAGGGAGTTGGCAAGTGTCCGCAAAAGCCCTGTTGTGGAAGGTCCGAAAGCTTCCCGGTTCCACAGCTTGTTAGAAACGTAGGAACAAAGTCTAAGGACAAGCAATGTGTGGTTCAAGGTCAGGTTATAGAAGATGTGTCAGTGCTTAAATATCATACCTATCTCGTCTGGGTCAGCGTTCATGAATGAGGAGAGCTTCCGGAATTCTACAGTGCGTTTTGTAACATCTATTTCGCTCTTTGTATCGAGGCCTCGTAGATTCAAATGTGGAGAAGACATGATGTGGGCGGCACTATCGATAATCAATCAGCTATCAGATCTCGACAGTACTATATAGCAGCATATAGAGCCTATCCAGAAACACTCACCGCTCAATGGCCCCTTTATAGACCAGAGCTCCAGAGCCATTGTTCAGGCAGATGGTATCCTCAAGTAGGGCGGGAAATTGCTCCCGAACCGCACTCACGTCAAAACCAGGGGCAGCAGTAGAGATGGTCATAATTACAAAGAAAAGAAATAAAACGAATATCTGGACAATATATGCTCCGTGGAAGAGCCAATTCTACTTCAAGGAGATCTTAGGTTCTATATAAGCATATTAGTGCCTGTAATGTGATTATTAGTTGTGTTCTGTTGTAGTAGACCTATTTTATTCCAGCGTCAATTGAACCGCACCAAACCATCTTCGGCGCTCAACCCTCCGGTAGAAAAGAGTAACGGTTGCATAGTAAATTAAATGTACTTGTCACTACCGACCCATATATCCTGAAATGTAACGTTATTATCTCAAGACTAAGAGACGAGTCCAAATTATAGCGTGGTAGTACCAAGGGCAATTTGTACAACACAGTAGCTTGGTCGGGCATAGCCCACAATCCAGATCCATTCTCAAGAGTTAGCCTAGTCGGATCTAACACGCACCAAAATGTCAAAATAAATTATCTGATTAACCCATGATGCTCACTAGTCCAGACTGACAGTTCCATGATATTGCGTCAAAATCTGATTTTTATTTTTATTTTTTATTTTTTTGGTCCGCAATTAACCCGCCCCATCTTGCTATGCCTGTCCTACACTTCCAGGCCTGGTACTTGGATTTGACCAATAAACTTGGGCTTAGTCATAGAGGTACGACCTTCACGGATTCTCAAGGACGTAGGCATGTAGGAATTTCTGGGAATGCTTTTGAAGACTGAAGAGGTAGGTAGAAACAAGTGCAGATAAGCCAACAAGAATGAACCCAATATATATCACCAAACAAGAAACGAAGTAATCACTAGTTAGGTAAGCCTATGAACCCCTCGCGGCCTGTCAACATGGCACCATGGTGTTCAGGGTCAAGACTTGACTCTCGGAACAAAGCGTACTTCTGATTATGCCAGTCCAGGCTATTCATCTGCCTGCCATGCGCAGTGAACTTGGCATCAAATTCCGGACGCAGGAAATAGATCACAGAGAACTTATCCTGACCATTTGCATTTGGTGGAGGTACCACACGGTGAAGAGACGACCGGAGTGCACAATTGCTGAGGAAGCGCAGGGAATCTCCCACATTGACAACCGCATGGCCAGGTCGTGGTTCAACAAAGCTCCATTCTTCACTCCCGGGTAGCATGACCTGTAGGCCGCCGACCTGCGAGAAAACAATGGTCAAACTTCCCATATCAGTATGTGCTGGGTTCCCTATTTTTTCGTCGCTACTACCATAAGTCATATACTTCAGCATTGCCATGTTTGCCGACGAGGGCCTATCCTTCCGATGGCAGTCCTTTAAATCATGGGAAAGACCGAGAGCTTTTGACAAAGTTGAGAGTATGCAATCGGTATATGCATGAGCCTCGCTTAGGAATTTTTTGACCAGTTGCATGTTTTCTTCAATGGCTTGAGGAACAATCAAATCATCCTGGCCAAAGACACCATTGTTGTGTATCTACCGAGGGAGAAGTTAGATTAATCTTCGGTCAAGACATATGGCAGAGCGCAAATCACTACAAGAAAGGAAGCGAACATACCGAGAAGCTCTCATAACCGTCCCGTTTCTCAGCAAATGGGCCGATAGAACACCCAGCTCGTTTGTAGCTGATGAATTTGAATTAGCCCCCGAAGAAATGTACCAGGGGCATGTACGTCCACCTGGGAATGCACAGAACGTACCCTAGTAGTCTTGAAGGCAGATATTTCTCAGTACTGTACTGTTCTTTCTCCTCTAGTGACAGCTCGAACACCGAATTTCCAACAGGAGCAAGGTTGTCGACGACCTCCAGAATACTGCAAGTTGATGGATGGCGGATGTCAAGGTAAAAGAAACCATTGTCTCGACATGCAGATACAAGGTTGTTCACAGCATCGGATTTTCCAGCTTGAAGTTCTGCCATTGAGATTGTGTGCAGATTTGCCTGGTCTGGCCCATTCAGAGACCCCATTTTGAGCAGTAAATGGGTTAAGATTAGTCTAGTAAGTTTGGAATACCTGTAATGCAATGGGATGTCAGGCTTTTAAACTGGCTTTATCCTAGTCCCCGTCGCTGTACTCTTCATGGCCGTTGTGGGTCCAGTTTATGCAATGTAACGCACTGATATTGACGTGATACTACGGTCTACCTAGACACCGGACAGCATTTATCACGCCGTTTTCAGAGTAGACGGCACCTAATCACCACCTCTTGCTATTACAGTTTCGAATAAAAAACCATCTCTACCATTTCCGGCGCCCATCATGGTTAGCTTGGCCTGCAATATTTGGAGCAGCATTTATGCGTGAAGTAAAGTTAACTTACATGTTTGAAGGCTGGCATTTTACTCCTTAATAAGACTAGGTGAACATCTGATTGACCATGAATATATATTCTCTTTATATGGTGCTTATCACATATTAAGTGGGGTGGGATTGGGGCAATGGATCCTATGTATGAACAACAGGGAGGCCGTTCGAAGATATAGGACAGGCTCTTAATATAATACTACCTTGAAATCCTTAGCGCATTTACGGACACTACATAAAGCGCCACAATCCATGCAATTTCATATTTCCAACACATAACCTAAACCTCTCAAAAGTTCGTCGTGATTGATCTGACCAACATAAGCAACCCTACTCGAGAAGCACAATGCGCGAAAGACTCAAAGCACTTAATGTCAAGGATTACAACGCTACCAGCTTGGCTCAGCCCACTGACTTTAACTCCATGTTAAGAGCTGGCGAATTGTTATGGGGGACTGGATGCCGAATACCTCATGAAGAAGTCGCGCGAATTATTGCGGCGACACCTCATCATTTCTGCTTTCTTGACGCGGTAGAGTTGCCCTTGCCTGAAATCCCGTGTCCTGAACCAGTGCCCTAATGGTGATTGCTCTACCTATAAATAGGAGCATACTCCTCTGAGCCCAACTTTACTTGTCCATCTGATCAGAACGATTCAATATCACTCAAATGGGTCGATGGTACCGTTTGTACGAATTCCAAGCTGCTCGCCGGAGCTAGTCAATCATGCTCTAAGTGCTGGAGCAGGCGGCATTGTCATGCCTCACATCCAAAACGCTAAGCAGGCAGAAGAATTAGTACGCTTGGCTCGGTTTCCGCCAAGAGGAGAGCGTAGCTTCCCTCCTGCTGCGCTAATAAGTGATCATCAGAAAGGCACAAGGAAAGGCCAAACTATCTATGAAGTATGGGACAGTCATACTGCTGTATTCTGTCAAATTGAAGATCTTGAGGGGGTGAAAAATATTGAGGAGATAACGAGAGTGGCAGGTGGTTAGTGTTGTCCTCATCTCCTGATTGAAGCAGAGAAACCTTCAAATATACCTATGCAACAGAACATGCATATGCTAATGTTTCTCCAATGTGGCTTGTACACAGTTGATGGTCTTTTTATTGGCACCGGTGATTTACGCATGTCCATGGGATTGAGTCCAGGAACGCTTGATGGTGACGAACCCAGTTTCCGTGCCGCTCTTGAGAGGATCCGAGATGCGGCAAGGGCCAATAATCTTCCTATAATGGGATTTGGCATTTCGCCAGATACATTGCAGAGGAGGATTGAAATGGGCTGGACGGCATTCATTATCCATGGAGATATAGATGCCATATATACCTCGGCTGTACAGTCTATAAACTCATACAGCGACGCCGCTTCTAACGCCAGGGGGTGATTACTTGTGCGCGAGAGCGAAATTGAACGAGCATAGGATCTACACCGATCCCCAGCTGTAGAATTTTAGCTTGACTCTGGCTGCACATAGTATTAATCAAAACTGATAGCACCAGGATTTGGGACCCTATGTCCCTGGGCCCAGCAAGTAATCCTCCTTACCATCATCAGCGTCTTCACCGAATGTGTCAATAGTGTGTTTAGACAGGGTCAGTGAGCCCTTGTGTCCTAATAAAACTCTAATAATGAGAATCAAAGATCAACACCATAAAATAAAGCCTACGCTAATCAAGCTGGAAAAGAAAAGTCCTCTTCGGGGCGGTACCAGTTGAACTGGATCACTAGAGCGGGGAAAGTGCTGCCCATCCATGATTCGAGCTGCAGATTTCAGCCCTTATATCATGTTGAGTCATTGACGTTAACAATGTCCCCAGGAATAGTGGGTTATATGCTAAAAGGAGGGTTCCCTATATCTCATATAGGCTTAGTTTAATCCTAGGAATGTCACCCTAAGTTCTTACTAGCTGAAAGCATTTATTGTCTTACGCTCACTTATTCATTCAACGTGGATTTGTGTTGCAACCGGTGTAAGCGGAACCTCTGATGGCTATCAAACAACCTGTGTTGGCAGTTGCAATCTACTAACTCTACTATATCAATGAATCCACCTGGTAATACTGATTAATATCTGTTACTATAAAAACAAGATTCCACCTTAGTAGCTCTCCTTTCCATACTAATGATTCTTCCTCTTTTTTTTTTTTTTTTTTTCATTTTGTACTTAGACCATCTGTCTGCAAATGCTGTTATGGCCAACCATGAGGATGTCGTGAAGGCAACAGTTGCCAAAGGGTTTAATGTGCCCCTTTATATGGTATGTGGGCTTCTTTATATGCGGTCTAGAATAAAGCTAATAAATCCGGCATGTTAGGTGGGTAGTAACATGAATATAAGGGACACCTTGAGCGCAGATATAGGAGATGTGACTCAGGTAACAGCTGTGCTAGAAGATGTATGTTATTAACGTTAGTAAGTACAAGAGAACGCAAGCTAACCAGCCATGGCTTCAGATTTTCAACATATGCATTGCATATGACGATGCGCAACAATTTACCACAAGTATGGCGTCTAGTGTACTATTGCTGGTTCACAAACTAATATGTATGCTCTCATCCTAAAAGTTCAAGATATTGTTGATTATGTTGGAAGAAAGTTGTGGTGGTACAACCATTAGGTGGTTTGGCGCGCTTTGGATCGAGCCTGGCTCTGGTCTGTTTTTTTTTTCCCCCTTGCTTTTATGCGCCGTGTTTCTGCACATGGGACAATTTTGGTGGTGGTGGTGGTGGTGGCTGCGCTTTCCTACTCTATAGTAGCGCCCGGTTATGGACAATAACGAGACGATAGAAACAATGAAAAAAAGCCAAAGTATTACTCGACTCAGCTGTAGTAACTGCAGAGTACATAACTGCTGGGGAAGGAGCGAAGGATAACCTCACTGAGGGACCCCAGAAGGACTTCAATTGCTCTCAAACCTCTTGGACGCCTCCGACCATCTTCTTGTCATTGTTGTATGCAATACGAGGGGAGCTCGTTAGGTTCATTGCTTTACTTTAACCTTTGAAGTTCCGTGTACAGTACTTGAAAGTGCTGGCAAAGATATAGAACAAGATACACTATGTCATCAAATTTTTTATATTCTCGCTATCCCTCTCTACAACTTATATACCTCTGCTCTAATACCCCCTCCCCCTCTTATACGCATTAACCAACGGCTCCCCCCGTCGAAGCCTCTTCAAATTAACCCTAATGATATCAAACGAGCGCAAATAGTATCCATCAACCACCCCACTAATATGCGGACTAATCTGCACATTCGGCGCATCCCACAACGGATGATCCGCCGGCAACGGCTCGGGCTCCGTAACGTCTAGTGCTGCCCCACTTAACTCCCCCTTCTTGAGCGCCGCAATAAGCGCGTCCTGATCGATAACTTTCCCGCGCGAGATGTTGGTGAGGAATGGGTTTCTGGAGTGCCCCGCTGGTTTGTGTGCGGCAAGGACGGCGAATTCCTCGGCGCCGAGGAGGTGCGTTGTTTGCGGGGTTAGTGGGAGGGAGACGACGACGTGGTCAAGGCCGAGGGAGAGGAAGGTGTGCAGGGAGGCTTTGTCAATGCCGTGGTGCCAGGTTGCTGGGAGGGTGCCCTCGGGGTCCCCGGTCCCCGGGACGAAATAGTGCGGGTCGCGGCGCGACGCTGGGGTTGGTTTGGGGGTTGCGGTGAAGGCGTGGACGGTTGCGCCTAGGGCGACGGAGACGCGGGCGACTGTGCGATTCTATTAGTATTTCTCGTCTTATGATGGAGAAGTAGGGCCCGGACAACTCGGGCTCCAATGGCAATGGAAAATGGGAACATACTCTGCCGCCCAATACTCCCATACCCCAAAATCCCAATCTTCTTTCCAATGTGATCCTGCGCACCTGGCCCATACTGGTCATGCGACCCCCACACATGCTTCTTCTGGTTCTCGTACGTCATGGAGAATTTGCGCGACGCCGCAAGCCAGTTCAACACCGTCCATTCTGCGATTGGCGGCCCGTGGATACCGGAGCTCGTCGTTATGGGGACGTCAGTCTCCGTTAGGATGGGCTCGTGGATGATACTGTCTAGACCCGCGGAGGAGATATGGATGAATTTGATGCTGTTGCGCCATTAGCGGGGTCCTTCTTTCTTGAATGTGGGTGGGGCTGGAATTGGAGACTCATGCGCATGGGTGGGCATGCTTACTGCTTAGCGTCTTCGGGGTTGGGGAGGTTGTTGAATGTGACAATGATGCTCGCCTTTTTAGCGATTTATGTGCGACTGTTAGAATTGCTTCGCGATCATGAATTGGGAGTTTACCTGATGGAATGCGAGCTCCAGGCTCGAGAGTTACTGAATTGATCTCTGCATCCGGGAACCTCTTCCGGAGTTCGTAATACAACAAGGCTGGGAGTTCCTTGGAAAAGGCGAGGAGGATATTCGGCTTGGGTAGAGAGGCGTCACCCATTTTGAATTGGAGTATTATTAACAATATATCAGTGCGCACATCCTTCTTATATGCCCTACTCTCAGCGGACTACTAGAGGAAGCCTTCGGCAGACGAAGTGGTGGACTGGAAGGGGAGCTTGACTTGACCAACTTTCGGTGGCGGCAGTGGCGGGGATTGTTCCCGCATAACTACAGACATCATCATGGCTGGGACGGCATGTAAAATAAATCCGGATCCGAATCCGAGTTGGGAGAAATTGCAGTCAAGGATCACCAGGGCCGCTGAGACCCCGCATGTGGGTCTAATAGCCCCGAAGCAACGAGACATCCGGCCTCAGCTTCTATTTCTCGTGCATCGAGTGCACTGGAGCTGCTAGCTTCGATCTTCGATGAACCAGACTTTCATATTTGTGTGATTGAGCACCGAAAATATTTACGTACGGCGCAATCTCCGATAGAGCATAAGGGGCTGCTGACCTTAAAAGCCTAGATTAGAAAGACCCTGATTCAAGGTCACAGGCAAGGTCAGATAACTCGCCATTTTACTTTGTCTTAACCCAAGTTCGAACCTTCACCCGCTGGGAGGCGAAGACCGCCTTCTCGCCCAGGAATATGGGTTTATTAACTCGGTTGCCGTTAACACTCGTTTGCTTGCTATCAGAAGAACAGAGACAACGCTGGAAACAGTAACCACAACAATACAAACGGTCATGAAGCCATGGAAATATATACTGAAACCCCGGACCATTACCGAGAATTCCTCCGACGGCTCATTGCTGTGATTTTGAATAATGAGCCGGGGGCCGTGGATAGGTTGCTCGCCATTATTCGCTCGGGCGCTTCGGATCAAGATATCTTTAGGGCATCGCTGGGACTCACAGCAGATGATAGTTGCTCAGAGCCAACGGACAGGGCACTTTGATTATATTCTATATCCATGCATATCCAGGGCTGGTTCCTTGACATGCTGACTCCCTTATCTTTGCTACATTGCTGGGCCTGTTCTCTTCACGAGTTCTCCTGTCCTGTCATATTTTCCTAATGCATTGATTTTCGCTGACCGGTAACCCCAGAGGAGTTAGACACTCAGTACGAAGAGGAAGAGCCCAAGCATGCTCGCACTGATGATAGCGATTACTGCCCGAGTCCATAAACTATAGGCCGGGATGATCAGCGGTTTTGCGCTCCTCTTCATCTGCTGCTTCTGTCGCCGTTCCCAATAGGTCTTTTTCCCCACCTCGACTTTTTTCCCATGGACTTTGCGCAGATCCGTGAGCGGTGTATCTTTTCTCTTTCTTTCTCTATTTTTTTTTGTCTTCCTAGAGTTCGAGTGGGAAAGGAAGAAGGGCAAATAGGACGAGTTCAAGAGAAGGCTCGATTTGCTTAAAAGAGGTCAGGCCATACCAACGTGGAAGGGTACTCAGAGTGTGGATCAGAAGTCCCCCTTGTGTCGACAGGGTTTCGACGTTCAAGATGCTCGAGATAGTATGGTAGCAGGCAGGAATGGCAAAGCCGTGTTGGTCAGTATTTCCCGGTCGGCGGTGGTATTGTACCTCGTGTGGATCGAGACGGAGTTTCAACTTTCAAGGGTATCGAAGAAGGGCGTGGCAGGCATGAATAAATTCCTTAAAATTTATAGGCCGGTTGCGCCGTTCCTCCGGTTTTGGCAGCTCAATACTCGTGTTCCACCACATAGCCACCCAAGCCCACCGTATCGCCGGCAATCTCCTCGTAGTCCTTCTCTAGATCTGCTAGGTTCTCGCGGGCCTCCGAGAATTCGCCCTCTTCCATACCCTCACCCACGTACCAATGAATGAAAGCACGTTTAGAGTACATGAGGTCGAATTTGTGGCCAAGCCGACTCCAGGCCTCGGCGATGGCGGTCGAGTTGGAGAGTATGGTGACCGAACGGTCAACGGAAGCAAGCTCGCTGTTAGGAACAAACATAGGCTTCTGGTTGTTAATGCCGAGTTTAAACCCTGTTGGACACCACTCGACCGGCTTAAAAGAGGCCTTGGCCTTGGTATCAATAATAGCTCGGGTGCAGTCGTGAGGCATCACGTCAACCTGGTACAAAAGAGCCACTGCCATATACTTTCCGGTTTGAGGATCGCAGACGACCATCTGGTTCCTAGGTACAAAGCCTGCCAGATGATTAGACTGAAGGGACATTTCGGAAGAAAAGACAGGAGGACACATACACTGCAAGGTGATATCCTTAAACTTGAAGCTCTCGTGAGCACTGCAGTTGCTAGAGATGACAGGAGCATACGAGATTAGAGGGTAGTGGATGCGCGGGAACGGCACAAGATTAATCTAGAACTCATTCAAGTCAATGTTAAGGTCACTATTTAAACGCAGGCTGGTGTAAGAGAGCTAACAACCCGGGCGATGAGACAGTTGAGGTTATTATAACCAGGGCGGGGAATGTCAAGCTTGCGCTTACAAATATCGTAGACAGCCTCGTTGTCCATAAGGAAAGTGCACTCGGAGTTCTCAATGGTACTATGCGTGGATAGGACGGCATTGTAAGGTTCCACCACGGCAGTCGACGTGCGAGGAGAGGGGTAGACGGCAAACTCCAGCTTCGACATCTTGCCATACTCTGAATAGAGATGCTCAAGTAAAAGTGCGCCAAAATCGGAGCCAGTACCGCTGCCAACGGCGTGGAAGATTATAAACCCCTGAAGTGAAGAGCAGTTATCTCCGAGGAAATTAGTATACAATCTAGGACTCAGGGAAGGTTCCAATGCACACCAGCCACATGACGAATGCGGTCAACGACGCCTTGAATGAGCGTCTTGCCGACGGTGTAGTGACCACGAGCATCTAGAGCGCACCGCTTGGCTTACCACGCGGCTCTCAAGTATTCGGAGGTCAGATAGTTGTTGGCGGCATCCTCCTTCCCGCTGATTAGCTGCTCAGGGTGGAACAGATGGCGGTAGGTACCAGTGCGTATCTCGTAGATAGGCTATACCGCCATGAACCTGTCAGCTCAAATCCCAGCTCCCTACTCGCCCGTTACACACCGAAGGGTGGAGGTCGACAAAGATGGAGCGAGGGCCGGATTTGCCATTGCCAAGCTCGGTGAAGATTGTCTCATAGGAGTCCTTCCGGTGGATGTCCGTAGCGATATCGGGATTTACATGGCCATCGGCCGTCAGGCCGTGCTCGAGCAGATAACTAGATAGTAATCGAGCGATTAGCTACTGCCAGAAGGATCACAAAGTAATAAAGACTTACAGTTCCCAGGCCGCATTACCCATCTGCGTACCAGCCTGGCCGATGTGCAGGCGACAGATCTAATCGTTTAGCACATCGTCGTTCTTTATATGAAAGCATAGGGTAGGTTTTGAATGCTATTGAGCGTCACATCACGAAGCCGGGGGTGTGTTTTGTGGCTCTAAGCTCCGTGATGGTGGGATATGGGCAAAACCATTTGGATGGCCAACATTGAACAGCGAAAGGATGGCACGTACTTCGCCGCCCATGATAAATAGTCTATAAAACACAACATACGTTGGCGCACAGGTACGTATATGTGAAGAGGGAGCAAATTGAAGCTTCACGGAGCAGACTCGTCATCAAGCTTAGTCCCTCCGCAAGAACGGGGAGGGGCGGAGCGGATTCGTGATTTGCCAGAACACTGGCCGACCATTCGGAAAGAATTTATGTCGGGTGGTGGTGTCAGCTGAGGTGGAGAATTCTTAGTAATTCAAGGCCTCCAACTACCAAATTCGTGAGCCAGATGAATTTGAATATAGCCATTCTCCCGAAGGGTGAATGGAGAATTCAGCTATACGAACTCCTTGCAGAACTTCTACATTTGCATATAAAAACCCCTAAGAATTCTTAGAATTAGAAGAATTCATCACGCTCTTTACCTTCTATATAATACCTAGTATTCGATCAGTATTCCTAGCTAGTACAGTATTCAATGGGCCTCATACAAAGAGTGGGAGAGTAGAGGAACAGATACAAGACGCCAACAGAATACGACAAAGGTAAAAAAACAAGAAGAGAGAGAGCCCTTCCTTATTTATCTACTAGAGATAGGTCCTTAGTTTCCTCGATTACCCACCAGGGTGAGCCGCATGTATAATGTAGTGGTGTTTGGCTTACTGATTGTTGGATGGGCACAAGAGGGGATCATGCAAATAGACATTGATAGATTTTTTTGTTGTTGCCCGCGCTGACACCCACTAAGTAGTAGTAGATCTCCTATTAGAATTAGCTAGTTGCTCATATACCTCCAGCTCTTAACACTTCTTTTCTTCTTAGCAAGACCTAAATCGAACAACCTTATTCCTGATCCCATCTCCAACGCCGCCAATAGCCTCCACTAAGACTGCATCTATATCCTTCATATCCCGGTCCAAACCAGTACCACCCCGAATCATAATCTGCGTCTCGAATCCTTCCTTCACGGCTCACCTCGTAAGGGTGACCAACTCACCTTCTGGGATGAGTGCTCACCACGTTCACCTATACTCACGCTAAAATTTAGCAACTGGCTTCGGTCCAGCCATACGACTCCAGGGCTCACTTAACTATTGTCCGCGTTCACTATGTGGCTTAAGTACGGCTGAGCGGACGGGAAGCCCTGTTCTCCACACCCTGTGGTCGTATGTGCTAGATTAGTCGGAGCAAGACCTTATATAGGGGAAAAAAGTACCTAGAACTAATTTTAGTGAGATAATTACAATGCATGGTGTTGTGATATGGCTTACGTGCATACTATATTGGGACATGTTAACAAGTTCAAAGCTGACCTAACCTTGCTATAAAGTGCTAGAAGGGATTGGACTAGTTGGGAGAATCAAAGTATACCCATACATCTACGATATATATCGGGGGCTAAACGCGTTTCTCACAGGAGGTTAACACCCCTCTTTACACGACATAATACCCATTAGATGGCAAAGACTTGTTCGTAGATTCAAAGTACCAATCAGATGATCGCTAGGTAACCGTTATTCTCAGTCCTCCTGCTGTATGGTCTAATAAGAGACCTTTTGACTAGGTTCATTAGTTACTGCTGCACAACATACAGATACACAAGGATCGATTTCCATAGTCCATATGTCGTACCAGATCGTATTGAGTGAAATGACAAATCAAGCATGAATTTTCTGAAAGATGTAGTTGCAGTCTATAAGTGCCTGAGGCATAAGGCAGTACTAAACACCCTTTGGATCTAGAGGTAAACCATCATCCATTGTCAAGTTTCAAGATACGAGAGCAGTTTCAGTTGATAATACGCAATAGCGCTTCTCCATGATGAATATGTCCCTTTACATAGAAGAATTGAGAGAAAGCCTAACCTCATCGCGTGGTAGAGCTTCGACCACGAGTTCTTAGTAAAACCACGAACCCCAAGGAGACTAATTGAAAATGGCTAGGGATATACAACATACACATTTGCTCTAGATATCAAGAACAATCCCATCGCCCTAGGGAGCCTTTGTACCAGAAAGGGCTAATTAATTCCCAAAACCGACTTCTGGAAGCTTCAGGTATACTCCAAAAACAAGGCCCGGCGTCCTTCTCCGCATTCCCCAAATGTAAGACAAAACAGCTTCAGCTCAGTGCCCGGAAGAAAATTGTGCGTGTGATTACTACTCTCATGCTACTAGTAATGCCCCTCTACCGCAAAGCGTACGGACTCGACTTCTGCCACTTGGAAACACTACTACTGTGACCAAGAGAGCTTTTCGCAAAGGGGTCGGTGGCATTGTCGGTATTCTCTAACCATCATACGCACTTGAACAATCAAAGATGACCCGAGTATGAGATACGCCAGGTAGGCAGTCGCCATCTTCTAGATGGGAGCAGAGACAGGGGCTGCGCAGACAGAGCTAAAAGGACTAACAGAATTCTAGGAGGCCGCCAGTACTGAAAGAGGATGCACGTATGGTATGTTCCGCTCCGCGTCGATGCATAAGAAGCCATGGATTTTGACAACTGAGTATGGTACCATGATCTGCAAGCGGAACGACCCAGTCTGCTTGGTTGTGGTATGAATCGAGTGCTTAACTGTCGAGGGTGATTTCTGCAAGGGGACTGTTGCCGTTACTATATAGCATTGCGCAATTGCCGCGGCAGCTGCGTCTTGTGAATGTGAACGCATTAGGAGATGATTTCATTGAGCAAGATACCATACATGGGTTGTATTCTGCAAGAGATTGTCCAGAATCTGTCCTATAAAACGTGCCAATTGACGTCCACGGTCCGCATATATACCATGCTTAGGTCATGTTCTTTTTTTAGAACGCTTTGTGGGAAACCAACCTTATAGAAAAATGTTCCGGCCTTAATGAAAGAGTTGGCGAATTGGCTACGATGCAGGATGATTCCTGCCAGTTTATTCGGCGCAAACATGGTGCATACCGCATGTGCCTCGCCTGCAAACCTTTGGATCCAGTTGCCAAGTGTCACATTTTGAGTGACGCGTGCGCTTCTCCTGGTTGGGTCCTCGGGATCATTGCTCGTTATGTTGCACTTCAACTGGCAGGGTACATGCAGTTCGGACACATTGGAGGCGACCAGCCCAACAGAGTGTATTAAGACACTGCCATCCTGCTGGATCCGCCAATCCTTTATTGATGAATGATCGGTAAGACTAGAATCAAAGATGGGCGGTTCAATTAAGCCCCCGATTAGCATGCCTGGGATTGGCATAAATGGAAGCATTGTTCCCTTGAGTGGATAATTAGGCATTTGTTCCCTCTTCTGATTTTCATGGTAGACCATGGTCGCGATAACACACGAGCAGGTGAAGAATGACGCACCGCAGAGCTTGCGGACCTCTTCCACAAATGCAAGAGGGTAGCGACCAAGGACAAGCTTACTAGCCTCCTTGCGTGTCTGGAACTGCTGGATTGTACACCCATGGAACCATTGTGTCGCCCCAACCGCTGGCATTATCGCCGGTGCCCTTGGGCCTGTCGATTCGCGTTGGGCCCCGTAGACTAAAGGATACAATCAATTGTCGTCACCCAGGTTATGCACGTATTCGTGCCATAGCGATTTTAGTGTTTCAACGCCTTCAGGAGGACTGTTAAGAACTCCTGCTGCAGTCACAAGACATGATATATTGTCAAACGTTATAATTAACTCGTCACCTAGCGTTAGAGGTCGCCAATGCTTATCCAACAAGATCATATCAGGACGAATTGTGACTTCTTGAAGGGTCCATAGAGACGTAAACCAGGAAGGAGGTGTAAACGAGGAAGAGAGTATCGGCTCTTGTGTTTCTTTATCGCTAGCCAAGCTCTCCTTTGTGATGTCTAGCTCGCAGGGTCTACCAGCTAAAATCGCTGTAACATTGAGTGCTTTCTGTATGTTCCAAAGCTTCTCATAGATAGTGAAGTCTAGTCGATCATAGTCGAGAGCTGTCAAGCCTAACCAGGCGACCGCGCTTCTTGTGTTGTCCCAGCTGGAAACGTTATTTAGCCAAATGACCGCGGTTTTGGCGTTCTTGAATATAGTCAATTGTCTTGGTAGTTCAGTGTTGCAGATTTCGGCCTGCCACTTGACCCTGGTATCCTGCGGGATACAGAGAAGATCCATCCATATGTATCGCTCAGCAAATCCTGCGTCCTTAATCATGCGAGGGAGTTTCTTCACATCATAAGATCTGATTTTAAGCACCCGCCATGGAACTCCGAAGACCCTTATCATGGCACCTTTCTCTCTTATTTGACCCCATGTGTGGCTTATTATTGCGTAGCAAATCTGATTTTGGGATATATCTGCAGTTCTCACTGTACGATTTAGCGTGATGTCCCATAGATACCAGGGTAGGCTATCGGCCTGGCTATCCTCCAGCCAGCGACAAGGACTGGGCAAGGTGGCTATTGGCCGAGGAAACCTTTTGAGCTGGTGATTTAGTGGCGAAAAGATGCTCGGATAAGGCCTGCGCGGCTTGATATGTGAGCTAAGATACTGTAGTGCCTGGATTCCAATTCGCTCGTCCGACGCTGCTCGGCCTGCTATTTCCCGATCATCAAATAAATCATCCGAGGGATCTAAGTAAGACATCTCGGCTTCATAAAGGTAAACGAGATTGCGGTGATAACTATTCTTCTTCATTTCAGACCAGTTGTAAAATATTTGCTTGAGCCGCTGAGCATGTCGCTTGTCGGCACTCAAGAACAGTCTCTGTACTCTTGCAACCCTATGAAGGAAAACAAGATCCTTGCCAGCGGCGAGAGTCATCAGAGCGTCAAAGCGAAGAGTAAAGGTAGAATCGTCGGGGGCGCAACCGCAGCCCAGCGCTCCCAAGAATAGAACCTGCTTGATCTTTGGCATGAAAGTGTCTTGCGGGCGCCCGGTCCACCATTCCTCCAGCAGGGCGAGACAAAACTTCTGGGTCCGGTCGAGCGCATTGTATATCTCTTGATTCTGCTCGGGGGACGAAGGTGACGCAAATCGTAGAAGAAAAAGCAGGGTCCGTAGTGCATGCCATCCTTCGGGTGCTTCAGGGTGTAAAGGATGCATGAACGACTCCATCACGCGACAAAGCGGAGCAGACGTTGTTGATGAGTCGACGGGCGCTTCGTAGTTGCGAGTGGTGAAGTCTTGAAAAGGTTCGGGGTACCCATGAACAGTTGCAGACCTAGCGGTTGCGAGCCCGCTTTGCTCTTTCCCGTCGAGAGCCGGATTGTGCTCGCTGGACTCGGCGGCGAGTCTCCGCCGCTTTCGAGAGCGTGTTTCGACGCTGGACATGCTGTCGGTCGGCTTCTTGGTGTCAGTTCGAGGCCTGATATTTGTGCTGCTCGGAGACTTAAAATTCTGGAAGGATTATTGTCTGACGATGTTGAGTGTGCGTACAGCCACGAACGCAAAAGCAAAGTTTCCAGCCGCCGGCTTAGGTCTAGGAGAACACTCAGGCTAGGTAGGCAGGTGCAATGGCTCTTCGGGGTCAGTAGCTGACCGCGAGGCCTGGGGCGAAGCCCGGTGCAGCCTTGCACTGCCATTTAGCGCTGGTCTGACACAGCACAGCCGCATGCAAAGCGTGCGCCCCGTGCCTGTGTAACAGTAAGAGCCCAGCCTACTACTACCTGTACATTATAGAACAAGCGCCCCTTGCCGTTCAACCTCTCAAATCTGATGTCTGCCAATGTGCAAACCACAACCGTTTCATTGGACAGCCGCGCAGTGGAACTTGCCCCTCTATACAAGGCTATCATTCTCGATCTGGTTTGGACGGATCTAGAGCCGGAGCGGCTAGGACCAACCGCTGTGTCCTCAAAACGATGTTCATCTTCTGGCATTAAGCAACCCTGGAGCCACACTGAAAATCTAGATAAAATGGCCCTTTCGATTTCCAACAATTCACATTCTAAAGAGTTAGAAACATATCTTGATGGTTATCCTTCAGCCGACCTATATACCGTTGGGATACTTTGGCAGTAGATATCGTGTAACTCGTGATGCCGAACAGCTCCAGCTCCAATCATTCTCCTCTACTGGTGAACTCAAAGACCCACCGGAATCCAGAAGCATTTTCAGCATGTCTAACTTCCGATCGGATAGTGGCAACTGGCCTTCTATGTCACTAGAGCGAATATATCGAATAAGGTTGCCAGACACTGTGCTGCCACTCAGGGTGCGCTCGTTGTAAGGTACGCCAGCATCGATCATTGTCTTGACCAATGCTTTCAGATCGCCAAGGTATTTTGACTCTCCTTTGAGTCCAGCCACGATATAGGACGAGCAAAGCGAATCATGGGGCGTCAGTTTAGGTCAATAGGTGGCCGTAGCAGGAGTTCCGGTATTAACAAGCTGAACTAGGCTTACATGTAAGATTGTGCTGCCATCTGCGAGACGATCAGTTGGCACAGCTTCTCTCTGCTGAAACATTCTCAAAAGAGTCGTCTTCACTTTCTCAAAGTTGCCGCTCTCGTGATAGTTCGCATGGTCAACATGAAAGAACGCTGGGGAGTCATCGCTCACCACAGCATGCGTTCGGATGACTAGACTAATTGCAAAAAACCCTGCGCCCCTTGTCAGAGTCATCATGACCTGGATTGTGAATCCAAGAAACCTGTTGCAAAGTGTATAACTGGCAATAAAACCTCATGACTGTTGACCTTCGACATGCAACGGGCAGGAATATTCATGCAGGGTATAGGTTGAGAAGGTAGACACGAGGGAGGACGTTCGTCGCAAAGACCGGTGCCTCTGCGATACAAATCGCGACTTCCGACGGCAGGTACAGTATTGTAATGTTCCATCCATTTTGACCCGGATACCCTGCGCTTTCCCCGCAACCAGGAATTCATGAGCTGTTGTTTGTCACAAAGGTCCCGTAGCAGACTCGGCTCTGGAATCGCGGCATGAAGGGATGAGTTGCTAGGGAGGTACCTGACGGATATTCAAGGACAGATTGACAACTAGCGAATATTTCCCGCTTCTAGACGACCGTGAGGATTTTAGCTGCTGTTAGGTCGATGAAGGATGTTCTTGAAGCGATGTCTTGTATCTGCCGCTGCTGTTGACCCATGAGGGCGCTCCAAACTTCGTTAGCTTAAGGATGGGAGATTTAACCTCATAGAGAGCAATGATGACGTACGTCATAAAAAACGGAAGGGCGGTATTCAAGTTATCTTGCAAACCCGACACGAGCTCTGACAGTGTAACCAATATTTCTTTCTTGAATGGATAGGCGACCCTCTTGAGATGGAGTCGAAACCAATCCCGTTTCAGCGTAGAAGATGAATGTGAAACGCTCAAAGTTGTTGATTTGCATTCCTCCAATATGTTCTCGAGGCGCCGACATGTATCTTCGCAGGGTGCTAGGTTGTCCAGCACAAAAAGGCGATACTGTTCACAGGAAAACTGTGGATCAGTTCCAGACAATAAGAAGCTATTAAGAAGGCTCAAGGTGCGCAAAAGGCCATTGACTTTGATGGTAAACCCTCGAACCTCATCATCATAGTCGTGCCACGGTGTGTAGTAACGCAAGAAGCCCTGGCCGATGGTGAGGCCAAGGGACATCACGCCGACCACTCCAGCACTGACAGAGAATGGATCAATCATCGTGCACTAAAGAGACGTAGAGAAGGGTTGGAAGTCGGAGAGGCGGGGGGATGATGATGCGCTTATGCTCTTGTCAGGATGGCGCAGTCTTGTCAGCCTGAGTGGTTGCACAAACAGTCTCCCTTTAATTGGACCCACGCTGGCAACAATGCGGCTGATGTCTGTATAACGGTATGCCAGTCAGTCAACAAAGGCAAGGCTGCGCCTACTTCTAGGATCATCCTAGAATGATTCACTTACCCAGCTGTCATCCTCTCGCAAATAACTCAAATACCCCTCCCTCAACCGCCCATCTTCTTCGCCTTTTGCTTACTTTGAGTACGCTCCTCTTGTCTCTAGCATCCTTTCCTAACTCGGGCCAGTCAGATCTCTCTCCCTCATGTACGCCGTCGTAGAGACAAAGAAAGCCACCAAAAACAGTGAGTCGACCATCATGCCGTTCTCGGTTCCCGCTCTCCTGGCTAACAGCAGTCCGTTCTTCTGATCGTGCTCAGGGACAACATTGGAACAACTGCTTACGAGCGAGAACGATGGTGGTAAGTCGATTTCCCAGCCGAGTAACCTCCGTACCCGCAATCGCTAACAAGAGCGCTGCACTCGCAGATGGAAAACCCCCCGTCACAGCCAACGCCGCCCTCGCTGCAGAATGGGAACCGAAGACCATTGCGCTGATCGGATGCGGTTCGCCAAACCCTCTGCTATTACAAGACCTTACATGAAGCTGACTAGAACTCATCTCGTCCTAGGAAAGCTCGGCTCCGCGATCCTAACCGGCTTCCTTTCGCACATCCGCACCGCACCAGCCGGCGCCCCAGAGAAACAGCTCCGCTTCTTGGTCACCACGAAGACAACCTGGTCCTAAATGCGTCTGCGGATAAAGCACGCGGCTGACGCAGACCGGGTATCCTTTGCCAGCGGTGGGGGCAAGACAAACGTGGACGCGATGGGAAGGGCGGACGTCGTGTTCTTGACATTCCCGACTTTCGCGGCCGGCGACGTCCTCAGCGAAGGGTATGATCTCTGCGACAGTGTCGCGAATAAGCTGGTCATCAGCCTGTTGCAAGGCAAGAATTGCTGGGAGATCGATGAGCTGATTGACCCAAGCAAGTCCAGCAATACGGGATGTCCACCGCCGATTATTGTGACCGCGTCGCGGTGTCCGGAGGAGGGGTTAAAGGTTATTGGGAAGAGTAATTGCCTTTCTGTGCCGAAGCATGTGGATGATACCGTGTGCTGGCTTTTTGCGATGGTTGGGGATTTCGTCAAGGTAGGGGGGTTGTAGCGAAACTTCCTGTTTACGGCGACGGGCGTTTCTCTGCTCGACAAGATACCTAACCTCCAGTCAAACGGGAATCTAGAAGAGAAAATGTCGCATCAATTATTCCGCCCGCTAATCAATCATACTGTGAATTACAATGATCCGCTCAAACATTTGAATGGACTGTTTTCCGTTTCCTAGAACCAACGGATCGGAGACAATAGCGACTTGGGTGGAGGGATTATAAGAGCAGATCGCCAAAACAAGCAAAGGGCACGTAGACACAGGATGAAGACCATGGTGTACTGACTAATAGACGCCCTGGCTGGCCATGGTGGTGGGAGGGATGGGATGGCTGTCCTTCCTGCTGTCCCAACAGTGTTGTGATGGTCAAGTGAGGTGAGTGCACCTCTAGCAGGAAAGTGCCAAACCTCTTCCCATCACTTTCTCAACCACCCCTCTCCTTTGGCATATCATCCTTTCGACGCCTCAAACCAAACCAAGCTGCTCTGCCGTATTTCACGCCCCCAAGACGGAAGTTATTCTCATCGCTCATCTCAAACCCCCACCAAACCTACTCCACGAAGCTCTGTCGCGATGTAGAACGACGCTGGCACGATGTTTTAGTCTACCACTAGGATGTTGAGCGACGCTGGCAGGATGGCTAGGTTCATGTCAGACTCGGAACAAAATTCCCCAATTGACCCAGACACACTTGACCAAGAGGGAAAGGTCATTTCGTTCATTGGATGCGGTGAGTCCCCTTCCCCGGTGCGCCTTTAACCCCGTCCGACTTTGCTAACGAGACGAAATGAAGGGACAATCGGCCGCGCAGTACTCACAGGCCTCCTACGAGTAGTCCGCAGCGCCCCCGACGATTCCTTCGAAAGCTACCTGCATTTCTACGCGGTGACGAGAACCAAAGAATCCGCGGACCGACTATAAAGAACATTCGACCGGCCGGAGGAACGAAATTTAATGAGATTCGTGGGCGGGAAAGACATGAGG
This sequence comes from Aspergillus multicolor, assembly GCF_047715735.1. Taxonomy (NCBI): domain Eukaryota; kingdom Fungi; phylum Ascomycota; class Eurotiomycetes; order Eurotiales; family Aspergillaceae; genus Aspergillus; species Aspergillus multicolor. Next base: position 382,075 of record NW_027395967.1, on the reverse strand, counting down.
CCGTCGGTGTTTGATAGCGCGTTAATGGTTATCCTCGCGTGCCCGCCATCAAAGGTACAAGTCGCTCTAATCAAGTACAACTTGGACTCTACGTTTGTAACAACTATCGTGAGCTTAGTGCCTGGGGTTCAGGTGCGGGATATTAAACGTTATATCATGAAAGGTCGGAAGTGGCATATGTGTATGCCGAGGATAGTTAGGGTTAGGCCAAAAATTGCGGCAAAGGTGTGCAAGGGCATGACCGTTATTAAGAGCCGTGAGCCATGGGAAAGCGACGGTTCTAATCGAGGCCAGGCTTGGGACAACTTTAAAGTGTGGCTCTTTAAACTAATAGGGGAGGTTAAGATAGTGCCTCCGGATAAATTTAACACAGCGGCCATGTTAGCCAGCGGTTTAATAGGGTTGGCGGCGATGGTATATTAAGGGATTTTTAATAAATATATCGCTAAAAGTCTGGGAAGAAGTAAGGTGTTTTATATTAAAAAACAGGTGCTAAAGGGTATAATTCACCTACTAGATCATGGAATAAGCCCAGTTCTGTTAAATAAAAATATCTCGACGCCGGGGATATGGGCGGATAAGGGCATGTGGGGGATTAAGAAAAAGGGTATTAGAGAAACTTTGGCAAAGGCAACGGTGGATGAGATCAAGCGACTAAAGGCTGAAGAAGAGTGAGGTTGTATGTCGAGTAGTTTGTCTGAATTGGCGTGAGTTTCGGGTGGGTGTGTTCCGTATGTAGCCGAAAATAGTTCTTTGATCAAGATCGGACTGCACGTTTCCCTAGTAGCCATATGTGTTATTCTTCTTTCCATTGAAAATTTCTCTCTGCCCCTCTTCTGAAACCACCTCTTCCTCTCTCCTGAGCGGAGGTCTCTTCACTAACACACTGGTCTTCTCCCTTGCTTCTTTCTTAACTCATCTTCTCCGAATTGCCAGTACGACTTCTTGGATTGTCCAGTTGTTGTCCACGATGAGTTCCGAAGAGGCTCCCAAAGAGACTACGCTGGCCTTCATAAGCTTCGGTTGGTTTCCTTCCAAGTCCTTCAAGTGCCCGGCTAATAGCACACAGGAAAGATCGGCTCTACGATACTCAGCGCCCTTCTGAACGCAACCTCTCCCGAGACTGTTGGTCGTTCGGATGACCGTCTAGCAAAGATCGCCCGTTTTGTTGTCAGTGTTGACACGATCACCTCCGCGGAAAAGCTCCAAGCCCAGCACGAAGCGAAACAAAGACAGAGTTACGTTCTTTACCGGACACCAGGTTGACTGCATGCGGCGGGCAGACGTCGTTATTTCCGCAAGCAAACCAACTGCCCGGAGTGGCCTATACACACAAATTGAGAAGGCGATGGATGCCTTGGAAGAGAAGTTGGTAATTGACGTTATGGATGGAGCTATACCAAGATTCATCTCTGATCCTTCTCCTCATCGAGCAAGGGAGAAGCAGGCAACATTTGTGAAAGCGAGGGCGAACCATGCCGTGGTAGTGCGAAAGTCTATGACGATAACAGACGACCATCTCTTCACACCGGAACAATATGACATGGTGACATGGATCTTTGAGCAGGTGGGCAAAGTTAGCTACATGCGGGATTATTTTGACGACACGGACTCCGCGGTCCGAGTCTCGATGGCTATGTTGACGCTTCCTCTTGAAGGTATTCTGGGCGCGTGTGTGGCTAGAAACCTGGATAGGAACGAAATGATGGAAATGTTCGCGCAGGTGCTGGAGGGGCTAGGGGGACTTTTGAGAGAGGGAATTCACTCTGGAGCGCTGAGGAATTCCATTTCCGACGACTCGAAGCCTGCTGCTCGCGGAATGCTGCAATTGGAAAAAAGTGATACTAGGGCAGTGTTCGCAGAAGCAATGTTGACGGTGGGAAACGCGCTTGATGAAGAACAATTGTTAGAAAGTGCCCGCGACGCAATATGCAACCGGACGGATGACTAAAGATTCCAACATAGAAGCTTGCTTGAATCAGGCAACCGGATCGTGGATGGATCGGTATCGCGGGGTACGCTGTGGCTGCAGGGCGAGGTCGTATGTAGTGGCTTAGCGAATGAACCCCTCACTTGGAGATACTTAAGAACGTGACATCTTCTAACTCTAAGTCTGCAGAGATCAGCAAAATGCACTCCAGAATTTTATGGCAGAAAGCCCTGAGGGTAGTTTGTACCGGACTAAGGCGCTCATCTAGTTCGTCAACTACGAACCATGTCGTCCTACAACGCACGCCGTCTGCCAAAGCATCGCCCTTGGCGGTCTTGCCGACAAAGAGCCTCATCTACTCCGTGCTCTTTACTTCCGTGATGTCCTCGCCATTTCTCAGGCCTTGCCTAGGATTGCTTAAGTATGTCATCGATTCAAAATCCTCGCTGATTCACCCGGCGAGGAATCCAGTCATGCGCTACCTCCTGCGCACGACCATTTACAGCCACTTTTGCGCCGGCGAAAACGAGGCAGAGGTCCGCCACTCAGTTCGGAAGATGAAAGCGTTGGGCTATAAGGGAGTGACTCTGGGCTACGCCCGCGAATCCGTCGCGCAGATCGACGTCAAAGACCCGACGACGCCGGAAGCTGCCAAGCAGGAAGCGCTAGACCGTGCCGTTGATGAGTGGAAAGAAGGTAATCTGCGGACACTCAAGATGATCGAAGCTGGAGACTGTATGAACGTCAAGTACGTAATTCCCGTTCGTATAGGACAAAAACTGAGTTGTTAGGTTCACCGGAGCGGGCCCCAGTGCGGTCGAAGCTCTCACTCGAGGCGATCCGGTCCCACCACCGCGAATGCAGGCTGCAGTTCTTGAGATCTGTGCAACGGCTGCGACGCAGGGATCGCGGCTATGGATCGACGCTGAGCAGCAGATTTTCCAATCGGCCATTGACAACTGGACTATCGATTTAATGAGGCAATTCAACCGCCAAGACAAGGTGGTTGTCTTCAACACAATCCAGGCCTACCTCAAAGCATCGACGGAGAACGTCAGCCGGCACCTCAAACTGGCACAAACAGAAGGATGGGCGCTCGGGATCAAGCTGGTTCGAGGTGCCTATATCGCCCATGATTATCGGTCGCGAATTCATGATACCAAAGCCGAGACAGATGCCAACTACAACCACATAGTACAGTCCTTGCTCACGCGACAATATCCAACAGGCGAATCAGTGGCATCGCACGCGTTTCCCAAAGCCGAATTGTTTGTCGCGTCGCATAACGCGGAAAGCGTGCGAAAGGCCTATTCGCTGTCGCGGCACCGCCTGCAGAACAGGCTTCCGACGATTCCTGTCGAGTTGGTTCAGCTGCAGGGGATGGCGGACGAGCTAAGTTGCGAGTTGCTTGCATACAATTTGAATGATGTGGACGAGGTCAAGGCTCTCGAAGTTGCACTCCCAGGCGGCTTCAAGTGTCTCGCGTGGGGGTCATTGGAGGAGTGCCTTCATTTTCTCCTGCGTCGAGCGATTGAGAACCAGTCTGCCATGGAACGAACAAGGGACACGGCCATTGCGCTGCGAAAGGAAGCATGGAGGCGCATGCGGTTTGCGTGAGGTGCACGGATCGTGCTATCTGCTAGCGAGAAGGACTTGTCATGCAATAGTCCGCAAATCATATCATGCCAACAATGAGACAAACCTCGTCACAATGTAACTCTGAAGCGGAGAAGAGTAAAAGGCAACGACTTTCCCAGAATTACCGATAAATCCGTCAGCTCTTCCTTGTTTGTCAAGTAGTTGTTGTTGTCGCATTGGGCCTCGTCTCTGGTGTAGAATGGCTTGGGCTCCGCATAACCCGGACCGTCATCCTTCAAGTCTGCCTCCATTTGCGACGCTTCCAGTATTCCCAGCACGTAATTCTAGCAGCCGATTCAGGCCTCTAGTTGCCCACTCTTGCCTCACTAGACTCGTTTGACCATTGCGATGTCGATTTTCCGATCTCGCCGACGTAGAGCGGACCGATAAAGGTCCCAATGTCAATGTAAGCGCGATAGGAAGCGAGAGTTTTAGGAAATGGATGCTCTCCGTCTAGTTCTAGATGATGTCTTCGAAATCTGTTCGGAGGTCCGGAGCCCAACGCTGGAAATTGCCGCAGGGAGACGGGAAATGGAAACGGTCAAGATCGGCTTCTCATAGTGGCGATGGTTAATTTGTTGACCTGATGCTCATGAAGTTGAGGTGAGAACCGTCAAGTCGTTCGGGGCGAGAACCAGCTTGTTTGCCTGCCGCGGGCGAGGCGAGGAAAGAGCATTGGCAACTTGGTTCTCATCTGGGTGGCCGATCGCCGGCGATCTGCTGCCTGAGGACTGAGGCTGCCACTTCTTTCCCCGCGTCCCGCTTCAATTCTCGATCTCCGTCATCTCGCTTGCCGTCATCGCCATGCCGTTTAGGCGGACCAAGAAATCTTTTCGATAGCAGTCTCCCCGCAGTTCCCAGTTTTCTATCACTTCTCCACGAGACGCCACGAGCTCAGACAAAGCCCCAAAACCATGGGGCTGGGCGAACTAGACAAGGTCTGGTGCCTTGGTCAAGCCTCCCGTCCCTGGCCGAACGTTGCAACTCCAGGAAAAACAAGCTCTGCTAAACAGAGAATTTGTCGGCCTTCCAGGCCCTGGAATCTCCCCGCGAAATGAAACTTGAATTCCTGTCGTTTGTCGCACTTGATTCCGGGTGACGCTGAATCATCGGGCTAATTGTGGAACATTGTTTTCTAGTCTTTTCCAAGAACCTCCACTTCACCAACGCCAGCTGACCAGACGTACCGTTCCTTGCTCGGTTTCCCGCCGATTCCGGAAACTCTACCACGCGTCGAGCGCTGCGGGATGGCCGTCCGCTAGATCATAACGTCAACGGCGACTGTAACCAAATCGCGATGAAGCTCGGCGCTCCCGCGTGGCTGTTCCAAGAATTCCTTTCCAATCATAGCCTATGAATTTTTCTTTGTGACACAGGAGGAAAGCAAACGTCATTGGAGAGTGAGTCAGTGAGGTCGCATTGGGTTTCCGGCAACTCCAGAATTTGCGGGGATCTGGGGGTCTGGGCGCCCGTCAGCGCCCAGAGATCTTCTTTCACCTTGCTTGTCTTGGATATGATACTGGAGATGCCGTGAGCTTGGTTGCCACTCTGTCTTTGTGCGAAACTATTTATTAGCGAGCATTTCTCGATCTCTCGCTGCCTCGCGGCAAGCTAATGCTATCCTTTTTGTCTTGTTTCTGTGTTTCTGCTATCCGAAAAGGTCAAGATGCGCTTCAAGGTACGGCTGCTTCCATAAATCTCGATCTCACGACTAATGTATCCTCTAGCCAGTCGTTAAATTCCTGCCTCTCCTGCTCCTCCCTGCCGGAGGTCAGGCCTCTTCGAACGATGACGCGCGGGTAGAAAATTGCGTGAGGAACCACGACGGAAACCATGCGCCCCGGCCATCCAACAACACCTATCAGACGATGTTTCCGGGAGTAACCTGGGATGAGGACCAGTGGACTCTGACGACGAATACTCTCGATCAAGGGCATTACCAATCTCGCGGCTCGGTCGCCAACGGCTACTTCGGCATTAGTGTCTCCAGCGTCGGCCCATTTTTCGAGCTCGACCTGCCAGTCGCTGGTGATGTGATCAACGGCTGGCCGCTGTACTCGCGACGGCAGTCCTTTGCCACAATATCCGGTTTCTACGATTTGCAGGCGGAAACTAACGGAACAAACTTCCCGTGGATGAACCAATATGGGGGCGAAAGCGTGATTAGCGGCGTGCCTCACTGGAGCGGTCTCATTCTAGACCTCGGCGACGATACTCACCTTGATTCAACGGTGGATAATGAGACGCTTAGCGATTATGAGTCTAGCTATGACTTCAAATCGGGTGTTCTTTCATGGTCGTATACTTGGAAGCCAGCGGGCGATAAGGGATCTTATGCGATCACGTATCGGCTTTTTGCTAACAAGTTGAATGTCAACCAGGCTATAGTGGATTTAGAGATCATACCGTCACAAGATGCTCAGGCGACAATTGCCAATGTCTTGGATGGGTATTCCGCTGTTCGGACGGACTTCGTGGAATCCGGGGAAGATGACGGCGCTATATATTCTGCGGTCCGGCCATGGGGTATACCGGATGTCACTGCCTATCTGTATGCAAACATCACTGCTTCCAAACAAGTCGATTTGTCCTCGCGTAACCGCGTACATGGCAAGTCTTATGTGAGCACCAACGAGTCGTCTATTGCTCAAGGGTACCATGTCAATTTTGTCGCCAATGAAAAGGTCAGAGTTACCAAGTTTGTCGGTGCCGCTTCCACCGACGCATTTTCAGATCCCCGGGCGACAGCAAAACGAGCGGTATCTGAAGCTCATACTGCTGGGTACCATCGTTCCCTGCGTTCTCATGTCCAGGAATGGGCGAGTATCATGCATGAGGATTCCGTCGATCGATACGTCGATCCTAGAACGGGAAAACTCCCAGATGACGAGAACATCATCAATTCGGCCATCATAGCAGTCACAAATACCTACTACCTGCTGCAAAACACGGTCGGCAAGAACGCCATCCGGCTATTGCCCAACACATCTCTCAATGATAACAGTTTTGCGGTCGGCGGTCTGGTTTCTGACTCGTATGGCGGTATGGTCTTCTGGGATGCCGACGTTTGGATGCAGCCCGGACTCGTCGCTTCTCACCCGGAGGCTGCCCAGACTGTGACAAATTTTAGAACAAAGATGTATCCGCAGGCGCAGAAGAACATTGAGACAACCTATACCGGGTCCAAGAACCAAACCTACATTGATCCGTCTGCGGCGATCTACCCATGGACGAGTGGTCGCTTCGGTAACTGCACGGGCACCGGAGCATGCTGGGACTACCAGTATCATCTGAACGGTGACATTGGACTGTCACTGATATATCAATGGGTGGCGAGCGGTGATACCAAGACATTCCGAGAAGAGCACTTTCCAATCTACGATTCGGTTGCCGCGTTGTATGGCAGCATTGTGGAGCGCAACGGGAGTTACTGGACTTTGACTAACATGACGGATCCTGTAAGTCCCCGCCGCTTTTTCATGTACTTTGCTAACAGAATAGGATGAATATGCGAACCACATCGACGCTGGTGGCTTTACCATGCCGATGATTTCCGAGACGCTCGAATACGCTAATGAACTCCGCCAGCAGTTCGGCCTTGAACCGAACGAGACATGGTCGGAGATATCGGACAATGTCCTGATGTTGCGGGAGAATGGGGTGACACTGGAGTACACGACAATGAACGCCACTGCCGTAGTCAAGCAGGCGGATATCGTTCTTCTTACGTATCCTTTGGTCTATGACAACTACACCGCAGAAACAGCACTGACTGATCTGGATTACTATGCGAATCGACAGTCGGCCGACGGTCCGGCGATGACCTGGGCCATCTTCTCCATTGTCGCGGGTGCGGTTTCGCCCTCCGGATGCTCAGCGTACACCTACCAACAGTACTCGTATGCACCGTATGCGCGAGCGCCCTTCTTCCAACTAGCCGAGCAGATGTTGGACAACGCCAGCATAAACGGAGGCACTCACCCGGCGTTCCCGTTCTTGACCGGCCACGGCGGCGCCAATCAAGTCGTCCTCTTCGGTTACCTAGGCCTTCGCTTTCTTCCCGATGACGCCATTCACATTGAGCCGAACCTGCCGCCGCAGATTCCGTATGTGAAGTACAGGACCTTCTACTGGCGCGGATGGCCAATCTCGGCCGAGTCTAACTACACTCATACTGTGATCCAGCGCGCACAGAGCGAACCACTGGAGACTGCCGATCGTCGATTCGCAAACGCCTCCATCCCTGTGTATAGTGGTCTGGCTGATAATGCAACCTTGTACCACCTCCCTGCACACGGACCCCTTACGGTTCCCAACCGACAGATTGGCACAATCAACACGATCCAGGACAATCTCGTTCAGTGCAGCCCAGTCTTCTCGAGCGACGAGTACGAGAAAGGGCAGTTCCCGATTTCGGTCGTCGATGGTGCGACCTCGACGCGCTGGCAGCCAAGCTCTTCCAACGCCAGTTCCGTCACAGTCAACGTGGGCTACGCGATGGACCGGTCGCTCACAGTTGCGTCTGGATTCCACTTCGACTGGGCAGCGGCACCCCCTATTAATGCGAGTGTAATTTTCCACGATACCCCATTGCAGGACCCCGTGGCGGCATTGACCTCCCCTGATCCGAACATTCGAGTTGTAGCGAACCTGACCAATATCGAGCAGTCTGGCCCGTACGACGCGAAGGCCACGGACTTGGATGAAATCCAAATTCCAGTCGGAAATACCACAACAGTCCAACTAGAAGGGCAGGTTCCGGTTGGGCGGTACGCGACATTGGTAATATCAGGGAACCAGGCCCTTGCGGATGGAGACGATCAGATGGGCGCGACCGTGGCCGAGTGGGCGATCCTCGGGCCCAACTCGGGCAGAGCGAAGCAACGCATCAAGCGAGTTCCTCTATCGTAGGATAATGTCGCGCAGTATAGAAGCTATCTTGAATTAAGATTATCTTCTGCATACCTTATCGTGAATTGAGTTGTTGGTGGCGTATTTTGCGTATAGCCGGGCGTTTGGGTGTTATTCATCCTGCGCTCCACAGCGGGCCAACGGCTGTCGAGGATTGCAAATGGAACGAAGGCGACGAGTCGAACTTATAAAGCATCCTTTGAAAGCAATCCGATTGAGCGCTTAACTAATTTCAGGACGTGCTTCCCCAGTTTTGTATCGATCAGATTAATTCTGGATTCCGCGCGTCTCGTCGCTGTCGATCAGTGTCAGATTTGCGCCTGTATGCTGCACAGACAACCCCGGAAGGCTTCAAGCACAACGTCAACGGTCGGAGCATAGTAGCGTAAAACTCCTGCCGATCTATCCTGTTATTTCGCTTCGGCCGATGTCCGGTCTGTAGAATCGGTCAGCATCGTAGCCTGGATTCTACTCTTGATAGCACCATATCACGCCGTAGACTCTATTCTTAGACCTCACGTTAGACCGCTTACTCTGCCAGTAAGCAAGCAACGCGTATTGTATGATGAGGTTATTGGCTGACGCCTAACTAGCAGGGGGAATTCCGCTCCATCACACAATCACCTCGTTCATCACACCAATGGCGCGCGGGGGTTGGTGCCTTGGCCACGGCGAGTCTCCTGATGCCAAGCCGCGGCCACTCGGTGGGCTCTTTGTCCTTGTCCTTCTGTGGGGAATTCTGTGTTTATGTTATTACCAAGCACTCTGGTCGAGACCTATACAATTCCTCACTGCCGGTCCCAATGCCAACCACTCATCAGACCACAATTACTGATGGCCAAGAGGATCGCCTGCTCGGCGTACGTTTGCTTAACCCCGATGAGACATCTCCCCGAGCCCCCTTTGCCCGTTTCTGCTTAACGACTGTGACGTACTGCGGGCGAGCTCGTGGAGACTGGAGAAGCCTCATCAAATCCAGAAATTCCCGGCGATTCGTTTGCGCCTTCCAGACCTCGTTGCTGAACTAAGCTACACACGGAGTATGGCTCCAGCAGCAGCTCCAGCGACGTGCCTTCCCGGTGGGCCCCCGAACAAAGGGCAACTGGGCAAGGCCATGTTCCTGCAGAGATGATCGCCGCTCGCCGGTATAAATACACCCGTTTGCCCTGGCCTCCGCTAGGGATGCAGCTCCCTTCTTTAACTAAGACTCCTCCTCCTCCTGCATTCCTATCCCTTCACTCTTCTCTATCTTTATCATCACCATGCGAGCTCTCGGCCTGGTCGGCCTCGTTGGCGTCGCCAATGCCGTCTGTCCTTATATGACTGGCGAGCTGGGCCGTCGCGATACAAACCCCGATGCGACGGAGGCCACTGAGGAGTTTCTGTCTGACTACTACCTCGACGACACCGATGTTTACCTGACGACTGATGTCGGCGGCCCAATTGAGGACCAGCAGAGTCTCAAGGCCGGCGAGCGGGGTGCTACCCTGCTCGAGGACTTTATCTTCCGTCAGAAGATCCAGCGATTCGATCACGAGCGTGTAAGTTGATTGTCTTAAGCCAATTGAGGGGTCGCTAATTGTTTAGGTCCCTGAGCGCGCTGTCCACGCTCGGGGTACAGGTGCCCACGGTGTTTTCACCTCGTACGGCGACTACTCCAACATCACCGCCGCCTCCTTCCTCTCCGCGAAAGACAAAGAAACCCCGGTCTTCGTCCGTTTTTCGACCGTCGCCGGTAGCCGTGGAAGTTCCGACCTGGCGCGCGATGTCCACGGTTTCGCGACCCGCTTGTACACCGACGAGGGCAACTTCGACATCGTCGGCAACAACATCCCTGTTTTCTTCATCCAGGATGCGATCCAGTTCCCCGACCTGATCCACGCCGTCAAGCCCAAGCAGGACCGCGAGATTCCTCAGGCCGCTACCAACCACGACTCCGCCTGGGACTTCTTTAGCCAGCAGCCCTCCGCTCTCCACACTCTTCTCTGGGCCATGGCCGGTCACGGTATCCCTCGCTCGTTCCGTCACGTTGATGGCTTTGGTGTGCACACCTACCGCTTTGTTACCGATGATGGATCCAGCAAACTGGTCAAGTTCCACTGGAAGACCCTGCAGGGTGTTGCCAGTTTGGTCTGGGAGGAGGCCCAGCAGGTCTCTGGAAAGAACCCTGACTACCTGCGCCAGGACCTGTTCGAGGCGATTGAGGCCGGCCGCTACCCCGAGTGGGAGGTACGTTCTAAACCCTTTGAAAATTGGCGAGTATGCTGACCAGACAGCTCAATGTGCAAATCGTTGACGAGGAAGACCAACTGCGCTGGGGCTTCGACCTCCTCGACCCCACCAAGATTATCCCCGAGGAGTACGCCCCATTGACTCCCATCGGCAAGATGACTCTCAACCGCAACCCCCGCAACTACTTCGCCGAGACTGAGCAGGTTATGGTACGTCAATCCGCTAAGTCTACTCGGCATTTCTAACGGCAGCAGTTCCAACCTGGTCACATCGTCCGTGGTGTCGACTTCACTGAGGACCCTCTCCTCCAGGGTCGCCTCTTCAGTTACCTCGACACCCAGCTCAACCGTCACGGCGGCCCCAACTTTGAGCAGCTGCCCATCAACCAGCCTCGCGTTCCCATCCACAACAACAACCGTGACGGTGCCGCGCAGATGTTCATTCCTCTGAACCCTGATGCGTACAGCCCTAACACACTCAAGGGCAGCACTCTCAAGCAGGCCAACCAGACCGCCGGTCGTGGATTCTTCACTGCCCCTGACCGTACCGCCAGCGGCAGCCTTGTCCGCGTCAAGAGCTCTAGCTTTGAGGACGTCTGGTCGCAGCCCCGTCTCTTCTGGAACTCTCTCATCCCCGCCGAGAAGCAGTTCGTCGTCAACGCCATCCGCTTCGAGAACGCTGGTGTCCAGAGCGATGTCGTGAAGAACAACGTCATTATCCAGCTCAACCGTATCTCCAACGATCTCGCCACTCGCGTCGCCACTGCTCTCGGTATTGAGGCTCCCGAGCCTGATGAGACCTACTACCACGACAACACCACTGTGAACCTTGGTGGTTTCGGCCACAGACTTACGAGCTTGGCCGGACTGAAGGTCGCTGTTCTGGCTTCTGTCAATGCCGAGGACTCCTTCAGCGCCGCCACCGCCCTCCAGGCTGAGCTCTCCAACAAGGGCGTCGATGTTGTTGTCGTCGCTGAGCGTTTCGAGACCGGCGTCAACCAGACCTACACAGCCTCCGACGCCATCCAGTTCGATGCCGTTGTTGTCGCCCCCGGTACTGAGAAGCTCTTCGGCGCCAAGTCCGTCGCCAACCCCAGCTCGACCCTGTACCCTGCCGGCCGTCCCCTCGAGATCCTCGTCGACGCCTTCCGCTTCGGTAAGCCCGTCGCTGCTCTCGGTAGCGGCTCGACTGCTCTGGAGAACGCCGGTATCGACACCGAGGGCGAGGGTGTCTACGTTGCCGACAGCGTTGGTGAGGAGTTTATCGGCGACCTTGAGGAGGGTCTGACGGTGTTCAAGTTCCTGACCCGCTTTGCCCTGGACTCGGATGAGTAAATGATAAATGATATGACCTAGTTGAGCCGAGTGCTTATCCGTACGGATAGATAATATATTGATATTATGACTTTCGTGAGCCCTGTAGATGTCAATCCGCGAAAGCGTAACTTGTTGACCCTGGGTAGAAGATCTTGGCTAGGCAAAATGTGGATATATATTTAGGCGCGCATCCGCCGCGTTCCACGCCCAAACAATTAATTTTCAACAAATGTCGCCTTAATCTCGTAGCCTTGACGGATCTATCTCTCCCAACTCTAGAGTAGCTATCTTCGTATCTATATGCTGATCTACCAATATGAATAATGCCATGCCCCGCGATCATGAACAAGCATCTGCAGCCCTTTTCGAGCCTCTTGCGCCACATAACTATCATATAACGAGACGCAATCTAATCTATATAATCTAACCACCAATCACATCCAGGCTCCGAAGTCGACGTTTCCCCTGATGGATAAATATATGTTCAGGTATTGGAGCCTTCCATTGGAGGTTGAGATTGCAAGCTGCTTTTTAAATGCCTGACATTCACAATGAGCGCAGTATCAGGCGCCCTGGCCGAGCGGAGAGTTCGAGGATAGCGAAATATGTTGTGGTGACGAGGAGCCATGGTGCCCAGTCAAGATAGAACCTTGGCCATTGGATGAGGGGTGGGAAATTGAGGGGTAGAATGTTGATGATATTCTTGGAGATAAGGACGAGGCTGTTCAGGAGCGTCCAGCGGAGTAGGCATGAAACGATGAGAATGTATATGTTCAAGAGGCGCTGTGACGAGAATGCGAACTTTTGCGCGGCCGAGAGGCGGAGAATGGAGGTGATGTACTCCTCTCTGTTCAATGGATGGATTCTCGTGCTCGCAGTTGAGCTGGAGGAGAAAACGAAGGCGTCCATGAACGAGGACTTGTTCCACATTCCCCGAGATAGACCGAGCACTCTTTGGCCCATTGATGGCCCCAGACTTCTACCTCTGTCCTGTTTGCACGAAATATTGCTAGAGTCGACTATCTCAAGCAACAAATCTAGATCCGAAACGAGTAGCCGTCTCGCGGTCGGGTCAGCGACGTGTCCTGTCATCTTCGTCTCGGCGACCAGCGCGGTCTTGACATCCGTGTAGCTGGTAATGCGCGTGTAAAACGCCGGGTCCACTGGCTCAATTGTTACACTGCGTATACTAGACGCGTTCCTCACATGCGCTGTTGGCGAGAGGAGGGTGATTGTCTCGTTTGTATAGGAGCGGCAGGAGAGGTATGTCACCCCCACAGGTTGAGAGCAGTTGTTTACACAGTGGGTGAGGTATGCGCGGAAGAAGGGCTCGAGTTTCCTGCAGATGATCCCATCAGCCCTCTGTATTGATTGAAAAGAGCCAATGAAAGGACATACAGTTCCAGCTTGCTGATATACCTCCCCACACTCCCACTCCTGACGGGCGGCTTGTTATTCATCTTCATCTTGCCGCTGAACTTAATTTCGAGCGCCTTGATGATAATCTCCAGTGTCGTGAAAATACCGGGGACGCTCCACTTCAGCAGAAAGGAAGCTAATTCCCACCGGCTCATACTTGTCGGATCAAGTGGTGGTTGTGTGCATGTTAACCTTGTCGCCATGCGTACTTGCTTGCTGTCTTCGTCGAGGGTCGTCATATTGCTGAATGAGGCGCTGAAATTCCAGGATTCCGGGGATAAAGGGTCCATCATGCGCTGCGAGACGAGACCGTCGACTTTTTCGAAGGGGGAGGCGAAGACTTGCTTGCGCCAGATGCCTGTGTAGAATTTTGCTTTGGAGGCGGTTGGTAACGAACGAATCAGTTTTTCGGGGTCAAGGTATTCCCCGTTTTCTCCGCTACATGTTTCTGGAGCGTTGACACTGGGTTTACCGGATGATGAGGAAGACGTAAGTCGCAGAAAAACATTCCTCTTCTCATTATACGAGTTGTTAATCTCCAGAATCAGCGCATCGAGTTCGCGTTCACGGTTGTAAAGATACCACCAGCTGACGACATTGCGCGAGAAGCTGAGGAATTTGGGGACGGTCAGGAGGTAGGCGTGGGGCCAGTTGGTTGGGTCTTCGTTCTGGAGCAGTTGTTAGAGTGCATTTTTTCAAGAATGGTGGTGGAACGGGGTAGATAAGGTAGGGATGTACCTGCTCCCTAAGAAATGAATCGAGTTTGCTCCTTAGATCGAGGCTGTAGTCACCGCGATGTAGCATCCGGACTGCATCGGTACTAAACCAGCAACTAATATGTGCAAGTACCCTGTTCCAAGAAAAACCTCTCTTGCTAGGCTCAGGCGAGACATGTGGAGTGAGGCAATCGTCGTCGATCGCGAGGACATTCCCGATCCTGCATCGTAGTCCAACAGGAATACCGAGGAGGAGGAAGCGGTTGGCGAATTTGTCTTTTATAGGAGTGAGACGTGTGTGCGTGAATGCTACAGGGAAGAGGAGCAGTTTGGAGAGGATTGTTTGCGAGTTGTTGGAGAGGGGTGTTAGGGTTTGGGGGGTGAGGAGGGCGCGGAGGAGCATTGTTATAATGACTGTGATTGCGAGTGCGAGCGTAAGAAGGAGGAGGTAAAGGAGGGTCTGCGTCCAGAAATTTGGTATGGAGGCATGATGGCCTACGTAGAGAAGGAAAACGGCTGCATTGGTAAACATTGTTGTTGCTTTGCGGAGGAGTGTGTGGTTAATTTCAGATCGAAGCCTGTAATTTCGACGGGGAAAGTGTTCCATATCTAGGCGAGAGTCTATCACGACACTTAGGAAAATAAGCTGGAATAAGAGGTAGACGGAATATGGATTGGAAGCGTTTTCCTGCACGGTCGGCCAAGTCCGAGTTGAAGGATTGAGGATCAGAATTGTACAATTAGGGCAGGAATATATGCAGCTGGCCGTCTGCGAAGCCCGAAAGTTATCGACGCATGCGTTCGAAGCCCTGTCCCATCGAAACCTAATAGAAGCGCCGAGTATCGGGCTTTGACGTGTCTCGTCAACAACCATAATCCCGGTAGAAAGGATGACAGGGGGCTGGCTGAAGAACGCACTCCCTGAAACCCAACGCAAACACCTATCTGACAGGAATCGTTCACTAATCAGATCCATTAGACCCGGAAAATTGATGCAGGTAAGAAGCGGCACGAACCACGCGGATATCGGAAGACGTTTCTAGTCAGCAGAGGGACACAGGGTTACCGAAGCGATGTGTTCTTATTGGCGGGCTTGAGGAACTACGCAAGCCACATTTGGACGGTCGGGTCGGATTGCATAACGGATAGTGTGATCAGGGCAGGGGTCGTTCAGCTTTGATTTGAGGGGAGGCTTGAACAGATCGGGCTTGGTGTTTGAGAAATTGATGCTAAGGTTTGGCTCGGTATGCCCGATGGGTTCATGCAGTGGGCGTGGCTGTCGCCTTGCTTGGCTTGGAGAGACGTAGATAGACAAGGGCATTTATGTTTTAGAGGAACATATATTTAGCAGTCAAGTTTCATATCTTCAGAGCTGGAATAAATCAAGAACCATCATAAGCCGCCATTCCCCTACGCCTCGAGTTGCTCCAAGATTGCGGGATACCCTAACTTTCATACTAAGCCTGCTGTCTGTTCCCCTTGAACATCCAAGCAATGAAATACTCAAAACTCCAACGCCGCGTCATAATCGTCGGCGGCGGCGTCTCAGGCATCGCAATGGCCTGCCGTCTTCGCCGCGACTATAATATCTCCGATTACATGATCTACGACCGCCAGCCTGGAATGGGAGGGACATGGTGGGCGAATACATGTAAGCCCCATCTACACATCCATGCACCCCGCCAAGGGAAATTGAATACTAACAAACTGACTGGCTTAGACCCTGGCTGCGCCGTCGACATCCCAGGCTTCTGCTACAGCTACTCGTTCGCCCCCAACCCGGACTTTATGCAGATGTTCCCACCACAGTCTGAGATTCTATCGTATCTATCTACTGTGGTAAAGCGGTACCGGGTTGAGGAACATTTCACGGGGAATACAGAGTGGGTTGGGGCTGAGTGGAGAGAGAAGAGTCAGACTTGGATTGTTACTTTACGCGATTTGGTAACAAACGTGGTGGTCACGCAGGAATGCCAGGTGCTTATCTCAGCTGTTGGGGGACTGGTGAATCCGTCTATACCAAGCATTCCGGGCCTTGAGAGATTCCAGGGGGAGGTCGTTCATACGGCGAAGTGGGGGGAGGGGATTGAGCTTGAGGGGAAGAGGGTTGCTGTTATTGGGAATGGAGGTGAGAGCCCTGCATACTGTGCCTCAATCGGTGGTTGCAGTACTGACGGTCTTGAATAGCATCTGCTGCGCAGTTGGTACCGGCTATAGTTGACAAGGCTGCATCAGTTACGCAGTTCATGAGGGTATGTCCCATTGACCTCTCATACTGTACACTTCCAATGCTAACCTTCACCTATGGCCTCAGTCACCTCATCACATAGTCTCCGCGAACAACTATCAAGTCTCGCCTGCATACCGATCAGCACTCCGTCACTTCCCAATCCTGCTCTACCTCATTAGGGTAGTATTGTTCTTGTACATGGAAATCACCTGGTTCCGCTTCCAGAACAACAAACTCGGTAGGATGGGTCGAGCGTCGGTGGAGAAGAGAAGCCGCGAATACGTGCAGGATACAGCACCTAGTATGTTCGTTAATGTTACCTTGAGCTTCCTGCTGAGATACCTACACAAGACCTTTGCTAAGACTCGCAGAATCGTATTGGGACTTGTTGATTCCAAATTACGAGTTTGGGTGCAGGGTAAGATCGCAGCCTCCGATTACAACCAAATGCAGCTGGCTCATACTAATAATTGTATAGAGACGCATCTTCGACCGCGGCTACTTATCCTCCCTACACTCCCCAAAAATCCACCTAACAACAGACCACATCACTTCCCTCACCGCAACATCAATCCAAACAACATCCTCCACCATCCCCGTGGACATAATCCTCCTCGCAACCGGGTTTGAACTAACACACTACGATACACCCATTACCGGCCGAAACGGACTTTCAAGAAAACAACATTGGGAAAATGTCGGCCACAAAGCAACATACAAGTCCATTGCAATGCACTCCTTCCCGAATTTCTTTTACATCCTTGGTCCGAATTCAGGGAGGGTTTATACGAGCACGATTATGATTATTGAGAGGTATGCCTGTCCCCTTCCAGGCCTTGGATCTGTGCAGGTGCTGATTGTCGGTAAAAGTCAAGTTGAGATGGTCCTGCAAGCAATCAGACCGATTTTGTTGGATCAGGCTTCTTCGGTGGAGGTTAGGGCTGATTCTGAGCGGGAGTATGATGTTAAGCTCCACGAGGCTATTGGGGAGACGGTGCATAGTAGCGAGTGTGGGAGTGTATGCTCTATCCTCGCGCCCATGTTATGAGTGTGAGACTGACCAGGACAGTACTTTGTCGACACATCAACGGAGAAAAATTGGTTTGTTTACCCGTGGAACTCGGTGCAGTTGTGGTTCTCGACGTACTTTGGCAATAGGGGAGATTGGGTGTATCAGGGGATTGCCAGGATATAGGGAGCCGGGGGTTGATATCGCGGCGTCACTCCGCATTAGAGCCAGGAGTTTGGAAAAGGCATAAGGCAGTTGTTAATGGTTGGCTTCTTCGTGTTAGATAGATAGACTAGAGACTTAGATTGTGACATGAGGGTTAATTGACGATTGACGAAGGAGCCCTCGAGATCTCGTGTATCTCAGGAAAGTCCCCACTGGGCTATTGAGTAAGTACTGCATGATTTCTAAAATCTCGGACCTTTTCTCGGCAATCGGGTATACAGAGCAAATGATTCAGGTTCTTGATTGAAGAATTACTCCACAGGACGTCAATGTGGCGTTTCCTCGCAGCGGAATATACATTCCTCGGGGCTTTCGAGTGACCCACTCCCCACCATGTCGTAGGGTTTAAGAACAAGCCCTGATACTTGTTGAACAACCAATTACCCCTCACATTTTGAATTGACCATAAGACCCTTTTCATCTTTACTTTTTTGTCCATCTATCACTTGGGTAATACGAGCACAATGTCCCACCTCCTCGAATCCGTGGTGCTAGGCGACAACCCTCCCCCTCCGCAACCGCATCTGCATGGGCTCCATGACGCGCAATCGCTGCGTCAACGACGCAAAGCCCACTTCCCCAAGCGTGAGACACTATGCCGAGCGCGCGGCTGACGGTGTCGGGCTTATCGTTGCTGAAGGGACGTTCATAGCCCCGCATGGCGCCGAGTGGCCGAATGCGCCGGTTATGTTTGATCAGGAGCATGTGCGTACTTGGAAGAAGGTTACGGATGAGGTTCATAGGGTGGGTGGGAAGATGCTTTTTCAGCCATGGCATCCTGGTTAGTAGCCTAATTTTTCTTTCTTCTTGATGATAGCGCGGCGCTAATGGGGTATGTAGGACGGATCCAGAACGATGATATGCCGATGCTGAAGAAGTATAACTACCCCGTTCAGGCACCCAGTAAGGTTAAGGCGCCGGGCGGGAAATAGAGGTCGTTGGAAAGGTCTTCCGGCCAGTCTGATTAGTTCGACGTCTTGGTGCAGTGCTGACGGGATAAGGGCCACACCGAAAACATCACGGAAATCGAGGACCCAAAGAAGATTGTCGAGCAATTCCGGCACTCTGTTATCCTTGCGAAGGAAGCAGGATTCGACGGGATTGAGCTCCTTTCCCAGGGGTGCGTTGACCTCATCCTCCTCTCTCACTCCAAAACAAGTGCTATGCTAACAACCGCGACAGAGGCTACCTCCTCCACAACTTCCTCTGCAGCCACACAAACCTCCGCACCGACACCTACGGCGGGTCCATCCCCAACCGATGCCGTTTCCCGCTCGAGGTGCTCGACGCCATAATCTCGATCTGGGGCTCACGTCTCGTCGGAATCAAGATCTGTCCGCCGGACGACTACAACGACTCCGCTGTATCCTACGCCGAATTCACCGAGAAATACAATTACTTCATAACCGAACTCATGAAGCGAGACCTCGGCTTTATCAATCTACCCCGTCGCGGGTGTAATGTGGGGCGCAACCAGGATGATTACTTTAAGTCTCCGCCACGGGGGCAGGGGAAGGAGTTGCCTGATGGGTATGACCCCGTCAAGCAGTTCGGGGGCATGATTAAGTATCCCGGATCCAGGACGATGCTTATGGTTAACCATGAGTATACGCCGCGGGAGGCGGAGGGGCTGGTTGTGAGTGGAAAAATTGATCTGGCGTGCTTTGCGAGGCCGTTTATTTATAATCCGGTGAGTCTTCGATTTCTCTTTGGGATGATTGTACGGGTAGGGAGAGGCTGATTTGAGCATACTAGGATTTCGTAAGCCGGCTTAAGGCTGGCAAGGACTTTGCTGTTAATGATCGTGGGAAAACGGTCAATTATGGGCCGTTTGAGAGCCCTGATGAGAATTATAATAACTGGCTACGGGCTACTGCTGCTGCTACTGCTTGAGGTAGGAGATTGTACATAGATGCTGATCATACAATAGTAGTTGCCTCAAATCTAAAGAGTCCAAGTTGCAAGTTCCGGTGCTCTACGGCCATAGAGAATCGCAAGTAATACTGCAACAATTTTCATTCCCTCCAATTTCCGTTAAGAAGTATGTATACAATCTTAGCAAGGACTAATTCAGTTAAAAACATGCGCCACAACCTCAATCTCAACCCTCATATCATCCTCCCCCAACCGCGTAACCCCAACACACGTCCAAATCGGCTCATGATCCGGCATATACTTCCTGAAATTCCGGACCATCGCATCCATCGCCTCATTGTTAATTGGCACATGGTAGCTGTTGACCCGGAAAACCTGGCTCCACCCCTCGCCGCCGGCATGCTTGAGATTCGCTTCCACATTCGCGAAGGCTTGGTCGATCTGTGCGTTGATTTCTTTGTAGAATTCGCCGGTTTCGCGATTCCAGCCGCCTATTACCATTTGTTAGTTGAAGAAGGGGCTGAAAGGGGTTGTAGGGAGGGTGGTTTGTACCCTGCCCAGAGCACTCGATTCTATCGCCGATGCGCACGGCCTGGCTGTATTTGAAGTTTTGGCGGTTGCGTTCGCCGACGCCCGGGTAGGAGTAATATTGGAGGTGGGACATTGTGATTGTTATTGATGGTGATTGAGTATATGGAGGCTCGGTTGGAAGATGAAGAGTGTTGGCGTCACTTATATGCTTGGACTTTTGAGCCAGGATTACAAATGGGTGGATGGCGGAATCTATATTCCGCTGGATACCCACTGAAGACAGAACTTGGAAGTACAAGAGACAACACGATTGGCCCGACTTAGCTGAACACTGGATAATTGGATTTTTCTAGAGGAATTGAAGGTTATGTCAGGTTTTTGCGGACCATTACTGACACTGCGCTCTAATGTTGAGGTCTAAGGATTCATATCGGGCTGGCTGATCCACTGACGTCAAGACATCTGAAGTTGATTAGCCCTAACTTTTCGACTGAGAGCAATGTGATCAGTTTAGCATATCTGCACCAGGGTATCGACAGATTTGTGGTAGAATTTCCGACATGATCGCCAGACGAAAGAATATAAAGGAATTACGTGCCCTCTTCCGCGTATTGGCCTGCTCATCACCGCAGGCATTAGGTTCTGAGAGCAAGTATGAGAAACAATCTTAGAGCCACTATAGCGTACAAAACCCACGGCCAAGAGATAACCAAGCTGTCCGTCGAAGCTTTCAGCTGAGCGACTACTTGTTGCCCTCGACGCGGGAAGGCAATAGGTAAGCTATGCTCGGAGTTCGGACTCGGAGTACCTAATCAGGAAAGTCCACTCCGGGCTTGTCGGAGTGAGTCACGTGGCATTGTCGTGCAAACACCTTCGACTCTCCTCCAACTCTTTTCATTCCGCACACTCTCTGACTTCATCGAATTTTGGTCCGAGTTCATCATTACCCTGCCGATGTATCGGAGAAATGGAAGTCTCACGTCTTGCGAGCCCTGTAGGGTGTCGAAAGTCCGCTGTGATCATGCAACCCCGGTGTGCCGACGATGCCAAGCGAAGGGGGTGTCGGAGAAGGTACAACCTTGGAGTCACTTGAAACAACGCGGACTTACATAGCTCTAGTGCTTCTATCACCCTGCCCCGATGACACGTCCGAATACACGATTTCGACCGTACCATGTGGACAAGCCACCTAGCCAGGTTTCCACCAGGGAAGAACCGACACAGCCAGTGACCAAGCCGAGACCGAGGCAGAAGGCAGAGAAAAATGAAGACTCGTCAGGCTCATATCTTCCCGGATATCTTGGCTTCTCGAGCACACTCTCCCTATGTCCGAAAGTTCCAACTGGTTCAGCTCAGAGACCCTACTCGCATATCAATGGAGACGCTCATTTCGCCAGCATAGAGCAATCGCTGCGCCAGGTGATGGCTTTGTCCTCACAATTTGAAGATGCATTGCTTCAGTACTATGATGGCACTCGCTTGACGACTATCCCCCGGTCTCTGGTTGTGGATCCGACCTTGGCGCTTCTTAGAGAGCTCAGAGGCAGCGAGGATGGGTCCACTGCGAAGATCCTCGCCAAAACCAAAGAGAATATACGCCGGAGGTTCCCATCCATACCTTCCAGTTGTACGGTCTCTGAGTTCCTCCAGTGCTTTACTGCGGAGAACATTCGTCTCGAGTTCATCAGTCTAGTATTCAGCATGGTTGGACTCGCTACCCTCTACACCGAAGCACCAAGTGGCTTCGATCCGCTCATGTTTGGCGGCGAGATGTACAGTGCCAGCAAAGCCTGCTTGCAGATGTGCGAGGCCTACGACCATGTGAATGACCTGACTATTTGGACACGGTTTCTGAACGTCATTCTGTCGGGCACCCTGTTCGGAGATGCAAGTACGTGTTCCGTCTCAGAATCGTAGTCAGTTGGCTTACACGAGCAGGTGATACTGTATACCACGGACTTAACGAGCTTGTCGGCCAGCTGTTCATTATGGGCTTTAATCATCTAATCTCATCCCCTCCCGACATTCCATTCTTCATTCTGGAGACTCGAAAAAGAGTCTTCGCCATCGTTGTCGCCCAGGACAAGAGCATGGCGACCTTGGTCGGAAGGCCACCACGCATTGATAGCAGCTTCTGTGATACGATTCTGCCATTGCAGCTGACTGATAAGGAGATAGTCTTCAGCGGAGCTCAGCTGGACCTCGCGTTGCAGCGTCTCGATTCTGATGGTTGGAATCGTTCCGACCAGCCTCATTGGCAGACCGCATTGTTTCGACTTCGCTATCAGCACGCCCTCATCCAAGAGAAGGTCTTACGCCTATCACTGAGAAACAGAAACACTACATTCTCCCAGCAATTGAGGTACGTCCGAACTCCAACGCCGCTATTCTTACTAACAGAATACAGTGAATTGTACGAAGAGTACCACAGTGCCGTGCACAACATACCCCCACAATATCGCTATGATAAAGCGATGTGGGCGAAGTCGAGCCCGTTACCATGTCTAATATTCTTAGTGGTCCATTTGGGATATCTCTACAGCGGCTTTATGATAGAACGAATGCTACTTCAAGACGCCCAGATAACGATAACGCCTTTGCTGGAAACATCGACTAAGCTACTTTCGGGTGCTCTTGACTTCATCCATCGGGAACACTGTCACCACGAGCTTCGAGAACGACAAACATGGCTGGTAGGATAATCACATGTAAGTGATTCTTTGGTTAACATTGCCGCAGTTTCTACATTATTGCCTGCCTGGCGCCGGCACCCTTGCAACTGAACTCCACCAAGCCACCCTACGCGGAGTACCTCTGCCAACCTCCACTCCGGTGTCGCATATCGTCCGCGACCTAAGCGTATTTCTGGCTTACTTTGAGCGCAAGAAGATGCCTAATCGACCCGACCTCCAAGTGTGTGTCCAGATCAGCAAGGTTATCGGTAACCTGCTTGATGATACTTTGACCCAGGGCCTTCCGTCGCGGAAAAGCAAGCGCAACCGAAGTCGACAGGGCGCCAATTTCTTAATGAGCGCGCCGAGCCCGAACGCCCAAGTAGAGCCAGATTTAGGGTTTGAAGCGTACAATCCGGACGTCCTCCCGCCCCTCCCAGAGTCAATGACTAGCGAGGACTTTCTGAAGTGGTTCGATGAGTTGATTTGGGACAACCCTAGCCTGGGCTTCGATCAGGCTCCCTGTTGACTTGTCTATCCTCATGTCTGTCGTGGAGTTTACCCCAAGGGGAGGTTACAAATATTGCGCCCCAATTTGCGGCTCGAATCGAGGGTTCCTGCTGAGCCCCACGACCGGCCCGTGAAATCGCCCATGACTCGCCACGGACCCTGCGCCCAGCCCGACCATCCCTAATCTGTGACTTCTCCGGCAAATTCGAGCGTCTGGTCTCTGCCGCCAAGAACCCCTGCTCGCGCTCTTAAAAAACGGAGAATGTCGCATTGCAACGTTGGCTATCCCCCCTGTTAAACTCGTCTTGTGCTCATGATGTGGCTGCTCCTGGCCACCATAGGGCTGATGCCGATAGGTAAGCCCGGATATGCCGTTTTTGAATTATTCTTTCCCGCAATGGCTAATATTTCACTGCAATAGGCATTTTAGCTCAAGTATGTAACGACACGCTCAGTACGATACGCACGCAAGCCGATATTGACATGTTGGCGCAAAATTGCACATCGCTGAGCAAAGGTCTTACCGTTAGCGTTGAGTACACAGGACCTGTTAGTTTACCTAACATCGTCAATGTCTCGAGATGGTCCATAACTAAGGACGGGCTGGGACCGCTACGGATTACCTCTTTCGAGATGCCTGATCTTGAGGAGTCAAACTCGATTTCACTTCGACTCCTGACTGATCTTGAGTTGTGGTCAGTGCCCAAGTTGGCTTACGCTCGTAGTGTCTTTTTGACTGTTCCGTCACATCTGGTGAAACTGGACTTCCCAATGCTCAACTCGACGAGGCGCATAAATATTGAAGGGAATATGACCGAGTATGTGTCTATGTCTTGTCGGGTCTGATTTGTTTCAACGTCTCACCACTTCCAGTGTCTCATTTGACTTGTTGGAAACAATTGATGGCGAAGTCATGATCTCCAACACGGTCTGGAACCTGGAACCAGCGAAACCAGGGGGGCCAAGTATGAATCTGTCTTTTCCTGCACTCGAGAGTGCGTTCGGTCTTCGCTTCTGGGGGAATATCTCAAGGTGCTTATCTTAATGAGAAATGTTATCAAATATGAAACCTTTACTGATACATTGGCCGCAGCATCTCTCTGCCTAATCTCTCGAGACTGGGCCCGAGTACGTCTGATTATAATGCATTGCCCTCGTTATTCTCCAACTCGGGTCTTCCCATGCCACTGGACCTTCCGAATCTCAGCTTCGTTCAGGGAGATCTAGGGATTGAGGGTAATATCTCATCGTTCGTCTCCAGCTACCCGCCCACTTTTACTTTACGCCAGGCTCACTGATTAATTTACTTCAGACTGTCGCTACCTCGCTTCAAGCACATTACGCAATGGCTCAGTGTTTCGTCTAAAGTGCCGCTGGCAATTGACCTGCCGCTCGAAAGTGCGACACAGATTGAGCTCAGTGGTCAAATTGAAAGGTACGCTGGGCGGAACATACCAGCACTCCCCTTATATCCATTCTGAATATGGTTCTAGAGGCATGGATTTTGGCCTCGCCAGTGTACGTGCTAACTAATGCGTAGCATCTCACTGCCCAACCTGCGGAATTGGACTAAGTTGCGGGTGCAGACGAGCCTGCCCTTCGATTGCGATGCTTTTATTAACAAGTTCAACGGTACCGAGTCTGAACCTGCACCGGGTGAAGTCGATTGCAAAGCGACTGGGCGGCGACAATCTCAAGAGGACCGGGGGAATATGGCGACTCGAAGGCTGGCTGACATGGGCTTTGCACTCGCAGCTGCAATTACGGGCATCGTTCTCGTTCAGGCCGGCTGCTAGGGTGCCCATTCAAGTCCGGCATTCAAATACAATGTCACTAGGACTTGAAACTCGTTTTCGTCGTCTGCGACTGATCAATTCACAGCATGCGTTGAGAATCCAGTACCGCCATGATGATATGATAAGGCAGTGCATTTGTCGACGCCATTTGAGAGGCTAGTTCCAGCCTCCGGGCTCATGATGAGTCTTATCCTATACCTGCTGCGTTCTGTGCCTGACTTCGCCGACTTGCCAAGGCCTCTCCAACGACAGGACAACCCGTAAATATGGCAATGGGCCTTGTGTCTTTGAGGACCGGTCAATATGTATTTTTATCTGACAATCTACGCTCGGAGCACAAATAAACGCGGACTCCTGCGGTGATAAGCTCGTCATTACTCCGCGGCTTGCGCACCTCACCCTGTATACTGCTCAATTTGCTGCAAGGAGCCGCCGGAAGACCGAAGAGTTTCAACTGCCAAGGCCCATTTCGCGGCGCGACATTTAGCCTTTTTGGGAGGTTACATCGCGATTTCGCGCCCCCCACTGAGTCCCTGAAAGCGCCCCATGGGTGGCCGCGCCCAGCCCCGCCATCCTCAATCCGTGCCCAACCCCGATGCTCAGGGCCCGGAGCGAACACCCTATGGTCCCACCCTGCCAAGCGCCCCGCGTGCCTACAGAGCGCGTTGTTAAATGCGAGCAGAAGGACGATCGCGACCAAGCTTTGTTCGTCATATCAAACTCGTCTTGTCATCATCCGTCGCAGTATGTGGCTATTGCTTGTTCAGGTGTCCCTGGGACTGGCCGCAATAGGTTCGTATGCCCTGCCCTGCCCACCTCATAGCAGGACTAAAACCCCTCTCTAGCCTTAGGCGCTGCCGCCCAGGTCTGTAACAGTTTTCCGGATACCGTCATAAAAGACCAAGATGATATCGACGCGCTTGCGGTGGACTGCGACACAATAGACGGGAATCTGGTCATTGACAGCGAGTTCTCTGGTCCCTTCGTTCTACCCGGTATCGCGAACATCACGTCCATTGCGCCGCTCGGGACAAGCAAACTGTTCAATGATCCCGTCCAGATCACATCGCTGGAGCTGCCTAATCTGCAATATTTAGAACTTTTAGAGCTCGGACCCTTGACGCGTATTCAGAAATTGGATCTGCCGAAATTGGAATCACTTCCGATCCTAGCCTTGATTGTTGAAGCCTCTCTGGACGAACTGGAGTTTCCGGCGCTGGAAACGGCTGGGTTTGTTGCTATTCGTGGGAACATGACTGAGTACGTTGTATCTATCTTGTCGACCCCCGGCCTCTGGGATGATATATGTGCTGACGAAGTTTCGATTCAATCAGTGTCCGCTTCGATGCGCTGCGAACCGTCGAGTCAGGCTTAGAGGTCGTCCACTCGGCTCGAACGCGCCAAACCGAGACCTCGATGGATATATCTTTCGCGGCTCTCGAAGTCGCGCACATAATTAGCTTCCAGGGGAATATCTCAAGGTACCAACATTCCTAGGACGCCTGTTACCGTGATACCATACTGAAAGCTTATTCAAAAGCTTCTCGCTACCCGGGTTCTCTGTGTTAGGCACAGACGCAGCAGAGGACGAGGTCTTCGAAAACCCAGTCTCGATTATAGCGCTAGATGGTCCTGCTATAGACGTTGATCTGCCGAAGTTGAGCTCTGTCAATGGGAGTCTGGAAATCATGGGAAATATCGGCTCGTACGTCCTTGAGACTTGATTTCGTCCCCTGCTTGTTTATACACAAGCATAAGCTTACAGTACCCTTCGTCTAGATTGTCCCTTCCCAGCCTGAAAGATATTACGCAATCGCTTCGTGTAGAGGCCGCGATACCACTGTCTCTTGATCTACCCATCGAGAGCGTGGAAAACATCACACTTAGCGGAGCTATAGAAAGGTATGTGCAAGCTAAACTAAGCACTTGGCCATCTGATATTACGAACTGCCCTGACCAATACCTTCTATCCTCTAGAATATCATTACGCAGCCTGCGCAGCTGGTCGTTCTTAAATGTTAGCTCAAATCTGGAGCTTGACTGCGATGCTTTCATAAGCGGACTCAGAAGTTCTGACAACGACGATGTGGGTGACGTGCTCTGTGGCGCGTCTGGGGAGGAGCCGAAAGCAGTCGAAGGAACGGGGAATAAGACGGAGACGAATGAAGACGCGGAGACACAGGCTGAACATGATGACGAGGGGCTTGCGATCCGGGAATACCCTCATGTTTCCTTCACGGTTGCTACGGGCGTGGTGGGTATAATCATGGCGCACGCTCTCTTTTAACTCTGATTCCGCGTTTTGATTCCCTGCATAGGCTCCCGTCTATCACTTGTTGAACCGGCATTCTACACTGAAACCTGTTCTAAATGATGACTAAAGAGTCATACATTCCAAACTCATCTGGCTCTGGCGAAGTTGATTGGACAGTTACATACATAGCCCAGCCTACCAAGCTTGAACAAAGTAAGCTCGCTCTTGTGATGGTAGATAAAGGAGAGCTCTATCAATCACTGTATTACGGTTCAATCGCGTGACATTGAACAAGCACCCTATTTATCAAGCTTCAGCCGCTATGCGTACCCCAACCAGCCCGGTGCGGCAGCCTCGGACCTCAAACTTACATAAAACAAGATCGCCAGGTAAAGGATCAGTCGTCATACTCAAGGCCAATCACACGGCGACACTGACACTCACTTGCGCATTTTTGGGCACTTCATCCTGAGCCGGGCCACTCGATGTTGTCTCCTCCGGTTCACTGGAGTCCGTGTACTTTAGACCTTTCCCAAAAGACCTATTTCTCTCTCTGTAGACCATTAGGAGCGAGTCTTGGTAAAAGAGGAGAGGATCAAAACATACCCATTCGGCCCATAAACCCAACGAATAAAGAACGTCATTGCCACCAGCAAGCCCGTAATAACCGCGGAGAAGACATACCCGTGCTTGAACTGTGGCCCTTCCACCGTCGGATACGTAAAGAGCGGGATCCACGCCGTCCAACTCGTCGAGATGGCCGTTACAAGGACAAGCACGACCGCGCGCTCCTCGATGCTATCTTTGTAGATCACATTGACCCACCCGTATAGCACGGACGACACGGCAACGGCGGCGTATTGAACAGCGAACGCGAACCATTTCGCAGACTCGGGGACGTTCCAAATTGCCAGAATGACGAGCGATGTGAAGTTCACGGCTGAAGCGAGCGTGATCGCCCACGCGCGCTCGAGGAAGAGGTCCGTGGAGAAGTTGATGAAGAGAATAAAGAAGATGCCCAGCGCTGGAGAAATGGAGTTTAACTGATTGAGCTTTGACTCAGAGAAGCGGTTAAGGCTCTTCAGCCACAGCAGAAAAGACGCAGTGTTTGCGCTCGAGTTGAAGAACAGACTGTCCCACAGAAGGACGAGCCAGAAGCGCTTCGTGCCGAAGATCTTCTTCACGAGGGCCCAGGAGAATGGCGCGCTGGAGACGGTGTTCCCTTGTTTCTCTAATCTGCGTCGTGCGATAGCAAGATCCTTCTCGTTGATGACTAGCCGATTGGGCTTGTCGATTGTACCGGGGTAAATGAACGCGCCGATCACAGCGAGCGGGAGGGTTATTATCGCGTTGACGATGAATAGCCAGCGCCACCCCGCTAGCCCATGGACACCGTCGAGGTTATCAAGCGTAGCGCTCTGCAGCAGACTCGCGGTAAGATAGCCCAGTGTCAAGCCGACGTAGAATGCACCGCCGCGCCGCCCGATCTCGTTGCTTTTGTACCAGGATCCGAGGACGTAATGAACACCGGGGAAGTAGGATGCCTAGAACCGTAGATCATTATTAATAGAGACTTCACTGGCCAGTTATGGAGTAGTCTGAGAGGACTTACTTCGAAGATAGAAACCATGAACCGGTACGCCATGATCTCGGCATAGCTGGTTGCTCGGTACTGAAGTAGCGTGAAGATTCCCCAGAGCAGATCGAGTGCCGGGACGAGGTAGTGCATCGGAACCCGCGGGAAAAGGTACATGAAGGGAAGTAAGGCGACGACGTTTCCGACGGTGAAGATTGTTTGGAAATGTACGAGCTCGTTGCCGTGGAAGTCGAGTTCGTCGGCCATGCCGGAGACGTAGGCATTATCTGAAAGCAGTTATTAGAGGTGCGGAGGAGGACTCATGAGAGGGGAGGGCATACTGATGTTTCCTTGATCGATGTATTTCACCCAGTAGACTGTAAAGGCGTAGGGAACGATCAAGAGGTCAAGCTTTGTGATGAGTTTCCGCTCCTCTGGTGTGTCTTCTGGCGAGTACCAGTCGTACCATTTTCGAACCGGTATCGACATGACGGAGATTTCGGTAGAAATGAGTTGAGGGAAAAGAGACATCGACCTCTTGGAGTCAACTGTAAAGTTTTATCTTCTGCAGGATCTGGTATGTCGCCATCATGGCGTTGATAGCATCACCGCGAGGGAGCTTCTCCAACTCTTCAACCAACGGCGCGTAACGAAAATTATACCATTTAATGCTTGATCGCGACATAGAGCTGGCTTCTCTGGTAGACAGGGAGTTGATAGGTTTGCATAATACATGACTCGCATGTAGATTCCCCTTGGCCGACCGCCACGTGACAGGGTGGTGTATTGACTATGGGGTCTGAAGACTGTCTTGCACCCAAAGACATAAGATATGATGAGATGCTGTCCATGTACAGAGAGACTAGAAGGCAGCATACATACATCTCTTTGCATAGTCGATTTCTAACGAAGCCAACCATGCCTCAGTTCCCAGCGGCGCGGCGCAGAGCAGAAGTGATGTTACTGGAGTCATACGCAAGAAATCATTAAAGTTGCAGCATTATGCCTCCCCCTGACTCCTTCGAGGAGCGTCCGGTGTTTCCACAGCCTCCCTATGACATATGGCACATGATATTGTCTCTAGTCACCCCGAACCTAGATCCTGCTCTGTTCGGAAAGAACCCGGAGTTGCCTTTTGAGGGACGTGATGCTCAAAGAAGAGCCTGGAAGATTGCCTGTGGAGATCTTTCCCTTTGGATGAATCTTCGCCTGGTAAACAGTATGAACTTTTGGACTCTCTTTATCCTGTTGTTAGTACTGATGTTTTGCGCTAGAGAAATTCGATGCTGTTGTCGTTAGACTTTTGATCGGTGTCATTCAGGCCCGACAGGATGCAGACACTGCTCATTCTATAGATCCCAGCCGTGAGTGGTGTCCAATTTCGCCCTTTCACTGGTTCCCGCCAACTCGCTCTACCATGGCAATGACCTCAAGGCTTCTCCATACAGTTGTGCAGGAGTCTCCTCGGAACACCGTAAAAAGTGGCGGTATACAGAAAGTAGTCACTGACTTGATCGAAATGGTTGTCAGATTATTCTCGAGACCCAGAAATAACATCAGTGGGCCGAGAAGAGAGACAGATGAATCTGACAATTTAAAGTCCTCTTATCATTACGGCTTTCTCGCAATCCTGGCGGCCACGATTCCGATCCATCAATTGCTTCGAGTTGTTAACAGCCCGTCACATGTGACTGCGAACGATGACAACCTCGAGTTACCCGATCTGCCAAATGCCGGGCTAATGACGGCGGCATATCTCGGCCGTGTCGACCACATGAGCACTCTACTGGGACTGGGATTTGCTGTTCATTTTTCCTTGGAGCAGTCCTTGTTAGTTGCTGCTTTAGGCGGGCATCTGGATGCTGTACGGTTCCTTCTGACAAGGAACGTAAATGTTGACGTGCACTATGGCCCTTTCAACTATGCAGCACTACATCTGGCGGCAATAGGAAACCATGGGAATGTTATCGCATTGTTGATCCATCATGGCGCTAACCCCAATACCACTAATTCCGCTTTGCACACCCCACTCCATTCCGCAGCAGGTGGCGGTTGCCTAGATGCTACAAGACAGCTCATGTCCAATATGAACGTCGATCCAAATACTGCCGATTCTGACAACCGCGATCCGCTAGCTTGGGCTGTCCTTAGAGCACACGTCAGCATTGTCCAAGAGCTCACTCAGCATGCACGTGTCTCTGTGTCGTGTTCAGATCATGTTTTCGGAGACCCGGAAGCAGAAAACGCCCTGTGGGCCGCTGCGCTATGTGGAAGAGAAGGAATTTTTCATTAGCTTCACCATCACTGGCCGGTTTTGGATCCCTACAGTGAGCGCGATTTATTGGAGGTGGCGCTGGCGGGTGGGAACCCGAGCATTGTGGCTCATATTTTGCATAGCAGTATGCCAAATGATGAGGATGTATATGAGGAATACTTCGAGCAACCATTTCTGCTATCCGCCGCAGCTCACGGACACGAGGCAACTACCAGGTACTCCATGAGACTAGACAACGGAAGCAGTATCAACTCGGTGGGCCCACACGGTGCAACGGCCCTCCAACTCGCAGTCAAAAGCTGCGACGCTGAAACCGTGAGGGCTCTACTTGAGACTCCCCAGATTGATGTGAACTGTACGTCTGAAGGTGTTACCGAGGAGCACCCTCTCCATCTTGCTTCTCAGACGCACCACACCGATTTCGAGGTTATCAAAGCTTTGTTAGACCATCACGTCCATCTTATCTCTTCCCGCCGAACTTGTCCACGCTATTCTATCAGACTTTCTACCCGCAATGAAGAGATGCGAGTACGTACGTATTGCGACGAAGAAACAGGCTCACGGGGGCTTGCGCTGTTTCCTAAGTCTCCGCCTCGCTCATAGTACGCACCCTCTACTCCTGTATCCGGCAGTCAGTAGACTCCGTGCTGACCACGACACCGCATTACAGGATCATTTGATAACGTCATTGTCAAGTTATTTACAAGTGCTTTTTACGGTACCAAGTATTTGCGAATTCTTCTCTTCATCAACCACAATTTCTATCATCTAGTCACCCCGATGATGCTCGATTAATTTCTAGTCTCAATGAAACATTCCCAGGCAGTAGTGTCTAGGTTATGCAAAAGAAACACCGCTCACTGATGCCCTGACGTCCTGGCGATAATCCTGGTCACTACATCAGCTACCTACGGCGAATCTGATTGCCCCCAGCCGCCCCAGCAAGATGGGCCGGTTTCCGCCGCCGGAGATCATCCACAACATCCTATCACTCTGCGTACCTAACCTTTGCCTAAGGGGCTGTGGCCACATCGAGCAAGCAAAGCGGGCTCATTTATGGTGGTTTGTAGATCTGCGCCGTGTTAGCAGTGGGTTCCAGGAAATTGTTAAGGCTGTACATCACCTCATCACCTAACCTCCTCTAAACGAACTTTCGATGCTATTGTTCTGGAACACTTGATGGCTGCCCTGCGGGGTCGTTCCCATAAGGACAACGGCATCTTGCATCTCCCTCCTTTCGGCATGGACTGGGTCCCGCCTACCCCGTCGATGGCGGCGATGAGCACAAGGCTTCTTGGTGCCTTTGTTGATCGCTGCTACAGAATACCTGCAAATGCGGATCATTGTATTAAGAAGCTGGTCGCGCAAGTTGTTGAGACTGCTGTGGAGATGTTCGCAAATCCTGAAGACGGAGATCATGATACCAGCGGCGAACCTCATGAGCGCGACGAGCTGGCAGCGATCTATCGCCGTGCGATAGATGCAGTGGTTGCAAGAATAATAGGAGAGTGGTGGGTTATCGTCGCCGCCGGAGAATACGGCGATCAAAAATCGCTGGCGGCTCTGTTGCCCGACTCACCGCACATTGCGACGGCGATGGCGGCGGCGTACCTTGGTCGGACAGACGATCTGCGGAAGCTGCAATACCGACAGGGCGACGGCGGCGTTTTCCGCTTACGGTTGCCTGAGCTTCAAGCTGCTGTTCTAGGCGGGCAGATGGAGGTTATTGAGTTCCTGGTGGAAGAGGGGAAAAATGATGTCACTGTATCCTGCGGCGGGGGCTTCCAGCAGAGTACTGCGTTACATCTCGCTGCATTAACAGGAAACGCGACGATTATTCAGTTTCTCCTCGACCTTGGATCACAACCAGATGTGGAAGATCATGTATATCGCACAGCACTCCACTACGCGGCAGCCGGAGGGCATGTCGATGCCGTGAGGGTTTTACTGCGCTATGAGGAGATCGACACTGACCCGAATATGTGGGATTCCTAATACTGTACTCCACTGGAGTGGGCTATCGCAAGAGACCATGCGGAGGTGGTGGAGGAGCTCTTGAAGCACGACGATGTGGAAGTTGATAAAGGGGAACCTGACTACGACATGAAGGGGCTCTTCAACGATTCATACGATGAAGCATCCATATACATTGCCGCCGTGTTAGGAAGGGAAAGGATCTTCCGCATGGTTTGGAACGACGATCTAGTTACGAGGGCAGACGATCAGAGTCTCAAGTACGCGCTGCAAGGTGGAAGCGTCGAAATCCTGGAAACAATCCTCAAAGAGGACTCCAGCCTCGTGAAGCGCTACAAACGAAGGAATCGCACCTCAGCTCTAGCAGCAGCCGCAGGACACGGGAATAGCGATGTAGTCCGCTACCTCCTTTCCATCGGCGACGGCCCGACCAATCATGTCGACAAGGACAACCAGACGCCGATCTTCAAAGCGCTGGAGTCAGACGATCTTGACACAGTCCAAGCCCTCCTAGAACACCGCAAGATTGACGTGAACTGCACCTCCATCCGCCGCGTCGAAACAACGCCCCTGGAACATGCTGTCAACGTTGCGTGCAGCGGGGAAGTAGTGTCAGCGCTACTGGCACACCCAAAGATCGACCCGAACATCAAAAACAAGTACGGCCGCACACCACTCCACGAGGGGTTTACGCAGGCGTATTACCAGCGCATGCAGATTGCGGAAGTCCTGTTCCCGCATGATTCAGTTGACAAGAACACGGTTGACGACAGCGGGCGGACACCCTGGCAGGAGGCCGTCAGATCCTCGGTCGAAATGCTGGAGATGTTCTTACCGTATGTTCATCGGAATAAGATCTGGCATAGTGATAACGACGGCAAGACTGCGCTCGAGAACTCTGCTGTTTTCGTGAGGCCGACGGTTGCCGCTAGGCCTATTGCGCCGGATCTCGGCATTACCAAGGAAACTGTGAAAGAGGCACTTGAGGGGGCGAAGAAATCCCTGGATACGTATGAGGAAAGATGGGATCCGAGGGCTCGGGAGACTCAAGAAACCATTCAGGCAACGATTACGTTGCTTTCGGAGTTTCTGGCGGGGAGGGAGGGGTAGATTCGGCGTTCGCTGGGGTTGATCAGATCAAACAATGATATTATATACCCAGGCTTTGAATGATGGAATCCTATGAATCTGTCACTTGGTTGCTGAATGGTGATTGGAAGCCTGAGGGATCAATTTTGATCTGTCTACGTGTGATATTTGTGCGCCATGGGGTTTATCACTCTACCTAGTCCTCACGAGCAGGGTTCCTGCACATACACATGGTGGTCTGGGCAGCCGGCGCAGACACAAAGCCCTGGTGCATATCAATGAATCTTACTTTACTCTAATGATCCCACCATCCATCCACAAATTCATTTCCTTTTATTGCCTCCGAGGGATCTCAGTATCTCCTCTCCATGGATACTCCCATCTTCGGGAGAATTGTTAATGCTAAGATGCGTCGTCACTATCAAACGACATTCAGTCCAATTTCCATTAGTAAAACTTTGCTCCAGAAATATATCAACAAGATAACTTTACAGCTAGGGTCGCGGCATCAAAACCGCACCTTGACCCCCCACCCCCCAACAACCCCCCTCGCAATCCCAAACACCACCGCCGCCGCAAGATAAAGCACGCCCCCAAAAATGATCAGCCCCTTGAAGCCTCCGTCCTGGCTCTCCTGAATCGCCCCCGCCATCGGAATTCCCGTCAATGTCCCGATACTAACAAGCGTAAACGTCGTCCCATTCCGCTTCCCATAATCCTCCATCTTGCAAACCTGCGATATACAAACAGGCGTAAGGCTAATCGCCGCCCCGCTCCAGAACCCATACAGCACCGCGTACGCGATGATTGCGCCCTGGTTTGTCCCACTGCAGTACCATAGCGCCAATGTGCAGATCCCGCACGCGATCGCTGTGAAGGACATCACGTTGAACCGGCCGAGCTTGTCAGCCAGGATACCCGGTAACGCGCGGCCGGGGATCGCGCCGACATTCAAAAATACGCAAAGGAGGTACCCCAGGTCCTGGGGCATGTTCGCGTAAAGCCCGTAGGAAACAATGTATGCGTACGGCACGAACGCGGCGAATTCAACGAGCCAGATTGCGGCTGTTGTCAGCCCGTATCCCTTGTCGCGGAGGGCTTTGAAGTCCACCGCCATTCCGGCCTTAGTGTTTGGTGAAAGGCGCGTTTTCATGAGGATACAGGCGAGGGCACAGAGTACGGCGGATATGATGCCGATTATCCGCATCGCCCAGGCGAAACCGAGGACTGGCCCGACGTATAGGATTATCAGAGAGAAGAAGACGCCCCCTAACCCGCCTGCTGTGCAGGCTATACCGGTTGCGAGACCGCGGTTCACATCGAACCAGTGCCCGATTGCGCTGATGGCTGGCGTGAAGAGGCAGCAGGAGCTCAGCCCACCCAGGACGCTGAACGACAGCAAGATCTGGTAGTACTCTTTACTCTCGCCGAACGTGAAAATTGAGATTATCAACCCGATGGAACCAGGAAGAACAACGGGGAGAACACCCCGGCTGTCGAAGATCGGACCTGACGCGGCTTAGTAGGGAGGACCAGCGAGGAAAAGGTAGACGTACCAATCTGCGCCGCCCCAAAATACAAAAAGAATGCGTATGTCCCGAAAATCCACCCGATTTTGCTTTCGGAGTAAGTGGACAGCTGGTGTTTTGAGGTCCAGGCGTGCAGGACGCCAAATGTATTTAGTAGTCCCATTGACGGGACCATTGCGCACCAGGAGCCCAGCACAACGAGCCAAGCTTGTAGGCCACCATCGGGGTATTTCTCGGCGGTCGCAGTTGGAGGAAGTTCAGCGGCGATGATGTGAGATGGAGTTTTCTCCAATGTCTCCGCTCCCGAGTCAAGTTGACTTGATACATCTTGTTCTCGTTCATGACCGCCTATGGGCAGGGATATCTGGTGTGGCTGAGCCATGGCCGATGGATTGACGGTAAGGTTGATTAGAGAATGGTACAGGAGAAAATATTGGGGTTCTGATAAGAGTTTGCCATGTGGGTCTTTACTCCAACTTTTCCAAGGTCCATTGCGCCCGATGTCCCCAATTAGGGCTTCGGATCGGATCGGATATAGAGGTTTCGGCCTAGGAGGCAAGGCGACGACATCAAATCAACAAGAATCCAACAGATCAATGCCAAGTACAAACTGTGTATCTGAGGTGACTCCGTGCTTAAAGGCGGTCTTTGGGCGACAGTGAGCAGCCAATGTCCATACTATGGATCCCGGCGGTTGATTGATCAGTGGCAGTAACTTGGACATTCGCAGAGGAAATAGGAAGCATTGCATAAATGATTTTATCACACATTCATTAGGCATACTAAGTAAAGGTCGATCTAACCTATGTCGTCATCGGTAGCTGGGCACCTCGTAGGTAGGCCTGAGATCGCGATGGGATCATCTCACCTCGCTCGCATCCATCCCGATGGAAAACGGCCTCCGTCCTGAACCTAAGATGCGGTGGACGTCTGCTCTCGAAGATCGATGGGTATGACTTAGGTGCTCCGCACAAACTCGGTTGATTCTTAATGATTTGTCTATGTCGCTATACTTAGGTTTGCACCGGCCAAGACTGTCCAAGTAGCCATCTTATGATGCGTTCTCTCTCGATTTCCGCGCTTCAATTCAATGCACATTGCATGCAGGAACGCGAACAAGAGAACAGAGTGATAAATTTGGATTTGAGGATTCGAATATGATCGTGGAGTAGGTGGAGTATCTAAGATCATAATCATACGGTCGATTATGTACGTAAGACTCCCCACTCGAGCTTATTCACGCCGCGATCGTTGAATCAGTTGAATACCATAAAAAATAGGGCTCACTCTTTCAGAATATATCCACGTCGAAAGTCGACTGCAGGTGCGCGCAAATACGCTACCTTCTTAGGAGCTGCTGCAGGTGAGACTTGGGATCCCTATTCTCCGCGGAATACAGTACGGAGTCCCTGTATCCAATGACACTAACTCACTACCCAGTCAACATGTTCGAATCATCGCTTCGTATTGCTCTTGCTCCCTTTCAATGGAGGACTGATTACGAGCGTCCATTGAGGACCCGGGTTAACCCAGGGTTAGGTCCGGTGGGAGTGCCGGTGGGAGGGCCGGTGGGATGCACTCAAGCAATGGAGCTTACGAACGGCGCTTAGATAAGGAGCGGAAGTGCTCCGCGTGGGGCTTCACAGTAGTAATCATACAATGCGTAACCCCAATGGCATCAGATGACGGAATCAGAGGTGCGGTTCACAGAAGAGGAGGGGTTAGGCTAGGTATATAAACATCGTCTTGCCTTTTGATGTCTTGTAGTCTCGCAAGCACTCCAATTGATACATTCATCAGCCACAGGATCTCATTACTTACCCTATCAGCCTGTCCAATCAAAGTATCCACCTGCATCGTTTACTTCACAATGCCTTCCAAGAACATCGTTCTCGCAGGCGTACGTCCCATCACCTCCCCTTCACAAGTCACCATATTAACTTTCTCTCTCACTCTCAGGCAAGCGGCAACCTCGGCCCCTCCATCCTCAACGCCCTCGCCAATTCCAACCTCTTCACCATCACGGTCCTAACCCGGCCCGACTCCAAGCCCCTCTCGCTCCCCTCCGGTGTCAAATCGGCGGAAGTCGACTACACCAGCATCGCAAACCTCACGGCGGCCCTCAAATCGGCCTCCGCCGAGGCCGTCGTCTCAATCCTCCCACCCACCGCCGCAGAAGGCCAAACAAACCTCATCCACGCCGCCGTCGCCGCGGGGGTTTCGCGCTTCCTCCCCTCCGAGTTCGGCTCGGATCTCGAAAACGAGATTAACCGCGCCGCGCCGGCGTTCAAGATCAAGGTTGAGGCACAGGAACTACTGAAGAGTCTGGCTGCCGAGAAGAAGATTACCTATACATTTGTGTATAACGGTCTCTTCCTGGACTGGGGACTTAAAGTTGGATTCCCCGTGAGCGTTGCGGGTAGAAAGGCCGCGCTTTTCGATGGGGGTGATCGCGTCTACTCGACGAGCACCCTGGGCGCAATCGGACAGGGAGTTGTCTCTATCCTTTCTGATAAAACCGCCGAGACAGAGAACCGCTCCGTCCGGATCTCCGAGGCCCAGACGACCGCTAAAGAGCTCCTGAGCATTGCGCAGGACGTTGTTGGCTCTGAGGGATGGGAAATCACCGAGCCGAGCGTTGACGAGGAAGTCAACAAGGCGTGGGAGAAACTTCAGGCTGGGATTGTTGGTCCCGAGAGTATTCTGCCCTTTATTCGGCGCGCGATTTGGGGTGAGGGGGCGGGGGGTCTTTACAAGGAGACGGATAATGAGCTCCTGGGGATTCAGGAGTTGGATAAGGAGGGATTGAAGAGGATTGTGCAGGGTGTTGCTGGAAAATAGGCAAGGGATCTTTTCGTGCTGCCCGATAGTTTCTACGATGTTAGGTACCATTTATTGAATCTAATATGTTTCATGCAAAAGGCACTAGTAATGTCGGGCAGGAGTACCCGGACGTTCCTCTGACCGGGTAGTCGAATTTCGTTTGAGAAGTATAGATACGTTTGGCAGAGACGGGTGTCATCTTGCTGTAAGAACGAGGAAGCTGAAGGCATGGCACTAGGTAGGATAGAATGGGTTTCGTCATGTCCCGACTTAACACAGGATAATCAACTCCAATCTAGATACCAGAAACGAAGCGGAAAGAAGATTGGTTCAAACAGACGCCAAGGGATCATGTATATATAAAGATCAAAAAATATCAAAGTCACCAAGCACCTCACACAGCGCTGTAGTTACACTTCTCCACGCTCCGCTTCTGATGCTCCAAATTATCCTCCGCCATCATCTCAGCATCCAACTCGATCTCATCCATCTTGGCAAGAAGCTTTATAAAGCCTTCATCATCAAGGTCCTTGAGTGCCCTCCGAAGCCATACAAGACGCGAAATCGGAGGTTCAGTGGATACGGCTTCAAGTCTATCGCCGAGTGGCCCATGCAGCACGGGGTCCATGACTGTGATTCTGACAGCGACAATCAAGGTCTTGGACTTTGGTACGTTGGCGGACATGTATGATCTATATCGCCACTGGTAGTTGGTCTCGATGCTATTGACCATATGGAAGATTCGGCCCTTGTCGCGGGCGGTCGCGAGGTAGAGGCTCCAGTGGTACTGGCGGACTTTGTTGATGTTGGAGACTAGGATGTAGAGACCGTTTTGCTCGAAGGTGGCGGGGTCGTTGGACATGTTTGGTACTTTAGGGTTGGGTGGGGATCGGGGTGTTGAGATGGGATTTGGGTTATTGTCCTTTTTTTTCGCAATGAACTCAGTGTATATGAAGGGATATATAAAGATCATGAGCTGCGACAAATAAAAATCAAGACCACAGGTATCGCTCTATTACTGATGAACAATAAGGAAAGGACACCAAGGCGCGAGCAAAATATATGGGAAGAGAAGAAAGTCACGCAGGGTTACCCTAACCACCTGGTGTCAGCCTTGATGGTGCCTTGGCAAAGATTGCCCGGCTAGCAAAGGCCCTGTTCTTAGAAGAATCAATGATGGCTTCTTATTTCTTGCGCCGCAAGAGGCTCAGCGGCTATAGATAACCAGCATGTTATTGGTACCAACTGTGCCGCGACTCATTGAGAGCCTGTAGCTCTCTGGGCTGCAGGAGATTTCGTGATAAGGCAGCTATACAGAAACAGCATCTGAGCTTAGATAAATAGGCCACAGGTCCCCGGAGCATGATTAGGCGCCTGGCATGGAATGCACTCCTGCTGGAATATGAACTCTGCTGTGATTGGCCGGTTGAGAATGACCCGGGCAATCGTTGTTCCAGGAGGGTTAGGTGATTGCTTTATTGGCTGGCCCTCCCCCCAACACCAAAAACCCTCCAAGCCCCTTCACCATAGAATATCGCCAGAACTCTAGCCTTGTGTCTCTCATTCGGGCGCTGCCAGTATTTAGTCTTATTTGATTGTTCTTGCACCACAGCAAGCGCCGGGATCGAGACTGCCGCCGTTATTGTCGGGTCCCGTCTATTTACCACGCACCTTCCTCAAATACCTAGTTGTCCATAATTTGAATGCCCGTCGATCATACCCTGGAACTTGAACCTACCAATTAGTATAATCTTTGAAACAGACTCAAGATCGTATCGCTCAAATGGCGCTTGTTCAAGCTGCCATAGACATAATCACCAAGGCCGACTTGTCACCAACCGAACATTCACTCCTCAAACACTTCGTTGAAGGCGCGGTAGAACCAGAAAGGGCAGCAGAACTTAATCTCAAGTGTCCAGTCATCAACGTCTAACGGGGAGGCTGCGCTACGAAAGCTCAAGCAGCAATGGCGGAGCCTTGTTTCCCTGGGTCCGTGTCCTTAGATACACCTTGTTGCAGAAAGCCCGCTAGATGTCACCAGTAACTGTCGACGATCCTATCCCACAACGTGCTCGAGAGTTAGTGCTTCAGCGAGATGGCCGTGACTTTGCAATGCAGCGGAATCCAAGTCATGTCCCCGGGTCGATCGTGGAGCCGGCACATGTGCTCCCGCCATCATCTGTACGCGGCCTCACAGAGGTGAGCCTGCTTCTACCCACCACCATACGAATGCTAACGGCGGCAGAACAACATGCGGCCTCTTCTTGAAGCATTCCTATCGGGCGACGTTGTCGCCACGCTTACAAACCTCTTCCACGCGCCGGCGGATTCGAATACCTACCTCAAGAATGTTCTGCTGCTGCCGCCCAGCATCCACAGAGCATTCAGAGCTGGGCACGTAGACAGCAGACCGAGGCTCGACATCAGGAACAGCCCGCCCCCACATGAGGATGGCCCCATGAAGCACTGTGTGGTATTTCCCTAGCTACTTATGTGCCGGAATACAACCACACAACCCTAACAGTGACCGCAGTATGGATTGCACCCACGGTGACCCGAGCCCGTGTCAGGCCTCTATCTAGGAGATGGCACTCGGCTAAGGAGCACACTTCACTTTTTCGAGCTTTCAACGACAGACACCGAGAAGCTTCCTTTACCGAGCGGCTTTCTCATGAACGTCCATTTCCGGTTCGCCACCGCTCTTCACTTGTTCTATGTTGAGGACAAGGCCGCAAGCGGGTGGCCTCCCAGGCAAAGAGGTAAAGTACTGCAAGCCGCCGTACCACTACAACACCACTGAGAGGCCTTGATCAAGGTTTCACCCTCCCGCAACCCATCATATCCGGCTTCTTCAGCCTCTGGCGCCTCCTACCAACCCGCTTCCGGGCGTTCTGCTACACCCTCCTCAACAAGCTCGGCCGGCGCCTGTACCCCCTCGAAGGCGACGTCTGGGCCCAGCGCCTCCCCCTCGGCCTCTACATGAAGCAATGCACGCGAGCACCGCAGCACGAACCCAACGATTCAAACTCCTGGCGAGACACACAACAATCCTAGCGCCCCGTCTCCTCGACACCTGGGAAGTCAACGGCGTCACAAATATCCTCATGACCCACCTGCCCGGCCAATACCTCGGCTCAGTCGCGCACTTCCTCTCCTACGCCGAGCGCGACGCCCTAGCCGCCGGCATCCGCTCCGTCCTCGCACAGCTCCGTTCCATTCCAAACACCACGCCCTACCTCATCGCCGATACTCTCGGCGGGCCGATAACAGACCACCGCATCCCCGAGGACACAGGTGGCCCGTTCAGCACAGAGGCCGAATTCAACGCACACCTCACCAGCCACCTCTCCGTCTCCTTCGAGCAGATCGTGCGCGATAACGGCCTGCCATATCGCGAGCACAAGCACTTCCCGCTCACGCACTCGGACTTCCACCACAGCAATATCCTCCTTGAGCGGGGCCGTCTGAGCGGGAGTGTGGACTGGGAATCCGTGGCCTTTAAGCCGGAGTACTGGGAGTTCACGAAGGCGATATATTGCTGCTGCCGGATATCTGGCGGCGCGTCTTTGGGAGCGAGTTTGAGGGGGAGTTGGCGGTTGAGAGGAGGCTTTGAAGGGTTACGCCGTTTGGGTGTGAGATGGATACTTATCTCCGTAATCTAAGTTTTCGCCGAGACTTTGGCACTTTTATTTGTTCTCGTGGCGTTTTGCACTTCTATTTCGACAATCAATGTAAACAAACGAGTAGATACTCAACGCCTTCTTCAATTCGAGAGTAGCCTGAACAAAGTGCCCCACAGGGAAGGTGCTCGGTCGGAAGCAGGCCTAAACTATCCATTGTTTCCAATACCTACATGATCTTCCAGAGTTATCGTTCTAGACTGGGCCCCATCTCCCATACCGTATGGAGACTGGGAGTCAAAATGGAAACGGTTGTATCCCCTGGTTTTTATAGCCTCAGACTTAGAGACAGTTGACCTGCATGCACAATGACCAATGGCCGGAGATGGGGGATGTGGGCAGGTGGGACGGGTGCGGGAGACGCCCCTGTCTGGCCTGGGGCTCCGTGCGTACCCTTGCTCCTAGCTAGCCCTTAGCTAGCGTGAGGCTCCATTGATGCGCTGGCAGTTTGTACCCCGCATGAGCACCAGTGCTTAGCAAGGCCGCAACTTGCCTCACTAACAGCCAACTTTTGTCTACCAACATTAGCAACCTTCAATAAATCCACCGCTCCAAACACGTCAAGTCCACCCATCACCAACCAAACCACTTTCGCCCTTCCACCACCAAAAATTCTCAAAAACAATGCTCCTCTCCAACACCCCCATCTCCTTCACCCCAAACACGCTGTACATCATCCTCTCCGACATCGGCTCCGACCGACAATTCCACTGGGAATTCTACCTGCACAAGTCCCCTCCCCACGACGGACACCAAATGCACCTCGTCAACAACGCGGACACAAATCATGAGTGGGAGTACGTTTCGCGGGCAACGCCCGCGGGAACTATCCCAAAAGACATAACACTCCTTGTTGCGTTAGAAATCGCGAGTATGGACCCGGTTCTGCACAATGCGC
Organism: Aspergillus multicolor; assembly: GCF_047715735.1. NCBI lineage: Eukaryota > Fungi > Ascomycota > Eurotiomycetes > Eurotiales > Aspergillaceae > Aspergillus > Aspergillus multicolor. The sequence goes on along the minus strand of NW_027395967.1, from coordinate 338,967 downwards.
TAGATGAGCGCCTGGCGAGAGTTTCGATCGAGGGGCCCGTTACGCGTCGGGTTTGGATGAAGCGGGCGCTCAGGGAGTTGGACGAGGAGGGGTTTATCTGTCTTAGTGGGAAGGTGGATGAAATTGAGCTGGAGGCTGAGACGTACGCGGTTGAGAATGTGGCGAGGGGGGTGAGGAGTGTTGAACGCAGTGCGTTTGGCATTCTTGGCTAAACTATCTAAATCTCAGTCCGTAGTATCATAAACAACGGAACGTCGAGCCCAAATGACAAAAAAGACAGGCGTGGATAAGAATGGGACAACCTTGGAAAGACATCATATGGTCCAAGCATGGACGACAAAAGGCATCGTCGACTAAAACAAAAACAATGGCATAATGATTCAATCATCAACACTCCGCCATCGGTCCTTGACCAAGCAGTAACAAGAAAAGAATGAAGCCGCTCCGCTGATCTGATGTTCAAAGGGGTTCAACGGCGATTCCCCTTTTTCCAGCGCCCTCATACAACTCCTGACAAGCAGCGCGAGCCTCAAGGATCTCCTCCTCGGACAGTTCAACAGGTCTCAACTTCTGATACTGGTCCTGGGCGTAGTGCAGATCAAGGACAAACTTGAGCGTCTCGAGGTTCGGAAGAAATTTGCTGTCACCAAAAGCCCGAACCTACTCCTTCTAGTAGGCCGACCGACAAAGCGCAATCGGGCCGCGGAAACTCAGTGGCTTGAGACTCGGCGGAAACCCGGCATACAGCGCCGGAAGAGCCAAAGGCTGATCAAACACTTCGCCAACGGCGAGATCGAGCATCTCGAGATTCTTCATCTCGACCAGCGAAAGCGGGAGGCCGGCCTCGTTGCACCAGCCGGAATCATGCTTGATCTGCGTCGAGTGGAGCGTGAGCGAGGTCACAGGTTTGACGACATGGGGCAGTTCCATCCACATGCGCTGAAAGGTATCGAGGGCGTCGTGCTGGATGATCTCCAGCGTGCGGAGGCGGCTTTCCTCACCCAGTTGGTGGTCCAGTGGAACTGGAGGGTTGTACCTCCTGCGCGCCCATTCCTTGGCGAGATCTGGGGTGTTAATGTGAAGGCCTGCGGAGTTGGAAGATAGCCGCTTAAGCGGGATTTCGCCGCTTAAAATCTTGTTCACGTGCTCCTGGCACAGCTCTTTGGATGTTGGGCCAGCAAACCGCAGTCCGCACGTGTAGTTCAGGACGAGATGCTTGACGCGCCCGTGGAGAAGGTGAGGCGACCGGGTGAGTTCGGCGTACGCACCGGAGACGATGAGGCGCTCGAGCGGCCAGTGCTCAGGCATGAGTCGGTCGTTGAGGGCTTGGTCCCAACCACTGTCGAGCTTCAGGTCTTGGACGCCGGTGAAGTGGTCGCTGAGGATGGCCCACTCCGCGTCCGAGGGAGTGCCATCGGCAATGAGCAGCTTCGAAGTGTCCTTGGGAATGTTTTTGAGTTGACCGAGAAGCTCATTGCGATGGTTGGGGTCTTGTTCGCGGCTCGGACCCTGGGCGATGACTTTCGGTGAAGCCGGATGGGGAGTGTAGCTGCGGCGGAACTGCAGTGTTCTTGGGAGGAGAAGGGGGATTCGAGAGCGGAGGCGGTTCTATTTGACTCGAGTTAGAGAGACCAAACGATCAGCAGTGGGAAAACTTACAATGATCATGCTGAACGATAAAACGGAGCTTGCAGCTCAATGTTGATAGAAAGTTGTTAACGACCGTAGTGCCACCTGGTGAAAGGGTAGCAAAGTAAAGAGATGATGATATGGAGAACTCGACGGTCGAGGGGGCGAGCGAGGAAATATCGGTGATGAGAGTCGCGCCTTCTTCCAGAGCTTCGGAGATTAGTACCTATCACCGATCCGATGCAAGGCCAGTGAGCCTGCCATGTGAAAAACCTGGCGGGAGAAAGGCCTTGAAGAAGGTGTAGAAGAAAACGTACGTAGTAACAAAGATAGGGCACAGGTCACCTTGTCATATCTATCTATTGATGTTCAATCGCCATTGACGGGATAGGGCTTGAGTGGAGGTATTTTCTGAGAGGGACCCGGCGCGAGATTACCCTACGACAGAAAAGCCAAGTCAACAACGGAAGGCTGAAACACGAGTGAAAGTAAACAAGATACCCCTGAAACTCCGTCTTTAGAGCAGGACCAATTGGGTGACATGAAGAAGGCAACATACAAGTATTGTACAGTTCAAGAAGGAAGGTGCACCGGACCAGAACGCCCCCGCGAAATGAAAGACAACATAGCATGGGCTAATCGGTTGAGCCCTGGGGCCAATTCCTCAAGTGGTTCTGAAAACCCGTGAAGAAGCAATGGTCTTCCCAGCGAGGATGAAACGTATGCACCTTGATATCCCGTTTTAGAGCCTCCTGGCGCAAAAGCATACAAACAACCCAGGCCTTGCGGAAGGTCTCCGCGGCAAAAGCCCCGTGAACATGATCCTGGTCCAGGACAAATACAAGCTTTTGAAGTCTTGGCAGGTATTCATCGTAGCCAAACGCTTTGATCCACTTGTTCATTTGCTGGCTCTCGGCGAGCCAGGCGGGGCCGCGGAATCGGAGGAGTGTGATGTTCGGCGGCAGGAACTTATACAGATCATCGACCCTCGCGGGGAATTCGAGGCGCCCCCCAATGGTGAGATTGAGTGTGCGCAATTTGAAAAGCCGCGGGAACACATGCGTCAGACCCATCCGGGGAGAATCTTTATCCATGGCGGGAAGCTTTCTATGGATGTGGTGGTTCGCCTGCTCCGGGTGCAGGTTGATCCACCCCCTGTCGATGTCCTCCTGTGGTGTTGGCGCTCGCAGAGTGAGGACACGGAGAGACTTGACAACGTGTGGTAATGTGGCGTACATGCGTAACAAAGTGTCGCAGGCACCGTTGTTCACGATTGTCAGCATGCGCAGGGAGCTCTGTTCCTCGAACACCTTCACTGTCGCCTGTTTCCCTTCTGCCGCATGCCCGAAAGACATCCCTCCGCAGTCGGCTAGGATGAGCTGCCTGACTTTGCCTCCCAGCAGATCCTGCGAGTACGGGCCGATCTGCAGTTCTCCCATTTTCACACCCTGGATGACCAGGGTCTCGACTGGCCACGGGAGCGCCAGGGTCTCGTCGTTGATCTTCATGCCCAGAGTTTGAGTTCTAATGGTTAGGGTGCGCACGCTCGGGAATTTTCTTTCGATGATAGCCCATTCTTCAGGCGATGGAAGTTGGTGTTCAATGATCATATAGTTGACTCCTTTCCCCGGTGTGGACTTCAACTTGTCGCAGAGAGAATCCGCGTCTCCATCGGGCACTATGCACACGGTTCTCTGGTTGTTGTGAGGGATGGTTTTTCCGTAGCGCCAAATGACGACAGGGGTTCTTTTCTCTTGGACATTGATTTTAGCGGGTCGTGGAGTGGACACAAACTCATTCTCAAAGCCTTGTTGTGTGGAAGGGAGGGAACCTGGTGGACGAGAGGGGGGGACGGTGGAGAAGCCCCGATGTAGAGTTGTAAAGGTTCGAGGTCGGAATCGGAAGACCAGTGTTCTCATCATTCTGACAGGATTGGGGATGGAGGATTGGTCTGGATTCTAGTCGCTGATCATGAGAAGTCTTCTTAGGTCACGTGGTTGCTGACTAGGAATCGTATGCAGTCGTTTATTGGCTGGCCAGAACCACCCGGGAAATCTCTGTGGGGCCGCTTGGCTGCTCGTGGATGCCTCAATCCTCAGGCGTATAACTTTTACTCCCCCCCTGTGCTTGAAATACTTACAACACCCTTAGGATCTCCTCGAAACAGGAGATTGCACCAGGCGCGGTGGACAAGTCCCTCCCAGACCGATCTTGACAGTCGCCGGTGACAAGCTCAAAATGGTCAGGTAACAGCTCGCGGACTTCAGCGCGCATACCAGTTCATGTTCTACTCACAGTGTACAGAAGGATGCGCTCATTCTGAATTGGGATTGATGCAGCGGCGGCAACGAGCAAACGAGCTGCATCTTGGCCGTCGGCTATAGATGCTTCAAAAAATGCTATAAGCCTCCAAAGAGCTAAGGTTAAGGAAGCAGTGAAGCTGCTCCGCTTGTAGGAGCTTCTCGCAGGTCTCAACGCCAATATAGCCGTTTGCTCTGACGACTACACTCACCAAGCCGAAAAGAATTGGTGGATCCTTTATATTCATGGAATCTGAGGATAACCTTGGAAACATTGTGATGGGGTCAATCTACTGATGTCGCTTCACCGGGCAAGGTATACGCTGCTCGCTGCTCAAGTACCCGGAGCCCCGGGCGTTGGAAGGAAAGCACACCTGCAAAAATATCAGCCCGACGATTGGGGCAAGAACGGACGTTAGACCACGAGCCTGGCTACGCCATTGGGCAGCGGGCTCAAAAAGGCTTGAGAACAGTTTCCAAGGTTGCATTGCGAAGTCAGGTCAAAAGCCTACCATAGCCTTGCGTACATTTTCATACCACAATTGCAAACGATTGACGTAGAACAAAATCAGTAAGTAACGGTACTAGGGTCCGGAAGCTCATAAGCCCGAATAAACTCCTCCATCGTCTCCACAGGCTGGACATCAAGATCCTGCGCAGTGAGAACCCTAACACCGGGCTCAAACCACTCACTTGGCGGGACATTCTCAAAGTAATCCATCATAAGCGCAAACTCCTCCGCCCACCGCGGCCACGGCCAGAGCTTGTCGTAGTCTTCTCTCGAGATGCGGACGAGCTGCACCTCTTTACCCCTTGCGCGCGCCCACTCAACCACATACTTCTCGGCCGTCCACTGCGCGATACTCGCAACGACCAGGGCGCCATTTTTGACCTTCTCCGCGGGGCTGGAGACAATCGCCTCAATAAAGGGTGTAAGATTCTTGACGTCCCCGATAAACGGGATATTCAGCTGCGGATTATACGTAATAAACTGGACGTATTTCTGCGCAGTCTCGATCCAGTACGGCCGCAGCGACGCAACCTGGAGGTTATTTCCATAGAAGCAGACAAGTATAAACGTCGTCTTTTTAAGGAGCTCCGGATACTCCGTGCGAATAAGCTTGTCAACATCGAATTTCCCATCAAAATGATAAACGGGGTACTTCTTCGTCGACTTCGCCAGCGTACTCCAGATATAGTGCTCAAGCGTCGGAACGCCAGCAGCAGCTTTGACCATGTTGAACCCCTGCTGCCGCTCTGTGTCGCGCGCGACCTCGTACCCGTCTTTCTGGTACAGCGCCCAGAAGTCCGTCACGGCGTAGATTATATGCGAATCTTTGAAGGCGGCGGCTACGGTGTCGAAGTCGGTTAGGTCGGCTTTTACGACTTCGACGCCTTGTGCTGCGAGGGATTTTGCGGCTGCGCTGGAGGGGTTTCGGGTTAGGCCGCGCACCCGGTAGGCGGGGTTGTTGGTGAAGGCTGCGATGACGGCTTGGCCTTGCTGGCCGGTTGCGCCGACGACGGTGACGAGTTTGGTGCTCATTATGTGTAGTGGATGCAACTGAAGCTTTAGCAGTGATGGAGGATGGCGAGGGTTACGAAGATCGTGCAGTGGGGGCGGGGGTCCAGGCCGTTCTTATGCTGAGGATGGGGAGGGGTCAACATATCGAACCCCGCTCTTCGTCTTCAAGGCCTGGTCGGTGGAACTGGATCTGGATTGGACAACAGGCGACTTAGGTCGTTACACAGCGTGGGATCCGTGGTTCAATGCCTAATCAGAACGGCATCATCTACTCATTCGAACATCCCGCAGAAAGGAATCGCCGGACAGACGCGATCGGCCAATGAGAGCGCTGGCCCATATGCAGTGGACGCCCCTTCTCATATAGCTTAGTCTTGTGCTTTAGCGACAGCCAGTCGGCTTTCGATTCCCGAATACGGCCTCCGAACTGCCTTCTGTTCTTTTGATTGGGTGCAGGCAGTATGGATATGGATCTCACAGGATGGTTCCTTGCGGAATTGGCTCTAGATTACATTCAAAGTATGAAATCTAATTAAGATCAATCATACACAATTAATGACAGCGTGGTGCTCATGACTTTGCGAAATCAACAAAAGCTACGGCTGGAGGGAGACCTGAAGGTCCCAGCTCTGATTCCTCGTAGAGGTCATCTAGATACTAATAGGCATGGTAGCGTATCCTATCAAGTAGCGCCATCAAACAACATCTCGCGCGTAAGATATCTTCGCACGGCAGGATACCTCTCAATATCTATAGACACTGTCAGCAGCAGTCCAGGCGCAGGCGCAATCCGAGATCACAGGGCGAGACAGTAACAAACCTCGAGCATAGACGTCCTCGACCCCCGTCAGACATAGAGGCTTAGTCTGAATGTAAAAGTCACTCTCATCGAACTTATCCCTATTCCTGGCGATCTTCAAATATAGCCAAATGCGTTCAGCCGGAAAATCGGAGAGGAATACCATGAGCTGTTCCCGCACGGCGATCTTCTCGCTTCTGCTGAAATTGGTCAGTGAGAGGGCAGAGTCCATCTTCGCCCTGAGCATGAAGAATCGGCTCGCTTGGTCGATATCGTTCCAGAAGGTCTCTAGGGTTGCGTCTAATCGAGGTGTGCGTAAGCTTATGGACCCGAAGACCGTCGGAGTCCACAAGGAGCGAAAATACAATCCTTACATACCAGGCTTAAGTAGTTTATATCCCTCCGGTAACACCGGTATACCGCCTTTGTCTAGAAGCTGCTTTCCAATCACATCTCCAACATGCAGTGCCATGTGAATGCGAAATCTCGCTTGGCCAATGTCAAATGGATTGATTCTGGGCCTCGCAGTCCCTCCTAGATCGCGAAGGACATTCTCGAGTTTGTGAAGGTACGAGCGTCGCAGATCGGAAGGATGGTCGAGGAATCTTTTCATTGTCGGTACCTCACTCTCTAGGTAGTGCTTGAGACTGGCTCTGAGCGCCGCTGGGGAGTGATAAACGATCGAGGGAACAGCGTATGCCTCTTCTAGGAACAGGTTGTTGATTGTAGTGACATGCGCGGTTGAAAGTCTGAAGACCCGGAACTGGAAGATGTCGTCTTTGTGGAATGAAGGCGGATTGCTGTTCCTATCTTTGTAGGCGACTTCGCAAGGGCGTATTGGCAGGTCCTGTAAGATGGAGCCGGCCTGGTCTGGGTGGAGATGCTGGGCTCGCAAAGCGGCCTCCAGTGAACGACGGAGAGTCTCGGGAAAACTGTCTTCTTCGCCACCTCTTGAGTGTTTCAGGAGGTGGCTTCTCAGTACGATCATGAGTTTCGGCGTGACGGGTGCAAAGTTGTGGTACTGCGTGTAGACGATGGCGTTCCTCTTCCCTGTGACGAGGTCCAGGTTTTCAGAGGACGGCCCTTCAAAAATTGCATATGCATTCTGGGTCAGAACGAACTCCCCTTCGGCGTCGCTAGGGCAGCAGAAAGACATAAAGGTCCAGTTGACGTGGAGTTCAAACATCAGCGCATCGTCCGGGTAGATCCTCGAACCCAGCGTCTTCATCCACTCTTTTCCACCGTTCATATCCAGCTCAAGTATGTGTCGGAGGTTATTGAACCAGACATCGCGAGGCTTGGTAAATCCCTTTGTCTCCATGTATGTGCGCATGCGGAGCCAGTCGTCAGAGTCATAGTCGTCTATCTTGTCGCGATTGTACCGCTCGAACATAGCCGTGCCCCGGTACTTCATGAGAAAGAGAAACTTGCGCAGTGTATTAACCTCCGTTCGCTTCAATTCGAGTGTATGGCCCTTTCCAAAAGCTGCACGCGCCTTCCGTAGCGCCTCGCTGGCCTGTGTTTCTAGTTTCGACAGTTTCTTCTCCAGGTGGTACGGATTCTCGTCGAATCCAGGGTCCCGATACATGTCGACGAGAGCGAACTCGGTTGAAACAGGTCGCTGAGCGAGAACTCCCTTGTTCAAGTCGACTTTGTTGACGATGAAGTCCCGTCTTCTTCCTCGCTTCGCGGGTGATGCTGCCGGCGCAGCGGGGGGCTGTTCTTCAGGTGCGAACTGCCGCAGCACGAATTGCGGGATAAAGTGATGGTTTTGCGGTCGGGCGCTCATCTTGTCAGGAAATGCCGTAGATGAAGTTGAGCTGGTCAAGGAGGGGTTCAGTCTGATATTCGGCGTACACTCGATCAGGAAGGATGGCAAGCGGCAAGGCCGGGTATGTGTTGCTCACGGCCCTCTTAGGCTTGCCCATGTGACAGCAACGTCCACCCAGTTACATTAAGTTCTTTCCCAACCAACACCTGGCCAGGCATCTTACGCCATAATTCCAACAGTTCATCGGGCTTGGGACTTACTGGTTCAGAGCTCCCCACTCGATTACCCTTGTTTTAATGGGCGGCTAACTCTCCAATCGCAAATCCCCACAAACATAGTGCTTCATTGCAAGCAGAACCATGTACCTACGGAGAGGATTACTAGCCCCGCTTCAAATGTACCGCGATTCCTGAAGTGTATGTCAACCGCATCATTCGGAAATGTTTGCTCAGGCCGGGTTAGTGTCACGAACCAGCGTGTACGAGCGGGAGGATCGTCGAATTCCCGCCCGGCGACGGGCCGATGGGCCGAACCCTTGGATGCGGCTTAGAAGACGGGACGGAGAGACATGAGGCGATCACGATCACGGCCTCTGGCCCTGCCTCCCTAGAATATCTTGTCATCATATTTCTGTGACCCGGAGTCCACCATGGCAGTAGCTCTGTCTGCGGAGTGCAACCCCGGGCTTTTATATAGGTAATAAGGTACCGCGACCCAAATGTAACCGAACGCACAACTGACTCGATCTGAAACTAGCCCTATCGCACTGGCCAATAGCCGTAGCAGTAGGAGCCAGCGAGGTTATTCTTGGCCTGAGCACAGGTGCTTTGCCCCTTTCTGGAGCGCTAATGCTGCGCCGTCTTGAAAACCCTGCGGCTCAAGCCGCCCAACTCGGTTGCCTAGAAGTTAGAACATTGAATGGCAGATTTTGAAGTACAATTGAGATTTTCATCCAGCTCACTGTAGACACCTTCAGTCTCACGAAGAACCGGCATATCCGACCTGACCCTTCGCTACGATTTGAACGGTTCCGGGCAGAGCTCAGCTTGCCAAGCTAGGCCCAGGGACAATGTCCAGTGGAGCACGGGCACATTGAAAATTCTTCGGGAGGCGCCTGCAGGTTAATACTAGCTTACGTTCATCGATAGAACGCTGGATATGGAGCCATTTGGCTTCCAGTGACTCACGATCGCCCTTAAGTACCTGGATGCCCACTTTGCCGATCTCATCCTCAGCAACCACCCGCTTCTCACTCCTCCACTATCGTCACCATGGACGCCAGCTTCTTGAAGGGAATCAAATCCGCATGCGTATTCTTCCCGTCACATCATCTACTCATGCATTCTTCCAGACGCTAACCACTCTTCTTCCCAGTGTCTCGCCCTCGCGTTTTCCCCGGTCCAAGACCGCCTCATAAACCCTTCAACACCTGAATACGATTCTCTCATACACTCCCAAGCACACGATATGTCCGCTCCGCTCGCACCTCCCTGCTTTGTGCAGCCAACGATGGCCGAGGAGCTAGGTATCGCCATCGGCGCGCTAACCTTCGCGCCTGCAATGATGAAAGCAGACTCTCACCATAAGTGTCCTTTTGCCATCCGCAACGGCGAGCACGTTACGTGGATTGGCAAGGGCGCAAACGAGCTTGACTTCCAGAGTGAGGATTACGAAAAGAATGAGTATGTGATTATCGATGTTGGAATGTTGGATGAGGGGGTTTATAGGGAGTTTTTGAGGGGTTGGGAGGAGTCATAAAAGTTTGCAAGGGCTATTGAGAAGTGCCTGGGAACCTCGTATGTTGATCATAATATCGGCGGTTTCAGTGGAGTTCCGGCCCATCGAAAGGGCCATGAATCACTATACTGGGCCCTCATAGCAAGTTGCCGCTTGGGGTAATGCACACTTTGAGCCTTAGCTAAAGCGCCGCACAAACCCACAACAACATCCTTGCATTATCTACCGGCACGATATCATGTAAATCTAGTCGGTTGGAGCCGAACGTGCCGCAGGCGACGTTATCTTTCTTGGTCTTTATGCTCACGACCTCGAGTAGACAGAGCCAATCAGAAACTTTCATTAGAGATCTGGGCACCAGTCAGTTCCAACAATCACCCGAGAGCGATATCGTATTTTGTTCCAAGCAGGCCAAGCTCCTCGTGCGGGGACACGGGAAGCACATCCAACAAGAACCGGTGGAGAACGGGACTGTCCCATGGATGATACCGATCGATCGGCGTCAGGCGTCTGATACCGTAATGCTTAGGCATTCTGAACCCTTGTGGCTGATACTCTCTCATATTCCAGGGTATATAACAAGTTAGCTGACATGTATTGCTGTCGATCGTAATCTGAGCTGTCGTTCATAAGATATTCTTGAATGTGGACTTGATAGGGCTGGCAGTAGGCGATGATCGGGTCTTGACCGTAAAACCCGGCCAGCGTCTACATGACTCGCAAGACCTAACCTTGTAAACTCTATCGACGATCATTCTAGCCAGTGGGACCTTATGAGTGGCAGGTACTCCAGCAAATTATCAAGCACAGACCACGGCAGTACATCAGCTGTCCTTGCTTTCCAAAGAAGCAATTATGCACTGTGGAAGGATCGTGAACTCAAATCCTCAACACACCCCGCACTAATGACAGAAAAGATAGCCAATATCCCATTTGGGGTACTTTGATGTGGATTTTAATGTAATATTTCTCGCTGCTAAAGGATGGGTAATGTCTTCCTCAAAGTAACCGCCATGGAGATCTCGGTTCCGAGGGTATATTTCTGTCTAGAATTCCATGAAAGCAAAGCAGCAACAGTAAAAGATAAGAGACTACTAGCCTCGAGGGGAGTGGGCAAGAAATTGTATAGCGCGTTACCAACGTCTCCAATCCCGACCATATATGGTAGTGGTTCCGCGGGGCTATCAAAATGGTCTCGCTATCGAACCTTTGGAGTACCAGGTCCACAATGCTTTAGCCCCTGTATGGCATTCTTTTACCCCAAGTTTCCCATCTTCCTTTTCTTGAGCTCTTTACAAAATTTCTCTTCACCCACATTATCGTTCATCTCTCTGACGAGTCCTAGGGGTCCTAATGATCATGAAGATCTGCCCTAACCCCGGCGCCCTGGGTGTTTTCAACGATGTCTGTAGACTAACTTGCGTACGTTTACCCTTCCATTCAACCCCTTGCCAGTTCCTCAGCTGATCATACGCCCTTCGTCGCGTAGTGCACCGCCCTCCTGAACTCGTCTCTCTCCTCAAGCTTGCTATTTCCTTCATCTCCGCAATACAACGCCCTCGTAAACGCACACTACACTCTCAACGCCCTAGCACCACCAGCATGTTTCCTCCAACCCTAAACAGGACCCGAAGTGTCACTAGCAGTCTCAATCCTCTCAACCTTCGACGACGGCTCCGACCAATGCCACTTCGGCATCCGCGGCGGCGGCATCATGCCCTGGAAGGGTGCAGCCAGTGTTGAGGGCGGCGTGACGATTGACCTTACTTTACTAAACGGCATAGTATATGATGAGGAAAGCTCGAGTATGAGTATACTTGGTGGTACAAGATGGGGAGATGTCTATCAGACCCTCGAGCCGCTGGGCTTTGCGGTTGCGGGTGGAAGAGCAGATACGGTTGGTGTCGCGGGACTGGTTATTGGTGGTGGACTGTCGTATTTCGCGAATCAATATGGGCTGGCGTGCGATAATGTATTGGATTTTGAGGTTCATCTCCCTTTAATCCTTGGGTATTAAGCACCTCTTGCTAACTAGGTATCCAAATTGCAGGTCGTACTAGCCAACGGGGCAATTGTAAACGCAAACCGTAACAGAAACACCGACCTCTTCCGTGCCCTCAAAGGAGGCGGGAATAACTTCGGCATCATGACGAAAGTGATCGTCCGTGCTTTCAAGCAAGGGCCGCTATGGGGTGGACTGATCGGCCACTCCGCATCTACAGTCCCGGCGCAGAGTAACGCGCTCCTCAACTTCACCTCAAACCTAGTCAACGACGGACATGCTCAACTTGTTACAATCTGGCAGCATAACGGCAAATCCAATACCAGTTTCGCGGCCAGCGGGTTGCAGTATACACTTGGGACAGAGAACGCGCCGATATTCGAGGATTTTCTTGACCTCCCGCGGACGTTTAGCTCTCTGCGCGTGACGGATATCTATGATCTCATGATGGAGACGGCGCCGCCACCTGGGAGAAGGGCGATTTTTCTGACTTTAACGGTTAAGAATAACCTGCGAGTACTCGAGTATATCCATGCTCTGCACAATAAAGCACATGTCGCCGTCCGCGGGGCTGGTGTACAAAGTGAAGACTGGGATGTCATTATATTCATGCAACCTTTCCCAGCGTTACTAGCGAATGCGAGTCAGGAACCTGGCAACGCAAATGTGCTTGGACTTGAGAGGATGAGCGGACAAGACCATCTCGGTACGTAGGACCTGTCTTCAAAACTTACGTTCTTATCCTTGGAAATGACTGACCACCAAAGTCTTCATGCTCTTCCTCGACTGGCAAGACGAAGCCGACGACGCCCTTTTCTACGATCTCGGGTACGGTGTCATTGACAAGGTCAAAGCCTACACACAAGATATCGGTGTAGATAGCGACTACATTTACATGAACTACGCAGGTCGGGACCAGAACCCTCTGCGGGGATATGGCGATGAGAACCTTGAGTTCCTCAGAGCCGTCGCGAGGAAGTACGATCCATTTGGTGTGTTTCAGCGCCAGGTCCCTGGTGGATTCAAAATCAGCAAAGCGTGAGCGATGTGTCCATGATGCTTCTGATCGAAGTAGACAATTATGTACCAGAGTGTCCGGCTTCTAACGAAGAAGAGAGGCTCGGTTTAACTCAATAAACCTTGTTTCAGGGTTAATCAGCAACCCATCCAACTCCCGAATGCCATACGCTCCCTGTTCATCATTTGTGACGGGCACAGAAGGGGCCATATTCTTGAATTTCGGTGTAAAGGCCCTAGAGAGAAAATATCCCATCACTCGAGTTGTCTTGATAGTCCTGACTGTCTCATCATCTAACCCTTCAACTTCTTCGATGAACGTTCTCCAAAATACCTCTTCAATCTCAATGTAGTTGTCGAACCTAGCCCACCTCTTCGTCAAGTGGATTCTCGCGAACAGCCTTTGAATCGAGAAGAGATTGAACCCGAACGGCTCAATGGTCGCTTCAGCTCAGTCCACTAAGCCGACAAGATGACAGCTCTTCAAGTTCACGATGATATTGCTACAGCCAAAGTCGTTATGTGTTAAAATCATTGGCAACTGAGGATGTTGTCCAGTGATGAGAGACATGTGTCGATGAAGGGGTAAAACCGGCTCAGCAGCGTCGTAAGGAGGAGGTTTAGTTCCATTGTGTACGAAGTCCGGAGGAATTTGACGTGGCTTTCGCTTACATATTGTGGTGCTTTTCATGAGAGGGCGAAGAAGCTGTTCCGTAAGATCTTTGTTAGCAAAGCGATATGTGAGAAGGGATATCAGATGTACGTACCGTGCAACATCACCTATCAAATTCCTTCTCCACGCCGAGAACGCTTCTGACTCCTCGGGAATCTCCTCAGTATGCTGGATAAACTCGAGATAGCTCAACCTGACTATCCTCTTCATCGCGTAGATAATAGCCGGCTCCTTGCCATCTTCGCCGGTATCATCACCAATCTGGCTCCGATACTCGACCTCGGACGCATACGCCCCATATACCTCGCTCACCAGTGTAGTAATCTTGTCATCGAGTGCAAGTGACTTAAGCCGGAACTGTACTACGTACTTGCTGTTCAGGCCCGCGTAGGCGGTATAGCTGCAAACACCTTGGATAGGCACGGGGTAACTTCACCTCCTATGTTTGTCTTCGCCCCGTCATTTCAGTCAACCAAGGCCTGTTGTCGTTTGAGCGAAAAAGGTGCTTATCGCCTCTGGGAGAGAATAAATTGACATGATGTTTGTTGGCTAAATAGAGTGTGGTAGACGGGACTTAGTTGTCCACTTCAGCTTCAGTTGCGTAGGTGGAAACAAAACGCCGGAGAGGTTTCGATGATAAGATCAATTCAATGCATTAAATAACATAAGAACAAAGAGCATCTACCCCGCATTAGAAAGAACCAACTCTTTATTTGCACCTTGAGAGTGGTAATGGTGTTCTTTGATGGCCCCACCGCTACATGCGTGCAGGGGTGCGTGCTATCTGGTGTTGCCATCATGGATTAGGATCATAATCTCGAGGTCACCCTATGTATTTGGAAAAGGAGCTTACTTGTGATAACATCTTTATACCCACGATACTTCACAGGCATATTTATTATCATCCTTTGGCTTTGCTCTATACAATAACTCTGGGATGGCAATGCTGAGGCTGAAATATATTTTTCTGTTGCCGCCCCTATTGTGCGGGGGATACTCGAAACAACCCTGCACTTTATATATACATAGCTTCCACTACCAGATCATACATAAATTTTCTTTTTACACAGCTAGACTACAATATTCCATGCCTTAAGAGTGAATTCGCACCATTATTCTGCTCTACGCCTTTTAACCCCGTAGGTAGGTATCACATCAGCCAATGAAAAGCCCATGACCCGACAGGGTCCCCTGCACTGCGACAAGTGCCAGCAAAGCCTTCCTAGGCCTGTCATCCGGTCCCATAGTCGAAAAATGCAATACAAGTCCGGACGAACCTATGCAACCCTTCTGTTACCTTTAAAAGTTGAATTCCATAACTCCGAGTGGGCGTGACAAAGTCAGCAGCCCCCTCCACCCGCCATAACACCGCAACCTGCCCTCCGGTCCTTAGAAAGTGGAGCAAGGTCGTTGAGTGAAACATCACTTTCATTCATGTGATACTATACGACTGAGATTTGCGGCACTGTTATCCTTTGGAATAGCCTCTGAAGGTCTCTCGTGAGACCACCCCCCGGAATCTAAACTAGCAGTGCAATGTCGAATGTCCATGGGTTGACCATCTTTCCCAGGCCCTTCCATACAAGATACCAGCACCTGGAGCTGCAAGCAAGACAGATTGAATACTAGCACAGCCTTCTTACAGCAACCCCCCTGCCGCCGACCCTACAAAAGTAGTGCCACGGTACTTGCAACATTGCCTGAGTTGGTGTGCATTTTATAGTATAAGTGCGCTGAGCTACTACAACACCAACAACTTGCACCAGCCATCCGGCCTACGACGAGAACCTTGGGAGGCAATACAGGGTTGTTGATTCGTCGGCGTGCCAAAGTACCCTTCCTAGACAGACGGCACGAATGCGCTGCACAGCTGGGACGGGAGTCAGCACGGCCTCGCCCACCATGCCCAACCCTCTCAAAGACTAAAGGAGCAGTGCAGTGGTAAGTTCCTCTATGATGACCACGATGATATCATTGGCTCAGGGCCACCTAATGTAGTGGGCATCCCCTCCCAGAGCCTAAAAAAGCAGTGCAGTTGCGTGATCAGTGCAGGCTGTTGATTTGTCAATTAGGCACCCCTCTTCGTCAGACCGTCAGACGGCATGCAGTGGATTAGCTATGCTGGGAGTCAGCACAGCACGCTCAACCCAGACATGCCTACCCCGCCTAGAAACTAAGAAAGCGGTGCAGCGGAGCAACCCCCAAGATGGCTATGATTGGCCCAGGCCTTATCTTACCTACCTCACGAGTCACGTAGCGGACAACTACTCCCAGAGCCTTAAAAAGCAGTGCAGAACTAATGATACGGTCGGACTTCCAGATTTCCACTGTTTGACCCTAAACATTGCCAGGGTTTGACCTACGACTTTGCCTAGGAGGCTGCGCTGCTGATATCATCATGGTAGATTCACCACATTAGACGAGTCTTCACTCGTGACTCCGGACAAGCTGTGCAAGGCCTATGACGGGTACCATAGTAAATCACTAATGATGGAAGTGAAGGGTTCAAGCGACTACATGGCGTAGACAGAGACGCGCAACACCACGTTCGGGCTCAGAAGCCTCCCACTAGTTTGTTCTTGCTGACATCTCCTCTCCTCCTGCAGCCTAAAAATGCAGTGCGAAGACGACTATTGGCGAGCCGCCTAATCAAAACTACAAAACAGCTGGAGGGCAAGTCGCATGACATTGAACACGCTGTGCCGCAGTCAGCACAGCCTCACCCTTACCCATACAGCCGATAAAGCTTCGGTATCCAATCGTCAACACAGCCTCGCCGCAGTAGGCCCTGCCCAGGAGCCTAAGGGGATACCTACGGCAAGGACTGTCAATTGCACGTGTGGTTGGCCAATTCACGTACCAGCACAGCCTAACCATTCCTAGTCTACGCTATGCCCTGTACAGCCGCCACCCCCTCCCAGAGTCAAATATGCAGTGCAAAGCAAATGATTGGGCACGAGAACGATTGCTGCGCCACCCTCTCTTATATGTATCCTAAGAAACATCTATGCCATCCCCTCCCAGAGCCTAGAAATGCAGTACATGTGCCCAATGCACTCTGAACCCCAGCTCAGCCTCAGTCATTCCCGTGCAACCGCCATTCCCTCCCAGAGCCTAAAAGTGCAGTAGCGCCGCCCCCTTTCCCAGCATAGCCTCAGCCTGACCGTAACCGCGATCCCTCCCAGAGCCTAAAAATGCAGTGTGTTTGTATTTCTTTTAAGCTAATTGGCCGGCTTCCAGAAGGCTTGGCTTGGCATAGCCATATCATGTAAGGTATAAGCCTGTGACTGACAACAACCCGTCCCACAGCCTAGGAATGCAGTACATCGGCATCCTATACCCAATTCGTCCAAGGACTCTTGCTGCGTAGGGTCGGGGTGCATGGTTGAGGCTGTAGGTATCCCAGGCCCTGGGTGAGTAGTTTAGGTCTCAGTGCTGGCATATCCACATGCCCGTAATATCCAGTTATGGTACTATTATTAGCATAGCACCTTCGCAGCAAGCTCTGGAGCCTGAGAATGTAGGGTAAGGTTAATTGGGTGCGCACAGGGCATGACATGTAATCATCTCATTTTCAACACAGCCTTGTCTATGCGTAGCCATCATCCCCTCCTAAAGCCTAATAATCTGTGCAGACACTGCAAAGCAACCAAATTACTGGCTGAAATACGGTGACGCGCCGGCCTCTTTCACACGAACCTCACAGTAAGCAATATCTACCTCTGCCACCCCCTCCCTCTGTCCAAGAATGCAGTACATGGTCCGCGTGACTGGCTGGGAGAAGGATGGAGGGGAGAGAAGCACAGCCTCATCGCCGTGTAACCACAAGCCATCCCCTCCCGAGCCTAAAAATGCAGTACACGAAAAGAAAGAAGAGGCCCGACACGCAGACCGATGACGATTCGGGGTTAGTCAAGTCGGCGAGAGGCCCCTGTTTATTATCTGTTCTGTACGATACTACGTACTGTAGCAGACCTACTGTACCGAACCTACTGTACCGGACTCACTGTACCGTATACATGCTAGTGAACAAAGGACCTTGGGGTTGTTTAGGGCTCTAAGCGGTTATGACGTTGGAGGGACTGGACTCTGGAAGCACGCTTTGCTTTTATTATTTCTGAGGCAGGCTGCTTCAGGCGCGTACATAGACTACATCCATCGGATTCTAACAAGCTATGGTAGATAAACAACAGCATTGTGTGAAATGATGGGCAAAGGGTACCTTACTATCCACCTTGCGCAATTTCAAGGGTTGAAATATAGATGTCCAGGTCATTGATACATGTACGCTCGTTCTGCTGCCACAAACTCCAATTCCCACGGGTATCTCAATCTAATAAGCATAAACCCAACTAACCCTCTGATCCCCCCTTTTATCCCCCCTCCTCCTCTCCTCCTCAAAGTCGGACCGATCCCAAGTCGCCATAATCTTCCTCCTTCTCCGATTCTCCCACATATAAACCCCCCTCATAGCAAGGAACCCCGCCATCCCCACCGCAATAAGCACCATCGTCACAACAAGCGGATACTTATACGCCGGCGCATATTTACTCTTAAAAAGCTGTCCCGCAATGACTCCGGCCAGGTTACTCCATCCATTTATCCCCAGAATCACAGACCTGGCAGCTTTAGATGGTGTATTACTCGCCAGCCATACAGCGACAAGCGGACCGCCCGCGAATACACCAGCCAAACAGACGTGCGCGAAGCCGTAGCGGAGTTTTTGGTTGGCTGAGGTCGCCATCACGACGCACCCGATTAGGCCGAGCGCCATCCCGAAGACGGTGTGTAGGGAGCGCTCGCGGAGTTTGTCGGAGGAGTAGACGATGGCTATTAGGCCGGCTGTGCCGACGATGAAGGGGGGGACCGCCATGAGGGTTGCTTTTACGCCGGCGTAGCCCATACCTGAGACGATTAGGGGGAGGAAGGTTGTGAATGCTGTTACGGGCTGGATATCTACAATTAGTATTTCTACCTGAATAGGGTGTGGGTGGATGTTGGGTGGACGTACCAAGACAGAGAGGATGTTGAACACGACGATGAGCAGCTTCTTCCAGTCTTTCAGGACATCTAGGACATCGCGCATGGTGATTTTCGATTCGTCTTCGGCTGATTCCCCGGCTCGAGCGTCATCGCGCTCCATGCGCTTCACGGCGTGGGCTCGTTCCTCGGGCGTCAAAAACCATGCTTTACCTGGTGTTGTCGGCAGAACCAGGAGTCCAAGAATCGCGACGAAGACCGTCAACGCGCCCTCGAATAGAAACACCGTCTGCCACCCATGCAGCACCGGCGACTCGAGATGCAACAGACCGTACGCGAGGAGACCTGCAAACGCTCCCGCGACCGAGTACATACCCGAGAACAGACCCATGCGGAACCCGAGCGAGAACTTGGGGTAGAAGAGCGACATGTAGTAGTACGCTGTCGGTGTGAACCCGGACTCCCCGACACCGAGGAGGAGACGGAGGGCGAGGAAGGTAGGCGTGCTGTTGACGCCGATATGGGCAATGCAGATACTGCCCCAGACAATCATGAGCGCGCACACCCACCACTTGGGCCCGACATAGCGGCCGATCATGGCGGAGATGGGCTGCAGGGGGACGTAGGTTGCAGAGAACAGCGATAGAGAGTTGGGGATGTCGTTCGGATGTAAGTTTGCATCCTCAATAAAGGTGCTTGTCGCAACGAAGCCGACATTGGTCTTGTCGATACCGAGCAGCTGCAATTGTTAGCTTAGTCTTGGTTGAAGTGTGTCAATGGCAACCCACAATAAATCCGATCGCCAGAATTAAGAGCAGGATAAAGTCCAACTTGAAGTTCACGCGTCGATCTAACGCCTTCTCTTCTTCTGATAGAGGCTCGTAGTGTGAGACCTCGACGACGACCTTCTTCCTCGCGTCTTCGACCTCGGCCAGGGAGGGCTTCTCCTGCACTGCAGTGACGGCGTCCATGGCGGCAGTGTTTTGTGGTCGAAAGCTCCATCCTGGTCCACAGCAGCTGGGAGTCTTTAAACCCTTGACGAGAGATCAACATGTCTCCATCCAGATACCGGGGTGTGTTCCCCACAATCCGGGGTGAAGTTGCGGGGTTGCAGTGGGGACCTTATAATGGGGACACCCCCAGCCTTCCCGCTCTTTCTGTTCTCCATTTTCTCTGTCTCCAGATGGCTCGGCAAAGGAAGAAACTGGACTTGCAGTGTAGCTTTTGCCCTAAGCGCTATACCAAACGCGAGCACCTTCAGGTAAGGCTTCATGATTCCGGTCGGGATAAGCATAGACTAACTGCCGACAGCGCCATGAACGAATCCGTATGCATTACCTCAATTACCGTTATCTCGTCAGCTTGCTGACTGTCTAGATACCGGCTCGAAGCCATACCCATGCTCCATCTGTGGAAGATGCTTCTCTCGCCAAGACGTGCTGAATCGGCACATTAGGCTCCACCAAGAGCGGCCAGAAAAGACCACCAACATTGAATCTCAGATTACACCGCAGAGCTTGGCAGCACCGACGGACTGGCCGACAATAACTGATCATGATGTATCTACTGCCCAATTACCGGGAAGTAACTGTCTACCATTGTATGATACACAGCCGCAGATGGAGGATCGTCCGCTGCCAGTTGATCTAGCATCTAGTCTACTATGGCCCGACTCGGAGGAGCTATTGCAGAATATAATGTCGATTGACCCGACCATCTGGCAGCAACCGCTCGCATTGGCACCCGCGACGTTGGGGATGGTTAATACCCAGGGAAACTTCATGGGCAATGCGTATCAATCGTCGCCGGGGAACAGTACGATTGCTGATGACGGGAGACAAGCCGTGCAGTCTCTCAGCAGTCTTATCAGTGATACAGTGTGTCGCCTAGGCGAATTTCATGAGGAAGTCCACGTCTAACGTTAGCAGTTCTCCACGGTCACCACACCAGCAAGCCTGACCGGGTTAACGTCCCGGTTCTTGGACGGCAGCCTTCATATGTTTTTCGAAAACATCATACCCATGTTTCCTATCTTCCATCGTCCAACATTTGTCTTTCGAGACTGTGCGCCGCCGCTTCTGCTGAACGCCATTGCCTTGGGGGCATTGTTCCTAGGTAGTCGCGATGCTGTGGAGAAGGTTTGTCCTGCCCGCCAAAGACACGACGAGGCTAATGGTATCAGGCCGATGTGCTCTGGCGCCTTGCTCATACTGCAGTCGCAACATCATGGCACACGATGATTACTAGGCGTCGACCATCAGACTCTTGTGCTGGGGTTGAGTTGGTGCAGACTGTCCTGCTCAGCCAGATATACGCCGCTCTTGCCAAGGTAAACACACAGTCCCCCTTTCGGAACGAAGCCTTCTGACGATGCATAGAATCGAACTTTTCGGACCACCAGTCAAGTGTTTCACGGCCTGGGCATCCATTGGGCTAGTCACTGTGGAATGTATGACGCCGCCAACGCGGCCACCCTGCCCAGCCAGATGGATAGTCCAACGGCGAAACACGAAGCCTGGTACCTGTGGGTTGCACAGGAAACGATGATGCGCACTCTACTTGGGTTGTACATAGTCGATGGGGTGGTGTCGCAGTTCAGTGGTAACCCGACATTCGCACGGCATACAGCCAATGCCCTTCCAATGCCCAGCTGCGATGCAGCATTCAATGCTTCGAGTGCCGAGGACTGGACGCAACTGATGCAGCAATACCCGCCCGTACAAAATCGTTTCTGCGACGTGTATCACAGCTTGTTTGGGGCTGATAGTCCCGTCGGCAGCCCTTCGCCGTATGACATCTCGCTTTTCCATCACAAGGTCGTCCTCGAGGGCATTCGATGCCTTGTCTCCGAGATGAACCGAACCAATCCGCCACCTATTGGAATGCCCTCAAAGCAAGATTTGATGAAGGTGCTGCGGAGACTGCGTCGGAATATTCTCAACAGTGACCGTCTATCGCCGACCGATCGGCTAACCGCCCTGCTGCAATGGCACTCGATCTGTCTCGACACGGTAGTGAGCACGGCGCGCGGCACGAGACGAATGTGTCATTTATTCGGCATTCGACAGAATATTTTTGGTGGGAGTCAGCGAGAGGAAAGCCAGATCAACCCCGGTCGCTGGGCGCAGAGTGCCGCAGGACGGGCCACACTGCTGCATGCAATCAACATGCAAGCCATTGCAGCACAATTGCCTCTCGGGATGGCGTACGATATCAACATTCCGGGTGCAGTATTTGCTGCAGCGACGACTTATACCTCCTTCACCTTAGCAGGGGTGTCGAAGGTCGTTTATCCGGCTATCGTCGACTGGGACACGGCACTGATGGCTTTGCAAATGGATCCAAGCACATCGGCAGCAAGTGAAGACAGTATGCAGCACACGCTGGACTTTGTGGCAGGGGCATTCGATCCGTCGGGGATGTCGAGGGATAAGTATGTGGTTCGGGACTTGTCATACGATCTAACTGCCATGCGTACACTGCTCCGGGGGCTGTCGCTGCAGTGGGGGGTCGCAGTGGAGATGGAGGAGGTCGTTAGTGCGTATATTGAGCGGTGCGAGCTGTAGCTGTCTCCATGAAGGAATTAAATGTGTCCCCACCATGACTCGTCTAGAAAAAGTGTCCCCAGATTGTCTCTATCGTCCCCACGGTCGGCCGTTGGAGATGGGCGATCGCATAAAACAATTTATTTTCCGTGCTTAACTGCCGATTATATCTGGTCCGCATAGCTTGAGCATTCACCATGTCCTCAACAGTGACCGAGACACAGTATCAGAGGGATGAAAATGTAAACGACTTCACCTTGGTGGAAGACAACGACCCTGAGAAGATCTACGCTCAGTTCGCCGAGTTGCGATCGCGTTGTCCGGTCGCGCATACCACCGATAATGGCGGCTTCTACCTCCTGACGAAATACGAGGACGTCAAGAATGCGGCATCAGATACTGGCACATTTATCTCGTCGGTCAAAGCCGTCATCCCGAGCGATCCTCGAGGGATTCGAAGGCCGCCGCTCAATACTGACCCGCCAGCGCACACGCCTTATCGTACGGCACTGGATCGCACACTGCGCCCGAAGCGACTAAAGCGCATAGAGCCAATGCTGGCGGAACATGCTGAGCGTGAGTTTGCGAAGCTGGTTGAGAATAGAGGAGGCGACATATGCGGCGACTTTGCGGCCATCTTCGCGGCCTGGGTCGAGACGACGTGGCTGAATCTGGAGGATGAGACGGCGCCAATGCTGGCGGAGACAGCTGCTGCTTGGGTAAATGCCTGGCGGAGGCAAGATGCAAAGGAGACGTCAACGCAGTCCGAGAAGCTGTATGCCATCGCTCGAAAGTTATTCGCCGATCGAAGGCTGTCTCCACGAGACCCAGAGCAAGACCCGGCTTCGTCGCTGCTGCAGGAGAGAGGTTCCGACGGCCAACCCCTGAGAGATGAACTATTGATGTAAGCGAGCGTTCCGAACGCCATTGAAGGCCTCGACTGACCTGTATAGTGGCTGTCTCCGCCAATCCCTCGTCGTTGGCATGGTCGCACCACCGCTCCTCTTCGGCGTCATGTGCAATCACCTATCGAAGGACAAAGCGCTGCAGTCCAAGCTGCGGGTTGACCCTTCGCTCATACCCGCCGCAGTGGAAGAGTTCGTTCGCCTGTACGTCCCGTATCGGGGCTTCTGCCGGACACCTGCCCATGACATCGAACTCCACGGTCGCAAGATCCCAGCCAAGTCTCCCATCACCATGACATACGCAGCGGCGAATCGAGACCCAGGGGCCTTCCCAGACCCGGACAAGTTCATTCTCAATCGGCCGAATATCACGTCTCATCTGGGGTTTGGAAGGGGACGGCATCGCTGTGCGGGAATGCCATTAGCGAGAATGTAAGCTGGTCTCTACGCCTTTACCGAACAGTCAGGCTTACAAATCACAGGGCGCTGCAAATTGGCCTTGCTGCTATCTTGCGACAGTCATCCGATTTCGAGATCAATGGCCCGTTGGAGTACGCTGGGATGCCGGAGATGGGAATCACAAGCTGTCCACTGCGGATTACACCGAGGAATGACATGTAGATAAAGCTTCATTTTGATAATAGAAGTGCAACTTGATTTTCCCAAAAGTATCGTTAGAAAGGAAGAAGAAGGAGAAGAGACAAGACCAATGAAGACCATTGATCACACGGTGCCCAGGGTCGCTCTTACCTCGCTTGATCCCTACCTACCCAAGGGTACCTAGGCAGGTACCAAGGCCGCCTCAGGCTCTTGTTGCCCTCTCCTTCCTCTACTCTCTCCTCAATTCCATCCGACCGCCCCTGTACAGCCCTTTTCTTGCAGTTCAGGCTCAACCAAGCCCAGACACGGCCCTTTCCGCCAGGGTGCTTATGTTTCGGCCGCTGAAGCATGTCTTTTGTAGGCGTCTCCTTCGCTCCATGCGCCCTCAAGAACTCCGCAACCTCCGCATGGCCTATACCGACTGCCATGTCGAGCGGATTACAGAAGCGTCCCCGCCGAGGCCAGTTCTTCCAACTCTCCACCGTTGGCGTTGACATTGACGCCGTACTCGACAAGCAGCTGCACGAGTCCCAAGTGACGACTGAAGATTGCCCGGGCCAGTGGTGACAGCGGGTCAACATCTCTAGAAGCCGCCCCGTCCGGTTCCCTTGGTGGCCTGTCAGCGTCTCTTAACTCGGGCGGCATGCCGTGCTCCAGTAGGATCCGTGCGATCTGTTCGTCGGCGTTCCCCATGCTGATGGCCAACGTCCAGACGTGATGCCAGTTGGTTGAATGCGGGAGAAGAAGGTGGATGATCTCCACATTCTTGTTCTCTACTGCCTTGGAGAGCGGCGAATTGTAAAGCTCTCGATGGAGCTCATCCTAGCTGGCAGTATTGCTACCCAGAATCCACTGCACGAGCTCGACGTCGTTCTGCTCCACGGCCCAAAGCAGCGGGGAGCTGGAAAGAAACTTCCCAGGGTGTGGGTCGTGGAAGTGCCAATTCAGATCCATCCCGGTGCCTATCAACAGCGGCAGGACCTCCCTCTTTCCATTCACCAGGGCACTCCGGAATGCATCTTGCAGCTGCCTCGGCGTTGGATCCCCGTCGGAGCCGGGCCAGTACTCCGGCTGCAGGCACATGCGCACCAGCTCCACATCCCCCTGCCACGCTGCGATCTGCACCGCGCTGTTTGGGTTGAACTCGCTGGTGAAACCGCCGATATCTGAAGGTCGGTAGCGTCGATTCTTCGCGTCGCAGTCTTGCAGTGCGCCCCACGACAGCAGCAGACGCTTGAATCTCCCCGTAGCCGTGGATCACCGGGAGACAGAGCAGAGCCAGCCCGTCCCAATCGCGCATGTTAATGTCGCAGCCCCGGTCAAGGAGGAAGTCCACAATGTCGCGGTGTCCGTGCTCGACGGCGATACACAGCGGATGCCGCGGCCCATCTATATCCGGCTCAATGCGCTCTAGCGTTCACTGCCCATAGACCTCGCGGGGTTCAACTTGATGCTATGGATTGGGGGGTTCGGTGGGAATGGCTATCCCAGTCTCCTGGATCTCGGTTTTGTGGGCCAGCGCTTTCTGGATAATGTCCAGCCGCCCATGCTCCGCCGCCCATGCAATCGCACCGCTATGGCCGGGCGGCGATCGGGCGTCTAAATCGTAAAGTAGCGAGTTGAAGACAGTAGAACTGACGGTTTGCGCGAGAGAGCGCATGTAATGTTGCCAGGGATGTGATGTAGCGCCCGATCTCGAGCAGGATCTCGGGTGGCAGTGGAGCGGGCATATCTGTATGGATTGTGACGGGCAGGGAAGGGATACGTGAACAGCGGGTCTGGCCTCTTTTAATACCAATAAATACCTAGATACGCTAAGCTACCAAGCTCAAGTCAACTCAGCGGCTGTCAGACAGGAATCGGGGGCGGGCTTGCTGCAGTGACAGACACGTGGACCCTGCCAGAAGTACCCTGCATGCGCCAATGTCACACCCTTGCCCTATCACATTGCCAACTAAGACAACTAAAAGGATCCTGATGGTGTGAGGACTCGGCATGGGGTTTACCTACCTAGGTACGCTCTGGAGAATCAGCCCAGCTAAAATATGTTTGGTAAGGTAAGTACGTATCACAGACTTTTATGTTTATCTAGATCCTGTACTTAGGGTTATCGAACACCAGTAAAGTTTCCGCGCAGATCGTGTAAATCAAATAAGATCTAGAGCCCTGGTATCTGGATTATTAAGCCGGCTTCCAAGTGTTTTGAAACTTATTTAATATACTTATAAAGTCAATGCACTACTTATCTATGGTAATTGAATATAAATAAATGTAAGTTCAAGCAAGGTTAACCAGAAACTTATACCTTAAGGATTGTCATATTATACATAGAAATAAAAAACGCCCCTGCTAGTGCTAGGTCCAAATACCAGATGAACCATGGACCTTCCTAGGTCGCTTTTATCCCGTACTTCAATCCTGCTTCAGCATCTCCTTCCCAAACCTCACCGTCTTGCGATCCCAACCCATCCGCACAAATGGCAACACACATAAAACCACAAGCCCGATCACCCAGTCCTTAAGCCCAAGGACACCACCCCTCGGACTCATCCCCCTCATCCCATTCAACACAAGCTCCGTCTCCCCATCCGTGACAATGAAGAACCGTCCCTCCTTCAAGCCCTTCAATATCCCGCTCGCCACCTGTTCCGCACTAAGTCCGCCCTTATCCTCAGCCGTCCCTTCAATCTCTTTCAACAGCGCAGGCTTCTTAGCCTGCTCAGCGTAGAATGTATCCGTGTAAATTGTCCCCGGAAAACTACAATGGATCTTGATATTCTGCTGACTAGAGTAAAGCAGCGCCTCGGCCCGCAACGTATCCGCCAACGCCCTCGTCGCAGCTTTACTCGGCGTGTACGCTGCATACCCCGGTAATCCCAGGAATGCGGCCGTCGACGCCGTGAAGATAAGATGCCGACTCCCGTTTGAACTGGTCGGCGGCTCCCTAACCCACCGCTTAAACACAGCATGCGCGATATACGCCGCAGACAAGTAATTATTCCGCATGCAGGACTCGATATCACTGCTCGAGATATCTGCAAAAAAGCCGATTTCGGAGGATGTCCCGCCCGCGACGCAGAAGAGGATTTCTGGGGGTGCTGGCAGGGAGGTTATGTATTGCTGCACTAGCGGGGCGTCGCTGAGGTCGAGGGGTTTTGCGGTTATGATTTGGGTTGGGGATGTAGTGTGCTTGAGGAGTTCAGTTCGGGTTGCTTCTAGGGGCCCGGCGGAGCGCGCGAGGATTGTGACGTTTGCGCCTGGTACGGATTAGTCTTGGTCTGGTTGTGGAGGATATGGTAGTGGTTAAGATGGGGAGTACCTTGCTGTGTCAATTGTAGGGCTAGTTCGCGACCAAGGCCTTTGGAGCCACCGGCGATTATGACGGACTACAGTAGGTACGCAATCACGTCAGTTTCAAATGCCCTTGGGTACAAACGGCGAGTGCATACCTTGCCATCAACATCGAATTGATTCTTCCCCCACATCGCGTTGGCGTCGAATATATATGGCTGCTGCTGGGCCGACTAAGATCACGTCACTTAGCTAGTGTGAGGGATTAACCCTATATTTGAAGCTATATTGAGCCGCGTAAGTCAGAGTATTGGTACCTCTGAATTATGGACGGGCGGAATGTTGATTTTATAGCTAAGCTAGCAACGGCTTACGCGGTTCAGCCCCCAAGCTGTCATGAGAATCCTGTGACAGCTCAAGCTTTTTATTGGTCAGAGCGTGATGACTTATGGGCCGCGACCGGACCCGACCAGCCGGCACGGATTATCAAATTCCCGAACCCAGCCCTAGTCACCTGATCTCGCGCTCCCCCAACGCGTCCGAATCGGGCTGACGCGATTTTCCCCGGATCTTCGTCCGTACATCAGTGCATATCCAATACCCCCACCACAGCCCAACGTCCAATTCCAGAAGAAGAATGCCACCTTCCTCCGGCCCCCCACTCCCCTTCACCAACGGCTGCTACCGCTGCAGCAAAACCGGCCCCTCCCTGCCCACCCCGCTCATCTCCTGCCCAGACTGCAAGCTCGTGCTATACTGCAGCGCAGCCCACCGAACCCTCGACTCCAAGAAACACATGCCGCTGTGCTTCGAATAAACGACTGCCTATGCACGGTGCATTATTGAGCGCGATAATCTGCGGTCTGACTGCGCGCGCATCGACCCGGACATCCACCGCGCCGACCGCGACCCGTTCCTCTACTTCACGCCGCAATTCTGCGCATCGACGCCGGCGGTGGAAACGTATGTCGACGCGCGCACGATCAGCAGTGTAGACACTGCATGCAGATCCTGCGGCATGACCGGTGTGACGAGGGCGGGGTGCGCTTTAGTCTGCCGTTTCTTTTGCTCGAGCTCAGTCGGGACCAGGAGCTCTATAATTCTGCGCACTGGTGGTATCTTGCGTATGAGTGGGCGGGCGGCCCGAATACGGAGATTGGATGGATAGCTGACAAAGACGCAGATGTGTTTGAGGAGATGCATGGCCATTCGCCGGCTATCGAGCTCTGGGGGGATCTGGATATTCTGGTTGCTTTTATAAGTCTTAGTGCGAAGCTTTATCTGGACCTCAAGGCGTTGCAGGGGATTACGGAGTCGGCGGCTGGGCGGGTTCCGAAGAGTGCTATTATTCTTAATGATAAGAAGTTGCTGGATTGTGAGGATTATACGGCTAAGATTAAGATCCTGCGCTGGCAGCTTAGAGATCTGTATCGCCAGATTTATGACTTGAATGAGCATTTCTGGGGGACTTTTCTTGCGGGTGATGATATACCAGTGCCTGCGTTGCTTCATGCTAGGGTGGACAATGAACCTGGGCGCTTGAGCAAGGCCGTTGAGATGTTTGGTAGGTGTCGGGGATACTTCCATCTTCTTCTTGGTGCGCCTGATGCGACCAAGGCGATTAAAGAGGAATTTGAGGCAAGGGCAGCGCGTGATGATGAGGATGATGATCAGAGTGACCGTGGAGAGCTGGTTAGGCCGCCGGTGAAGATTGAACCTTGAATATTTTCTATGGATATGCGGTTTGGGGCGCCGTGGCAATTATTCGGCTTGTCTCTTAGCGCAAATGTACAGTATCATTGCAGATACATATACATTATTTTCCCCCGGGGCCGTTGATGGGCCAGGTTGATGGAGGTGGCAATGCGGTATGTCATAGTACCCCTTTATATGCATGAACTTTGATTGGATCTCGAATCAGAAGCCCAAGCCTAGGTAGACCTTTTCGGACCCCAACCCTCGGATCCAGAAATGCCGCCCATAGTCGTCAATTCCATCAATTTACGCTGGCCGTGATGGTAGTTTCCTGATCCTGTGTGCGGCTCGTGGGCTCGTGGGCGTGGCGAATCTGGATAACCTCGGGTACCTTCTCTAACCAAGGTTACGGATCTACAGAACCCTCACAAATCACATCCTCCCCGAAGAAAACAGTGGGGCGATGGGTCCACGGGGGATACTTAAGCCCACCACACCCGCCAGCTTCCAGTTCACGAACCCATCACCAACCTTAACTACCAACCCCACGAAGTCGGTCGAACCCAATCTCGCAACAACATCACCGCAGAATGTCTCCCACTATTCCGCGCCCACCCCTCGACCCCGAACTCGATCACGCGCACTCGCGCTTCCCGAAACTCCCTTTACGCGGAAACCTCGAAGCCCGTCGCAAAGCCGCACTCCTCTCTTGGAAGTCTATAAGCGCCGGCCACGAGGAAACCATTTCCCACGAGGAGATCGATATCCCCGGCCCCGCAGGTCCAATGAAGGCTTCCATCCTCCGCTCAACGAACCCGGAACATAAAAGCCTCCCAAATGAGAAAAGAGTCGGGATCGTCCATTTTCACGGCGGCGGCCACGTCACGGCAGACCGGTTCGTCGGACTGAATACGCTCTTCCCGCTCATCGAGAAAATGGGTGTTGTCGTTGTCTCTGCGGAGTATCGTCTTGCCCCTGGACACCGGCAGCCGGCGCAGGTGGAAGATAGTTATGCGGCGCTGTGCTGGGTGCATTCCCACGCAAGCGAGATCGGCTTTAACCCGGATAAACTGGTGACATGCGGCGGGTCTGCGGGTGGGAATCTCACGGCTGGTGTATCCCTCCTAGCTCGGGACAGAGCCGGTCCGAAACTCCTGGGCCAGATGCTCTTCTACCCGTGGGTTTCGGATAGCATATCCTCGTTCTCGATCGAGCAGTACGGGGATGTGGCGCCGTGGACGAAAGATGATAACGCTCACGGTCTGGATCTAGCCCTTGGCGAGGGTCGGGAGGGGGGCAGCACCTACACGCTTCCGGCGCGGGCGGCGGAGGCTCAGGGGGGATTAAAAGGTTTGCCAAGCACGTACATTGATGTCGGCGAGGCGGATATCTTTCGTGATCAGGATGTGGCTTTTGCAACGGCTCTATGGCGGGACGGCGTGCAGGCGGAGTTCCATGTTTGGCCGGGCGCGTGGCATGCGTTTGATACGTTTGCGCCTGGGGCGGAGGTTAGTCAACGGGCGTTTCGGGCGAGGGGGGAGTGGTTGGAGAGGTTGGTTGGGAATGTTTAGGGGGGATGAGGTAGGTTTGTTTTGGGGTTTGGGTTTATAGAGGGCTTAGATAGACATGATAGATAGACAAGCTCTGTGAGGGTAGATATAGATCAATGAAGACATTGTTGATAACTTCAATGTGAGCTTGGGCGCAGTACAACAGACTTAAAAAGGGGGGATTCAGGCAATGTTGTAAGTATGCGCTTCACATCTCCCTGCTGGGCTAGGTTTTAGCTAGTGCAAGGATGCTCTGCGCGCCCGGTTAAAGCGTGATATGGTGGTCGTCAGGGTCCCAGATCTCCATTCTCCACCGATCGGTGTCTTGGAAGTGCGGAGGTTTGAGGTGCATTCGGGGAAGAGGCACCGAAGCCTGTCTGGCAGGGCAGCTACAGCTCGGTACCCAGGTAAGGCCGTCGTTTACATCTAAGGCCAGGGATGTGCCTTTGGGTCGTACAGAGAGCGTCTGCTGTATAGGTACCATAGGTAGGTATATAATAATGGAATTCGAAAACGCCAGGAAATGCTACAGTAGTAGGTATCATACATAAAAAAGTTATATCCGTCAACACAGCACTTCGCTACCTCCCCGCCTCCATTAGCATCTTCACCCCCTCCTCCCACCCCGCCCCCTCCGCCATCTCCAGCACACTCCTCCCACTCTCATCCGTCTGACTCAAATCAACCCCCGTCCTCCCCTTCTCAATCAGCGTCCTAAGCACACTGATATCCCGATCCTCAACAGCCTGCATAACCGCACTCCACTCGCGATAACACAGATTCGGGTCCGCGCCTCGTTCAAGAAGCAGCTCCACCATAGACAAATCCCCACCATCAAGCCGTCTTATCGCCTTAACGAGGGGCAAATGTTCACCCGGTTCATTTGGATCTGCGCCGTTGTCTAGCAGATACCGCACGATAGGTACGTATCGCTCGCGGAGCGCAGTTGTGAGTGGACTGAACACACCGCCGGCTTTCCAGGACGTTGAGGCGCCGGCTTCAAGGAGGAGTTTCACGCTCTCGAGTTGGTTCTCGCGGACGGCGCGCTCGAGGACGCCTTTGTGCTGGGATAGATGTGTGGAGTTGATCTGCGGAAGGAGGAGACGAAGAAGTTGCGGTGATTTTGTAGCCATGTATAGCGGCCAGTCTTCGCCTCGAAGTGTAGGGCTTGCGCCGTGTTCTAGCAGCCAGGAGAGGATTTCAGTCCGCGACTCGCGGAGGGCCGTGGTGAGTGGTGTATACCCCTTGCCATTCCGCGCGTTAAGATCAACGTTATGTTGAACGAGCCAATGTAGTGCATCTATGTTATTGCAATTCACCGCGCACTCTGCTATCCCGGGCGGATTCACCAAGTCTGCACCTGCGGCAAGAAGCGGGTCGAGGAAGTGCAGTCGGTTATGCGTGATGCATTTCCACGCGGGATATTCGGACGCCATGAGGTTGGGGTCTGCGTTGTGCGATAAAAGCAGAGACACGATATCTTCTCTGTCGTCGCGGATCGCGCTGCAGAGAGGCGTATACACGCCGTCTTTCTTTGTGTTCGGGGAGATTCCTGCTTCGAGTAGGACGCGGACTGCATCGATATTGTTTACGCTTGTTGCTTGTTCCATTAACCCCGGTGCTTTGGAAACATCTGCACCCCTGGCCAGCAAGATGCGCAGACAGTTTGGGTGGTGGATGCCGGACCATAATGCGTGTTCGGGGCCGGGGAGGTTCGGGTTCGCGGCGTGGTCGAGCAAGGCTGATACGGCGGCAGCTTGGTTCGTCTGGACTGCTTCACAGAGGGGCGTCTTGCCGACGTTGTCTTTCCGGTTTGGATTGCTTCCTGCTTCCAGGAGGAGAGTGAGTAAGGGAGGAGGGGCGCGGTCGCGGATGGCCTGGATGAGGGTTGTACTCGTGCTGCTGCCGTTGCTGCATGTCGGAGTCTGGTTCGGGTTCGCGCGGTGGTGCAGCAAGATCCGGGTACTTTCAGTGTCGTGGTGCGTGATTGCTTCGGCAAGGGGGTGGAAGTCGTCGTCGGCGTCCGGGGAGACGCCGTTGGACAGGAGTTGTTCGAGCAAGGCGTGGTTTCGCGAGCGGATGGCGGTTCGCAGGCTCTCGCGTAGATTGAGCGCGTTAAGCTGGGTATTTGAGGTGTTCGGCTTGGAGACGAACTCGCTGTGTTGGCGGGCGTAGGTTTCTCTCACAGAGGTCGTGGCGGAGTGTGTCTTGACCGATGGTGCTTGGGGACGCAATACTGGTACTGGTGAGTGCCGCTCCAGCGACGCCGACCGTTCGCTTCCACGGGTTGAATTCGAGACGAGGAATCCGTTGAGCGAGAGAATCGACGATGTATCGTCCGCAATGACATTCGCATCCTCCTGCTCAAACCGGTCATGCGAATCAACGGTCGGCACCGTCATATGCACCGACCGACTATGCGCATGCGCATGCGCATGCGAGTTCGAATGCGCCGGCGAATCCTTCGGAGGCACCGAGGGCGTCCTCGAACTCGACGAGCGATCCGACCTCTCCGACTGCGCCTGGCTATCGCGATGCGACAGCCGTTCGACCTTGTTCACAGCCATCGCGGAGCGCCCCTTGGCAATGCGATCCAGCGCCGCCGCCAGACTCGCATACCCAATACCAACAGACTCCTCAGGCCTTACCTCACCCATCTCCCAATGGAACGCCATCCCGCTAATGGTCAATGCCTCATTAATGCCCTTCAAACTCTCATGAATCCGATTAAGTTCCTGACCCGGCCGATGTAAATTCCGCTGCAGCTTCCCCCACGTCCCGCGATGCTCATACTGCACGAGCTTGAGGATTAGCTTTTCGAGAGCTTGGAAATCGGTGTACGCGGCGATAAACTTCTTTTCGATTTCGGAGGTCACGATTTCGGGGAGGGCGCGGTTTGCAGAGACCAACTCGGTGATCCCGCCTTCGATGGCCCACAGCGTGCGGCACGTGTCGAGGAATGTCGCTGACAATTCGCGGAAGCCGTGTGGGAGGTCGTTGGTGGTACTGATGAGGTCGAGCATGTGCACGGAGATCTTGTTGCCGAGCTGCGTGGCCATGGCCGAGACGGCGCGGATGGCGTCTTCTGCGCCGGGGGGCATTGCGACCACGATTTTCAAGTAATCGGAGTTGGAGAAAGGCGAGAAAGGCCTCGGAGTGAGAAGACGGGGTGGGCCAGTTAATAAGGAACACGCAGACCTTTAGGCTTTAGCTACGGCAGGCCCACAGCCACGAGATCTCCGATGCACCTCAGATGAAAGGCAGGCACGATGATCCCCATTGGCAGAGGCAGTGAAGGCGAGACGGTAGTGCGATTGTTTTGCCAGGGGTCGATCAAGGCACACAATGGGCATTCAGAGGTGAGTGGCTGGCTGGGCGCATGGCATGACTCGCAGTGGTCTTGGTCCATGGTTCGTCCAATTGCCGACACAATTGGCGGGCATGGTGCCAATTAGATTGTCGCAAAGTGTTTCACGGTTCACTGAGCAAACTCTATTTGGGGTTATTGAACCTCGGATATTAGACCCCGAGTCAGTAGACCCTTGGCTTGGGGATCGGTCAAACAATTGGTTGTTATACGCACGTTCTGAATGTCGAGGATCCACTGCTGGTCCGCAATTTCTCCGCCTCCAACTCAGACGGCATCTAGAACCCGGCCCTAACCCTCATTAGATCATCGTGGGCTTCGTAGAGGCATCTGGACAAGGGCACTTATTTGGAATAAGATAAGGTCCTGTTGGTAAGGCACTTCGACCCAAGTCAGTACGTCCCAAGTCCTAAAGGAGCGCTTCTCGATCGCGTGTCCATGGCGCCCCGGCTGAACCTTAAAATATTCCAAGTTGGGTGTCAGAGCGGTCAAAAGCGGTTTTCCTTACTTTGGAAGAGAGTGGACGAAGCGTGTAGAGTAAGAGAGTTCTTGGGCCTAGGGAGTAAGAAGAAACAACTTTCGGTTGTGGGATAGAGAGTATTTACCACAGTAGAATTTTGGAAGATATATATTTGAGAGCACAACCTCGGCGCTGGACCCTGGGATATACCTAGGTATGATGTTAACTGAGCGCTTTCTCTAAGCCTGCATGATAGTATAGAGACTACAATGATTTTATTGTTTTCAAATGATAAGCTGAAGCTCTCACCACGTTCATTGAGAGAAGAAGATCAGCATCCAATGTATCATAGCTTGATCCGCATGCCATCCCGTGAGATCATCGATCGGATCTGTTGCAGAGGGGTAGGTCTCCAGGCTATTCAGGGATTGTCTACTACGGCACTCCGACATCACATCCACTTCCTGGAAATCGTCAAAAGGGTCACCACGCCATCGACGATCATCCTGGGTATCTCCATATTCGCCCACAGCCTATTGAGACCCTCACTGCGTGCAAATGACGACAAGCAGGTACCTAGATAGTGGTCGCCAAGAGAAGAGATATAAATACCTGCGAGCCTTCCCTTCAAGATCCCACGTCGTCCTTTCCCCCAAAATGTCCACAACGCGCACCCCCAGACTGATGATCAGCTTCGACGCCCTGCTGAGGCTCTCCCACCCCATCAAGGATCTCGCCGATGGTCTGACTGACTGTAACGTTGCCAATAGAGCCAATAGAGCCATGGTACGTATTTTCCTAATCTTACCCACCCCCCGCTTTCCAACAGGGTTCTGGCAGGATGACAGCGCAACCTAACTTTCCCTACCTAGGACATCTGCGGCTTCGTGGGCCGACTGCGAGCCATGGCTGTGGAGGAAACCCCGCACATTCCTGAGAAGCCTAAGAGAGGCACCCCGTTAGCTTCAAAGGTTGGATTGAGGCTTCGATGGTAGTATGGATTGTTGCTCTTCGACTAACCGACATCTTCCTGGACCTGTAGTACCAGGATATCCTGCGGGGTATTGGCGGCATCAAGGACCAGAAGCGACCCCTCATCCAACCCAGATCTTTACTGGCCCCCGCTGAGCCAGGAGAAGGTTGCAGATGTTCAGGAATGTTACAGGAAGGTACCCGTACGGCTTGTGCTCATATTAGTTTGGGTAAATGACAGCTGGGAACCTAGCTCGTGGACACCTGGGCGGCAATTGCTGCTACAGTTGAGTCTAAGAGAGCCGCGGTCCCTGAAGAAGTCGCGCCATCTCTGAAGAATTATGTCTCGGCGGGGGTCGGTCTTATCAAGGTATGTTTGGAGATGACCTGGTGCCAGAGCTGATGGGACATACCATTGGCTTATAGAATTATGGAGCATAGTGGACTGACTCTTTTGCTAGAGCCCAGGAGCATACGTACCAGAAGCGACGGTCGAGGAGTAAGCGTCAGGCCCTGGGCTGGGATTACCTAGGTACGGTATGGTATCGTGATCGCCGTATCCGTGGCCTGCTTTTTGGGGGGCAGGGTATCTGCGACGGGAGTTTAGTGTGGCGGTACTGATAGTCTCCGAATCATTCAAATGATTAAGCTAGCTTTTGCTGGTGCGTACGATAGGGCAGAGACAAGGATGAATTGTTGCACTCGCATACCATTTCGCCGAGATATAATCATCTGGAGAGAACTGAGACCAGACGCTTGGCCCGGAGTTAGTAAAGAATCATCATGAATACGGTGTATACTGTTGAAGCCGGAAACGAGATTGGTACAATCATCAGTCCCCTCCCTATGGTTATAAGTCGGAGTATATGGTATGGTACTCTAAGCGCCACTCGCTGAGCCCGTTGGATAATTGTAGCCCTCGTGCTCCTTGTGTGATCCGTGCTCCATGCGTAGTATATGAGCCGAGGTGAGAGTTCGTCAGCTGCAGAGGATCTCCCATGCATGATCGTGGTAGTTTTGTAGGGGTCCCGATTTCCTGCAGCCCTAGGCCCGTCGTTGGTTGAGCGGAAAGGTGTAGATTATGGTGATCACCGCCACAGCAGCAAAATGCTGTTCCACATGGGCGATGGCAGTGGCGCCACGTTACAGAGCACTGACTCTGAGAAGACTGCAAGTGGTCCAAGCGCTGGTAGCTAGGCGGGGAACTGGATCGGTTGTGGAATCAAGATCATCTGCAGATCAGCAGATATGGGCACCTAGAATAAGGCCCATCGGGGTATAATATATACTCATCTGCTTTATAATACATTGGCGGTGCCAAAGCTTACCATTGATAGGCCAGGACACACGCCCGTAGAAATAAGAGCTAGCTCTAAGGTCTACTTGTTACATAGATAGTAGAGGGTGATCGGCAGCAGATTGCGGATCAGCTTGATCACCAGCTTACATGCAGGCATACCTACCTACCCCACCACACTAACCTTGGAAGTAGCTGTGGTACCCAGCTATGAGAACCGTGAAAGCTCCCACGCCTACTTCCCGTCATCTGCAGCTTACAATCAGATCCATCTCTCTTTACCCTACCTAGGTACCCGTTCCTGGATCAAGGCACTGAGCACCTGCACCTGTATCACCGCCATGTCCGACACTACCACATTCGTTAAACATATGGCCGATGTGTAAAGCCTTTCCCGAGTCATTAGGAGGGACGGCAAGGAGCTCTCTGAGCGTAACAAAGGCACAGACATCCAGGTAATTGGTCCCAGCAGGAGGACGAGCACTCACCCCCGGGCCTGGCAAACGTATTCCGGCACAAGGCTAATACACCAGCATAACAGTCCGTGCTTTACTGGATCAGTTACTATAACAGAGAAACTAGAGCCGCGGCGCCCATGCTGCCCCGCATGCCGTGGCAGGACAGTCACCGGCACCTGGGCCCCGACGGGCTGACAGCGAGGGTATTCAACAGAGTAAGCCAGTAACCTTGGACCACGGATACCACTAGGTACCATAGAATTTGTAACGAGCTACATTCTGACAGTCAGCGACCCCTCTAGCTTTTCAACACCATCGATCAGGTTCTCTCTGGCGCTACTCTGGACGACGCCAGCACGCCAGATGACTTCACATCGCAGCAGCTTGAACAACCTGAAGTTGTGACCGTCGCGGGGGATTTTGATGATCAGCCGACGCGATACATCCTCGACTCCAGCCACGAGTTTGAAATGATTGCAGATGTCAATACTGCAGAACTGGCAGTATGTCAGTACAATGATGTAAGTATTTATCCTGGAACGCGGGTGCGGTTACGGAATCTTAGAGGCCACCTGGAAGGGTCATTGCGGGCATAACGTTAACGCGTACGACCTTTCTTCGGCCGGACTCTAGGCCCTTGCCTGTTGGCGTGAGTTTAGCATGGATTTGGTCGATCGTGCATACGAGCCCTGCATTGCGGGGTATCTGCCGCAGTTCAAAGAGCGGATTGAGAAGGCGTCTATTTTGGTTGATGTGAGTGCTTGCCTTGCCCTACCTAGGACTGGAGCGCATGGATTGTGATTGGACCTCCTTACTGACTGATGGGGTCATTACCATTGCTCTTGCTAGAACCTAGGCGCCTATTTTCGGAACTTTACGGCAGACGGAGTCCGCGACAATCCGATTTTCTGAATACCATAGCCATCCTAGGCAGTCACGGACGGGCGAAACTGGCTGAAAGTCTGTCGGGATGCCACTTCTGCGGCTTCGTCCGAGGGTACAAGGTAGTTTGTGGAGCATATGGTAGGAATAAAGTTGATCTTCGGCTAGCATTATGGCCATACCGGGGCATATTCTGGTCTCAGGCATGCAGCTGCATATGGTATTTAAGGAAAATTGGCGTGGTCTTGAGAGCTCACCCCTGAAGCTCATGGATTACCGTAGTATGAGTGCTCTTGCACTGTCCTGGGTACGTAGCAGGCTTCTGTGACGCCCTGAAGAGCTGTACGCATCACATAGCATTGACTCGAGACGTCTGATATGGGCATCCGTGGTGCGGTAGACCAAGTGTTTGGGCCCATGGGAGGCAGGAATGATGCGACGACAGATCCGGATAGTAGATTGTCAGCTGGGACTGGGCCGTGGCATCACAGAGGTCTGCGCAATGGGTATCCACAGCCGATCAGATCTGCCCTTCACAGTGGGCAAAAGCTACAGGAAATCCGGCAATGGCGCACGCTGGTCAGCGAATTCAGGCAGCCACAGATGCATTGCCCTCAGTTGTAGCCCACAAACTATCAAGAAGCTGCAGGAATGAAGCAGGGTGACGAAAGGTAATGCATAGTGTGCAGAAAGGAAGGCGCAACCTGCTACTGACGCCTACAAAAGCTGGAGGTCCGTTCATTGTTCCTCTCGCCCCTGGTCCGTTTTCCTTTCACCCATTAAGTCCATATCTTACTCGATTTTCACCACGCAAAATGGCCGCTGAAAAGCCCCTCTCCGCTTGGTCCTCGTTCTGGGCGGGCCTCCCTCTCCTGGCTATGCACTCGAACTCCATCAAAGCAGGCGCCGAAGCCCTGGACGGGGTTGACGCCCGCCAACAAACCCAAATATGTTGTCGCCCCAGATAGTATAACGTATCGTAGTACTAATAATATGAATCCTCTCTGCCACCAGGTTCTCATCGTTGCAATCGCATCATTCAACATGCTCGCCGGCTCCGCGGCCCCCATGCTCTCCCGCCCCGTGCAAGACCCAGACAATCCCGCTGGGACAATCTACCAAAGCGACGTGACTGCGGCCGCATTTACCCAGGTAGGCATATCTGCGTTGGGATCTAGTCCCCCTACCCAGTGCCCTGTTTCTAACCAGATTCCACAACGTCCCATTTAGTTCTACCAAGTCCACAATCAACTCCTCAATGTCGTTGTGCCGGATAATGGCTCCCTTTTCAGGTCCCCTTATTCATCAAACATAGCGGCTACCCTGGGTACGATCGAGCGGCGGTTTGACGGGCCCTCGGGGCCCTGGTGGCTGCCATGCCTGAGATCTTGAAGATCGAGTCTAAGGAGGATACGGTGAAGGCCCAGGAAGTATGCCAAGGTGACTTTTATAGACTCCTGTCGTTCTCTCTGAAACCTTGGAAGGAATGTGCTGATTGTACGCCCTGTGCGGGTATGCAGCTCATTGAGACCTGGAAGAGCATCATGCCCGCCCTACACGGTGACGCGGTGATGGATATACTGAAATGGTATATATCCCAGCTCAAGCCCGCGCTTGAACAGACGGCTGTGGTGGTTACCGTGAGTTCCCCGCCCTCTTTCTTTCTTCTTTTTCATGTCGTCCAGGTACTCCCGTCGGGCTGATTGTACGGTGTTGTGACTTTACTGCTATATGTAGAACCTTGGCCGCTTCCTGCAGCATGCAAGGCATTTAGGGACTCCGGATTCAGCTCCATTAGGGATGCAGGAACAAGTTCAGCAGGCTGAGAGGATCTTTAACGGTCATACAGAGGCATGGACAGACACTCTAATGATTGTTGCGTGGTTTTAGCATATGTGCTTTTTAGCTGGATTTTTTTGCCATGGATCTCTGGAGGGAAAGAGTTCCCTTGGTTGGGATTCGGTTACCCGTACCTATGAGAAATCAAAGGGTAGTTAGAAACGTTCGGAGTGTGTAGTACGGAAGCACATGTTAGTTCTTGCTGAAGGATGTCTGGGACGAACAATAGTCATCCAAACCAATTGGGTCGAGAATTTTGCCGAATCCAGTAGCTAGCATATTAGCACTTGCCTTGAGACGATGCATCAGTGAAGGGAACTGTTCATTGGATATGGTACCGTATCTTCAGGGTTTGTGCCTGGCTAACCCTATAGAAAGCCGAGCAGTTCCTGGCCAGGTATCCTCAGGCTGGCTACTGTGCCCAGTGGTGGGGGTTAATCACTTCATGTCGAGGGATGCAATATCGGTCATAACGGTCAGAGTCAATATCAGGTTCAAAAGCTGGAGCATGAGTAATAGAAACGAAAGCGGTCATTGGTTGATCAATCCGTATTTGACCTACTTGGTAATTTACCCAGAAAGATTTTCAGATCGTGCTCGCCGTTCAATGTATATCTCAATGGTCGCGGAGAAGATCACTGAATGAAATGGAAAGTGTATTTGTTGTTCTTAGAGCCAAATACTGTTGAACGCGAGAGCATCATCGAAAAAGTTGTCTCGAAGTGACGTCCGATGTCGCTTGAGCGGGTCCACGGGTCTGCGTGGTGTTGTCCCAAAAAGGAAACCGCAAAGGCGCGACATGGCACGTGACTCTGCCGTTGTCTGGCTGCGATCGTCTCCAACTTTTCCTCATCCTCCGCGTCTATCCCGCATTCCCTGCAACCCATCATCCTTGTCTGGAATGACACTCGAAAGCTCGGACCACTATGAGGATGCGTTACTCACTGCAGATTCCGCTCTAATAGACAACTCCAATGGCATTTGGTCGTCGTCGGAGTTCGTTCCCGCCCCGCCGCTTTCTTTTGGTGCCGAGGCCTACTCCGCACTCGGCTTTCTTGCGCATGCGCATGACCTAAACGGCTCTATCGACCTGAACGCCTCGAATGTAGATCTGGGCGGATGGGATGGCAATGTTGAGCATCAGCCAAGAGGAGAGAGAAAGCCGGACGGGGTCACGGTCCTGAAACGATGGTTTGACCAGCATCGCGACAAGCCGTACCCGACCAAAGAAGAGAAGCTAGAGCTGTCTGATCGGTCGGGACTGACTCTTACCCAGATATCGACCTGGTTCGCCAACACGCGGAGACGGCGCAAGAACAAAACGATGTCTCTAAATCCGCTGCTCAGCCCCAGTGC
The DNA here is from genome assembly GCF_047715735.1 of Aspergillus multicolor. Lineage (NCBI taxonomy): Eukaryota > Fungi > Ascomycota > Eurotiomycetes > Eurotiales > Aspergillaceae > Aspergillus > Aspergillus multicolor. The sequence goes on along the minus strand of NW_027395967.1, from coordinate 298,320 downwards.
TCGACCTATTAACATCAAACAGCCCTTGGAGGGGGAACTGAGCCTCATGAGCCCGATGGAGAGGTGGAAAAACTCGCCCCCCGAAGCTGAAGCTGCCACATTGGATGCCATTATGGGTGCGGTTGTCAAGAGTGACTTTGTACAGCAGGACCCGTACACCCGATACTCGCAGCATTCGACGCCAAGCGACGCTCGATCAGCAGCCTCGTCGAATGCATCCGGCTCAATCATCTCGAACAACTCGGTTTCGTCGGCTCAAAGCATCGGCTCTCATAGCTCCGCTGGTTCGTTTACCCGCTTCTATGCAACCGAAGCGCCGCGACGCAGAAGGCGGCGGAAGCGAGCTACAGTATTCCCGAAGAAGCCGGCAAGACGACAGGACCCACGCCCGTATCAATGCACATTCTGTACTGATACATTCCGGACCAAGTATGACTGGACGAGACATGAGAAGACACTGCATCTTTCGTTGGAAAGCTACACCTGCTGTCCGGCCGGCCCAACCTATCCCGATCACGACGGAACGGAGCGTTGCGCCTTTTGCGACCACCCCGAACCTGATGACCTACATATCGAGTCGCACTCTTATACCAGATGCCAGGAGAAACCCGGCGTTTTACGGACATTCTATCGAAAGGACCACCTCGTTCAGCACCTGCGCCTGGTGCACGGGGTAAGCCAGTTCCAGCCTGCAATGGAAAGTTGGAGGTCGCAGGTTGATAGCATCAACTCTCGGTGCGGACTTTGCGACACGAGCTTCCACTCATGGTCATCACGAAACGAGCATCTTGCACAGCACTTTAAAGAGGGCGCTCTTATGAAGGACTGGAAAGGATCGAGGGGCCTCGACCCGTCGGTCGCATTTGCCGTTGAAAATGCCATGCCCCCGTACCTCATCGGCATCGAGGCTGTAACACCAGATCCATTCAGCGCATCCAACCTCCCCAACAACCTACGCTATCCCGATATTGCACCAAGCACACTAGCCTTGTTGCCAAGCGGTGCGAAGCGATCGCCGTTCAATCACTTTACAGTCGATCTTACCAACTTCGTTCGTGAGGCACAGGCCCTAAACCAGCCCGTTACCGATGCTGCGATACAAGCCGCCGGACGGCGGATCCTGTATGATGATGAGGACTTGTGGAACCAGTCGCCCGCCGACAACCCCGAGTGGCTGCAAATGTTCAAGCGAGCAGTGGGTTTGGATCGCGACGAATCAGCCTGCCCGCCGCCGAGTGTCGAGGATTTCGACTTCTTCCCGTCATCGGGCGATCCATGGGCTGTGTGGAATATCTTTGACGCCCAGCTTAACAGCCCCATAGAAGGTGTTGCGACAGAACCGGCTACACCGTTATCTTTATCTTGGCAGGGCTGTCGTGATATCGCAGCATCAGGACAGCCTTGCATGGGTGATGACCCAACTGACCCTACCGCCATGATGGAGCTTACCCCGACCAGCCTCGACGAGCTCGACCACTACTGCGGCATACTCTTGGAAGGACCCGGCGGGGAAAATAGCACTGGCTGATAAGCAGCGTTGAAACATGGCCTGTGCCCCGGGCACTATGTTCAAGCCTCACCATGGCAGGAGTTTTGAAGATCCTGCTTACATTTTCGCACTAGTCGGTTGATCCTAACCCCGGCTCACATCCCACCTAGTCTGCGGGGAAGTCTGACATAGCGCGGCTTCAATAGCTATCGATGCATGTGCCCAACTAGGTTGACTTCCCATTTGTTACCTCGCTCAACTGTTCCAAGCCCGCACCCTGTTTGGCTGTTCAGATGCCTGAACCAATATCCCGTTTGCCTGCGCCTGCGGGGATCTATCTTACACAACCGTCCGGATATTCCGATCATTCAAGAGATAAAGGCCGTCGCCTATCTTGACAGTACTCGCCCATTATACTTTTTGCCTCACTTCACGCGAACAAAATGACTTCTATTCCTTCTGCAGGTTACATCATCGTAGGCGGCGGCACTGCGGGTTTGGTTCTTGCGGCGCGCCTGGCCGAAGACTCAGAAGCGCGTATTGCCGTACTGGAAAGTGGTCCTGATGCTACGTCGGATCCAAGGATCCAGAACCCGCTCGCTTTCATGACTCTCCCCGGGTCGGACCTCGACTGGAAGTCGCAGGTCGTGCCTCAGGCAAGCTCACCACCATGGCCCTAATACTCGTTGTACGTTGTTTGTGATCAACAGTACCCAGGCCGAATTAATGATCGTACCCTAGACCATCCTGCTGGAAAGCTTCTGTGTGGCTTCTCTGCTATCAACGGCCTTGTCCTGACGCCACCGTCACCAGCTGCAATCGATGTCTGGGCGAAGCTCGGTAACCCCAACTGGAACTGGGAGACATTCAAGCCGTATCTTGAAAAGTCAATCACCACCCCCGGATGGTCGGAAAGCGGGATCATCAAATTTATCCAGCCGGCTTTGGTTGTCGGGAAGCACAACGCGCTGGCCTAGGCCTGGTATAATGCGCACCCGGAGGTGGGGTACGCAGAGACCAGCGACTTTCTAGGCGAGGAAAAAACGGTCGGAATGCGATCCTTTACGGCGACCATCGATCCTACAAGCGAAACTCGAAGTAGTGCCGATAGCACGTACGGCGCTGTAGCAAGGTCGCGTCCGAACGTCACCATCGTCACTGAAGCAACAATTAGGAGAATTCTCTTTACTCGAGAAGATGGGGGCGTCAAAGCGTTTGGTGTCGAAGTCTATCGCGAGGGATCACTTACTACTGTTGAAGCAAGCAAAGAAGTGATCTTGGCAGCTGGCGCTCTCCACACTCCAAAGCTGCTGGAGCTCTCTGGGATTGGCGACAAGAGGAGGCTGGAGACACTCGGCATCAGCGTCGTTCTGCACAGTCCCGGCGTAGGAGAGCACCTGCAGAATCATCCGATGGCCGTTATGCCGGTGCCCCTCAAAGACAACCCCGCGCTGGCAACCATGCAACCGGGTATCGGCGCGCTCGCATTCACTCGGTTGGATGTTACCGATGTCATCGATGAGAGCGCGAAAAGCGCATGTGAACAAGTCACAAATTCCCTCCTCAACTCCGCCAACGAAGGCTCCGCGTACAGCATAATCGGCATGTACCCCGACAAGTTTGCCATGATTGTTCTCATGCTCAGCTTCCCCTTCTCTCGCTGAAACGTACATATCACTTCTACGGTTCCCGATGCTCCCCCAGTAATCGGCATGGGCCTATTCACCAACAAGGCGGACATCGAAATCCTAGCCGGCCACGTACAAGCGGCGCAGGAACTCCTCACCTCGCCGTCCCTCGAACAGTTTGCCCTGGCGCCGCCTGAACCCGAAAATACTGAGACGATCAAGACGAAACTACGCGAAATCATGGCGTCGACCGCGCACCATGCCTGTGGTACAGCGGCCATGCTGCCCTTTAACGATGGGGGCGTTGTTGATCAGGATCTGAAGGTTTACGGTACAAGTAATCTGCGCATTGTGGATGCAAGTGTCATCCCGCTTGTTCCACATGCGAAAATCATGGCGACGGTTTATGCGGTTGCGTAGAGCGCGGCGGATATTATCAAGGGCGCCGGGGTTTGACTACTCGGTTTCGCATCTGAACGACAGTGCGCATGCCAACATAAGGCAGATCAATCACCTATATGATGGACATGTTTACCCTTCAATAAAGCAGATTCGACCGCTTTCCAAAACCCTTCCTTCCGTCGATGCATTCCCAATGTTGCTATGTCTTATCGTTTACCGATCCTCCTCAATAGATTATAACCGTAATCAACCATAATCTTCTACATGAGGCTACTCGCATTCCTTGGAAGAGATCCTACCTATCGTACTGAAGTACATATCGAATCCTTATCATCCCCGCAATATTACTTTCTACTCCAACATCCTCTTATCATATCTCCTATCATATTGCATCAGACACACCTATCGGACCACCGTGATCGGCACCGCCGTTGGAGTAGATCCTCCCTAGCATCACCGATAAGCTCGGCCGTGACGCCAACAGGAGATACATATACCGGACGTTGGTAAATAGCAGCACGTCTACTAGCATCACCACCAACTATCAGCATCATTTAATTAAAACCACCACCATGCCCGAAACCTACTACGGCCACCCAGAATACGCCTACAGCCGTGACTTCGTCGGTTACGGCGAGTCCGGGCTAAAACTAACCTGGCCCAACAACGCCAAAATCGCCGTGAGCTTCGTGATTAACTATGAAGAGGTACCTCACCCCTCCCAGCACCATGTCCATAAGCTAATCTCTTCTGTGCACGTAGGGCGGCGAACGCTCCGTCCTCGAAGGCGACGGCGTCTCCGAATCAAACTTGCGCGAAAACCCCACAGGCCCGCAGAGCATCAATGAGCGCAACTACAACGCCGAAAGCGAGTACGAGTATGGCTCGCGCGCCGGGTGGTGGCGGCTTTTCCGTCTCTTCAGCAAACATAACATGAAGTTTACGCTCTATGCGGTTGCGAGGGCTCTAGAACATAATCCGGATGTTGCGAAGCGGTGTGTGCAGGAGGGGCATGATGTTGCGAGTCAGTACGTTATTATCCGTTGGTTTAGCTTGGCTGCGAGGTTTGGAGGTGAAGGGGCTAATGTGTTCGGCCAGTGCGTACCGCTGGGTGAATTATCACGATTTCAGTGTTGAGAAGGAGAAAGATTATATTCGGAAAGCCATTACGTCTCTCAAGAGTTTAACTGGGTACGCGCCGAAGGGCTGGTACTACGGACGTCCATCTCCGCATTCCCGAACCCTCGTCCCGCAGGTGTACAAGGAGATGGGCGAGGACCTCCTCTGGGCAAGCGACACCTACGCCGACGACGTCCCCTACTGGATCGACCTCTCCTCTGAATCTGACCTCCCAGCCTCCGAGCAAAAAGGGTGCCTAATGATACCGTACAGCTACGACTGCAACGACTTTAAATTCCATGTCCCTGGATCCGGATTCAGAGACCCTAATGGATTCCTGACCCATCTGAAGAATGCGTTTGATGTCCTGTACCAAGAGGGCGAGGAGGGTGCTCCCAAGATGATGACGATCGGTCTACATTGTCGGATTATTGGGCGTCCTGGGAGATTCAAGGCGCTGCAGGAGTTTGTGGAGTATATTAGCCAAAAGGAGGGGGTTTGGGTTGCGACGAGGACGGAGATTGCGGAGTGTTTCAGGGAGGGGTTTCCGTATAGGAGGGGGGTTCTTGCGCAGGCTGAGAAGTGATTGATCTGATGCTATAGCCCTAAACCCAGAAATGCAACGACATGCTGTTCGTGAGCAATGCTCAAGATAAAGATGTGATCGGACCTCCGAGTCATTACAGGATCAATGCTGAGAGCTATTGCCCTTATCAAGATCGGATGTCCGACGTATCAACCCTGTGGCTAGAGACTGGTGTGATCAGCGATAACTAGCAAAGCCCAGTCTTGTTGCTCCTTATCGGGCCAGTCCCTTCGTGCCTAGACCCCCTAGCTCAAGCCAAATCCTGCATGCTAAGCTTCTTATCATGCACCATGACAGGTCCATGTCTGGAACTGATAACGTAGCCCTATATGAGAGCTACCTATCTGGAATTCGTGGTCGTGGTTGTTGGCACCGAATTCTGGTGTTGGTAGTCGTGTCGCGCAATCACAATGGCCGCCCGTCGCTTCATCAGATTCCTCGAGACAGAGCCAGCACCCGAGAACCACGCATCCACTGGCAACGGGCGGTGGTCGAATAAGGATCTTGAGCCGACGTACCCCGAGGAGAGGACATGGACGTGGTAAGCACATTCCCCACTACCACTCGATGTATCCTCATTGAAATCGTGGAGCTGACGAGACAATGTATCAGGTATAACCTCCCTCTCTTCTGGTTCTCCGTCGCATTCGGGGCTACGGGGTGGAATGTCGCGGCCAGTTTGGTGGCGACCGGCCTGGTACAGCACCCAACCTATACCAAGTCCCCAGGACTTGATATTAACTCTGCGAATAGACATGGTCCCAAGCATTCATCTCCTGCTGCCTGGGCTCCTTCATCGCAGCCCTCGGCGTAACAGCCATGGCACGGCCAGGAGCCACATACCACATCGGCTTGTACTTCCCCTTTCTCCGAACTCCCCTCTCCTCCCTCATGCCCGTAAACTAACCAATTATCCAACGGCCAGCCCCGTCCTCGCCCGCTCCACATTCGGCCTCTACGGCTCCTACTTCTTCATCTTCATCCGCGCCGCCGTCTGCATAGTCTGGTACGGGATCCAAAGCATGTACGGCGCGAACCTCCTCTCCGTAATGCTGCGGTGTATGTTCGGGCACCGGTGGACCAATTTCGCCAATTCCCTGCCAGCATCCGCAGACGTAACCTCACAGCAATTCCTCTGCTTTTTTATTGTGTGGCTCGCCGAGCTCCCGTTTTGCTTCGTGCACCCGACGAAAATCCATCTGCTGTTTAGCATCAAGGGAATCGTTATGCCCTTCGTTACATTTGGGCTGTTTGGGTGGTGTATTGCAAATGGGGCGGGGATGGGGAGTATACATCTTGCTTCTGCGTCGGGTTCAGCGAGCCCAGGGACGAATCTCGGATGGGCCGTCATGGACGGGATTAATGTGATCATGGGCAGTCTGAGCCCCATGCTCGTCAACCAGCCTGATCTGGCGCGGTACTGCAAGAGACCGAGTGATGCGGGCTGGCCGCAGGGCGTTGCGGTGTTCGTCTCCAAGGTTGTGGTGTTCTTTTTGGGACTCGCGAGTACGGCGAGTATTCAGGGGAAGTGGGGGACCGCGTATTGTACTACACCCCTTCCCCCTCCTTCTCTTGGCTCTTTTTTATTTTATAGGTGGCTTGCTGATGAAAGTGTAGGGAACATCTGGGACCTCCTCTCCGCAATCCTGGACCACGAGTGGACGCCCGCCTCACGGTGCGCCGTGTGGCTGGTTGCATTCAGCTTCCTGATTAGCCAATTCGGGACGAATTTCGGGGGCAATTCGATCCCCTTCGGGGCCGATATGACGGGTCTGTTTCCGCGGTTCTTGACAATCAGACGCGGGCAGGTCCTTTGCGCTATCTTGGGGATCTGTGTTGTGCCTTGGAAACTCCTGGCCAGTGCGGGTGATTTTTTGTCTTTCTTGGGCAGTTATAATATTTTTATGGCGCCGCTTTGTGCTGTATGCCCCCTGCATACCACTTATATTGTGGATTGGTTGCTGACTGATTATGTATAGATTGTGATAGCAGACTACATCTCCCGCAAAGGAAACATCCACGTTCCGTCTCTATACAACACATCGAAGGGGAGTCTGTACTGGTTCTGGTCCGGCGTGAACTACCTCGCTGTCTTTGCGTGGATTGCTGGTGTTGCACTTGGCCTACCGGGTCTAGTTGGTGAGTACCAGCCTCAATCCGTGAACGCTGCCGCGAAGAATATGTTCAAGATGGGCTGGATCCTGACGTTCGTTGTTGCGGGGGTTGCGTATGCGGTGGTATTTTGGTTTGTGAAGCCGAGGGCTTTTCCAGATGGGGATGGAACTAGTATGGGAACGGAAGGCAGGGGGTGGGAGTATCTGGCTAAAGAGGGGCGGAATGGGTTCCTGGATGGTGAACGGGATGTGGTGGTGGGGGTGGTGGTTTCGGAGGGGCCGAAGGGTTCGAGGGATATGGACAAGGGCGATAAGATGAGTGTTTGATGGGAAATCAATTCATAGATAGGGCTTGATCTCGGCAATCAGAGCGAAGATAACAACCGATAAGGACTGTACCCCGCCACCAAAGCCAGAATTGGGGAATTGGGGTAGTAGGGGTCGGCTTTGGTCCGATTTATTAATGTAGATCCCCGCACCGCGCCGCACACGCCACTCTTCGCTTTCTCTCTATCTCACCTAACCGCGTATATCATTGTCGCCATGGAACCCTATCGACTATCAGCATCGCAAGCCCTGGATCTTGTTCAGAAGAATGAGCTTACCGTCGAAACCTACGCGAAATCTCTCCTCTCGCGGATCGAAGACCGCGAACCGACCGTGCAGGCATGGGCGTACCTGAACCCCGAGGCCGTGCTCGAACAAGCCAGGAAGCTAGATCAAGTTCCCGCGGATAAACGAGGGCCGCTGCATGGTATTCCGATCGGTGTCAAGGATGTCATCTACACGAAAGGTTCGTGACCCTTCTCGTCATGGCTCTCGGCCGAAAGCGGGATATGGTGGGATTAACCAGACTGGAACAGACATGCCAACGGAGCACAACTCCCCCCTCTACAAAGACAGCCTCGTCCCCGTGGACGCCGCATCCATCGCGATCCTACGTGCTGCAGGCGCATTGATATTCGGTGCGCCCGTCCCAATCCGCATCTCCCCTCTTTCATCATTCCAGAAACCCTAATCTCAACCGATGGACTTAGGAAAAACCCAAACAACCGAATTCGCCAGCACAACAATCGGTCCCAAGACCATAAACCCACATTCCCTCCCTCCATCGAAACCAATTCGCACACCCGGCGGCTCCTCCTCGGGCTCCGGCGCCGCAGTCGCAGACTTCCACGTCCCATTTGCGCTGGGGACACAGACGGGCGGCAGCATTATCCGGCCTGGCTCGTTTAATGGGATCTATGGGTTCAAGCCGACTTGGGGCGCTGTTAGTCGTGAGGGGCAGAAGGTTTATTCGTTGACGCTTGATACCTTGGGTTGGTATGCTCGGTCTATGGCAGATCTACGGTTATTGGCGGGTGTGCTCGGGATTAGGGATGACGAGGGGGTGAGAAAGATGGACGGGTTGAAGGGCATGAAGATTGGATTCGTCAAGGGGCCTGTCTGGCATCTCGCTGGCCCCGGCACAATTGCCGCAATGGACAAGGCGCGCGCTTTACTTGAAGCACACGGCGCAACCGTGACGGACGTCGACCTTCCACAGCAGTTCGCGAACATGCCCGACTGGCACGCGAAGATCATGGCGTCCGACGGGAGAACAACGTTCCTACCTGAGTACCGCATCGACAAGAGCAGGTTGCAGACGTTCCTGGCGAACCAGGTCGAGAACGTGAACGGGTGGACGCATAAACAGGAACTGGAGGCGTTCGATGGCGTTGCGGGTCTACGCCCTGTTATTGACGCTATTGCTAACCAGTACGATGCGCTGCTTACGCCGAGTGTGGTTGATGAGGCGCCCCTGGGGAATGAGAGTACGGGGTCTGCGGCGTTTAATGGGATGTGGACGGTATGTATCTTCTACCTAGCTTAGTCCTGTTTGTGGTTATTTTTGGTTTAGAGTGGTTGGCTGATCTGTTTACTTCAGGCATTGCATACACCCGTTGTGAACGTCCCCGGGTTTCAGGGCGAGAATGGAATGCCGGTGGGTGTGAGCTTGGTGGCGGCGAGATACAAGGACGAGCAGTTGTTAGAGGTTGCTGAGGTTGTTGGCAAGCTTTTTGAGGAGGAGGGTGGGTGGAACTCTGCCCTGTAAACTTGGAAGTCCAGTATGGTGATTGCGTCTAACCACAGGCTAACTTGAAGTGCATCTCACCATACCATCCCTATCTTGCTACCGTGGCTATCTCCTTATCCAGCTGTAAAATCAACCCTCAAATTGAGTCTCGGCTTCTTGAAACACCTGGATTGTCCTACCTAGGTAGGTACAGTGGTACCTTCTCCCTACATAGAGTGCAGGGTGTGCACAATCAATTGGCCGTCTGTGGGCGTCAATGCTAACTCCACTTCTTGTGAAGATTAAGTATCTATCATATTGGTTGGAGTATTGGTTGGATTGCCGGAAATCCATCTGTTCGCCACGAGGCCAACCAGAAATGTTACAGATAAAAAGCAGGTTTTCCTCAGACACAATCCCAGGATACGCTGATTGTTAACACTCTGGTTCACTGGCCTTGGTGGTGTGCAAAATTCTATCTACCTAATGTGCCTAGGTTAGGCACAATGTGTAAAGGCAGACACGGACCCTTTCACTGTTGCAATGCAAGGAAATAACAACGAAGCCAAATAGACTGAACCAGTGAATACAAGAGCAGACAAGGACGCATTCACACACTGATCCTTCCACTGTTGCAATACAAGGAAATAACAATAAAGTCAGATAGGTAAAACCAGTGAATACGACCGAAGGCCACAATAAATCAGGGACCTTTTTCTTTCACCTCATCAGACAAAGCAGTATTATTTGTGATCCGCAATACCGATGGAGCGAATATATAAAGCCTCAACATATCCCTACGACATTTGAACTATTCCCTACCATACCACAAGCACCTTCCAATCCAGCCAACGCTTGCCTACTATTCTCTTCAACAACCGAACCGCGCTCCCAAACCTATTGGAAACTCAGTCTACCATGTCTTACAACGAGAAACACCCCGAGACCGCCGAAAAGGCCACGCAGATCCTCGACGTCTCATCCAGAAGCAAACACAAATTTCCATCCGAGCTTCCCCATCAACAGCCCCAGAAAGCAGCGTGGTACGAGCGCCTCCTTGCGATGGTCCAGCCAACCCATAACCCAAACGATTCGGGGGACTACACGGGTGTACATTGCCATGCTGCAGGATGATCCAGAAACCACCAAGAATGCGAACAACCAATACGAGGAGCGCCGCATCTGGTACGGTCTCGTTCTGCATGGACACCAAAGCAAGCTATGCGAGCGGTGGTTCATGGGCAAGCAAAAGCCACTGCGCACGGATAGGCATGGAACCAGGTACTATAGAATCGAATACGAGTGCCTGACGGCCGACATCGAGAAGCTTCAGCTCGAGGGCATGGACCTGGAACTGCTAAGGGTTGGCGAGCTAAAGCGCGAGCACCGCGATGGGTTCATGGAGATGATAGCGAGCAAGAATGGGGCGTATAGCCAGCGCAATTGGTCAGGGCCTTGCTTGATCGTGCGTGGCTTAAAGGCTTCCTAGACAGACATGATGTGTCTTCTTTGGCAGAGACTTTCCGTCTCGACACAGGCGACCATGGGCGGTTATCTGAGCCATTGGAATTGAGTTTTTCCTCGCCAAACCCTTGCGTTTAAAAATATATAATAATAGGCCAAGTGGTATCTAGAAGAACTAGCTAGCTTGTTATAGCTTCGGTTTAGTAGACTTCCATACCGTAAAGCTGCATCAGTTGATATACTACCAAGGTGTACAAGACTTGTTTCTAGTCCTGGGACGCATAGAACATCGACGATCAGCCGAAGGCCAAAAGCAGATCCCAAACATCCAACACTCATAGGATCTGCATGCTCCCCTTGTAAAAAAATAACATAAAATCGTTTATTTTAGCTCCAAATGCGCTTAACTCGATTGCGTTGTCGTCATTGCGTGCAAACCCGGTAACCGTCATATGTATAAAGGCCTTTGTTACCAAAAGATCAAGGCGATGTGAAGGAACAATTGGGACATCAAAGAGGCCCCTTCCTGGATCAGGTGAGGAACCCTTTTTAATCTCATCTAAAACACGCACAAACATACCCCCAGGTGAAGGGATCGACTCATCCATACTTGTCCCTTCACAGTGTAGCATAGGTCTGATAAACAATTTGATGCCATAGGGCGTCGGCTTGCATCCTCGGACCCGAACAATCGTATGTTTGATACTGGCTTGACAAGGCGAATCAGGCATCCTGGGACTTAACTGCCACGGAGTTACGTGTACCAAGATTGCATTCGGCTCCGTGTGGTTCGTGCCGGCTGCTCGGGATAGCGGGACTGCGGCAATAGACTGGGGACCCACCCGGGTATCCCGGTCCCCGCCCAATAGCCTATTGCCTTTGTGTAACCCTAAATTTTCCCGATAGAGCCTCACGGAATGCCGATAGATGTACTTAAGAACCTGGTTAACGCAGGGAAAACTCTCTTGGATCCTTGTGATCAGACTAAGTCTTGCATTCAGCGAGGCTGCTATCACTATAACAACCGACTAAGCGACTTTGCAAACATGCAACGAATCGTCATCATCGGCACCGGCTTCGCCGGCATGTGGGCGTCCCTCGCCGCAAAACGTCTTATCGAACTCAGCAAAGTCAACGACATCGAAGTCATTGTTATCTCACCTGAACCAAGACTCGTCGTACGGCCTCGCCTCTACGAATCCGGTGCGAAGAATATGAGTGCCCCGCTTGACAATCTCTTCAACGAAGTCGGCATTCAATTTATTCAAGGATCTGTCACGTCCATCGCCCTCAACAATAGGATAGTGGATATCCTGAAGCCAGATGGAACGCACCAAGACCTGGCTTTCGACCGCCTCATTCTCGCGGCCGGAAGCCGTCTCCGGAAACCAGCTATCCCGGGGCTAGACGAGCACGCATTCAGTATCGACACCCTTGACGATGCAGCAAAGTTCGAAGACCATCTAGCAGGCCTAGCGCAACAGTCCGCAAGCCCGGCCGGGAATACCGTCGTCGTAGCAGGCGGCGGATTCACGGGCATCGAAATCGCAGCCGAGCTTCCTGCCCGACTCCGGTCTCTTCTCGGAACAGAGGATATCCGTGTGATTGTGGTCGAAAGGAATGAGCAGATCGGCCCCGAACTCGGTTCCAACCCACGACCAGCAATCCTCGCCGCGCTAGAAGAGCAAGGCGTCGAACTGAAACTCGGCACCGCCGTCTCCTCAATCTCCCAGAACGGCGTAACCCTTTCAACCGGCGAACAAATCCCCTCTAACACCGTAATCTGGACAGCCGGTCTCGAAGCAACACCCCTCACAAAATTCATTCCCGGCAAAAGAGACCCCCTCGGCCGAACCCACGTCGACAGCACCCTCCGCGCACCAGACGCAAAAGAGATTTTCGTCACCGGCGACGCCGCATACGCCGACACAAACGGGTCAGCCCACTACGCGCTCATGTCGTGCCAGCACGCTATGGTGCTGGGACGCTTCGCGGGGTATAATGCGGCGGCTGACTTGCTGGGTTTGGAGCTAAAGCCCTATCAGCAGAAGTACTATGGCACGTGTCTGGATCTTGGACCTAGCGGGGCGGTTGTTACGGAGGGGTGGGAGCGCGATGTGAGGTTTACGGGGTTGCAGGCGAAGGAGGTCAAGAGGTATATTAATGGCGTGTTGATTTATCCACCGGTTGGGGGGAAGGAGGAGGTGTTTAGGGCTGCGGATCCTGATGTAAGGGGGCCGACGCTTGCTTGATCCTGTTTGGTATTGTTGAGGGCATATGTGTAGTGCTTTTTCTCTATGATACTGTTTTCTATTTTGAAGTAGTTAGTCATGATATTCGTACCTAATGTTGAGTTCTTGAGCGGATTCTATACCACCGTCTAATTATATCAATCAAAATACTATAAAGACTTGGACTCTGTGATATGCGCGATGCATTCAAGGCCTTCGAACAGTACCTGATCAAGAGCCGGACTTGTTATTGAAAATTGAGAGCTAACTTTTGCACATACTTGATTAGTACTACTCCAGGCGTTGCTGATTCCACACCAAGCCGTTTGAAGTAAGGAACGCTCGCTTAGAAATGTGGCACAACGGGATCTTCATGCGCCCACCCCCAAAGAGCCCCTCAGCCGAAACAATCGAAACATGGACCCGGGGCCTCGAAGACCCAAGCACCCTAACCTTCGCCGACCGCCAAAAGCTCCTCCACCGGCACCCCTTCGCCGACTCAAATGCCTTCTGCAAGAAATACACAGGACTGAGCTATGACGCGCTAACCGACAAGGCAATCGCAACCGACGACCTCACGCGCCAGGAGGCATGGCTCATCTGCCACGGCACAGCATACCACATGGAAACCGGCGACAAGGAGATGCTCGACGGGATCCGGTGGCCGGCGGAGATCCGCACGCTGTGCGTGGATGTTAAGCGCGTGGCGGAGACTGATCGGGACCGCGCCGCGATCAAGAATGCCCGTGCGGCGCTGGGTATCCGTGCCTTCCAGCGCACCCACCGCCTTCGTCTTATGGGTGCGCCACGCATTTTTTGTAGTCACGCATTTTCTATAGTTTTTTAAAATTTAAGGTTATATAATAATAAATATAATTATTTATTAATTTAAAAGTCTTTTTTTATTTTTATAGTATATTTTTTATTCTTAATTACCTGCTAAATATTCTCCTGCGGGCGCTGGGTAGGCTTATATTTATAAACTTTTTTAAATTACTTTACTAGATTTCTCTCCTCCGCCGCGTGATTTTTAGCTTTATAGTTACTTATTAACTAAATTATATTATAAACCTTTATAATCTTATTTTAGGATAGTAGTTTAACTTAATACCTAGTATAATTTTAGTATTAAGACTTTTATATAGCGTGTATTTTATAAATTACTTCCTGTGTTATTTATAACTCCTCCAGCTTTAATATCTAGTGCTAAAAGATCTTGGTTAAATTTTACCTTACCTTATTTAAAATATTAGTAATATTCTTTATAATCTTTACTTTATTTTTTATAAGCATGTTAATTATTACTAGAGAACTATTCTTAATATTAAAAAATAATAATAAAGGTGGTATATAACTCCTGCGGAGCTCTAGTATAAATATATTAGGGATTACTAGCTTATTATAAAGCTACTTAATAATTTATACTTTATTAACTAGCTAGATTCCGCGATCCCTAAATACTTTTTAAATAATTTATTATAAGAATACCTTCGCGCGTATTAATATAATAACTTATTAAAACTTAGTCTTCCTGTATTACCTACCACCCTAGAATAATAAGTTATTATTTAAAAGCTAGAATTATTACTTATAATTAAGAAACAGCTTTTTGTTAAGCGGCTGGCAAAGGTAAGTTAAATAAAAAAAAATTTAAATGGAATAATACTATTATTCTTGCAGTATTATAAGAATTTAAGTATAAAGTGCAAGCTATAATTATTAAATATTAAGTAATACTTTTTATTTATTCTTATACACTTCTTTATAGCCTGGTTAAATTAAATTAGCCAGCCAAGCGCGAGTTTATTTAATATTTATTTATTTAATAAGATTATAGTAATAGTACTAGCTAGTAAGGCCTTGCTACCTTAATACTAGTATTTTATATGGCTTTTGCTTGCTTTAAAAATAAAAAATAAATTTATAAGCTAATTATTAGTATAAATATACTTTACTATAGTAATAATTTTACCTTGTTTACCCTTTATAAGATTAGGGTAGTTTAATTTACTAAAAACCTTGCAAGCCTGCCCCTGGCCTGGTTAAAATCTATATTTATTAAAGTTATATACAAGGCAGGCAGGAATACCGCGGAAAAAAACTTCTAGCTAATAATATTAGTATTTTAAAAGCCCTGTATTTTTTACTTAAATATATCTTAATTTTTTAATTTTTTTACTTTACTAGTGCAAGACCTAGGTATGCTAGTATATACTTCTTAAATTAATATAGCTATATCTTACTAACCTTCTTATCCAGAGACCCCGCGCGGGCAAGTGCCTGGTTTACCCACACCTTTATAATAAAAGCAGTAAGCGGGAGGTTTTAAGCTTATATTTTTATAATCTAGTTAACTAAGGCCTTTTCCTGGTATAACTATAAAATATTTTTTTTATTATAATAAAAGTTATTAATATTTTTACTTTTTTAATCTAGCTTTATATTATCGTGCTAGACACCATGAATTCTCGCGCAATTTTTATAATGTTTAGTTTTTCTTTAAATAGGGTAATAGCAACAGCTTTACTTAATTAAGTTTTATAATTTTTATAAAAATTAAACATGTTATGCGGTTATATAGGTTAAAGAACTTCAAAATTTAAAAAACTACAAAAAATGCGTGACTACAAAAAATGCGTGGCGCACCCATAAGACAAAGGCGGTGGGTGCGCTGGAAGGCACGGATAGGCATGAGCGTGGATGCTGGGGCGTGAGTGCGATGTGGACGCGGATCTCTGTGGACGATCGAAAGAATATGCAGTGGGCTAGTCGGTTGCCGTCTGTGCATGAGGTTGAGGGTATACTTGTGCGGGACCCAGAAGCTAGCTGGGGCTTTGTGTGCTTCCGGACTTGCTATGATGATGAGGGGGCGTGGAGGCACTTCCAGGAGCAGTTTGCGGCGTGTGTAGAGCTTAGCGTTAGCTTACTCCAGAGCCGTGAAGAGACTCTCTGGGACGGTTCTCAGGCAGCGGTGGAAGATCCAGTGGATTGAGGATAAGGAGACGCTTGATGGCGCGGTACTGAATGACCTGTATATCGGGTTTCGAGTGATGCGTGAGAATGGAGAGGTACTGCCTGGTTTGCGGCGTGATGTGTTCTTGTACGCGAATAAGGCTGCGATTCAGTCGTCGCTTGATCATCATCCGCTGCCTAAGCGTGGGTTCGTTGTTGCAGGAGACCCGGAGCAAGACCCTAGCAAGATGCCAAAATACCTCTATAAGTTCAAAGGCAATGTCCGCGTGGCATTGACCAGCGTGTTCAACTGTTTTTTTGCTCGGCTGATTCCGAGAGGCGATCCGGAGGATGATCCGACCATGACTCGGGGTGATAGGCAGAGTTGGGAGGTTATATGGAAAAAGGCAAGGATGTACAATAGAGTCGACAGTAGCTATCCTCCCCAGTCTCAACACAATCGCTACTAGAATGATATTCCTTGCACGATGCTCATGCTATTGGCTCAACTACAGGTCCTTAAGTTGAATAGGGTAGATAAGCATGGCCCTTGATTGATTGTATCTTCAAGAGCGGCCAACTGATATCGTAATGCTTAGGGTCTCTACCGTATCTACGGAAGATACGCCGCTTATCAGATATCCAGCACGTTGGCCGCGTTCGATAAGGCATGTATATGTATCTATATTATGTACGTATTATTCTTTCTGGGAAACAATTTACCAAGAGATCGAGCGTATGAAAGCCATGCCGATACTGAAACCAAACACCATGAGACCTCTTCCAGCAGGATATACACACCTCTACCTTGTTTCTTTGAGGAAAATCAAGACCTCGGTCTGGGCGCCAGTATCATTGCAGTAAGGATGTTCTAACGGTAGACCATAGACATCGAGTCCTTTAAAAGACATGTACAATGTATCAGCTGGCGATTTCCAACGATTGACTTTATATCTGACATGATTAGTTGTTGCAGAAGCGGGCACGATCCCCGTCGTCTCAGGGACCATGGGGGAGGCTGTTCATCTGGTTTGTACCTCTTTGACCATCTTTTTACAGCTTTGTCGCTCACGGATCATGCGTCCAGACACATAACGAAAGAGCTGGACTCATCAGCGCAGCCCGCTCGGCTCTAGATGAAGTTGGCCTGCATCATGTCCCCATTTTCGCTGGCGCCGGGGCCCCATCTACACGCGAGTCGATTGAGCTTTGCCACGATGCTGCGAATGCAGGTGTCGACTATGTCATGATTGTTCCATCGGGCTATTACGCTGGTGCTTTACTCTCGGACACAGCCTCTATTAGAACTTACTTCGTGGGTATTGCTAAGGCATCGCCTGTGCCAGTGTGTGTGCCCCTGCACCTACCCGATTTCGAGGTCTCGTCTATTACTGACAGCGGCAGAATTATCTACAACTTTCCTGCTTAGCTGGTGGAATTGACATGGATAGTGACCTGATCCTGGAGATCATCAAGCAATCCGGTAATATCTGTGGCGTGAAGCTGACGTACATCTACCTACCTACCGTGGCAGTGACGGCTCAATCGCATACTCTACCTAAGCGGCACCATGAGCTGACTATGTTTTAGATGCGCGAATGTCGGCAAGCTCACTCAAATCGTAGCAGAAGTTGGTACAGCCGAATTTCAGGAAAGATATCCTCGCCAATTCGGCTTCCCCTTCCGCGCTATCGACGGCTTTATCGACTTTCTTCTCCCGTCCGTTTCGGTCGGCGCGGCGGGCGCAATCACTGGGCTGGCGAATATCTTTCCGGCGAGTAGACTAATGGCTTTCTTGTTCGAGTCTTGTCCGGGCTGACTTTACTAGAAATCCTGCGTGGAATTGTGGAGACTGTGCCACGATCCGAAGTCCCAAGGGGAAGCAAGGGAGCTGCAAAACCTGATTTCCCTGGCGGATGGCATTGCGTTGAAAATTGTAGTAAGTGTCACTTTTGGACGGAGTGAGATGGTCTCGCATCTAACCAGCACAAATGTAGATTGCAGGCATGAAAAAGGTTCTCAATGGACGTTTTGGCTATGGAGAGTGCCCCCGACTCCCACTTCTCCCAATGTCCGGCGAAGCGGTGGAAAAGATGTTGGAGAACCCGCGCTGGAAGGCACTTGCGGACAAGGAAGAGCAGTTAAGCGACCAATAGATGTCCAAGGAGTTGCGTTATCAAGTCCATCTACCGTGTAAATCTCAATCAAAGATAAGCACTTATCAGGATTGGAGTTCGAGTTGAAGACACCCTCTCCCCCGCCCCGGCTCGCTCTTCCGCATCGAAGTTCTCACCACGTAGAGCTAGATATGGAGACAGGTACTAGAACAGGACGCCCGTACAAGTCCCGCAAGTCACGGCCCTGTGATGCTTGCCGCCGTCGAAAGGTGACCTGTGATATGGCATGTGGGCCTCCATGTCACCGATGTACCCGCTTCGAGCAGGCTTGTACTTTCGATCAGGGTCTTGGGCCGAGAAAACGACCAGAGAGAATGAACGGTCATGTCCAGGGAGACGTCGGGTTTCTGCAGGCAGAGCCTATGGCATCCATGCCAGATTTTCACGATGAACAATCGCCTTTGCTAGGATCTTCCAGCCATAGTGCGAGCCCTAATAGCGCGACGTCAGGCAGTATGTCGACCATACAATGCAGCGCCCAGCAGGTCAACAGTACAAACTCGCTCGAGTACGTCCCCGGCATTTTCACCTTCTATATTGGCTCAACGGGCGTTTCGGACGTGCATCTTCTCCGGCGGGAGAATGCAAGTATGTCGACGAACATTACACAACAGGCCAAATTGGCCTGTACCACCGGAGCTGCCATCAAAGCCGTCAATGCCGACAGCAAGGATGTCGATATCGCAGCGGGTATTATCACCGAATACCAAGATGCAATGCGAGACGGCTGGTCGCAGGACGAGGAGAAGAAGCTCATGCGTTGGGTCGACTGGCGACTTATTCCAGTGGTATGCCCACCCTTCCCATTGTTCATCAACCTACGTTATACCAGCTGAACCGGCGTGGTGCGGCAGTTGTTTATCTGCGCGACCCTTTCAGGCCTCGACAAGACAGCCATCTCCGCCGCCGCAATCTACAACCTCCGCGACGACCTCAATCTAACAGGAGCCCAATACTCCTGGGTCGGATCAGCTCCGTTCTTTGGCGGCCTTGCGTTTATGGGACCCTCAGCATACTGCCTCCAGCGCCTGCCCTCGGTCCAGTTCTTCGCGTTCAACGTTCTCTGCTGGGGAATCATGGAGATGCGCATGGCTGAGTGCAGGAGCTTCGGCGGACTCTTCGTCTGCCGGTTCCTCCTCGGTGGCTTTGAGGCGCTCCTAATCCCGGCCGTTACGCTCATTGTGTCGATGTAGTATCGAACTGAAGAACAGCCGAAGCGGAATAATATCATTCTAAACGTCATCGCACCGATACTAAATGGGCTCATCGCATGGGTCTGCGGTTATCACACCGTGTCTTTCCCAACCTGGAAGATCATCTTCCTCCTCCTGGGCTTGGTGACGACAGTCTGGGCGGGTGTTGTGTATTTCTGTCTGCCGGATGACCCGCTCGATGCGCCCTGGCTGTCCCAGCGAGAGAAATACATCGTCGTTGCACGCAAGGCATCTGACAGAGGAAACACGGATGTCGAAGGGCAGACGGTGAAAAGGGAGCAGATCTCCGAAGCGTTCGCGGACGCCAAAAGCTGGCTTATTTGGTTTGCTATCGTCGCGTTGCAAGTCCCCAATTGCGGGCTTACGACCTTCAACACGCTCATTATCTCCGGTCTGGGGTTTGACGCCCTGCAGACTTCCCTCCTGGCTATGCCGCCCGGCGCGATGGGCACGATATCCGGCATCCTCCTGTCTTTCCTTGCTGCGACGACAAGACGGTACAGGACGGCGCTCGTCGCCGCTTCTATCCTGCTTCCATTGCTGGGCGCTGTGCTGTGCTATGCGCTCCCGCGAGATAACCTTGCCGGGCAGTTGGTTGGGCTGTATATTCTCTAGTATGGCTTCTCTCCGCGTCTCTCCTGCTGTACTATCGACTGACCCAAACAGCACATACTGGGCGCCCTACGTCACGCTGGTTTCGGTCTACCAAGCCAACATCGCCGGCTATACAAAAAAGTACGTGGCCCCTATCCAAATTCCGCCCCCTGTCTATCTAGGTAACAAACCTAATATGGTACTCAACAGAACCGTTCTCTACGCCTGGTCCTACATTGCCTGGGCAGTGGGGAATATTATCGGTCCCCAAACGTTCCGGAAAGACCAGGCGCCCGTGTACACCGGCGGCACCGTGGCGATGATTGTATGCTACGGAATTGCTATTACAGCCATCTCGATGTACGGCGTTCTCTGCCATAAGGAGAACAAGAAGAGGCAAGTGCTGGGAGAGCCGATGAGCGGGCAGGACTGGTTGGATTTGACGGATAAGCAGAATATCGGCTTTAGGTATACTACGTAAAGAATCTCTGTTCTCAGTTATTAGTAGTCCACGTATTGGGCTACCTAGGTACCTATGTATGGTGCAAAGCAGGAATCAAGCTTTGTATCTGCCAGGGCATAGCTAGGCTCGACCGCAGCCAATGTCGGGTGCTGAGGACTGGGAATGATACCAGCATGTCTTCGCAACCCCTATCTACCAGCTGTTGGTATATACCATGAGGACAGGCCTCTTGGAATTCGATTCAATAGTCTAGCGATACCATAAACATGCTAACGCCATATCCATACAAGGTAAACCATCCTCGGCGATCGCTCTTTACTCTCCTTCAATGTGTCTGCCAGAAGTCCGATGCGCTAGGGGTGTCTAAGAAAAACCATATATTGTTGTGGCTTTGCTTGCGTAGAACGCTGTACGGTGTCGAAGCTCATCCTTCAGCCCGATTTCCTCCCCTGATACTCCGCTCGGAACCTTATTCGTCGATAGTCCCGCAGCCCGCAAATCAGAATACATAAGGTCAGCAAATCATGCAAGTGACAGCACATTCCGTGAGACAATGCATGCAAGCGATCAATAGTCCGCTCTAGCGCCCCGACCCTCGTATAAATCGCACCAATCCAGTTGTGACGATGCAAGGGTCCTCCCTGCGGACCCAGATCGACAGGGGTGATACAGCGCGGAATGCAAGCGACGTGCATTACCAAGGGGTGAGCCATTTTTGGGTTCTGACACGTCCTTCATGTCAAGCCCAAGTGAATTTAAAACGCCCATCGCCTACCAGGGCCTGAAGTTATGGAGACAGAGACAAAGCCATTGTCCAAAGCTCGGCTCCTCCTCGAGCGATGGCGCCCCTCCACCACATCTTGCTAGCCCTCGCCGCCCTAGGCAGAGGAAGTTGGGCCCTTGCATTCTCGAAGCGCGCCCTAATCGCCTCGGTCCCGCAATCAGCCTGGGATGCACTCAACGCCAGCGTAAACGGCAACTTGCACTATGGCGAGCCCATGCTAGCGCCATGCTACACGCGCTACGACGCCGCAACAGAATCGCCCAATCTCGACCTACCTGAGTGCGCTGCAGCACAGACCCGCGGCGGAAACCTGGAATACAGCACGGCGCAATTCGGCTCGTACGTTAACAGCCAGTGGGGCGGATGTCAGACAACGGGGGAGAGTTGTGTTTTTGGTGCGATCAGGCCGGATATCTTGACGCCGCTGCTTAATGAGTGTAGGCAGGGGAGTGTGCCGAGACTGTATGTCGATGTTCAGAGAGTGGAGGATATGCAGAGGACGATGGAGTTTGTGGCGATGTGGAATGTTACACTTGTCGTTAAGAATACGGGGCATGATTATATGGGGCGTAGTTCGGCTCCGGACAGTTTAGCGCTATGGTACGGCCTTTTTGCATTTGGTTTACTCTCCCGTCGAGTTCTGTTTTTGATAAGTGGCTAGGATGCACAACCTCCAACCCCCCATCACACTCGACAAGTCCTTCGCGCCCGAAAACTGCGCTGACTCCGCAGGCGCGGCAATAACATTCGGCGCTGGCCAACAATTCGGCCCGATCTACGACTTCGTCGAAGAAAACAACTACCGCATCGTCGGCGGCAGCTCCTACACCGTCGGTGCCGCAGGCGGTTGGATAACGGGCGGCGGACACAGCGTTCTCACCAACGAACTCGGGTTGGGCGTCGACAACGTCCTGCAGCTGCGCGCTGTGCTTCCCAATGGGACATATATCACAGCGAACAGATGTCAAAACCAAGACCTCTTCTTCGCACTGCGCGGTGGAGGGGGCGGGAATTTTGCTGTTATAACCGAAATGACGACGCGTGTCCATCCCAAGAAAACAATGCAATTCGTCACGATGATATTCACGAATATCGGACCCCTCGCGCAAGCCCGACTCATGGAGATCCTGGTTGAGAATGCCCTGAGATGGGCGGATGAGGGGTGGGGCGGGTATATCAATGCGTTTCCCTTATTCACGAATTTGTTTCTCGGAACAGCGCTGCTGGATCACGAGGCAGCGACGGTGTCAATGAAGCCATTAATCGACTTCGCGACGCTGTTTAATATAGGCATCCTTGAGGTCAAGAGCACGGAGAGCTTTAAGGAGGGGCTGGACGGGTTCGTGGCGATCGAGGAGCTCGGTATTGCGCCGGGGTCTGCGTGGGCATTGTCGAGCCGGATACTGCGGAATGAGTCTTTTGTCCTGGAGAAACGGGCGCAGCTCTCGTCGCTTCTTACCGACTTCTTGCAAACTACGCAGGACCCCCTTGAGCCGTCGACACAGATCCTTGTTCTTTGTCTCACTATGCCGACGATATACTCGAGGGATATTTCCGATAGCGATAGGAAAGATGGACCCGGGTACGCGAGTATCTCGCCACACTGGCGAGACAGTATCTGGCAGGTCCTGCACTTCCGCACCTACGATGGGACGATCACGAACCCGGCAATCGTGAAGAATATTGCGCAGAATGCGCACGATGCCATGAAGCCGCTCAGAGAGTTTGCGCCTGATACCGCGGTGTATATGAATGAGGCGGATCCGTGGGAGCCGGATTATGTTGATGCTTTTTGGGGAAGGGAGAATTATGATCGCTTGCTGGGGATAAAGCGTGAGGTTGATCCGCAGGGCATCTTGAGGGTTTGGAAGGGGGTGGGGTGGGAGGAGTTTGGGGGAGAGACGGAGGGGAGGTTTGGGTGTTATCCAGATGTTGGGGCTTGAAATGGTTGACAAAAGTAAGGGCTATTGTTGGTGTGTACATCTTTGCTTGGGTATTGGTATAAAAGTCGTTATCATTCCAATCCTTTCCGTCTCCGCCAGTTCCTCTCCGTATTCGTCACCCGTCCAGGTCTGTATAACTCCCCATAGAATTCTCTTGCTTCATCATCCGTCCTCCAGCGTAGGATATCATAATCGCTTGCTGCCGTCATCGCCACATCGCGATTCTGCGTTGTCGCCAGCCGATCTTGGAGGACATGCACGTTGACACCCTGATCTCGGAAATTGTTACCCCATGCACTATCCTCGCCGATCGTCAT
The DNA here is from genome assembly GCF_047715735.1 of Aspergillus multicolor. Lineage (NCBI taxonomy): Eukaryota > Fungi > Ascomycota > Eurotiomycetes > Eurotiales > Aspergillaceae > Aspergillus > Aspergillus multicolor. Next base: position 274,787 of record NW_027395967.1, on the reverse strand, counting down.
GAAGATTGTTATCCGCGACGGCGCTATCGGATAGTTTAGCAGGTATGCAAGAGCATCTGCATCGACGCCTGAGAGGATCGGTCCGATGACGAAGTTGTGCCCTGCTTCAATGGCCTCGTTGATGGGGTGTGCGTAGTGGGCCTGGAAATAGACGTTGTCTGGCCCGGTGTCGATTGGTCCGGAGATGAAGGCCACTTTGGATTCCATTGAGGCTGAATTGGAAGGACTTTGAGTTTCTTGTGCCATGAGTTTGGGTGCGGATGAGGCACCTTTGAAGACTGCGGGTGCGGCTTCGGGAGCGGGCTCGCGGGGTTCCACGTGTTCGCCTTGAGCCCCATGTTTATTTGCTGGTGATACAAATCTGCGTAGTTTCTTTGTCCAAGAATTATCTTTGGCGCTCATGGCTTGTTAATGTCAAGTAGCGTGGGCTAATCGCAAAGCTTGTAACGTAAAGTTGGAGGCATGCGTCGATGTTGCAGGCGACGGAAATGCAGGATCGCTCCCGGTCGACAAATGTCTAGCCGGATCTGCGTGCACAGCTACCTGTCTATGCATTAGGTATTGACTGACTAATCTGCATAGCGAAGCGCAGGTCGCGCCAAGGGGAAGGAGCGACCGTCTTCAGCGTACCTTTCTCATTGGCTCTCCCGTCGAAGAGACGGAAATGGCATTGCAAGAAGGTGCGACCTACCTAGGACTCGTTTTCACTAGCGTGGTAAGGACCAGCTCGTTCCTGTGTTTTCTTATCAGCTTGTCTCTCAATACTCGCCCGAGATTCGCGATGCCCCTCAGATAACAAACAATGCCGGGGGCTTATCAGTTGGGGTACTCCAATACTTCAAAGGGGTATATAGGCAGTACTGATGGAAAATTCCCTTGGAGAAACTGAGCGGATGTCTTCCATATAACGTAACCGCTCGTTAAAATTAAACCTAAAACGATGTCAACTCTAGCCCTTCCGCCAGACTTCAAGTGAGACTATTTCGAAAAAAATATATACTTGAAGACGGCTGATAACATTGCAGATCTCCAGTCACAGCGCAAGATCTTCAGGAGATTGCCGCGAAGTACAATATCAAAATTAAGCCCGGCTCACAGGAAGACGCATACCTCCTTCTCCTACAATCCGCCGAAGCCCTCCACAGAAGCATCGAGGATACGGCCGATTATGTCCACCCTAACCTTGCACCAGTCCCAACAACAGCACCCCGGAAATTCCAAAAATTGTCTGGCGCAGAGAATCCACTGAACGCATGGAGTCACGTTGCAGACATTACCGCTGCGAGCCCAACCAGCTCTATACTAGCCGGTCGCACCGTCGTCCTGAAAGATAATGTCTCCGTCGCCGGTCTGCCGACTACGCTGGGCATACCGGCATGGCTGCACTCAAAAGACGGCGAGTATAAGCCCTCCAACATCGATGCGGCCGTTGTCCGCAGACTCCTTTTGGCAGGCGCGACGCTGAAGGGAACGGCCGTCTGTGAATCGTACTCTGCTGCTCCAGTTTCGTTTACCTCCGCTACGGGGTCAGTGCACAACCCGTGGGCGCGAGGACATACAGCCGGCGGAAGCAGTAGCGGGTGTGCGGCATTGATCGGACAGAAAGCTGTTCTTGAAGACTCGGGTGCATCCCTCAATGGCACAGTCGATGGCTCTCCGACAGTTGAACTTGCAGTTGGAGGCGACCAAGGCGGCTCGATTCGTCTCCCTGCTGCATATACAGGCATCTACGGGCTCAAGCCAACTCACGGTCTTATCCCGTACACCGGAGCAATCTCCCTAACACCGATGATCGACCACCTCGGCCCAATGGCAACGAAACTCGAAGACATCGCTCTCATGCTCCAGGTCATGGCCGGCTACGACGGCCTCGACGCACGCATGACACCCGAGTCACCAATGCCGGCCAATGTGAAAAACTACCCAGCTCTCCTAGCCTTCTTCATCCGCAGCGCCAGAGACGCCTCGACTCCAAAGCCCGTGATGAAAATCGGACTGCTAAAAGAAGCCTTCGACTTCCCCGGCCTCTCGCCCGAAGTCCGCGATACCGTTCTCCAAAACGCAAAAGAATATTTCACAGCCGCCGGCGCAGAAGTCCTCGAGGTCTCTGTCCCCATGCACCGCGAAGCACCAGCGATCTGGACCGTTGCCGCGCGGACCGCCCTAGCGGATTTCGGTCTTGCATCCCGTCCACCCGGATACCTCTCCTACCTGCCAGACCACATCGATACTCAGTGGCCGCCGACACAGGAAATGTTCGACCACCTGACGGTGGGAAATCCGACCATCATGAACCTCATCTTCAGCACGGACTATCTGAGGCAGACATTCGGGACGACCGTGGAGTTCAAAGCACACAGGAAGGTCTTCGAGCTCCGCGCTGCGTATGATGCTGTTCTGTCTGAGGTCGATGTTCTCATCACACCGACGGTCCCAACCGTGGCATTTGAGTTCCCGCCTAGCACGAAGGGGGGTAGTGAGCTTGGGGATATTAATGAGAGGGTTAAGGCGGCTGTGGGCTTGAGCTATAATACCTGCGCCTTCAATGTCACGGGCCATCCGGCTATGAATGTTCCTTGTGGATTTGGGGGTGAGAAGGAGGGGAAGAGGTTGCCTATTGGGATGCAGGTTGTTGGGAAGAGGTGGGATGATGAGGCAGTCCTGAAAGCTGCGGCGCTTTTTGAGATCGGAAGGGATTGTAAGTGAGGCTTATCTAGTGGTCAAGTAACATTGATATAACTTGAATATTCCATAAAACACTTTAGAGCGTAAGGTAGAGCAACCATCCCTTACACTGATCTGCCTCCAGCTTCCTCAAGGGTAGTCCCATCCACTATCCTTCACAAATCCCAGCCACCTCATAAGCTCAAGACACCCACTCTCATTGCCCACATCAATGTACTCATCATCCAGCCACACGAACCTTTGGGCCGCATCGAGCTCGTCTCTCCCGTTATACCCAAAGAGCCTCACTTTCCTCCCCGCAGCGACCGCACCGTAGAAGCCTTTGTCGCCATTGGCAAGGACACTACCTCGCTTGTATCCTTCATTGGATGAGCGTTGATACTGGACCTGGAAGATGAGGCGTTGGACCCAATCTCCTGGATTCAGGGGGCTCGGATTTGTCGTTGAGGGCGCGGGTCTGGTCTCGTAGACTTCGATGACGGGGACGTCGCGTCGGACAGAGACTCTGTAGTTTGAGTCGGCGGGCAATGAGGCGCCTACAATGATGCTCCAGAGGTTTGCAACAGTCGCCTCGTTGCTATCGGATGTTATGGCGAATAAGGTTATGTGGTAGGCCGGGAGCCGCCACAGGGGATTTTGGGCTTTGGATTCCATGGTTAGGGACGGACGAAGCGGGAACGACTGAGACCGTGGAACTCTTGACCCTTTACCTTGCTTGCTGGGCTACGTAGCCTCATTGGACAATGGCAGCTCTGAGCTGGCACATGCCTTTCCCCGCACAAGATCCCCCCTTGCTTTCTTGTTAACCTGTTGAGCTTGTACCCTATGGTATTGTCCCGCAGATCCTGCTCAGATCAGAGCTGACTTGACCACGCCGACAGTCCCTATCACCTCCTGAGCATGATAGCACATCCATTCATAGCCGAAATAAAGAATATAAGCTCGTACTCACAACGCACTCAACTCTCTAGGTATGACAAGGTTCTATGTACACTACTGGAGTCGCGATCGGCGTGTACATCTGGGTTGATGCTCGTCACGTGTACCTAAGGCAGCGTTTCAGGCGGAGATTAAGGCTTCAGTATTTTTTCTCTCAATCCATAGCACCTACTCGGCGAATCAAGCTTGCCTAATAATGCTGTAGGCGAGGTTATCCATAAGATGTAGAGAACCTATCACGACGCGACGCAGGATGACTCATAATTTGGGGTAAGTATTCCGCTCGGCCCTGGTACCGAATCACAGACGCCGGCTTGAGGTGATTAATAATTGCCCAATCAATCTTCAGATACTTAAACAGAGACTGCTCAATCCTATCCAACATCGAATCTATCGATTTTCCGCGACCATGGCGAGTGAGCGGCCTTTAGGCCCGCTAGTTACGACCGGCCCAGCCGAACGACCAAGTACACGAACTCTTCTAGGCAGGATAATTCATCTTGAAAAACTCAGACCAGACCACGCCACAGAGCTTTTCTCTCTCATCGGCGGCAATGAACCTCAGATTGCATCATTATGGGACTACATGCCCGACGGCCCCTACGCCGACCTTTCCACATTCCAGAACTCTATAACCAACAAGTCAAACTCTCCAGACCCCTTCTTCTACGCCATAATCGACGCTCGCAATCCAAAAGACAGCACTACCTCCGGAAAACCGCTGGGCTACATAACCCTCATGTCCATCAACCCCTCCAACCTCTCTATCGAAATCGGAAGCGTCATGTTCAGTCTCGCGATGCAGCGCACAACAAGCGCCACGGATGCCATCTACCTCTTGTTGAAGCACGCATTCGAAGACCTGGGGTATCGACGCGTGGAGTGGAAATGCAATGTGCTTAATGAGCCGTCGAAACGGGCCGCGGGCCGCTTGGGGTTTACGTACGAGGGCACGTTCCGGCAGCATATGGTTGTTAAGGGGCGGAATCGGGATACGGCGTGGTTTTCAATGTTGAGGGAGGAGTGGGAGGGGGGGATTGGAAGGGCGATGGGGGAGTGGTTGAAGGAGGAGAACTTTGGGGAGGATGGGAGGCAGAGGAGGAGCTTGAAGGAGATTAGAGAGGAGCTTGGGACGTCTTAGGAGAAGCAGAAGAGCATTTCATTTGAGAATATAATATACCTAAGTCAGAAAGTAGTTGGGTTCGACGCGCTAAAAGCTGGCATCGACGCACTAGTCTGCCTTAGGCAGGAAGACGGGTGGAATCGGGCCCGTGCCCTAAATTCCACGTGGAATTTATAGCTATATTTAACTTACTACTTTATTACTTTTAATATCTTTACTATTAAATTTATATACTTTATTTTTAAGGATAAAAGCAAGCCTATAAAGTAATGAAACTACCCTTTAATTTATATAAGCTGCTTATAAAGTACTTAAAAAGCACTTATTAAGTATTTTAATAGTTAATTTTAATAAACTAATGGCGTATTTAACAGGTTTATAAATATATATAAAAAAATATATAGTAAACTATATATATCTTAATTACTAAAATATATAATTAATAACTGCCTTTTAAGTACTTAGGAACTAATTAATAATAAAAATTACTTTTTATTTTTTAACTTTAACTCGTGTAACTCTTACTCTTTTTTTTTAATTTTAATTTACTTTATAAGTAATTTAGCTTTAAGACTTTAAATCTTTAACTTTTTTTTTAATTTTTATACCTTTATATTTTAAGATTAGTCGCGTGAATTAGTTATAGTAACTTTTTAAAGACTAACCTAAGAGGTACTAGAAAAGTAAGGGTAAGTACTTAATAAGTAATTTCTAAGTACTTAAATAAAAATTATACCTTAATCTTACCCAGGAACTTCCTTACTGGCTTTAACTACCTTTTTAACTATTTTTTTAACTTAGAGTTCTTTGTAGTGGCCTTTTATTACTAAAAAATAAAAAAATATTTAATTTTAATTATAAATATTCTTAAAAAATTAGACTCTTTCTCTTGCCAAGCTAGCTTTATAAAATACTTTTATATAAGTACTTGTAAAGTGCTTGGTAAGTATTTTATAAGTACTTAAGGTAAAGATATACCAGACTAAGCTATATAATTAAGATAACTAGTCTTAAGAGTTTAAGTTATATATTAATACTAAAAATTATAAAAGCTATAAGCTTAATTTTATTAAATATTTTATATATCTAGCTTTTATAACCTATGTATATTTAGTAAGTAGTTAGCAAGCACTTATTAAGTATTTAAACTAAGTTATTAAAAACTTACTCTAGAATTACTTGCAGTAGTATTAAGTACTTTTTATAATAATTAAACTTATTATATATTTACTTAATAGCATTTATACTTTTTTAAATTAAATTAAAAATATAATAAAAAATAAAAAAGTAATACTTATTAAGTCCTGCTGTAATAACTATATTTTTTTTATAGCAAGCCTAATTTTAAACTATAAAATGCTTATACTTTAAGAATAATTAACTAGTAAGTACTTTTAAAGCACTTAAAAACTAGTTAGGAAATACTTATAAATTAAATAATTATATTATTTTTAGTAATTTTTTTTAAACTTATATTCTAGAAGTGCTGCCATTTATGCCCTAAGATATTAATTTAAAGAATTTTTATAAATAGTTTTATAAATTCCTTAAAAAAAATACACCTGATATAAAATAAGAATATTCTTTAGAATCTAGAGTTATAAATAGGACTTTGGGTTAATTTTTATTAGGAACTAAGATAGCCTTATTATAAAGGATTAGCTATTACTTAACAAGTACTTAAGAAGTGGTTAGAGGTTACCTTTAATTTGCTTATTATTTATATTTATTACTAAAGCATGCAGTCTAGTGCCATGTATAGTATAAAAGGTAAGCTCTTTACTAGTTAACCTATAAATAATATTATAAACTTTTTTAAATATAATATAATAGCCTTTTATTATGTCCTTAGTTATAAAGACCTAATATAAAGTAATAACTATTATAAGTGGTTAGCAAGTGGTTATTAATTAGTTATAAGGTAATTAATTATACATACTTTTTTTCTAATTATTTAAATATATAGTAAATATTAATTCCTTTAGCTTTTTTAACTAAACACGCTTGTATAATATATTAATCTTAACTAAAGGTAAAGTATAAAGAAGCTTAGCTTAGTTTTTAAGAATATAAATAATAAAGACTTAATTATTATTCTAGTAAATCTCCTGCATATACTCCTAGGTTATATAATTAGTTATTAGGTAGTTAGGAAGTAGTTACTAAGTACTTACCTTAAACTTTATATTTTTTCCTAATTTAAAAATCACACTATTAATATCTTAACCTGCTGGATAATATAAAAGGCGCTGTTTTTTAATAATAGCCCTAATTAGGTCTAGATTTAAGAAACTATCATGGATTTACTAGATTATATAGTAGTTATATTTAACATAAAATAACTATAGTGCTGGACTTTTAAGAAAAGCACCTATAAAGTAGTTAATAATAACTTATAATTAACTTTTAAACTACTTAGGGAGTACTTATTAAGTGTTAAGCTTGGGCTTTAAGCCTGTTTAATTAGTTATAGGATATTATTCATGATTTTTGCTGGGGTTTTTTAAGGAGGTAAAGGGGCATGTGTATAAATATTATGAGATATAAAAATAAAATAAGGGTTATAATCAAGATTTATAGGAATTAACTAGTAAAATATAACCTTATATTTAGCATGTATTAGTTTTCCTAGTCCCTAAGGGTAATTATAGGCTAATTAAGTGCTTAGTAAGTAGTTTATAAGTGGTTAGGAAATATCTCTTAGGTACTTACTATAAAAAAGTAACTTAGATTTAATTAATTTAACTGTATTATATTCCTTAGTATTAATAATAACCTTACCAGTAAATAGTTCTTAAAGAAACTAAAGATAAATAAAGCTATTCTTAGGCACCTAATAGGTATAATACCCAGCAGGATTAGATAATGTGTTAATATATTTAATATAAAAGTTAAAACCACCTAATAAATTTTATACTTAGTTAGTAAGTAGTTTAAAACTAGTTTATAGCTGCTTAGCTTATTAAAATAAATAACTAAGCTAGTTATAGCTGGCAGAAATCTTAAAATTTAAAATAAGATTATTAGTTCTTAAAGAGATTCTTTACCGCGCGGTAAAATTTATTAAAAACTAGTTAAAAAATATTTACTAAGTGCTTGCTAATTACTTTATACCTATATATAGTATTTTTAGTTATATCTTTCTTAACTTTACTAATTCTGTGTTAAATTCCTTGTAAAGTAGCCCATAAATTATTTATAAAACAGGTATAATATATATTCTTAAGTTATATGCCCGCATGTTTATAAATTTTTACCCTAGAATATTAATAAGATAAGCTAAAGTAGGATATTTTAAGAAATAAAAACTAGCTATAAGGCCTGTTATAATAATTTTACTAAATATAATATTAAATTTATTAAGTAGTTAGTAATTACTTAATAAGCACTTAATAAGCACTTATATTATTAACCATGTTCTTAATAGTTTCCCTTTGCTAATTAGGAGGCATATTTATAACATAGCCATATTTTATTAAATTAGTTACTGGATATTTAGGAAGATTATTATTATATTTTAACTTTAAAACCTTTAATAAGTTTCTTAAGGTATTAGTAAGTAAAATTAAGATATTTTCTTCCTCTTAATTAATTAGCAAGTGCTTGGCAGCCAGTTGCTTGTAATTTACCTTATATAATTAATTACTTAATTTACTTTTAATTAATTAAAAAAGATTATTTTATAAGAAAAAGCTAGGATCTTAAAGATTTATTATAAAGTAGTTAATAAGTAGTTATTAAGTACTTTGGGAATTTATCTTTTAAATTTAAAGAAAAAAAAAACTAAAATCTAAAGTAAAATTTAGGGAATTTATAGTTATTTAAATTTTTTATATACTAGGGGTAAAGTCAAGTTCCACGCGGTTAGCTAACTCCCGAGTGGCGGGACCCGCTTTTAATGTTGATGCCACCTACCCTCTCTACCTAAGTAAAGATGGTCGGGCGTGCCATTGCTTACACATCTTGCACGACAGTGTTGTGTTGTGGTCCAAATTAATAGGACGCTTTGTGAACTCGAGGAAGAGAGAACATGCTAACTAGGTCAGAAGTTGGCAAAACACTACTAAAAGTACCTAAGTGGACGTCTTTCAAGGTTGGCAAGATGCCTAGGTACTCGCCGGTGCTATGGCATTTTCTAGGGCTTTGTGATGCACGTGGCCAATCCGGGTTTCTGTTCATCGCGCCATTTTGTTAATTATCGCAGCCGACACGGGGGACACAGCTGCTTAATAGATGCTACGGGTATTTGGTGTCCTGGTCGTGCATTAGCACATAATTATTGTGAACGGTGCTAGACTAGAAACTTCTTGGAGCAAGAGGGCGCAGTGAGACAAGTCAGCTGGTAGGGCTGCTGCCTTGATGTTTACCTCCTGCTTCCAGCACCGCCCTCAGTATTGACCAGGGCTGGGGCGTGTTGGCATTGACTCGGCTGGTAGGAGCCTAAATCTTCCATTTAACATTGGTCCTTCAGGTAGAGAGCTAGGTCTGTCCTGTGCGACGACAAGTTGATGAGATTAGATGTCCACCGTTCACGGCTACCTCAAAGCTAGGTATGTATATAACATGAAGTAAAAGAGAACCCGACCTTACAAGAATATATCACGATCAAGGATTACATTTCCTTCCCAGAATTGTCGAATCTATCACAAGGAAACTCCTCTACCCCCTCTCTTTCCTGCAGGCAATAGCTCGATTTGGGCATCCTATGCCTTGCAGGCCATGTCCACAGGCATCTGGCTCCTGGCACCAACTGCAGCATCTGCCATGATCTACGCATCCGGTGATCTGGTGCTGTAGAGGCCATACCGACTTCGTCGGACACAGCGGCTTCTACGCTAACCCAGCGAGATTGAAGGGCAGACTAATTGCGCGAGCTGTATTCAAACAGTGCGGCAATCACTGTGGGCTGTACTCAAATAGGAGACATGGCTAATGTGCCGTATTTCTTGTCGGTTTGCACATAGTTACCTAGGTGAATATCTGGACATATTGTGCGTGGTGTTTCAGTCCATGGCCGAGTGGTTAATTGGTAGAACTACAGTCGTCTCCGGAGCGGAGCTTGGGATTGGGGAGTCGTTGACCAGTGTAGTGCATCCATACCGTTATACTGAGTAGCCTGCGTACCAGAACGCATTATTGGGGCCCTAGAAGGGGATAATGTGGGCGAGGGCCGTCTCTTATGTAAGCGCCAAGCCGAGTTATGTTAGCGGCTTACCGAGCTATTACGTAAGGGCTCGGATGTGAGTCAACCCCAACTCCAACTGGCCAACCGACCCGACCGCGGACGCAAAGTCCACTCGCTTTGATCCACAAAAACCTCAATCCAGCAAGCAAAAAACAAAAGCCAAGCCATTTCCGATGCGGGGAATCGAACCCCGAGCCGTGCTGCTCCAAGTGTGATACCTACTTTATAGATGGTATGACGTCATGAAAGAGCACAATGTTAGCCGTTACACCACATCGGATGCGTTGTTGTTGACGAATTAATGCTGGAATGGTTTATATGGCGCGAAAAACAAGCCGCCGGGCGCAACGGGAAGAGATTTCTCTTGTGTAACGCCGCCAAGCTTCTGTCTTATTCTCTGCGTTTCATGAGAAGCGATTGTAACAACGGTGTGCCCAGGTGTATGTACCAGTTAGGTAAATGGTATATACTTGCATTACCATGTCAACCAAGCAGTGTATTAGCCGTTTATCGTTTGTTACTACTTTTCAAAAATGTGTTGGGTGTATTTTTTGGGTTACATATATATATATATATCTAACCGTGGTCATACCTGAGACCTCGATTTCACGCCATAACATGTGTAACAAACATATGCCAAACGAACAAGGTCGCACATTCCTATTCTTGCCCCAATCAACACTCTTCCATTTTATCGGCGTCTCGTAGATTCCAGAAATTCTACGGTGTACGATCTCGAAAATTGTGGGTAGCCTGAGTCGGGGTCCAAAAAAAATAACTTGACATTCCAACTCAAACCTATATAGCTGTAAAGGTAATGCACTTGAACAAAAGCTAGTATTTCATCCAGGTCCACGCCAAGTCCCTCCGGTGATGTTGAATCACATAGGCCTCCTTACCTCAACCAGTGCTTACCACCTAAAATCCAAGCCCACCCGACCACTAGACTATCATCAGGAATCTACCCATCAAAGAAAATAATCATACAGCAACCCTGATACATCTCTCCCCAACAAGCACAGCGTAGAATCAAGGCGTAGGTGGCGCAACGCATCCTCGCTGCTGGGACTATATCACAGGCAACGACGTCAACAATCCTCGCCATATCCCGCGGTAAGGGAAATAAAAACTTACGGTGATATTCAGCTCGCAGCAAGCAGCGGCGGTCCTAGCGCAGGAGTTGAAGAATGCATTGGAGTTTGATACGTCCGCTGGCTGCGTACAGTAGTACACCGGCGGCCAGGTGGGCATGTGGAGACAGCAGAGCGGGTATGGATGGTCGGGGTCGGGGCAGACATTGTTGGTATTCTGGCGCGCTTTGATGTCAGGCTTGAGGGCTAGGGGGGTTGCGAGGGCTGTGCCGCTGAGGAGGATGGTGGTTGGGAGGGAGATCTTCATGGCGGTCGGACAGGGTCGAGAAGTGTAGTGATGAATGGATTAGTGGGGGACTTGAGATAGAATACGAGGATTAAGGATATTAATACACACACTCAGAGGGACCCCAGCTGACTTTATACTTCCAAAGCGGTGGTCTGGAGAAATATCATGCATGAGTATTCCCGCAACGAAGGAAAAAAAGCAACAAGTACACCCCGCTTTCTTTGTGACATGCCGTGCATCTGAAGCTGAACTTGCAGTCTTTTCACAACTGCAGTACAAAGCAACGCTCAGCTTACTGTCGTTCTCTCTCTCTCCATGCATTTGTTGACCATATTTGGAATTGGATGCCTGACGATTTTCTCCTGTATAGAGAGGGCGTATACCATTCATAATGTGCCATAGAAGTAAGAGAACTATCCTTATGGACTGAGAGAAATTTAGCACCATTGAACCGAGCATGCAGGGCTCTGTAGACCCAGAGGTTGATGGAGTCAGCATGACTTATCAAAAACAAAGGATTCGTCACCATTATAAGATTCACATCAACGGTGCCACATTACTCCTTTTCATGGCCGTATACTGGTTTCCACATGTAACTTATACTTGTCGTAACAATTGTATCTAGCTATACCTCGATCTCTCGCCCACCTACCTAATGCACGGAGGTTAGCTACATCTAAAGAAAACTGGAGTATCTACAAGTCTCAACGAGAACGATGCTTACAAGACGGTAAGAAAAAAAGCCACGTAGCGTCAAGTATCACTTGGAAAATGTCCGTGATACATACAACTTCAATCTTGGAAAAGATTTTTGCCGCTCTTGGAGCATCAACGTGAATGGCACCATCCAATCACCATGGTACAAGTGTTCACACAATAGTACCACTAACAGCCAACCTAACAGCTGCTCAAAGGCGTATACAGTCGCTCAACTCAAGCGTCTATCACAAAAGACACGTTAGTTAGTCTTCGAGGAACCTAGTACAAGAGTAAGGGCGCGATATCAATTCCATTATGTTCTCAATAAATAATCTGGTACTTACTTCACCATTAACAATGCAGCAAGCGGGCCCCTCGCTATCTCCTTCGCACGATTCGTCCCATTCTTCAATGCTGCTGGTAGTGCCTGGCACGCTGCAGGAGAGCACGTCGTCGTCCTCGAGCTGAATGTAAGTGCAGCAAAGCGGCACGTCGAATCCTTCTTCTGTACAGAGATCGGAGGTCTGTCGGATGTGGAGTTTGGAAGGACGAGCCATGGCCAGAGCGGTTGCGCCGGTGAGCAGGATCATGGCGATACCGGAGAGCTGGGATTTCATGGTGATGGAGTGATAAGCAGTGGTGGGAAATGGTGGAATGATTGAAAGCCTTGTGCAGATACGGAAGAGAACTCGGCGTAATGCTCGAAGAAGTAAAGCGGGAGGGAGGGAGGCGGCCGGGGACAGCTTTACTGTTTATATGCTCGCTTTCGAAAAGGAATATATCTACCTGTACCTGGATCATGATTAATTCTGCGCACGGGCAGTGGATCGTGCGTGTTAATACAACAATGACATGTCTGAGGCAGTCTAATTCGACCGGGGAGCCCGGCTGCCTCCACCGGTGCTTGAGATGATCATTTGATGGGTATTCTACCGGCAATGAAGCATTTAGGATAGTTGTAGTAGAGATCAATTGATTGCTGACAATGGGCTGATTATGGTAGAGCCGGGCGCAAGCGTCGAGCAACCAGGGGAATGACACGGCTGATCTTTGTTCTCTTGCCTCAGAACTGAAAGTACTCTATATTCTCTAGCAGCTTTTCTCTTTCCTCCAGTTCCAGTCTCAAGGGTTGGCTCAACTGTCTGACGTGAGATTGTGGTTTGTGACCGACGATCTCTTGGTCATCGCTCAGATCGAGATCTGCACCTGCAAATAGGACGCCACCCGACTATACTCCGTATGGGAAGAATAACAATCATTTGACGTAGCGGCGACCTCAGTGCGCTGAGAAGCTTACTCCAGCTTATCAAATACCACAGCTTGCTGGCTCCTGTTTTATACTAGAACTCATAAACTACCTTGGATTGTTCTACATCCGAGCGATAGTCGGGTCCCGGGCGGGTGTGCAGACATAGAGTTTTAACGTATATAGCTGGAAAAGTACGGATTATGTTGAACTTGGTACTGATTTAGCCAATACTGCAGGGTATTGGGAAATGTGACTTTGCTGAGGTCATTCATTACCTGAGTAGGTGCTGGCGCCAACGAGCCATAACCTTTCTAGATCGTTGGGATATTCAATAAAAAATAAGCAATATACATCAAATGGGGCGATAGCTCAGTTGGTAGAGCGTTAGACTGAAGTCTAAACATCAGTCATCTCATCTAAAGGTCGCTGGTTCGATCCCTGCTCATCCCATTTCTTTTTTGGTTCTTGGTAGGTGTGCCATGTGGGTGGATACTTGGTTCACATATCCTACCTACCCTTTTTACTAGGTACGCTGGCTACAACCAATGTCTTATCGTAGATCTATTCTACAGTGCGCCCTTTTGCTCATCGGCAGCTCTGGGAATAGAGTGCAAGTTATAACTTAAGTACGCCCCGAGGCGTTAAGTACTGCTACCTGTGGTACACGAACAGCCCTCTGCCAGCAAACTGGGGACCCATCACGCATCCCACTGATACAAGGTTACAAACAGACTTTAGTCTCGAAGAAATCAAGTCAATCTAATATCCACAGCTAACACACCGCAAGCTTAGCTCACTCGCCTCTAATCATCGGCCGGGACAGTGCAATAGTCCAGCGAGAATAGCTAAGGACGTAAGAGTAAAAATAAACAGGGGCAGCCCGGATTAATTATTGTAGCTATACGCAAATAGAGGGAGGGGAGCACGTGCAGTATGCTATCAGTAGGTAGGCATTCTTACCTCAACGCGGTCACAGCACCAAGGCTGAAAATCTGTCTGGGGCATATAGCAGGCCTCCAGGAAATTGTCGAACGTCGATATGTCGCGGTCCTGGTCTGGGCTACTGCATCTCCATGTATAGCTCTCGTCTTGTCGGCAGCATTGAGGCGGGCTATAGTTCTAGTTCAATGGAAATAGGTATTATGAGTAAGGGCCTATGAAGCAGAGTTCGTGACTTTGAACCTTAATCAAATTCAATTCCTCAAGCCCCTGTGCATAAGAGACCAAGGCAAGTTGTTGCAGATCCAAAACTTAGTGGACCGAACACCTTCACGAGAAATATGGTAGCAAACCAAAGCAGTCGCCCGCGCAGACATGGGAGAGTCCCCCCGTGCCCTTGTCGCAGGTACCCAATTCACCGGCCTAGGTAGGAAGCCGTAAGCCCCTACATAGGCTAGGGGGGTTCACATCCAGCTACAGAATTGAGCTGTTATAAACGAACACAGACGTCAGATTCATCGCACTGCATTCGACACCTTTTATCTATAAGAGAGGTACTTACCCCTTCCACCGCGCAGCAAAGAGGTATCTCCGGTTCTGCGCCGCCCCTGCAGGAGTTCTCGAACCCCGACTCAGAGGTTAGATCAGGGGGATTCCGGCACGAAAAAAATAATCGGAGTCCGTCATCGCTCACCACCCAGCTACAACATTGCGGAATCGGCCAGTATATAGTTCCGCAAATGGAGCTGGTGCTTTGGCGGGCTTTGGGGGGGTGGGGTAGGGCTCGCAATGGCGGATGCTGTGAGTAAAGTGAGAGCTGCGGCGAGGTGTGTGAGGTGCATGGTGGTGAAGATGTAGGTTGGAATCGAGTGTCCGGTATATATCAAGAGATGGAGGGTTCTTATGGTAGGCTGCGGAGCTGGGTGTTGATAGAAAATTGGAAGTGTGGGTAAAAATGGAAGAAAGTCAGAGAGCTAGCATACGGCAGGAAATTACCTGCCTACTTATATTCCTGCTTGTTTCCACCATGAATATCATCTCAACTGGCAGGGTGCTAGCCCTCTGGACCGCCAACCATCGTCAACAATAACAACCGGAACAACCGAGATCGAACTTGATCGGGCGAGCCCGCAGAACAAGAGCGTCATCTCTTTCCATTCGTGTACTCCTACAGCAATGAGTGGCGCCGCTTGCGTGTATCCACTGGTCCTTTGCTTATTGCCTTCCCATCGCCTTTCCCATCATAAGGAGAAGTGACGTAGCTGGCGTGCATACCATGTGCCCCTTGCGGATCAAGCCTTTGACAGTATGGTACCACAGCCATAATCCAGAACCCGACCGCAGCACCTCGGCCAGATACCCCTTTTCCAGGTTAGTTAGGCGTCAAGTTTGCGAAGACCTGTATTAGGTCACTGGCCGCCGCATCGGCTCTTAATCGCTCGCTATACCCAGACGGTGGACTCCGAGTCGGAGGCTGTATTTGGAGGACTGGAGCAGCACGAACCTTGACCTGTTTGTTCATGGTTTTGATTACTGGTAGCGCGCCCCCGCCGACCACGTCTAATACCGCAAAGATACCCTACCCTTTGAAATTACCCTATCAAGTCACCAAAAGCAGTCTGCCTAGAGTACAGTGCATGGCGGCTTGCTCAAGCAGAAAGCAGTATCTAAACAGCCGGTCATCGCCTCCGCCCAACTCACGTCTACCTTACACAAGACTAAGTAAGACCCAATGAATCTTAGAGCGGCTGTCGGACTGCGGAACTATAGTGCCCGTTTAGATACTGGGCCTCTGCGCATTACATAAGCGATGAAGAGTTTGGTGTTCAATGGCAAATGCTGCCAACCTTGGAGAGATACTTTGGTAAGATTCGCAGGCCTCCCCGCTAGGTAAGTGTACCAACCTCATACCGCAACATACTCCGTGGTATCAGACATAAACAAAGCTGAATGCTGTCGGCTACACCAGCGCCCCGCAGCTAACTGTCCGAAGTGCAAGTTCAAGTCGACGGGGTAAGTGCGTCCTGCCGAGATGAGTGAGTGGGACTCGCTCTGCATCTTGAGATGATTTGCATCGTGGTCGTCTACATGAAATGTGTCGATAGCAACTTTTATGGTCCGATTTGGATTTTGCGAGCACCTCTCTTTGATCGATTGTCGATGAAGGATGTGGATTCTCGCAGATGGGCGTTGCTAGCAATCATGTATCACAGTTGTAAATGATCCAGCATAAGAGCTAAATTTCTTACGCACGGCGTCAAGGAAGAATATAGAAATACTACTAGTTCCCCTCGAGGTCAGATTACCAAAGCGTTGGGCAACAAGTAAAGAGATGTATTAAGAAGAATTAAAAGTCTATAACGAAGGTAATACCCGGTTGACAAGCTGCACAAGCACAAGGACAAGCACCAAGCACCAAGCAAATGCTGGAACCAAGAAAATAATAAACAAAACTTCATGACCGCACAAGACGCCACATCGTCGCTCTATCTCAAACTGAGGTACTCGGAGACCTCATTGCCGACTCCTTCGCGCCTTAATCATCGCCAGCAAGGATACTGTCAAGCTCATCACCCAGGTCGCCGAGGTTAAGGTCGCTGACCTATAAGTTACAACAAGTGTGTTAGAATAACAGCAGCCCCAAACTGCGCTTTGGTTAGGAAGGGAACATACAATGTCGTTGGCGCTGTCTAGAACACCTCCAACAGCATCGCCCACGCCGTTGAGGAGACCGTTGCGGTCGTCGTCGTCGTCGTCGTCGTCCTCATCATCGTCATCATCCTCATCGTCCTCATCGTCCTCATCCTCATCGTCATCCTCATCGTCATCATCGTCGTCGCCATGACGGTGACTTTCACGACGGGCCAAACGCCTCTCACGCTCACGCTCGCGGCTGGTGCTTCCCCCAGGCACGCCGTTATAAACCTGTCCAAGGGAGCTGTAGACCGCAGAAGCGAACGGCGTGTTCTCCTCGACGTCCTCGTTGCCCTCGCCGCAACGCTGCAGCATCTCGCTGCGGAAGGTGTCGGAACGCGCGCCGGTGGCGCTTGAAACCTGGGTCATGGCGCCAGAAAGGGCATTGGTGAAATCGCGGTTTTCGGGGTCTTGCGCTTCGTCTGAGTTAGCGGCCTCTTCGAGTTGCGGGTACAAGGTTCGAAGGTCGTCCTGCGCTTCGTCCACCCGGTCAGAGCACTCTTGAAGGCTTAGGCGGGCGGCGGCAGAGAGGCCGGTCAAGGCGAGAAGGGAAAGGAGTTGAAGCTTCATGGTGACCGTATCGGGTCAGGAGAGAAGGAATGAACGACGGTGGAGCAGAAGGAGTGGCTTGCTGAGTTGCGAGTGCAGCTGTGCAATGAGGAGAGAATAGCTGGGAGGTGACCTGGTCTTATAGGCAAGGTGCGCGCCTTCCTTGGATAAACTTGGTGGTCGCGACTTCCTTTTCTGGTCTGTTGAGCATCTTTACCCTATGGTTTTAGTCCTCAAGGGCCAATTACATTGCAAACCCTCTATTCCGCCGAGTCTTCGCTGCGCGGGCCGTCAATAGTATGCACCACCGGGACATTCGGTGTGTATTAAAGTTCATTCCCTGGATATCCCATAGGGCCACGCTGCGGAAAGCGCGCCGACTCATTTCAACAATGCGTCTTGAGATACACAAAAGTAAACTCAAGCTCTACTCTTGGTGGATAAGCCATGAGATGGCGTATATGATAGGTTGCTCCTGCTGCTCATTTCCGGCTTCCCGGAATATCCTCGTCTGTCAAGCGCTGGAGTGTTCTTCCGTACAGAGTCTCCTCGTTCCTGCAGTTGCAGTGACGATCATGCATGACGGCTGGAACACCCTTTCAGACCCCCGTCTACAGTTGAGTCGCGTATCTGCGATCGCAACATAGTCATGGTCATTCTTCTTTCATTAGAGGGAGAATGATAGACGCTATAGCTCATATTCCTAATGAAGAGATAACTTCTGAGAAAGGCGAAAAAAACCCTCTGCTGTCTGGAGAGCCTAGAACTTCATTATGCAGGTCAGCTGTCGATCTTGGCAGGAACGACCGGGGTAGGTATGCTTGCAGCAGGTTCTGCTTATAATGCACTATCTGCGGAGTTTCTTCTGACGATCTGCAGGCACGGAACGTTACGGATTGGCTGAGACTCACTCGATAATTTCAGCTTCAGCAGATCGTGTCTCGCGGTGATAACCACATCCCTCACATTAAAAATAGCACTTGCTAGGGCGATAGTCATCATGTGCCTTGCTAGCCCTAACTTTCTGAGAGCAGCGTTGACCAAATTAACCGTGACGTCAGGCCTACGAGCGATTGGCGGTCGCTTTAAGCTTGGATCCAACCCTAAATCCTGAGTGGCCGACCCTAATTCATGCTAGTGGGTCCTTGACCATCCAATTTCTAAGCATCCAGCGATCTTCAGCAATAATAACCCCATCCAAATCCCCAATCCGCCCAAATAGCCTCCGGCTTAAATCCAACGTCAGCCGCAGTGTCACCAACCCAATCAATCTGCCCACCATCGCCAATCATTCACCCTCATCACATTCTCAACTCTCAATGTCACGAATCGGCGTCTTCCCCGCCTCTGGCGGCCTGGGGTCCAGCATCGTCAAGCACCTGCTGACGCTAGTCCCAGCATCCCAGCTCACCCTGATCAGCCGGAACGCAGAACGACACGAAAAAGAGGTCGCAGCAGGGGCTACAGCGCTCAGGGGCGACTACGATTACCCCGAGACGCTGCAGAACGTGTTCGAGGGCATTGATGTTCTCATGCTCATTTCGTATGCGTCGTTTGAGATTGAGCATCGGGTTAACGTGCGTCCTGTCCCTGCCCAGATAGAAACTAACAATGATAGACCTAGTATGGTAGCGGTGTATGTTAACAAGTGTTAGGCCCACAAAACAGCCCTAACCCTCGCCCTCAATTCCGGCGTAAAGCACATCTTCTACAGCAGCCTCGGATTCGCCGGAAACTACACCGATTCCAGCGTCGCGCACGTCATGGGCGCGCATCTTGCGACTGAGAAATTCCTCTCGGAACTCAGCACCTCCGGTGACAAGCCAATCACGTACACGTCCATCCGCGAGGGTCTCTATTCCGAGTCCTTCCCGATCTACACGAATTGGTTCGACTTGCGCAATCCCGTCGACGAGATTACGATTCCGCATGATGGGTCTGGGCCCGGTGTTGCGTGGGTTAAGCGTGATGAGCTCGGTGAAGCGAGTGCGAAGCTGGTTGCGAATTATGCGACTGTTGCTGGTACAGGCGCGGATGTCAAAAACGCTTTTCCTTACGTCAATAAGATTGTCCTTCTCACCGGGAACAAGGTGTACTCGCTCAAAGAGACGGCTGAGGTCCTGGGAAGAGCAGTCGGCAAGGACGTGCGCATTCGGGAGATTAGTGTTGACGAGTATGCGGGTCTGGACCATGGCGGGAAGCATACGTACCACGGGGTCAACCTTGCGAGGGAATGGTGTACGGCGTGGGAGGCGATCCGGCGCGGTGAGACGGCGGTTGTTACGCCGACCCTGAGGGAGATTCTTGGGAGGGAGCCGGAGGATTATGAGGTGACGATTCGGAGTATGGTTTGAGGCCGGCGAGGTTTGGTGGATTCCAAGACTTTTCAGGTGGCGAGCTGGCTTTCAGGGCTTACTTTCTATTATCTCTCGAGGCCAAGGTGGAGTCAATGGAAGTATTCATTCTTTTTGATCATTCAGAATGAATATCAGGCCTTCCCAGGTCAATGCCTCGTGCGATACTATCCCATCGCAACTTAAATGTCCCATATCCAACAAGCCGCGGCATCGCAAGGCCGAATAAACCAGCAAACTTACTATGTCTTTTGACAACCCGTGTTAGCTCTAAATCCTCACTTGTGACATACGGTTTTGCATATGTTTAATCGCTTTACCTAAATAGTTCCATCCTTGCGGAGACGCAATGCTGGCAATGACCACAAGCGTCCTATGAAGAGCGTGATCGACTTGAAAGTCCTAGCTGCAATGTGTATCTTCAAGTCTTGTCGACGTTCAAGCCTCTGTCTGCGGCAAATAGTTTCGCAGGTGATGAGAAAGCTGCAAGGTAGCTGCTTTCAAGTCCTTGTTGGTTCCACAGTGCAAGAAGGCTCGAATCATCACTGACAGGACTCTAGGCCCGTCAAGTTCGATGATTGATCTCATCGAGGTTTCGAACGACTATTAGATATCAGGTTTGGTGTATAGGTCATGGGATGCATTTCGTCGAAACAAATATCTCTAACTTCCTCTCTCCCAATAACAAGTATTTTCTTCAAAGTGTTTGCAGGCATATCGCGTTGTAGCCTCCAGCTACCTACAGCCCCACAACCATCACAAGACATAGAAAAAAAAAAAAAAGAAAAAAAAGCAAAAAAAGCAAAAAGAAATCTCCCCGACTGGGAGTCGAACCCAGGTCTCCCGCGCTTGTTCTTACTAGAAGTGACAAGCGGAAATCATGACCGTTAGACCATCGAGGATCTGCTAATATAGCCTTTTACCTTTTGTGTTTATGTGCAAATTAAACATGATTCTGCACTGAAAACACCGTCACGGAGCAGAGGAAACTACCCTAATAGATCACAGAGCACAACACAATTGCAAGGCTCTTTAGTTCTGTAGACTTTACTCGACCAAAACTGAGTCTCCGACGTCGCGCTGTTGGTTCTTCCTTTTTGCCGACGCTACGCCGATTGAGGTGTTTGAGGCTTTCGGGCACATGTTTGAGATATATATATGGGTCAGGTTGGTCCCCCACAAAACAGGTGAAAATACTCCAGCATTCAAAGTTGTAATGACGAACCTAGCGTTACAGATTTAGGAAAAGTCGCATGGAGTAAAGCTTCTAATTGTAAGCTGCATCAAGACTGTACCGCAGAAGCACGGAAATGTATACCGTAGGGTGCGGTAACCCCCTCGCAATCTAAGTAACCAAAAGATCGATAAGATGTACCATCTGTCGCATATAAACGGTTAAATTTCCCTCAAATCACAATCCACGGACCTGAAACCAATATCCCTGCAGTTTTGGCTTGACATGATAGGTAGGAATGGCTACCCCGCCCTCGTGACACTGGCGCTTACAGATACTAGCATCCAAATGACTGCTGAGATCTCGACCTTCTAAACCCAGTCAGTATATCTCCAAAGACGTCAGAAACGAAACAATTCAACATCTCCCGCTCACATCCACCACCATATCCCTGCAGAAATATCAACTCACCGCACCAAGGCCCTTGACCCGCAAAATGGATACCTGGGAGACGGAAACAATGTCCTTCACATCTGACGGGCAGACCGGGGACGGCGATACCCCCACCCCAACGAGCACATTCCCAAATCTAGATCTAGACCCAGAAGAAATGCAGAGCATGGCCGCCAAGCTAGCCGAGCTAGGCTTGTTCCATCCGTACACCACGAACGCAACTGAGACCACAAGCCCAAGCCCAAGCACATACCCGCAGCCCGGCAAAACGTTCCTGATCCGTGACCCGAAAACCAACTGTATCGTCTATCTAAAGCGTGGGATCCTGCGTCTCCAGCCCTATTCCGTCTCGGAAGCCAGGACAAACCCCAGCGAAGGCGCACGCAAAGCCACGCTTATCAACAGCGACACCGACACCGCCGCGTACTGGCACTGCATCCAGAACAAAGACCTCTGGCTAGGCTTCCAGAACGAGGCGTCGGGGGGTTTCATCGGGCGCGACAAGCACTGGAAGACGTTTATTGCGGACGCGAAGAGTCACCAGGGGTGGGAGCATTTCTGTGTGCGTCAGGAAGGTAGTGGGCATGTGTTGCTTGCGAGATGTGAGGGCGGGTTTAGAGCGATGAAGGTTAGGGTGGGGGGTGGACAGGCGGGGGAGTTGGAGTTGGTTGTTGCGGGTAAGGGGGAGGCGGGGACGGTGTTTGAGTTTGTGCGCGTTGGGTCGGATGGGGAGGAGTGAGCTGCTGATGGGCTTTGAACCGATTGAGCACTGCGCTTTTTCAGTGCCGGGTTGGCTGTTCAGGATGGGCGGTTGAGTTGAGTCTGCTTTTTCATCCTTGTTTTATTGTTGATATATAATATGGGCTCCAGGGGCAGCAAGCCTTGGAAATTCAGAGCGCAGAGTAAACGGCATCGTGACTGGGAGAAGTTCTGTGTCCGGCAGAGTCCAGATGGCGGGCATGTCCTGCTTGTGAAGCATTGGGGAGGGTTTCGAGCTATGATTGCGGAGAATAAGGGTCTTCAAGTTGGTGGAGAGGGGAAGAGGGGGACGGCTTGGGAGTTTGTTCGTGTTTAGGATCAGGACTGGGAATGGGTTGGACTTGTATGCTACTTGGTATTCTCAGTTACAATTTCAACGGAGGTTTCTTGTCGATCTTAGCGTTTTATGCAGAGGATGAAGTATGGTTGTAAGGAGTATCGGTATTCCCTTCAGGAGAAATCTTTGTTGACTCTGGCACTTAGGAGACAACAGTTCAATCTGGATAACCAGGTCTTTATACCTCGATCTTCTCGGGTTGCCGAGATTATTATCTTGCCGGGAGGATAGCATGGCTATACCTCCCTTGATCGCCTACGTCACCGCCGCACATTAAAGTTCAAACAGGGTGGTACACCCCTCGGCCCGCCGGAAGAGTAAATCAAACTTTTGATATTCCACAGTCCTATCAATCATTATCCAACAACAATAACCATCAAACAGCTTAATAAAGCCCCCAATCAACCTTCTGCTTCTTAATATTCCCATCACACTGCATGGTGCCCTTAGCACCAACACGACCATCATCACGGCCAAACTTCTCAATCGCATCGTTAATAATATCAATGATATCCTGGGCACCGGTCATAAACGACACATTGCCGTGGATCCCCTTACCCGTGACACCAAAGCGGCAAGAACCATAGTGCACAAGCGAGCGCTGCTTTTCGAGCGGCGAGGTGTTCCACTCGCCGTCCGTGCCTTGGATGTTCTTGATGATCTGCTTGCAGTCGTCGATGAGCGGGGAGGCCTCGCTGCCTTGATCCTCGAAGGTAGATTCGCCGCAGTAGTCCTTGCCGTTGGCGATGTTGCAGGGGAAGAAGTCGACGTTGCGGGCGGACTCGGTGTCGTCGGCGTTGGTCCAGGAGCGGCGGGCGACGGTCTCGGTGCAGACGGGGAGGTTGATGAAGTTGGGGACGGTGATGTCCATGTTGGCGAGGCTGTCGAAGTTCTTGCTCGTATCGACCTTGCTGTCGCCGCCGTTTTCGTTACCGTTGTTGATGTAGGTTCTGACGGCTCTGATAGACGATCAAATTAGCGGAGTTGCAATGGAAGAACGAGGAAGTAAGCATACCCAGTAATGATATCTTGTGCAGTCACACCACCCCAAGCACTATCCTTGAGCTGGTCAACACCATTAGGGGTAGCAAAGTCATTGTAGGTGACACCGTCACTGCCACACTTGACGCCAGTCTGAGCGTTTTCGCGGCAAGATTGGGACTTTCCGTCGGGGTCGGCCAGCTTGTAAAGCTTGCCCTGGTAGCAGGCCGACGCCAAGTCGTCGTCGTCACCATCATCGTCTGATGTACAGCTACGCTGTGTGTCAATGATGAAGGGGTGGTGTCCTGAACTCTGCCAGATGGCGGGAATGGCGAATCCATAGTAGGCCTTCGTAAAGGCGTCGGTGACGGTCTCATTTCCGGTCTTTGCGTCAAATCCATCTTCGTCACCACCAGCGCTAGCACCATTGGCAAAGTGTCCGTCAGCGACAAGAGTCTTGAGGGTGTCAATGGAGTCGTCCGAGCCGTCGAATAGGGTCGCTAAACCGATCGTGTTGGCCCTATCCCAAATACCGGCACTTTGGCCCAGGTATGTCATGAATCCGTCTTGATCGTCGTCTGACCACTCATCACTGGAAGTGCAGGTGCGGTTAGCCACGTCTTTGACCAGGAGACTAAGCATTGGGAGAGAGGGGGGCTTACGGATCTTCGGTATCAACAAGACTCGTGCCAACTGATGCTGCCTCGCCTAGAACAGACTCGGTGATCTCTTGAGCCTTCTCTTTGCCGGCGTCCGAAAGAGACGAAATTCCAGGAAGTTTGGTGAGAACTGTACGTAGGGTTGTCCTGTTAGAAAAAGAGTCATTGCCGCCAATTTCTTGTCAAGGACGTACCATATTTGAAGAACTTTCCACCAACCATGGGCGTGGCATCCGAAATCAAGTCAAGCAGAAGATCTTGCCACTTGAGAGGATCATCGGGGGGCACAGGGGCGAACTTCTTCGTAAAGTCTTTGAGGGAGGGGTCGACAATGAGGGCCGCGGCCGAAAGAAGACCGTCGTGGTATCGTGCGTACGTGGTGCTGACCTTGTTCAAGGACTCCCAAATCAGGACCTCGGCAGGAGAACGATCGTCAGTACACTCGATAGTTCCACCGCAGCCTGCCACGATATCGCCGCAGTCACCGTAGCCTTCAAAGTTCATCATGTAGGCAATGTATCCGGTGAACGAGGTGGAGTTGACGTTGTCGCGGTAGTACTTCCAAGCCTTCATCATGTCGTCCCAGGCTTCATCGACGTCAAGCGCGGCCCAGCGCTCCGAGGGGGAGTAGTATGGCGTTCCCTTGTAGTAGTCATTATCGCATGTCAGGCTAGACCAGTTACCGTCGTGGAGGTTGTCGGCTTCGAGAGGATTCTTCTTCGCCAGGATGGCAGCCTTGTAGTCTGACCAGTTACCAACCGGTGCATCCTCGAAGGTTTCGAGATCGGTTGCCCAGTTGACTGAGCCACCCATGTTCAGTCCCTTGTACTTGGTCACTCGAGACTCGCGGACCTCGGGACTCATGTACGCAACCCACTGGGTATCGTCGTAGACCAGAATGTTGCTGTCACTGTCTTCGTCGAGATAGTGTGCAGTGACACGGCTAGAGACGTCGTCGCGAGTGGTGAGACCAGAAGAGGTGCCACTGATGATCTCGTTAATCTCAGCGTTGGCCAGGTAGCCGGCCGTTCCCGTGCATCGACCCTTGGTAGCATCAGAGTTGGCGCGAGTTCCAGTGTACAGACACTCAGGACCGTGGCATCCAGCCTCAGCCATGGCGAAGGACCGACCGTAACTGGCCACACCGACAACCACGCGGTCAGAGGGAACACCGGCCTTGGTGATCTATCAAAGCTGTTAGAAGATGTATATCCTGAAAGGAGCAGAAACCGACCATGGCCAGAGAAGTCATTGTCTCCGTGAGGTTGACCTGACTGCGGAGACAGTTTCCGGTCGCGCAGCCGTCCTGAGAGTTGGGGTTGGCAGCATCCCACTGTCCATGGAGGTCGTAGGTCATGAAGACGATGTAGTCGACGATCTTGCCAATGGACTTGATTGGGAAGCCCTTAAGATACCAGTACGAGGCGGGAGCAGCGATAGAGACCGACTTTCCTTTGAGAAGGTTCTTCAGGACGACGAGGAACTTGAGATAGTTGTCACCCTCGTCCTCTGAACCGGCAGGGATACCAGGAATATCGGGGGCCTGGGATGTGTCAGTAAGGATACGTAGTGAGAAACTGACTGACTTACACCAGGATACTCCCAGTCGATATCAACTCCATCAAGGTCGTGCTCCTTGATGAAGTTGGCGATGTTGGTAGCCAGCTTCAGGCGGTTGGCGGCCTGAGTGCCTTCTCTGAAGATGTTGTAAGTGCTGGGGTTGGTCGAAAAGTCCCAGCCGCCAAAGGAGAGAATCTTCTTGGGCCCGCTCAGGAACTTGAAGTTGTTGAACTCGTAGGTGATGAACTCATCTCCAATAGAGACCTCGTAGTCGGCCGTAATAGATCCAAAGCCAAAATGCAAGTGGGTGTACTTGGAGGTATCGATCTGCAGTGTGTCCTGGTAGAGACAGTCGCGGTTGAAGAGATATCCCTCGTAATAACCAACGCTACGGAACTCCGACGGGGCCGAGCCCTTGACAACATCAGTGCCGCAGTTGGAGATACAGCCATTAGTGCCGTTAGCTGCAGTTCCTGGAGCTCCGGTGTTGGTATCGGTACAGAACTCGGGCGTAATACCGCACTGACCCCAGGTGTCGCAGCAGGCATTGAGCGGGCACGGGTTCAGGTCGGCAAGCGTGCTCATGTCGTCAGGAGCCTCAGTGCCAGGCACCTGCGGTCCACATAGAGCATTTTCCATAGCAGCAGGCATAGGAGGAGTGCCCTCGCTGATGCAAATGACACTGCCGGCAAAGATGTTCTTGCATCCGTTCCAGCCCCAGGTGTCCTTGTTAAAGTCTTCAATGTCATCGTTTGTCAGGCTGTTGGCTGCGGCTACCGTAGCACAGCTCTGACCGTCGTTCACGATAGTGGTAGCACAAGAACCGTCGTCGTTGGTCTTGGGGCGGAAGTCAGGCATGTCGCCGGACGAGCAACAGACATGCTGGCCAGGGGTGAGGCTGGAGCAGAGCCCTTCGTCCGAGTTGTACTTGGTGAAGTCGTCGCCGGAGATACCGCAGCGTTCCGCGAGTGCTGCACAGCTGTCTCCACTAACCACCACCTGAGTGCTGCATTCGGATGCCCGGTGGTGCAGAGTCGAGTGGCTCAGGCCATGTCCGGAGTGGTGTCGTCTTGCGACAGTGCCGTTGGAGTGAGAGAGTGTGTGGTTGCCCTTGATCGAAGAGAGCTGGGGCAGAGTAAAGGGCGCAGTGCTAGTGAAGCTCGTAGAGTTGGAAAAGTCTAGACACTCAGCACGAGACCAGGTCTTGAAGGCCTTCTGGATATCGCCCATGGTCCCATGGTTAAGAGCCATGAATCCAAGGACATGGTCAGCATCAAAACCTTTTCCGCAGAGCTGAATAGCAAGAGCCTCGCGCTTCCCATCAAAAGCAGCGGAATTGGCATCGAGAGCCTTCAACGCAGCGTTGGCAACGTCCGGACCACGAAGACCCTGCCCGATATAGAGACCAGCAATGTTGTGGCCGAACTGCGCATACAGCATCGTCGTCCTGTTGGTCGGAGCATGGCCGTTGACGACATACTCGCGCATCTGGCCCATCAGCAAGCTGTAGTCGGCCTCGGTGCCGGACTCGCTGGTGGTCCATCCGATCTCGTAGGTGACGTTAACATTCTTCGCGGGACGAGCAGCGGCAGCCTCGGCCTTGGCCGCATCGTCCCAGTCGTGGCCGTACGCCGTGCAGGCGTAGACGCGGTGGTTGATCTCCTTGTCGTCGACATCGTCGTACAAGGAGAAACTGGAGAGGACAGCTTGCTTGCAAGAAGAAAGTTTGTCGAAGCTGGGGTAGACCGACCAGCCGAAGGGGTCGGGACCGGTCTCAAAGCAAGCCGATGGGCAGACGGCGTTTATGCCGCGGTAGCCCGGGGCAGCAGGTTGTCTTGATGCGGCCTGTGCAGAGGCGAAGAGGCCGCTGTTAGGGAAAGAGAGGGCAAGGGCGCCGACTGCCACATTGCGCCAGGAAGGAGCCATGGGCGGGGTACCCAATGAGGGGTATAAAGAAAAAAAAAAAGAAAAAGAAAAGAAAGAGTGAATAGTGCGAATGTCGCAAAAGAATGACTGGGTAGGGTAAAAGACTGGACGCCGAAGAACCGGCAACGCTTAAGGAGAGAAGACCATTGACGGGCTGCAAAACTGGAGCGTCTCGCTTGGTTATATATCAATCCAGAGTCTCATCTTACTCGGTGTCTGCCCACTGCCAGCGGTATACTCCAAGATTGCACTCGTGATGCCAAGCGAGCTGAATAGCCTCATCCACTTGGCTCAGGGACTAAAGCAGGCACAAAGTAGAAGCGAACAGAGTCACAAACCGTGAGCCGCTAATTCCGCTCTTCAGCTAAACCCACCCAGGGTCCAGAATCGCCCATATTCCCGAAGGCACCACCGCTCAACGCTTGTATAGTGAGGCTGTGAAGTGTAGACTGGGTACCTTGCAGTACAGCAGGGGCCAAGTAGTGGAGCCCGAAAATCCAACAGCGACTGAGCAATGAGGATACAGGATACACGAGCGTACAAATCACAACGAACTCTGATGCCCGAGACTCCTTCCTCATCGAGCAAGCGCATTGAGGCCCCTGAGTCCCTGGAGTCCCTGACCGACGCCGGCCCGAGACGCTTAACCCCAGCCAAGCGAGTGTCGGCTGAAACCGCCAACCGGAGGCGTCGGATTTGTTGGCCCTTACCCACTCTCGGGGATTTTTCTGCTTTAGGGCTGTTCTACGGCGTGCCTGGCTGTAGCTTAGTTTTGGAGGCGCGCTTGCAGAGCACGGGCTGAGCAGAATAATGCAAAACTGCGGCTTCGAGATCGCAGTTGTGGACACGGTCGGGGACTTCTCACTGTTGCAGCGGTGTTGTCCGATACCAGCGTTGGGGGCCGTTTCTGTAAAAATTGGAATTGCCACTTCTTCAGAAGGTAGAACAGCATGCAGAATCGTTGGAAAGTCCATGATATTCACATTCTGTGCAGAATCATGTCTCACCAGGGTAAGCTTTAACCAAGTCTCATCGAATCCCTCAGCAAGGCTTAGCACTCAACAACTGAGACAAAACTTTTCAGGCACAGTAGTTGGCACACGCCACGGCGGCGCCATGAGGAAACCCACACTGTTAAATTTGACTCTTGGCAAGAGCCATCTAGGCCTCCGAGGTCGGCAGCTGAGACGAACAAGCCCCTTTGCCAAGACACTATTGAAGATAGCGGGCATAAGGGCCTAGCGGGCTCCGCTTCTTGATGATTGTGGAGATGGATGGAGATCGTGAGGTTACATCCGGAGATTATGAAGGCATATCGTGTGCAGGCAACCATTAAGAACTCGGAATTAGCTACGAGAGTGTGGGAGGTGATTTCCGAGAAACATACGACGAGTGGACTGCCTTGGGTCCATTCTGGGCATTGGGGCTGCCGGTGAGCCTATCTTAGGTAGTTAGGTACAGTATCGAATATGCACATGATTGGTACGGATCCCCGTTAGTCTAGGTATGAACACGATGAAGGGCCGCCTCTCGTCCAGCCCGACGGCGGATCCGAGCCCGATCAGTATCCCACAATGCCAAAGCCCAGGATAACAGCCAGCGTAGCCGCAAGCCAAGCAGCCTGGCCATGGTTCTGACCCGCCGCAGCATCATCCTTAGGCTGCTCGTCCGTGCAACCCGACGAGGAGAAGGTAATATCGTTACACTTCGATTCGGCCAGGATGCTCGCCTCAGCCACGGCACCGATGCTAACCTTGCAAGGCTCTGCGGCCTCGGTCGCCGAAGCCAACGTCAGCGTCGAGTTGTCGAGCACAGCACAACTGTCCATGTCCTTAGGCTTCTCCGAGAAATGAATGGGGAAGGGCGTGGTGCCCTTGATGGCCGGGAGGACAAAGCCCGAGGCATCGCCGCACTGGTCAGAGCCAGAGAGGGTCGTGAGATTCACAGTAGCCCCGCCGTCTTTGATTTCGAAGGAGAAGGAGTTGGCCGTGAACTGGTAGTCTGACATGTGGAAGCCGTCCTCCACGGCGTCTTGGTTGACGCCGTCCAGTGCGCCGCTGACCCACGGGTACTCGGTGTTGTTGTAAGCTGAATCTGCGGAGGTGGAGCAGTTGAGCCAGTACAGGCTCCAGGAGAACTCCCAGGTACCGGTCTGGTTGAGCAGGGTGCCGAGGCTGGTGGAGCTGAAGTAGGTCGTCTCGTTTGCCGGGATGTCGATGTCGTCCAGCTGGTAGCGGTAGCTCCGCTTTGTCTCGTTTGTCTGGCCTTTTACGCGCAGCCCGTACTGGAAGTTTGCGCGGAGTCCATTGGCGGCAGAGGGGTTCTGAATCGCAAAGACCACCGGCATGTCCCTTTGGGGGGCGAAGGTGCCCTCGCGCGGGAAGATCAAATCAATCTCCGTCTTGTTGGCTTCGGACTCGGCCGCGGCCACTCCGGCCAACAGACTAAGTGCGAGCCACGAGAGTCGAACCATATTGATTACTGACTGTTCAGCTAGTCAGGCAACCGTGGGGGCGAAAAGCACAAAAACGAATGGCCCAGTGGGGAAGAGAAGAGAAAGAGCGACAGCCGACTGGAGGGATAAGAAGAGGGCAGAGTGCAGGGCAGGCAGGCGCTGGATGGTGTGGAATATTTAAATTTGCGCCAATTCTGTGCCAGCCCACCCAGGGTCTTGGCTTTGGGCTTGAGCAAAGCTTGAGGACCACTGTTATGCCAGCGTTGCAGCCTTGCAGGGGCTGTGGGGGACGCTAGGGCTGTATCTGTGACAGTAACGTGACTCAGGGCTCTGGACCCTGGTGGGTTCGGGCCAAATAGCGTGCTCTGGCTAACCTTTATGCAGAAATAACTCCTCACGGCTGGAATGCACGGCTATCCGGCATTGCCGCCGAGCTCTTCGCTTACACTTTGTCTGGAGGAAGACTGGAATGGCACCACCACCGAGTCTAGACAGTGGCTAGCTATACGAGAATACTACGCCGAACGCCACCTGAACGTTGACCGGGAGACCCTCTTAGCTGAACTTAGAGAAAATGGAGCACTGGCAGCCAAGGTACCTGGTAGGCTTCAGCCCGGGCGTCCGGAAATCGACATATAAACCATGGTCGTGAGAACAAACATCAGCACCCCAGACACCCTTCTACCTTCATCTCACCATCACAATGCCCAGCCTCAAGTCTGCCGTCGCCCTGAGCCTCCTTCCGGAGCTGCTCGCCGCCCGTAGCATCCCCGTCCAGCGCAGCGTCGACTGTACCTTCGACATCGCCGCCAGCTCCGGCGATAGCTGCGAGAGCTTCGCCTCGGGATGGGGTCTGTCAGTCGACGACCTCAAGTCGCTGAATCCTGGCCTGGACTGCGATAACTTTGACGACTTCGCCGACTACTGTGTCATTGGCGATGTGACAGCCGATGAGCCTGCCACTTCTTCCACTACCACCACCTCTACCACTTCCTCTACCACTACTACGACGCAGGCTGTCACAACCACTGCGAGCACCACCACTGCCTTTGTGACCACCACCAAGGAGGCAGCCACCACTACCTCGGCCAGCGGTGACGCTCCCACCGAGACTCAGCCCGGCCTTGCTTCGAACTGCGACAAGTTCCACAAGGTTGCCTCCGGCGACCAGTGCGATACTATCGAAGCCACATACGGCATCACAAATGAGCAGTTCTCTTCGTGGAACCCCTACATTGACGACAGTATGTGTCCCCGTCCCCTCTTACCCGCCTCCCTTGCAAGTCGAACACCCGCTAACAGAAGGCTCTCAATAAACAGACTGCTCGAACCTCTGGCTAGACTACTACGTCTGCGTGCACACCCCCGGCGCCGCCACCAGCACCGCCACCGGCACCTCTGAGCCCGCCCCCGCCCAAACGTCCACCGCACCCTCAACCGGCAGCGACGATGACAGCTCTAGCGACGCCCCCTCCCCCACCCAATCCGGCATCGACGAGAACTGCGATGAGTACCACAAAGTCGTTTCGGGCGACCAATGCGACACCATCGAGTCTCAGTACGGCATCACGCACGCCGACTTTGCCGCGTGGAATCCTTCCATCGATTCCAGTACGCCTGCCCTCCTCACTCTCCCTTTCCTTCACTCCCCCTCCCCTTCACTATCTCTTACTAACGTTTGTATGCGCGTAGAATGCTCAAACCTCTGGCTGGACTACTATGTCTGCGTGCACGTTGCGCCGAAGCCGCAGATGCCGGATATCACCGCCGACTGCAAGACGTACCACAAGGTTGCGTCGGGCGAGGGATGCTGGGCTATTGATTCGGAATACGGCATCACGCTTGATCAGTTCCGCAGCTGGAATCCTACGATCGATGCGTCGTGCTCGAACCTTTGGGTTGATTACTACGTCTGCGTTGGCGTTTAGAATCGCCACTTTGCGGAGCTTAGGCAATGCTTAAAATATAGAGGGAGGACCGAAAAAGGATATGAGTTAGTGTAATGTTGTGAGTGTATGATTAATGGTTTAGAATACTGCACGAGTAATGCTGTTGCGCATGATGTACTAATATATACTTCTGTTCTTCGATGACTTCAAGAAATGTCGGCGCGCAGTGGGTCGGACCTTGCCTCCAAGACATCGATCTTATGACAGCGGCCGCGATACCTCGTAGCTCATCTACTATCACAGTAAACTCCCTGTCCATATTGTCCATTGCGTTCAATCTCGACCGCTGAGGTAGAAGTCCACGAAGATTCGTTTCAGGTCCGAGTCTCCCGCTAACCACTATCTACAGTTAGAGGGGCCTCTTCTGGCATCCCTTAAGCACTACGAACCGCGCGTAACCCGCAACAAAAAGCATGCGTACCTAGGTAGGTAGCTTGTAGATCAAACAGGCTTGGCCATGAGCTTGGCTACACTCGGCGCCGCCCGCCAAGCCCCCCGGACCGACGCGAGCCCAGGACTCCGATCCCGGCTGAGGAACCCTGGTTCCATGGCAGGGGATCAGCCGGACACCGAAAACCGGTTCCTGAGGTTACACGAGCCTCCCTCCCGCCATGCGATCAAACCCCGCATTTCCTCGTCATCATCAATCCTGCAACTTCCTTCAGACTTCATCTTAATCCGTCGCGAAATGTCATCGACCAAGATCCTAACGGCATCCTGCCACTGCCGCAGTGTGCACTTCACCCTATCCCTCCCGACATCATCTCTCCCACTGCGAACACACATCTGCAACTGCACAATCTGCCGACGAACCCACGGCGCCCTCGCAACATTCCACGCTCCTCTTCCATTGGGAATTGAACCATTTTTCATCGCGCCGTCAATTCTAGACAGTCTGACGGGCTACCGTCACGCCCATGCAACATCAACGAAATATTTCTGCTCGACCTGCGGCTGCCATATCGGCGATCGGATGGACGATGACGACATCTGGAACATCTCGATCTCAATCTTCGACGAGAACACAAATGCAAACGAGGACGTTTGGGTCATCGACGAGCACTATTTCACCTCTTCAACGCGCGACGGAGGACTCGCTGCGCTTTTACCTAAGATCGGAGAGCGGAAGTTGAAGACCTTCGATACGCAGCCGGGCGGGGTTGTGATTCCGGACTGCGAATCCCACCAGCATCAAGATGACGATGAGAATAAACTCCTAGCGAGATGTCACTGCGGCGGCATCTCATTCGCTATTTCGCGACCGCAGAAGAACTTCATTAACTCCCCCTCAAGCAAAAAGTGGATCCATCCCGGCGACACAACGAAATGGCTCGCTCTCATCGACGTCTGTCGCGATTGTCGCCTTACGACCGGAGCACATGCGGTTCCCTGGCTTTACGTGCCTAGGGACCATATAAGTCCTCCTTTACCAGACGATCTGCTCCTCGGCACATCGAAAAGCTACAAATCCAGCAACGGCGTCCGACGGACATTCTGCGGGGCATGCGGGGCGACTGTTTTCTTCGGTCATGTCAATAGACCGCATATCTTGGACGTCGCGGTCGGAATTATCCACTCAGATGAAGGCGTTATGCTGGGGAACTGGGCGTTATGGAAGACAGACGCCCTGATCTCGGCTGATGACGGGCAACGCTATGATCAGGCGTTCACAGATGCTCTGACGGAGGGATTGAGGGAATGGGGGGTGAGAACGCACGGGGAAGTTAGAAATTTGGTTGTTGAGGAGGAGAAACTGCTCGACTTCTAACCTCCCCTCCTTCTCCTACCCCAAGGTCTTCCTAGGGCTATTCTTTCCGGAATTGGAGAAGGCAGTGCTTATCGCAACCTCGCTATCTCGGCGAAACCCCCGGTGGATCCATTGATCTCGGCCATCACTGCGATTTGCCGCTTGCGACTCGCGAGCCATATCAACAAGCTCAACGGGCAAATCAGGTTTATCAGCGGGAACAGACGCAGATCAGGCTCCACGTTGGGCTCCAGGAAAGCTTGAAGATTTTTAATCTTCGGTTTTGAGTTTCACGAAGAACTGTCCCTTGCCTATCCGCTACCTTCGGAGGTTTTCTATACTCGAAACTCGTCATCAGCGAGGTAGGGCTTACGTTTTGTTCGGCACCCCCTGCATATTCTGATGACGACGGGATAAGAAGGGAAGGTTTTCCGGTGCGTATGTCTGTTCCTGCGTTATATAAATCATCGCATACTGACAGCTCTAGACAGAGAGCACTGCAACCGATTGCTCGCCACGAGGATGGCCCAGGAGCAGAAAAGCACGGCCATCGAGGCCTCGCAATCGCAGTCTCAAAGCCCGGCGCAAAGCCAGCCTGGATCGCAATCTGAAGCTTCGACTCTGCACTCTCCAAGCACAGAGCTAGACATGGAGAAACAACCCACCAACACTATGGGAATCCAAACCGCAACCGCATCACCAGACCTCACCCCATCCCCCTCAAAAGACCCGTACCTCGTCACCTTCTCACCCACGGACAGAGTCCTAACAGACCCCCAAACCTGGCCGCTGTCCAAAAAACTAAAATTCACCCTCATCGCCTGCGCAATGATCTTCCTAACCTCCTTCTCCTCCTCGATCTTCGGCCCCGCGGCGCCAACAACTGCATCCGAATTCCACGTTAGCACAGTGGTAATGAACCTCTCCGTCGCGCTCTTCGTCGCGGGATTCAGTATCGGACCGCTCTTCTTCGCGCCATTGAGTCAGATCGTGGGGAATGCGGTTCCGCTGTTTATAGCTCTTTTCGGGTGTGCGCTCTTCCAGATCCCGCAGTCTCTTGCGACTAATGCACAGACGATTATTATTTCAAGATTCCTGCAGGGGATGCTCGGGTCCGGTGTTCTAGCCGTAGGATCCGGCATGCTCGCTGAAGTCTGGCCGATCCATACGCGCGCCATTGCAGTGGGCGCCTCAGCCACAAGCATGAATCTAGGCAGTAGCGTCGGACCCATCGTAGGCAGCTATATCCTCGATCGATACGGGTGGCGGTGGATCGGATGGGTGACGCTACTCGTATACGTCTTCATCGGACTCCTCACACCCTTCAGCGTCCACGAGTCCTCGCGCAAACGGATCCTGGAACGCAAAGCGTCCAAAATCCGCAAAGAAACAGGCGATAACTCCTTCTACGCCCCAAGTGAAAAACACGCCCTGACACTGGGAACCCTCGTCCAGCGGTACGGCAAAATGCCACTCGCCATGATGGCCCAGGAACCAATCCTCATCGTGATCACGCTGTATCTCACCCTCGTCTACGGGACGCTGTACCTCTCGTACCAGATGTTCCCGTATGCATTCAAAATGCGCGGGTGGAGTGCGCCCGTGTCTTCGCTACCCTTCATCAGCGTTCTGCTGGGAGTAGTAAGCGCATGGGGAATCGTCGTTCTACACACGCGACACTTCTACTGGCGCGCGTTGAAGCGCGGCACCGCAACGCCTGAGTCGCGTCTCCCGCCGATGATATTAGGCGGGTGTATGCTTTTTCCGAGTCTTTTATGGTTCGGATGGGCGATGCGGACGCACTGGATTGCGCAGGTTATGTCGTGTTTCTTCGTTGGCTGCGCGCTGCAGCTTATTTTCATCAGCGGAATTGTGTATATCGTTGACGTGTACATGCCGAATGCGAATAGTGCGATTTCGATCCATGTTGCGGTGCGGAGTTTGGTGTCTGCGTCATTTCCGCTGTGGGGGAGTAGTGTCTATAAGAAGCTGGGGGTGGAGTGGACGAGTACGCTGCTGGCTGGGTTGGGGGTGCTGCTGATGCCGAGTCCGATTCTCTTTTACTTTTACGGGGGGAAGATTAGGTCTTGGAGTCGGTTTTGCGAGACGCCGTTGGATGTTTGAGTGGAAAAGAAAGCATGATTGTGCATTATGATGGAAACAAGGTGGTATCTAAACCTGTCGTGGTAGAACATAACATTTGAACATGTAAAGAGAAACCGAGCAGAGTTCCTTACGCCGACACCTCCGAACAAGACCAGTTTCCAAGGGAGCGCAGCCAACCAGTACCAGCCCGGGTTATCATGGGATTGTGTCCATAGCCTCAACGCTAATACCAAACGAAAACGAGACTCGAAACAGAGCAGGCGACCAGTTGAAATCCTGGTTAATATAAGGTCGTATGCGTATCCGCAGCGACATTATCCAAGGAAGCAGGTTGCACCGATTTGGTGGACTTGCCACTGGGGCCGCCGATGAGCCATCTAGACAGTAGTAAGAGGTTGTCGTCATTTGGCTGACTCATGTCATAAGGCTCAGTGACACGCATTACAAACTGTTTTGCCGTCGTGGAATGCTTCGATAAGTCGAATATGGTGCTCCCCAATTGCGGAGCATTTCAAAACCTACGCTACTCAGCAGATGCTTACTGCGTAAGGAACAGGAGGCAAGAAAACATACCGGAGCGATGATGTTGATCCACTGAGGCTGCGTCCTTAGGCGGGCGTGGACCATGCGAGTAGCAACCTCCAGTTCGCCTGGAAGATCAGGGTCTTGTCCTCTCCGAGGGAAGGAAATCCGCTGAACATAATGACGACCATATGTGGGATAGTATCGTCACCCATGTCCCAGGCGCTATTCAGCTGCCCCTGGGAACCCTTGATGCGAGCGGCAGGGTTTCCGAAACCGCAATCTTTCCAGCTATGACACAAGCAGCGGTTAGTAAATGTCTCTTATCGAAATGACTCAGTCAACAGGGCGGGAAGACTTACTACGCATAACTATCACCATCTGGGCTTATTTCGTCGTCGGGCAGTCCGCAACGAGAGACAAAGCCGCCAACATAGGCTGCCACATTGCTCGTATTATCGTAGACTTTCCCGCGCATGACCTCGTCGACGTCGATAAAGGGGACGCTGGCGTTGATAGATTTGTTGTTACCATGATCAATGCTAGTGTCGGCAGTGCATTTGTTGTTGCCATCGTCGATGCTAGTACCGCCGGCGTTGGTGGATTTGTCGTTGCGATGATCAATGTTAGTGACGGCAGTGCATGTGTCATTGTCATCATTGATGCTAGTGTTGGCGCTTTCAGGGAAGCTATCATTTCCACTACCATTGTCACTGTTGTGAGCGCTGCCAGTGACGCTACTCTCGTTAATAGCTTCAATCCTATTCTCCCAACCTGACCTGAGGATGCGTCCGTCATAATATGCAAAGAACTGAGGTAGATCATTGCCCCCTCAAGAGACATCTTTTCGCGTTTGATGCCAAGCTCCGTCAGGTCGTCGTCTGACAGACAGATGTCATCGCCGATGGCTTGGTAAATCGCCTTCAGCTTGCGGCCACGAGTTTTTATCTCGGGAAAATCGGGCGAGGATTGGGTGGTCATTGTGGATGTTCGATGATGGGAAGGTTTTTGTGTTGTGGGAAGGA
This sequence comes from Aspergillus multicolor, assembly GCF_047715735.1. NCBI lineage: Eukaryota > Fungi > Ascomycota > Eurotiomycetes > Eurotiales > Aspergillaceae > Aspergillus > Aspergillus multicolor. The sequence continues at coordinate 237,338 of NW_027395967.1, read as the reverse complement.
TGGTGAGAGTATGAGGGAGGGAAGAGCGGGAGGTCACGTGGCTCTCCCCGGTAGCGCTGCAGGGCCGCTCCTGATTGGCTGACACTGGGCATTCACAGAGGGCAGGTGTGTTACTCTCCCCCATTCACTAACAGAAAATCTGCCTTCCCTGTGGGTAACTAGACAGAAGTTATGGAGTCACTTGCTTGAGGGATAAGCTGCTCGAGTTCCTCCACGGCCATAACCAGATCGCATCTCCGTCGCTGCAGTGCAGTCTTGGCAAGAACTACTCCCCCGTTGCTACTATAGTCCTCATCAAGATGGCGCGCGCAGCTCTCTCAAAACTACCGCGTACTCGCGCCGCATGGAAACAGCGAGTTGATCATCTCAACCTCTCGGATAAGTCGCTCCGCACCGAAAAGCTGGCCCCCGCCTCGAAAATCGACGAGAAGCAATGGCTGCTTCTTTATGTCTTATGGAAAGGACACGAGAAAAAGAACAAACCTATTCCACTTGAGGGCTTCTCCTGGGAGGACGCCGGTCTTGATGATGAATTGAAAGCTGAGGCGGAGGCTTTCCAGTCCAATTACGGCTCGTGGGATAAGTACATTCTGTCCCTGGAGACTGGCAAGATCTTGAAATCCACGTTCGCCCTGGCGCTGGCATTTCAAGCAGACGCAGCAGGTGTTGCATCCAACGGAATTGGTTCAGGTGCTGTGGTCACGCCAAAACGCCATTATACCCGGTCCCAGGCGCGCAAAGAGCGGGATGAGGCGCTGAGCCCTTTGGTGGAGAAATTCAACAGGATGAACCTCAAAGGCGCTCCTCCAGCTGCAGACAACTCTCCAGCGCCAGCCGCTCCTCTTCAACAGCCGGCAGCCATTCAGACAGGCCGTGACCAAAGTGGGTCTGCCCAAGCTACACAAGGAACCACTCCAGTCACTCCTCCTCGACAGCGGGCAGTCAATCAGACGGGCAGTGGTCAGAATGGCTCTACCCAGGGCACACAAGAATCCACTCCGGCCAGTGCAGCAACTCCAGGCTCCCCATACTCCCCAGGTGAAGCCGAGCTTTGTGCCCTCTTCTACCCGCCCACGGATGACGAACAAATCGTCAACACCGCCCTGCTGACTTCCTCACTGCACTGACCCTCCACCGAGAAGACCTCCCTCTCCGCTGGAGCGCCCACCGTGTCCCGCTCAACGCCGACTTTAGAGAAACCTCGTACCAAGCCCTCACAGACGGTTACCTTCAAGCCAAACCTGAAACCATGACTGAGACCGACACCGAGACCGAAACCGCCGATGGCGAATCCGAAATCGAACTCGAACTCATCCGGGCCCTGATCGAAGTGAAAGCTGCGCTCCGCGCACTCACACAGCGCATACTTCTCTGCATGCAGGAAACAGCCCAGACAGTCGCCTGGCTCGTATCCCGCCTTGACATTGGTGGCCGCTTGAACTGGAAGGGCCGACGCATCCACATCTCGCAGGATCGCCACCAGATCTACATAATCTTCGCCGAGTACGGCGAGAAGTAGCTAACGTACTTGGGATGCAAAGAAGCAGCCGACGCGAAGAAGCATGCGGAGGCCCAGGACGCGTTCATGACCATGCACGAGTATGGGCCTTGGGATACGACAAACGTTGACGACATGAAACATCTCGCGCCTATTCTTGTTGCGATTGTCTTGCGCGCTTATGCTGACCTGAAGGCCACTCAAGAAGCTGCAGCTGCATCTGCATCTAGTCAAGCCCAGCCATAGGCTGACCATGGTCTAGTCCGATAGCCTTTGTATCATCACGCAGCACGTTGGATGGCGGGTACATAATTGTTCCCTGATGGTCCCCTTCATTTTCTTTTACTCTTTGCTCCAGATTTTCTGTTTTCGCTCGCGCTGTTCTGTGTCTAAGTTGAAGGATATCCCTCGATAAGCTCATTGCAGCCTTTGTATAAGTACTCCCTGCATCCTACACCCATTTCCTTTACGCATTGCCTCGGGTCTTTTGATTTTGCTTATGCTGTCCTGTACTTAATAATCAATTTCCCACACATTCCTCAATTAGCTGCTTGTAGCCTTGTAAAAGTGTAAACCGCATCTTCCACCTTTCTTTCACCCACCGCTCAGGGCCTTCTGTTTATGTCTGCGCCGCGCTGTCCTACTGTTTTCCGCTGCACTGTTACGTACCTAACTGAAAGCAACTCCATCCTTGATAAGCTCATCGCACTAAACCGCCGAAAATTCTCTCTGAAGCCGACACTGGTCTGAACTCCCGACCTCATTAATTATTGGGGAGGGGAGCATACTTGAGCTTTACCAGTCGGGCTTTGCAGGTACTGGCGATTTAAATTAGGCCTGTGCGGTTTTAACCTTGGGTTGATGGGTCGATTCCCTCTACCCGGACATGCTCCGGGGCCGTGCCTGAAATCGGATGGATGGCCATAAGAAGGCAACGATGAGAGAAACGGGAGATGAGGAAAATGCTTGCTTAAATGATGATAATCTCCAAGAATACTACCGTAGATATTGAGACTAAGCAGAGAGCCGCCCCTCGAGTGTCCGTAGCATTTCATTTAACTCGGCCATGGCCTCTAGTACAGAAATGTCTACCATATTCAAGCTCGAGAAGCCTCCTTCACTAACAATCATATTGCTGGCTTGGCTCTAGCTCCGCTTCCTGAACAGAACCGAGGACAACATCGAGGTTCTCAGTAAATCTCAACACCTCGCACCATTGTTCAATCCAGACAAACAGATCCAGTACCTAATCAGAGCAATCCCGTCGACTTCCGACTAGCACCACCAATAAGCCAGCTTGACAACAGCAGAACCAGCTCATAGTTCCGCTCCTTCATATCAAAGGGTCTCGTGACGCGCAGAATCAGCTCTTGGCCATCATGGTGCGCCTCGATGATCCGCAAATGGTGCTCGCCGATGGCGGAGAAAATCAGGACTGCGGAACAGTGTGTTAGCCGGTGCTCGTTTCTTGTATCTATGAGCAAACCGGAGATCCGAAGGGTCCAAGGGTCACAGAGAAGTAGACGCCGCCGGGGGGGGGGGGCTTCCGGAGCAACAATATTTATATGCAGCGAGGTGATCTTCAGCCGCGTGCGTGAGATCTCAACCGCCGCCTTGAGCTCACCGTTGAAGAGTGGGACGTTGTCGGGGTACAGGGCGGCGCCATCTTTGCCGGTAAGCGCCATTTCGCTGGACATGACGGCGACAATGTGCGGCGCTCTCTTGTCGGGCATGTGGTACGCTCTATCCAGCTGCCATTCGCGCCCGTGGGTGTGTTCTTCGAGGTTGCCGAAGCCGTAGTCCCCCCAGCTAGAATAGGCAGATAAGTTACAACGAGCAGAATAGTGGTGTTAGAGCGATGACGGGGACTCAAGATCATTGGGATGTGCGGGGGAAGGGGAGACTCACTCAGCGTAGCAAATCCCATCAGGGTTTTGCTTCTCATAGGGGAGTTTGCACCCGGTAGCGTAGCTTCTGAGGAAGTTTCCGACCCAGCGTGCTTGGTAGAAGATTCTCTTGCCGAGTATGGTGTCCCATTTTGGCCAGCATTTGTTCTTGTCGGCGCTCTTGTTGTCGCAGTTATCGCTCTCGTCATCTTGTTCATCGTCCTTCTCAACAACATGATCATCATCACGTGGCGGCCTAAGCATAACGTAGTCCGCCGCGTTGGAATGGGAGTATATCACGGCGAGGTGCAGTGGCGGGAGGCGGCGGCGTGAGCCCTCTGGTGCCGGGTCGTTGCGGGCGACGTCCACACCTTTATCGGCAAGCATGTGGAGGATGGAGAGGCAGCCGTTCCGTGCGGCTTCTTCAACTGCCGTCGTTCCGTATGTAGACGGTGTCATGTAGTCGAACCCGTTACGAATGTAATTTCTCAGCAAACGCCGGAAAAGCGTGGCGTTGGACGCGGACGCCGCCAGGTACAACGGTGTTCGTTCCAATTTGTCTTTTGCGATGATGTTGGCTCCCGCATTGATCAGACGGTCGTGTGTCTCAGAGAATAAGTGAGAAGCGGCTAGATGCAGTGGTGTTGATCCTGCGTCATCCTGTGCATGAACATCCGCCCCTGCTTCCAGAAATTGACCTATTACCACAGAGTACGCTGGCGCTCTTACACGATAAAACCGGTGTCATCGCGGGCCGTGGTTGATATCCCGGCCCCCAAGAGAGCCCGGACCAAATCGATCAAGTAGCTGTCTATGGCTAATTGAAGAGCTGTATCGAATACGTAGCAGTCTACGGCTACATGGAGAGCTGTCTTGTTCGTTCGGTTTAGAGCATGAATGTCGGCTCCGTGACGTATAAGCGCGTTGATGACAGCAGTGCAAGCCATCCGTTTAAAGCGGCGTGCACAATAGGTAAACCACTGCTCGTCTTGGAGATATCAGCACCTGCTTTAACAAGGACATCCAGAACAGCAGGAGCTTGCAAGGAAAGGGCCTCCTCGAGTGGTGAACCCAAGACCTGGTCCATATAATTGACGTCCGCTCCACAACTAATAAGCGCTTGAACTCCTGAAATGCTGTCGCAGCGAATAGCCGACCTGAGCGGCCACCAGAGGCCATTGCTAACATTGAATCCAGCACGAACCAGTGGTTTGATGAAACGAACACGCCTCATATGAACAGCTAACATGGGGGGTGTAGCACCTTCCTTGTCAGCTGCCACGAGGGCGCAGCTGGACAACAGGAGGTGCACCCATTTGTCGAGCCCGCTTTGCACGGCTTTATGCAACGGAGAGTACCCGGAAATATCGGTACTAGTGAAATCAGCTCTTCGTGCGATCAAAATATTGGTCAGTATCACGTAGCCGCCCGATAGTGCGTTATGCAAGGGGGTAATGCTGAATTGATTCTGAGCATTGACGTCAGCGCTAGCATTCAAGAGTATCTCGCTGAGTGGTATACTACCGCCATGGACGCTTAGGTGCAGCACTGTATTGCCGTCCATAGCAGCGGCATTAACATCCGCTCCCACTTCCAGCAGCAGCTGGACCATCTCGACGTGCTTTGCAGAGATTGCAGCATGCAAAGGAGTCCAGCCTCGGTAGTCTGTGCCGTCAATATTTGCGCCGTATTGCAAGAGTTGTCGCACCATCTCCAAGTTCCCCTGCCCCGCGGCCACATGTAAAGGTCTGGTGCCGTCAGGACCCATCATATCCCAGTCATTCCATCCAAAGTCTCGTAGCAACTCAACCATAATATGATCACCCTCCAAAGCGGGCTGCGTTATTATTGGAGGGCGCCTGCTCTGGAACGGAGATGCGCCCGCGGTGGGTGGATTCTGGAGAAGATATCGGACGGCCGCTATATGCCGGCGGGACACTGCCACCTCCAGGGCTCCCTCCCAGCCATCGTCCCCAGATCCTGGTGATAGACGATACAGAAGCTTGCGCAGCAGGACAATTCGCCGTTGGTAGACAGCTAGCTGGAGGGGCGTCTGCCCGGAAGCGTTGAGTATAGAGGGAGTGGGGACCCTGGTCAGGAGAAGGTCCAGTGCTTTTGTGTTGAAGCAAATGAATGCTATGTGGAATGGAGTAGTCATATTTACCAGAGCGCACGGGTCTGCACCTGCGTCCAAAAGTCGGCTAACGGCTGAGTTACGGCCTTTCTTGACTGCCCATATTAGCGGTGTCGTCTTGCCGACGTGGGTGGCCCCGCGACAACAGAGCTGCTGTGACAGGATCGCATGAAAGCTGATTGTTGTCTGTAGGAGAGAGTTGAGCCCGGCAATATCGAGATAGCCAGCGATATCTAGTAGAAGCTCGGTTGGAAGATTGTCTAACCGGGCGTATTCGGCCATGATTATTGCGTGAGACAGGAATATGAAGCGAGTTAACGACGAGGCGAGGTGAAAAAAGGCCGCTTGATGTATGAGGTTCGAGGTCGGAGCAGAGAATTCAGTCTCCGCGGGGCAGGCCGGAGCACTGTCCCGGCTTGAACCATGAGCCAACTGCTGTAAGCCGCAGTCAAGGATTGGACAGGAACCTTATACATTATTGGCCATAACAGAGCAGTTAGCCGAGATCAACTACATTCACAAACTGCTCAACGTCCGACGCAGCGAAGACTACCCAGAAGCTGTAGAAGGGGGGAAGGCCACAGGTCTTTGAACTGTTGCAGTGGGATATGACGCGTCACCGCATTCATCACCACACCTTCCTCTGTGAGAGAACCGGAGGCGACAGTGAGACACACCGTAATAGCACCAGCGGCTTTGAACGGATTGTTGTGGTTGGCAAATGATTCTCGGAGATCCGCGTTCACTCAACGTTCAAAATATCATCTTTCTTTTGATAGTGGGAAGCGAGCAGTTCTTGGAGAGAATCTTCCTTCCTAAGTCGGAAATTAATCTCTTGACTCTTCGATGAAAGCCGATCCTTGATACGGAACCTCTTATCTCATTGCTCAAGGACCTTGCGTACAGCGGCAAAGCAGCAAAGGTACACTGTGCCCCCGTCCTTCCGGCCTTCCACTGTGATTCTAGCTTGAGGTCTTCGAAGGCGTCCCCAGCACATTTATACCACCTACTCCGCGGCTTAGTATTGTAGCAGGGCGTCCGGATCAATCATTAAAACAGCCGCTCTTACAATGCCCGTCCTGTCGGCGCCGTCCGGCCCCGCACTCTGATCAAGTACGGAAAAGGCATCCGCGCGGAGATCCGAGCCGGGAGATCGGGAACCAGGAAACGCCAACTTTTGCGTGGTGCCCCGTATCCCGTTTTCTTCACAGCCAAGGGATTCATGGAGCAGGATTGCGGCTATAATATGCTGCACGAGCTTGGACGTGCGAGAGCTGTGAAGAGGAGTTGCGAACCGAGTATGAGGATTATTTTGCCCGCAATCGCAAGATTCGAGAATGTCCGAAGTGCGGAATAGGAAACGAGGGGAGATCAGGTCGCACTGTCGCAGCCTTATAATGTGTCCCGTCGAAGGCTGTGGTGCCCATTGGTGTTATTCCTGCGGGGAGGAAGTCGATGACGAACACAGGGCGAAGGCTCATGGCCAGATAATGGCGATAGCTCGACTTGTTATGGCAATGATAGCGCTTACGAGTACTTATTGGTATGAAGCGCTCATTGCCAATGATAGTTTTGAGATTCGTTGTAATGATTTGGATTGTTGCAAACAAGAACAAGTTGGAAGGTGGGCCTTCAGCCTGCGTAGGGTTTATTCTGATGCCTTAGCCGTCAGGTGTCAGATATGCCACGTGATACCGGCTTTTGGATAAGCGGCTAGGACGACGAACTTCCTATGAAGGATGATGATTATTTGTGTACTTGGCTAGTAGCAGATATACATACTGAGATCCCAGTATAAAAGCAGAGTTATCGCTCAGCAGCGTTGTGTTTAGGCCCATTTTGAATTCGTCTTACGCGCGCTCAGGCAGACAAGATATATATCCAAACATAAGGTACGCCATAATTAAACACAACCATGTTTGATGACACTGCACGCAGCCACTAAAGCCTCCCTGACCGGAGCAGACACTCCCTTAACAGTGTCATCAAGATCTACATTATCTCGTTGATGAGGATAGGGAGAACGTAAGCAGAGGGACTGTGGCCCCGCCTTTCGCTTCCGTGTTGGCTTGAGGCTTAGCATCGCCAGCGGGCCGGGAAACAGGACGCCGAGCCAATCGGAATAAACAGCTAGCAGCCTTGTGGGCTGTGGGCACGGGGCACTGCCTCGGGCGTAGGCCGCAGCCATCGATGATCACCAAACCAACGATCTTAAGAAGCCTCATCCCCCCACCGTTGACCGTTTGTTCTTGATTCCCCTCTATTTTCGACCTTTAAAGCAGACTATTATCAAAGCTGCAAAATGAACCTCCAATCCGCCCTCTATTACACCCTCCTCCTCCTCGGCGCCATAATCGGCGGGTTTATGGGCCGGGCGTCGTCAGAGGACTACGAGATCAACCGCGCCGTCGCACCGAAATTCTTCAGCTATATTCACGATAGAATCCCGGCTATCCGGTTTCCAACTCCACCGCTTCCAAAGACAATCACTCAGATCTTTACGAGGAAGGACCGCACGCTTCTTGCTGGGTATTCGCACGGCTTTAAATATGTTTATCGCACGGCGGATTTGAATCGTCTGAGCCGGTCGCAGAGGGACAAGGCACTTGCTGCAGTGGAGAATTATTTTGAGAAGCATACTGGGGAGGAAATCGATGCAATAATTGCGGAGGGTGATGAGCTTGTTCCCGAGGCTGGCGAGGCTAAAGCCAGAGAGGTTGGTGTTGATGTTTCTTGGACTGCGGGGACAGGGACGGCGTGCCTAAAGCTTGATGATCGATGGGGTGAGAAGGGGAAATGGGGGCCGCTGGAAGGGTATATGAAGATTGGGAGGGAAGAGAAGTTCGACGAGGAGATGTACTGTGGGCCAACATTTACGGTGACGATCCTGAGCAAGCAGTTTGACATTGTTGATAAGTCGAAGGAGAAGGAGGAGAAGAAGGTTGATCATGAGCTCTGATGGATGCGGATGGTGCTGAATCTCGTTCTCATGTATTGCGCTATATAGAACCCGAATCTGGACTTTTTCCAGAAATCGTTCTCTCAGGAGACGAAGCAGGGAGATGAATATCCAAGAACTGCTGTATCGCAACAAGTGGCACCCCGTGCCTCATCGCCGTAGCATCATCCCATGACGAATGAAGCCCTAGCAGAGCCCCAGTCCGCGCACAGACCAACGGTGCGCCCGAGTGTCCCCAGTACGTCCAGGCATCGTGCTTGAGCGTCCCAATCTCCGCGTTATCTTGCGGGTCAGCGCCGGGGATCAAACCGTTCAGCTGTCCCTCTGAGATCTGGAGGAGATCATAGCCTGTCAAACGAGGTCTCAAGGATTCAAGGTCGTCGGCGCCGGGCTGCCCGATGCAGACGATGGGTGTTTGGTCAATGGCGGGAATGGTTGCGGAGACTGAGGGAATGGGAATGGATGCGAACTCTGGGACTGTCTCGACTCCAACCTCAACCTCAACGCGAAGAACCCTCGCAAGCGCCAAATCTCGCCGCAGATCCCAAGCGCGACACTCTATTTGAACCGCGAGTCCTGTGTAGTCGAGAACCCACTTCTGCCGGTTAGCTTGCCATTCCTGCTCGTCCTCGCCAAAGCAGTGCGCGCAGGTAAGCACCCATCCGTCGGAGCTAATACAAACTGCTGTTCCGGCTTCGGCTTGCGCAAATATGAATGTAGCGTGGAGCGCGTTGATAATGTGATGCCCGTACGACGAGGCATCGTTGGTAAGAGCGTTACTGGTGCTGGGTAAGCGGAGACGTTCTTGCTTTCTCCGCAGGAGGCGCGTTTCCTCTGGCGTTAAGCCGGGGAGGGGCCCTCGCTTTGGGTGGATAAGTTGAATGGTTTCATTGAAACGGGTTGCATCGATACTTGGAGGCACCAATCCATCTGGATTCCAGCTTGGAGCTGTGTCGGGCGTTGTGATAGCAGCCTTGCGAGTGGCGGATCGAAGGACGCGGGGCATTGCGACTTGGACTGGAAGGTGCGGCAAGCTCTGAGCTGATGCTCTGACGGCTCAGAGCGGCCCCTCGGGGGTTTAAGTAGACCTTCAATGATATGGACAGGCCTAGATCCTGCGACTAGTGCCCAATGCTGGATGAGCGGCCAATCAGACCATATTTTAGCATACTTTCATAGCTTGGCCTTCAATCCAGGTTTTTTTATCCAAGTCCCTCCCGTGATGTCGGCCGGGACCCTGCGCTCCTTCCATGCCAAACAGACTCACCCTCTGATTTCTTTAAAACGGGCAAAGCGACCGGAGGTCTGCTCTCGTCCACCGTTACTCACCATTCTCTTCCATACGTTCCCTCCACCACCAAGAACCTTCTGATGCCTAGTGCGAATACGACGAGTCCTTCCTACAGCCGAATCTCATCGTACTACAATACTTACATTGGCCCTTTGGGAGTTTGGGAGGAAGCCGCGAGAAACATGCTCTATCTGTGGCTGGTTGAATGGCTGAAGTTCTTCAATCAGATATGCCCCGGCGGCGAGAGGATTTGGCCTCGAACCGAGGAGGAGGGGGAGAGCCAAACGCAACGACCGCAACATCAAGGGAGCGTTCCCAACTCGGACAGTTCGAGGCCTAAGAGAGTCGGGTCAAAGCAGGTGGTGACGGGAATAACCAGGCTGCTAGGGGGTCTGCAGCGTCAGCAAAGCGAGTGTCGCGAGGAGGAGATTGCGCTGACCTGTGGGGTCGGTCCAGTCACCCAACAATTGGCTAAACTGCAGCGTCAGCAAAGCGAGCTTCGGGTCATGGAGCTCAAACTGATTAGTTGGCTCGGTGAAATCGCGCAGGATCCGGCTGAGTCCTCTCCGAGTCGCGTGAAAAGCCGACCATAGCCAATCAACGAGACGTCGGTACCTTGCGGAATAGACGAGACAAGTATGAACTGACGGTCCTATTGGTTTTCAAATTCGAGTGTTGAGATTCCCACGGATATAAAAGACGATGACCTGAACATTTCTGACCGTGCTGTTGAAGCCGAGAGTCCTAGACCGCGGCTCCCGTCGCCCGTCTTGAATGCTTGTCATCACACGGCAAAATGATTGAATGGAAGTTACTGAGGAACAATGTGATGTTTGGCGCCCTCTGGGATTCAAGTCGGGAGTTCGTTGTGGGACTTCCAAGTGTTTGAATGTTGCTGACTTCTTTCCTACTATCCCCTAGTCAATGACTTGCCGTGTTGCTCCCCCATTGCCAGCTCCCATGTCTCGACCATGTCCAGACGTCCTGTTCCTGGATCAACCTGAAGAGTTGGGCGAAGGATGTGGGTGAAAAGTGCGGTTATACTTCGGAAGACGAAAATTACAAACAGCAGCTGCAGATTGGGTTGTTTTAATTTCAGAAACTGTACAGTTGATGTTCATCATGTTGATTTCCTGTCGTTCGTCAGGGGAAGCGGGTATCGAGGCTCGAGGCTAGACAGGGTGCAGATGAAGCTGTGCCCTCCCAACAGACTTGAACGTCAATTATTCATACCACCTCGATCTACTTGCAATCTAGCGTGAATGAGATGCATCAAACCAGCGCCCAATCCTAGCGGGTCTAATGCTCCCTAGATTGCGCTCACTTTGAATAGCCCAATAGAGATCGTTATTAGTGCAATCCAATAACTTATACCGGGTATCACAATCCCGACATTTATCCTTAGTACGCATATAATAGTCATGTAACCAGGCGATGGCATGTATGTGTGGGCAGAGAAACACGGGCTCAGCGAGGTGTGGCGGCCGGTACTTGATCAGTTGGTGAGATAGTAACTCATTATTTAAGACGCCGTCATTTCTGAAAGCCCGATGCGGTTGCTGCCAGTATACGTGATATCTAGTTGTGAAGATAAGGCAATCATCTGCGTCGAGAGTTGCTGTGGCCGAGAGGTGTATGAGCGCATCGGGTTGACTAGTAACGGAACAGTCATGGACAAGCGATGGCTTATTGTTGTGCAACCTCATTTCAAACGCTCCGCGGACGTTTCGATGGAGTCTCCGATTTGACTGCCCGGTCTTCAACCATTCGATCAACTTGACTTTATCCGAGAAAGTCAATGCGAGACAAGCGCACAGATCGACCACATCTTCCATCAAGCCACAACTCACGCTATTAGAAGAGCTTGACGACCCCGGATTCACGCAATGTCTTCGATGCAGCTTCAGAGAGTTGCAGCAGCCGTATTTCCACCGATTATCTTTGAGTAAATGCAGGAGCTCGTTCCGGGGATAGGGGAGTTCCGGGTTTCGCTCGAACACGAATAGTTCCGCCTTATATGGACTCAAAGGAAACTTGGCAGCCAGAAGCCGAGGCCACGCGAGTTGTTTATCTTTGAGCACAAAGCCCAAAGCTCGATGGAGGGGGTTGCAAGTAAGCGCGAGACAAGCCTGGGACTCGAGCTGTAGATGTGCGAGGATGAGCCGGAGGACATCGAGGGGGAGATCCAGTAGTGGAGACTGAGGTTCCTTGTCAGTAGGTAGAACCTCATAGCCTGAGCTTCGATTGAGAAAATGAACGGCCCGCGATAGGATCTTCTTGATGTTGTTGCACCGTTTCATTGTCGGTAGCTGTAGGAGGATGCTGGGTAAATGGGAATTTTTTGATCAGTAAAGCTTTTGGGCGATGGATTGATGGAGACAGGAGGCCGAGTTGCCTCTATTGCTGCATTTTATTGTCTGTTCGGAAGCTCTATCCGTGGGGGACGTGAGTTGGATAGGCTTCAATGACGCAGTGTTCGTTGGTCGGATGATAGCTCCGCGGCACCATGACTCCTTTGATGGAGACATGGTCTCTGATGTCACATTTTGAACCGAGTGATGTTTTTCGTACGGGCATTGAGACCAGCAGCTGGATAGCTCAATGCTCCAATGAATTTCATGATGAAAATATATGGTTTATCGGTTATCGACATGTGCTTGCGCAGTTGAGTTGGCTGGCGCAAAGGCGATGCCCGGAAGCCTTACAGCGGAGGCACCAGTAGCGATGCCACGTGACTGCGCGTCCCGCGTCGCGTCCCCCCAAAACACTACGGCCACGGCCGGAGCCCCTCCGAACCCCTCAATGCTCTGGTCAATGAATCTCCCCGGCCGATTCAATGTATCATGGCCCCCGCCTGCCACCCCTTCGCTTCCTGCAGGCGAGGATTACGTCAAGGATGAACCGGTCAAGGAGGAGCGGGGCGAGAACTCCCTTTGGGACGTGCCCGCAGAAAGCGCGACGACTGGACAAGTTACGAACACTGATGACATTGACGATGCCGCGGCCGCTCCTTGTGTCGCGTTGAAGAGGAGCCTTTCGATTCTTCAAAGTTTAGGATATTGATGCTTTTGTCGCTGATCTTGATGCTGAACCCTGGCAGGACCCGAGTCAAACGACTAATCAGCAATCGACATTTCTGGAACTTAGGCTGTCCAACCTGCAGGCGCAAAAAGTCTCCGCCCGCCTAGCCCCGCGCCGGAGCCGGCTAATCCGAGGAAAAAGGGACGACCTGATTCTGAGGATTCCTGGTGTTGGCTAGGAAATTTGGACTAGCGGTTTCATCTCTGAGCCAACTTTACCCCTTTGCGCCATTACTTACACATCCAACATATCCGCTGTGTCGTTCGTTGCACATAGTTTACTACTTTTACGTGGACATACTTCCAGAATATACCCTACTTTATCAGATTGTTTTGGCTTTCGAACTGTCTTTAATTGCTCGCGCTAATGCTTGTATAGAGAAGCTGGTGTCAATTCTTGACCCTGGCCAAAGACGTCCGCAGGGCCCGCGGTGACAGGCTGACAGCATTGCCGTATTCCTCAACTTCGAAAGCAAACTCATCTAACGCAACAGATCCGTAAACTGCATTGCCGACCATTAACCATGTGGTGCACAAGCTGGTCAAGGGCCCGTTGGGCGGCCCGAATGGCGAGCGGCCTGATGTCACGCTACGGAACGAGACAGTGGTGGAATTGTTACGGCCGGTCACAGTTGTACTTTCAAGTCCAGCGGGATACAACCGGATATCAAGAGTCCCGTCTACCGGCCGCGATTGCAGGCTGTTCAGCGATTCCAGCATGTCCTTGCCATTGCTTACCCAATTCGCGATCTTCAAGCCCGGCCCATAATCGGTTACGAGCTTCAGACTGTCGTTCCCTGAGCCATATGTGCCTGCAAAATGCCGGGATGCCTCCTCCTTCGCGGCCCTTTCCAGAGCCGGAATCATGATCCCCGTGACAAGGTCGCCGATCGCCCATGTCGCTGTCGTGGTTGCGTCCCCGCTGACAAGAACCGTGAACCCGACATCGTGTTCTGGAGAGAGACCTATCATTGCAGAGTAGCTGCCGATGTCACCAGCTTTGGCGTAGATGTCGAGCGTTCGGGGGTCGTGCACGCTGAAGATCTCCCACGGAGCGCCGACTGAGAAGGAGCGGTCGGCTGTGTGAGCCCTTGGCTTTAACCAGCGCCTTGTAAGAACTGGCGATAGCAGCTCGTTGGTGAGAATTGCGCGGCCGAGGCGGCTCATGTCTTTTGCTGATGAGTATATCCCGCCCGTTCTAAATCGTCAGAACATCGAGGATGCACTAGTTTGAGGTTGTGATACTCACGGAACCTGGTTGCCCATGTCAGCGTCCCAAAACGTCTCGTTCACGAGCCCGGGGATGATGCCGATGTCGTCGGCGGGCTTCGTGGCCGAGGAATGCGTCAGGTTGAGCCGCTCAACCACATGTTCATCCACGAGGTCTGAAAAGCTTTTACCCGTCAATTCCTCCAGTATGTACCCGATCACCACGAACGCGTCGTTGGAGTATGTTGGGACTGATGAGGCGGGAAACACTGGATGTGTGCCGAGCAAGCCGCGGAAGAACTCTAACTGATCGTCAGTATTGAGCTGGAACGTATCTGGATGTGGTAAACTTACGCGCTCTCTCGCATGGCGGGACCAAACCACACGACGGGATATCTTCTTCATCTACTGGCGGAAACCCGAGTTCCTCCATCAAGTCGAGTTGCCCAGCGAAGTCACCGAACCCATCTATACTGCGCGTCAGTTCATACCTTACAGGTTTTGACGACGCGCTCACATAACCTGAACAAACCAGCTGTATGGCTGACGAGCTCTCCGACAGTCAACTCGCCCCATCGCACATGGTCAACATCGTCGTGGTTACCCGCCAGCCCCTCTATCGCCTGCTGCACCTCCGGTAGATATTTCGAAATCGGCTGATCAAAAGAGGCGTCGCCGGTTTCCATCAAGAGCAGCAGGACAGTGAAGACCTTCGCGACACTACCGATCCGGAATACCGTATTTTCGTCGACCTTGTTTACGCCTATTGTGTTGTTTCGCACCGCGGTCGCCGTGTGGTAGTACTCGACCAGCGACCTTTCCTCATGTATGCTGTACACCTGCACCGCAAACGATGTCACGTTCGGATCTATCGCTGTTACGTCGGGATCGGTGGAAGGATGAAGGATGCTGTGCAGCGACTTGCTAAAGTTGATTCTCGCATGCTGAATTGCGGCGCTCGCACTCGCGCTCTTCGGTGCTGGGAATATGGGCCCTCCGAACGCGCAATTCTGCGCTGCGGCGCTTGCGGCAAAAGCAAGCAACGATAGAATTCTTCGCATCTTCAAAGGTACGGTGAATCAGCCCTGCGCCGTACCGAAGGCTTGCGACGTGTCGAAGTCGACCCAAAGACACTTCCTCATCACTTGACGCAACTGAGAACGGAACGGCCAGCGTACCTGCATGGCCCTTTAAATAGCCCGACCCTGACCGGCATTGAAAAAAACATGGCCCTAGCAAGGCCTTAACGCAATGACGCGCCGCCTTGGCTGACCGGAGAATTACCAGTCCATTGGGCCTCGCTGGAGCTCGCCCCAGGGTTGTTCAATGACGCGGACTTTCCTGCTCCTGGGCTAGTGCGTGACAGAGGCATGTCATTCGCGCTACCCAAGAACCCGTCACATCCGTCCGGCGAGGTAATCCTGACGCGTTGGTGTTACTGGCCGCGGATAGGGCCGGAGGTGTTCGGTCGGTATGATGTTTGCTTTTGCCATTCTTGTTATTGGGCATTCGCCCCGCGATGGCCTTCGTCGTGGCATTGTTCCATGTGACAGTCATACCTCGGAATCTGGAATGCGCAGACGTTCTCCTATTTACGCACCCCGAACTACTTCCCTAAGAGCCGCATGCCAGACATTCGCGACGCGTAGGTTGTGTCTTCTGCTGTGTAACAATACGGAGAACGCCTCGCCGACAGAGAAACGGAAAGGCGTAAGCCTCGGAGGTCGGAGTCGGCGACGCCAGCAAGAATGTTTGCCTATGCCCAGGACGCTGGATCCTTCAAGATTACCCCCTCGATGTATCTAACACCCTGCATAAAGTGATTGCGGTCAAGCTCTCGGCGTGCCCCATTTATATGAGTGGCCGTGTTCCCAGCGCTGAGGCATGCAATGCAGTGCTATCACGCACAGGGCATTAGCTTGGCCATGGCTGCGGCTATCGCCCCCGCGAATCCACCCCTTACGTGCAGCGACTATAAGCCTGCAAGCAAGGTTTGATATGTGATTCCCTTCAACGTGGGCGTTATGATGTCTGCATGCTCGCAACGGTTTCCTGGAGGGGCTTCCTCAGTGTGTCTGTTACCCCGCCGCTGCCATCACAACTCCAGCGAGTGCTAGCTACTTGAAATGCTCGAGGCCAGAGGTCAAGCACGGTTGATGTTTCAGCTCTTCGATGGACTATCTTGTCCGTCCACCATCTGTGGCGCAAACGTCATCCTACGCTGTATATTTGACTTTCAGTCCGTTGAATCTACCGTTCCTTCGTGTTCCTGACTCCTTGGAAGCTCGCCCTTGCAATGTTAGGTCTTGCCAATGTTTGGCATTTCCGACCGAAGGCACTTTCCGACCGAAGGCAGTTCTATAGTAACTTTGTTTCATTATTGTCCATTGGCTGCCATGATAAGTAGGATTTGAGATTTGCGGACGCTGTTTCCCGGACGCAGTTTCCTCTCCACTTTATCCACGTCGCAAACTTTCCGACGGGCCCTGATTTATTACCCCGGATCAGGTTCCATCGTGGTCAGCACGTGGTCACTTCCATCAAATACCAAAAGCTTACTATTCATTCCTTGATCGGTACCTATACCATACGAAGCAGAATATCAGCCCTCCAGCCCGTGATCCTTCTCTGCCGAATCCGACCGGACCAACCGCAGGTCGCATCTCGAACTTTCCATTGCATCCTGGAAGGCTTGCGTGATCGCTTAACAAACTTTATCTATCTTCTTCCCCTCATCGCATCCTTCGCTTGGTCTTGATTGACATTAGCCTGCTTGGACTAAACTATTTTTTATCGAAGAGGGGTAAGAGGTATTCTGTCAATAACAACAATGGCGTCTAATACTACCGGTAGGCAACCAGAATTTAATATCAGGCCTGAGACCTTCCGCGGAATTATACCATGGCAAACGGTGCCTCAACTTCAGGGACATTATGGCCCCGCAATCTGAAATGCCGGCACATCCCCGCGTGATCTGAACTGCGGAGTAGTGTGTTTCTCGTTTCACATTGCTTCGAACTTTAGCTTCGACACAATATCACCAGCTTTGACAATGTCGCTCCTTCATTGAAACAGTGAGGACCGACTTCAGCATAGGCTGGCAGTCAAAAGGAGATATGCTGACCTCTGTCCTAACCCTTCGACTACACACTTTGGGCGCCGCGGAAGGACAATCCAAGCATTTACTCCCCCGTGTTCGGCGACTGGAAACAGCTTCAGGTGATTACCATTTGTCCATGAGGAAACCGCTATCTCGGACTTTCCTTCAGGTCTTCACCGCCTGTTTCCTACTTGGAGCCCCAAGGCATTAGACGGCAACGAAATCCAAGCCAGTATTCTCACTCCACGGCGTCCCTTTGAAAATCGAAGCCTAGCGTACCCCGAGAGAGCGCCTGGGTGAAGCTCATCTTGAAATTGGGATGCGTCTGACCGGAAATGGTTGCGCCTTTATCGAGAAACTAGAAACGGAGTATGGAAAGCATCTGCCTGCTGGGCATCCCAGCGGTCTTTGTTGGTGGTCGCTAGAATGCAGAATGGGGGAAACTACCCCGTGACTTGCGGATTGCCAAACTCTTTGATATTGCGCAACGCTGTGTATGCAAAGCAAAGGAATGTCGTGGGACGAAGTTGCCTTTCGACTGAACAATGAGACTCTCAAGTGAGCCTAGCGGGCTCTCTATGACACTCAACCTTTCTACCCCGAGTCCCTGCCCTACGATTATGTGACTACAAAACTCCAGAAGGTCTCTGATGTGTGTGACTGGTTTTGTTACAGGGTCAGAGTCTGTTAGTACAAGTGAGCGTGTACCAAACTATAGTATCGACTAACCGTCATATGTTATGGAGCAACTGAAGATCCACCATGTTCGATTTTGTCGTCACGGGCAAAGTGGGCAGCAACCGTTTGCTCAAGAGCATTTCCGTATTCATGACGTTCGTTCGGATATAATTCCCCCGAGAAAATTGCCAATCAGCCTGCAGATTCGCGATGAATCGCACTAGTTCCATAGCATGAACCACCTGGGTATCAACCACTAGAGCTTATCCCGCTTCAATACCCACTTTGCATACGGCGTCCGTATGATGATCTCGCTCTGCTAAGATGTCCGATAGGCACCGCCAATTCAAGTGAGACCAGAGATATCACATAGTGTACAATGTAAAGCTTTTCAACCCGCCGCCACGGGATATGGCGACTGCCTGTACATCCAATTGGTGACGTCTAGCAGTCGGATATGCTCCGGATTACCGAGGTCCCCCACATGGGCTAATCTACCCTCCAGGACAGTTGGATTGGAACGGAAAGATATACGATGAAGGACGGACAGCGCCAGTGCGACTTTAGGCTTTCTCCAGCTTCCAAGCTCGCCTACCCCGCGATCCCCGCATTCCGATCCCTCTATTGTATGGCCATTGACTTCTCGGTCCAAATGAGCCCGCGTATTCGGTTGCATTTCCTAACGGGGCTGCTGGCGGGCTTCTTGGCTTTCGTTCAAACATCCGAGCGGCGCGGGGTTACTCTTGGCGAACACCTTCACATTCGTGTCGGCATCTGGGGATAAGACAATATCCTGCTTTGGTCTCCAGAGGTACCAATGAGAGGCCTACCCCATGGCTTAGCTGGAATCTCCTTCCGCTGTAGGCCGGAGCATTTAGCAGAGGGGCCTTGCCGTTGTCAACGTTTCAATGCACCCTTCAACCAGTCATCCAGTAACGTTCACCCATCACACCGAGTACTGAGAATTCAGGCTATTGGTACAGCATGCTAGGATTATCATTGACCGTGTGGCAGTGCCGAGCAACATGGTTCAGGCAGGTTGTTGGCTAGCTTGCATGCCTTGTGTGATAGTGGTCATCACGTCATGATCCCCGGTTTTAGGGATTGTGATGCTTTTCTCATCTATAAGTATGGGCCCTTGTCCCGAGTCTTGGAGTGTCCTTGACTGCTGAGAATCATCAGGTTCCGCTAACGCCACCCTCAATTCGGTCAGAATATCGTAGGTCCCATTTTACTCCACAAAAGCCGAGAATGCGGCCCATCAAAAGTATTCCAGCTGTCTCCAAGCTGGCCCCTCTTGCGCTTCTCGTGCCATTAGCAATCGGAACATCGACTGCTTCGTCGCAGAATGCAGTCGAAACACTCCCTGCCTATCGCAACGCGTCACTATGCGCTGATTCAAGGGTCGAAGATCTCTTGAGCCGGATGACCCTCGAAGAAAAAGCCGGCCAAATGTTCCATACTCGAATGTCGCAGGGCCCAAACGGAACCTTCGACGCAGGTGACCAATACCGGGCCAGCACCGTCGACCGGGTAACCAAGATGTTCATGACGCACTTCAACGTGGCCTCCAGCACAGCGTCAACGAAAGACAGCGCAGAGTTCGTCAATCGCCTTCAGGAGTTGGCCTTAAGCACGCGGCTCGGCATCCCCATCACGCTCTCTACCGACCCTCGTCACGGCTTCCACGATAATGCGGCCGCCGGTGTCTCTGCCGGTACTCTCTCGCAGTGGCCTGAGAATATCGGACTCGCGGCTATACGGGACCCCGACCTTGTCCGCAAATTTGGCGAGGTCGCGCGCGAGGAGTATACGGCTATCGGGATCAGGGTTTCGCTTCACCCGCAGGTTGATTTGACGACGGAACCACGCTGGGCGCGCACGAATCACGGCTTCGGCGAGGACGCGCAGCTCACTGCGACAATGCTCGAGGCGTACATTCGCGGGTTTCAAGGCGATAAACTCGGCGCGCACTCGGTCAGCACGGTGACGAAGCACTTCCCTGGCGGTGGACCGGCCGCCAACGGCGAAGACTCGCATTTCGAATACGGGCAGAACTCCACGTATCCCGGGAATAACTTCGAGCATCACCTTATCCCGTTCAAGGCTGCCATTGCCGCGGGGACACGGCAGATGATGCCGTACTACTCGAGACCCGAAGGCACGCAATTCGATGCCGTCGGATGGGCATTCAACAAACAGATCATCACCGAGCTTCTGCGCGGGGAACTAGGCTTCGACGGCATCGTCGTGACAGACTGGAGTATAATCACCGGCTCAGACGCCGGGGGCGAATGGAGTCCTGCCCGGGCATGGGGAGTTCAGGATCTCAGCGAGTCCGAGCGCGCTCTGATAGTCCTCGGTGCGGGCTGCGACCAATTCGGCGGTGAAGAGCGGCCCGACATTATCATTGACCTGGTGAACCAGGGTCTCGTGTCCGAAGAACGCATCGACCAGTCCGTCCGCCGTCTCCTGCGCGAGAAATTCCTCCTAGGCCTCTTCGAGAACCCCTTCGTGGACGTTGAAGCCGCAGAGGCAATCGTCGGCAACGCGTACTTCAGAAAACTTGGCGACCAGGCCCAGCGCCGCGCGTATACCCTGCTCACGAACAAGGGCTCCACTCTCCCGCTCCGTCCCAGCGCCAGTGCCAAGTTCTACATCGATGGCTTCAACAGGACGTACATGGAGAACCGCGACCTAACCGTTGTCGACACACCCGAAGAGGCGGACTACGCCCTCCTCCGCCTCAACGCCCCCTACGAACCGCGCAACAACACCGTCATCGAGGCGTTCTTCCACGCCGGATCGCTCGAATACCCAGCCGCCGAAAAAGAGCGCCAGGCCACTATCTATAATACTGTGCCCACAGTCGTCGACATCCTCCTCGACCGGCCCGCCGTTATTCCTGAAGTCGCTGAAAGTGCAGCCGCACTTCTGGGAAGTTACGGGAGTAGTCCCGATGCATTCTTGGATATCGTCTTTGGGATTGCGAAGCCTGAGGGGAAGTTGCCTTTTGATTTGCCACGGTCTATGCAGGCTGTCGAGGACAATATGGAGGATGTGCCGTTTGATACGAGGGATCCGGTTTTTAAGTTTGGGTTTGGATTAGCGTATAAAGAGCCTTGTGCCGCTAAGTCTCGTGCTTGTTTTTCATAATGACGACTATTCATGGGGGACTCAAACCTCGGGCGTTGATATACTGGCCAGCATCCTCATAACGCATGGCGGGATTGCGAAATCCCTGTTCTCCCATCATGTTTCTCGCATTTCGCGGTGGTACGAACAATGAACCAGTTTCGTGCACCGTTTGCTTCTCCTTTCGAGATTGATCGTAAAACAATCTGTACACTCCCGGAGCAAAACGAAGTATCCTCGAGAGTCCAGCATGGTGGGGGCTTGGCTAATACACGACACGCACCGCAAGAACATCGGAATAGTAAAGCACGCCGGCGCGCTGAATTTCTATATAATCAAATACCAACACCATCAGGTAGAATACAAACACTATATACAGTCCACATTCCGTGGCACAACGATCTCAGCTTGAGACTTAGACGTTGTAGGTGTGTTCGTGGATGTTGATCGTCTCAACAGTCCAGGTCTTGCCGCCGTCGGAGGAGCTGAACTCGGTCGAGTCGGCCTCGGTCAGAACAAGGGTGTCCTTGAAGGTGTTGTCGACGGCGTTGAGGATAATGGTTGTGTCAAGGTACTCTGAGGGCAGCGTTAGCATCTAAGAACTGCTTTTGGCGGTAGGGGCAGGGGGAGAGTGAGGGCGAGACATACGATGCGCCGCGACGGTCGTGCTCTCGCACGCGTCATCCTGGCATTCGACGGCTGTACCCCAGCCCTGAGCCTGTCCGGAGGAAGTCGAGAGCGTGGAGACGGACTCGCCGTTGATGTAGACGGTTTGGTCGTACTCGCCAGTGCTGTCGTTGTAGACGTCTATTCACACAATTAGCGATCCCCACGCATGACAAAACAGCCTTGAATGTAAGGGGGTACGAACAGTGCATAGTAAGCTTATCGCCCTCATTAGCGGGAACCTCGGTGCCGCCGAGCTGCTCGCCCTGCAGGGTACTAGCCCAGGTACACCACTGGCCCTCGGTAGCGCCGCAGTTGGCGTTGGGGTCGGAGAAGGAGACCGCAAGTGCCTGGATCAGATCGCCGCCACTGGTGCCCATGCCGGGCCAAAGGGCGAGACGGTCCTTGAGGCCGGGAGTCTTGGGGAGGACCAGGGTGGTGTTGGCTTCGCGGATCCAAGATTGCGTTGGGCCGAGGGAGAAGGCGGGTCCGAAGCCGACAGTTGACTGAGCGGTTGCGGTCGCGAGGAGGGAGAGGAGGGCCGCGGTGGCGGTGAAGGTGAATGAAGGCATTTTGATGGCTGGTTGTTGGTTTGGTGGTGGATTCTAAGTGATGTAGTTGGTATGGAAGTTTGAGGCCTGCTGAGGAAGAAAACTCAGCCAGGTAGGGGGATTGGAGCAGGTTTTATACCGCGTCTGGTCGGAATTGGTCTGGACCGGGCGCTCAGGGAGTGAGGAAAGACATCACCGCTGATCGAGGTTGAAACATCGTGAAACGAACATTGAGGACATCGAGTATGAGGGCGGGGCCCGGGTTCTGTGTCAGGGGCTTAGCAGTGGGTCCAGATGAGCTTGATTTTGATACTGTCGGGATAGGGCTGTTGGCAGAATCAGAAGTGGAGTTTCTCCATGTGCTTGTTTGCGGCCGCGGTCGTTTCAAGTACAGGCTTGTTTCATGACTTGATGGCATGATTGATTCCGTATTAGCTAATAGGGGCGGAGACTGCAGGCAGCCGCATTTGTCCCTCAATTTTATACGGCGAAATTGCCGTCTCTGCTGGGGTGTGGAGAACGTGTTTGTGAAGATAGGGCTTCGGGCGGACGGTCCTTGACAGCGGTAACTGCTCCATGCGTCCAGATACCCCAAAGTATCCGCCCCTTAATCTCGATCTTCGGCAGCCGATGCCCTAACGACAGTGCCGCTGAGCACAGAAAACCCAAGCCTTTTCGACAGGTGGAGCAGAGGCCTTGACGCCGAATCTCCTGCCCAAGACAACATGTCAGGGAGCGCAGCCGCTACTCAAGGCCAAAGGAACGCCTCGTTCAATGGCCTTTTTCGGCAATTGAATAATGGTTCTGTTCGAGGGTCGGATAGAGCGAGCTGCGAAATTAATGAGGCTGTCCTCGCGAAATGCTGGTCTTGATTCAGCAGGTCCATAATCTTGCATTATAGCGAAAGGATAAGTTGGCGTAGGAGACTAATCCCCGTGTATACTCAACCGTGTTGCGAGAGCCACTTCTCTTTCATATCCACCATATTATTCGGGATTCCCATCGCAAGAGTAGCCCGTCCATCCTTCGTATTGAGCCGGTAAGCTTCCGCGGTCCGGGGCTCGAAAGAGAGAGGGGGGGCGTGTGGGCAAGGAGACCCGAGCTCGTGGTATCATTTATCGCTAATGCCGTTGACGGTAAACCAAGCGGTATAGTCTTTTCTATTACAGCCTATTTTGTTTGTCATCCGCCTTTCGACCCTTCCTTGCGTGTCTCTAAGTATTCGCCTGCAATTTGGTTTCAGTCGAGTTCGAGGGGAAAAGATCGTTGAGCTTGGAATTCCTGCTGTGCGTCAATCGCATCCCAGAACCTCGGATGGTCTGGGTCCCATGCAATGAATCTGACCACCACATCATCGACAATGATACCTGGTGCCAAGGAAATTGTTATCCTGCCGTTGAGCTATTTCTTAATGAAACTGGACGTCGCGAATGGATCCAAGTCAACGCTGTCCGAGGTAGGCAGCTTGGCCTCGGCTTTGCAACTCCTGAGCTCGGCCAGAAAAAGGGCTACTGCATTGAGCTTCACTCACGCGACAACTTTCTCAACGATGGCTCGGCTCCGAACAAGAGCTTCGACGCTTCGTTAGCAACCTCTGGAAAATTTGCGGCTGACTATCGCTGCCCGATCATTGCTTTTCGTCAGATTCCAGCACCTACGCGTGAATTTGAATGGTACGGAGATATCCCGCTAGGTGACTTTCGCCATATCCTTGACTACTTTGAGGGCTTCCGAGTTCGAGGTTAAGACGTTAAGATTTGCTGAGATAGAACCTCCTACTTTGGCCATTGAGGACGAAGTTTTCAACTTCCCGTAGTAGGGACACGATTGTGCACTTGGGCTCCATACCTAGCAGTGTTTGCGTTGGATGGTGAGAACTGCTATTCCTCACATCATCCAGTTGCTCTTTCAGATTGGCGATCCAGGATGGTTCTCGCAGCTTGGTGAATAATGACCTTTGTTGTTTAGCACGTGGTAGGCTCTAAAGCCTCCATAAGGACCTATGGCGTTGATAATGGTCTGGTTATGCCCAAGCACAACATCTACAACAATGTGATCAAAGTTACAATCAGCTGCTCCCTCTTAGCTAGCATTTCATGAGTTTCGTAGCATCAGTGCCTTCAATCAAGATTTGTTGTCTTGTCTACCCTATTGATCTCAAACGTGAGGTTTGGCAGTTGACATAAAGGGAAGGAAGGCACCCAGCGGGCTGCGGACAAAGAGCACAGTGCAACTCCAGTCAGCTTCATCTTCTCATCTCACCTTCAAAATCTTCCCACCATTGTTTTGCTGCAACCAATATTTTACCATTCATCTATACCTTATATATATATTCTGCCCTCCATCCACTATCTTACCAGTGATATCTTTGAATCCCGTCGATGACGCACCCGTTAGGAGCTTCAGGCGCAATTCCGAACGCCCTTTCTCCCAATCGACATTCTCCTGGGCGGCATTTCCCAGCTCGGCATCCACCCCCAACACCAGGCTCCGGTGACTTCTGAGTAAGTGAATCAACACGCTGTAAAGCAGCCTATTGAAATGCTCAGACTAACGAAGCGTAGAACCCCCGGAGAGGCTCCCGTTCGCCGCCGCCGCCAAATGCAGTCAGCGTCAATGTGCCTTATCTGCAGCAAAATCAACGCTCGAAAGTGTAAACGTTGCAATAGTGCCGCTTACTGCTCGCGGGACTGTCAAAAGGCAGACTGTCTATCATACAGATTGATCCGCGAACAGGCAACAACCCCAAAACCTCGCCCATCCGATAGCTACAAGCGCGCCATCTACTTCCCCGTGAACGAACCCAGACCGCGACTGATTTGGATAGGATTCGTGCGAAATACCAACGTCGAGGACAAAGATGGGACGGATGAAAAAGTCAGGGATAATCGCAGACACAAGTATATTCATGCCAACGAGGTGCGAGACAGAGTACTCGGCGATGGAGATGATGCGCATCGCTCGCTACCGAAGGTTACTGTCTGAAGCCGAACTACCGTGATACTATCGGCAGTGAGGGACCCCGCCATAACGAAAGCCTTGAGAACTCGCTTTCGACCTCCGGCGAGTTTTCTATTCCCTACCGCGGACCCCTAATCGTGTATCGCGAGGTCCCTGGAGAGCTCATCGAAGACATTACTCTGGCCGACTTTCGCAATATCTTGGACTACTTTGAACAGTATCGTATAAGCGGAGAACCAGCAAATTCTCCTCGATCAATTGCACCCCCTGCGCATGGTGCAAGGATACCCCGTTTTGGTGAGCGCCAACTCCAAAGAGGCTGTGCAATGCTGGCTGTTCGGATAGGTACTGTACCTTTGATTGCCATGGTTGATGGGCGCAGTCTCACCCGTTTCGGTCATGCTCGGAATGCCACTGATGATTTTCAAGTATCCTCCTGAAATTTATTCGCCTGGTTCCAGTGAGGGTGACCTTGCGAAGGGGTATGCCTTGCTTTTAATGCTCGAAGTAGACCCATCGAGCCCCACCTGGGGCCGGTTGCCTGCTGCTTGGGTATCAAACATAGGTGATGTTTTTGTGATGCGGAAGGACGGGAAGGACCTGAACCTACACCATCTGAGGAGAATCTGCGGCTTTCTACGCGACGTACTATATTTCCAGATAGTCCGTGTTTGGAGGAGATTCCAGTTAGGGGAGCAGTTGTTAGAGACTATGAAGCAAGATGTGTTCGAACTCATCACATGGGACAATGTCTTCAAACACGAAGCAAAGCTTCATATGGAGGGAAATGGCGACATAGGGGTTCTTCATGGCCCTTAGTTTATACAGTCGTCGCTTGCAAGCAGTTTTGTGGCTATGGATGCCATTACTCTGTCATGTCGAAGTCTTCAAAGCTTCCAGTGGATATGGTGTTCAGCGAGGAACGGCAGCGCTGGTGGACTGTATAACAACAGCAACGATGCACCTATAGATACTAGTTCTCTTAGACTACTAGATAGCAAAGCCTAATTGTAAACACAATATCATCGCAAGCATTTTCGATTGCTTGCCCTCGGCACTGGCGCCGCAAGATTTCACATTGTTCCCTCGAGGTTTTGCTAAATGAAGTGAAGAGAACAAGTAGGAAAAGAAGGAAACAAGCATGCAAGAATTGTATTTGCCATTTGTCAACTTCATAAACGATTTCCTGGCAAGATGCTGAGTAGGTAGGTAGGGGGTCTAGCAGCCGGTGTATCTGCTACAAGCCTTCCTAGATAAGATAATCTCACAGCTTATCCTATATGGTTACTACCCTATATTTATGAAATTCAATGCAGACTAAGGCAATTAACCCAGCTTTCAAACCTACTCAGAGAATACTCAGGGAAGATCTAGGTCAAGCATTGTTCGGTGGCTGGCTCGGTGAGGTATTCCAGGCTGAGGCGAGTCTTGGCGCCTTGCTGGGGTGGAGTGAAAGATCTCCTGCAGGAGCCACAACATAACACAACTTCTTTTTCTCCGAAGCCTTTGCCCACTCAAACTCCTTATTATTTACATCACGCGTCTTTAGTTTACTCAGTATTGCTGAGACGGAAGAAAAGATCTCCGGAGTGTCACCGCACAAGACATCCTCCTCTCTTCCCTAACCTTCGCCAGCCCAGGCTCCTTCCTTGTTTGCACTACGAGCCTCTTTTTCCCTGTCTATCCCTCGAGACCGCAATGCGTCGTCAATCTGAAATGTCCGAAAACTCGGAGAACGATGGCCAGCACGCCGAACTCTCGGACCTCCTTGCCAACTGCTTCGGCTTAAATGACCTAGAGCTAAGTGTCGATGATGACAGCACAGCTGGGTAAGACGCATTTTTCCTTCAATCCAGAGACCATGAAACTAACAACGGTCTTGAAAGCTACGGAGCTGCCGCCACCGACCCAACGATCAAGTACGACAAGAAGGAGAACATGTGCACGATTTGCAACGCCGCTGACGCTACTCTCTGCTCTCGCTGCCACAGCGCATCATACTGCTCCAAGACCTGCCAGAGAGTCGACTACCCGGTTCACAAAATACTTTGTCGAGATGTTGCGGCGCAGAGTCCCAGGCCCGCTGAACATATTCGCGGGATCTACTTCCCAGTCGACGGAAGGAAGCCGGAGGTAATCTGGGTCGGTATAAAGAGGGCGCCCGACGGATATGAGGCCGAACTAAGGTATCTTCTCCCGGACGGTACGGACTTCTTTAGCACTGGTATGGGCTACGATATCATCGATGAAAACCCAGTTCGCTGCCGACAGTCTGGGATCGGCTATTCGCGGTATCTATCCCACTACAAGCCCAAAGGCTACGCCGTTGCTCTATTTTGTAAGAACAACTTGCAATATGCGCCCAACAGCAACAAGAGCTTTCAGGGCTGTCTGACCGCACCCGAAACATACAATCATCCTTACCGGGGGCTTATGATCGCTGTTAGATTGTTACCGAAAGATTAGTGTGACGATATGACCCTAGCTAGCTTCAGGGATGTTATCGACCAGGTTGAGAGGTTCCGCACCCAGTGCTGCCCTAAGATCAAAAGACTACCTGGCGACACTCCCACCTTTCCCCGCGGTGTCAAAATTACCTGTTCCG
Organism: Aspergillus multicolor; assembly: GCF_047715735.1. Lineage (NCBI taxonomy): Eukaryota > Fungi > Ascomycota > Eurotiomycetes > Eurotiales > Aspergillaceae > Aspergillus > Aspergillus multicolor. The sequence goes on along the minus strand of NW_027395967.1, from coordinate 209,585 downwards.
GCGAACGCAAGCCAGGGGCCGCATCCTACGTCAGCGTCTCAGCGAGCAAAGTACCGTGGATAGCGGGGAGCACAGGGTCTCTATCCGCCATTTCGGCCAAGCTAGGTATCGCCATTCGCCTCTGGAAATACCCAATCCCAGACAGCATCGTGGACCGAAGTAATTAGGCCGCCGCCTTCTTGATGAAGGAGCTCGACCCGATGAAAGATACATGGGGCTGGGCACCCCAGTACTGGGACCTCAGCATCGGCAGCGTGTTTGCCATGCGCGACAACAGAAAGGACCTTAGCGTGAAGGATGTGGAGATGCTCTGCACATTCGTTACCAAAGACGCTCAGCCGGTGATCGGAGAAGCCCTGGAAAATATACACTTTGCGTGCGTGGAAGCGGAGGATTCGGAGGAGTCCGAAGAGCGGGACCAGGACGAGCTCTCACTCGAGTGCAGAACTTTCAAAGAAAAGGCAATGGAATTCATTACACGCGAAAATATGTTCAAGTTGCGCGGATAGGGTTCATTTGCTCTTACGCCTTGTCAGACGTGCCCTGACTCAAGATGTCTTGCCTGAAATAGCTATCGCCAGTAGCGCCGACTATCTACTCAGACTTATCGCTGACATCGCTGACGGGTCTTTCTTTGTTGTTTTTCTCGAGGCCTAGGGCCACTCGCAGCTCATGGGCCTTGGATGTTTCTGGAGATACAGCGTTGGTGCCAGAACTTGGTAAAGACGTTCACGAAGAATAATTGATCATTTCGCTATATTTTTCTTTCTACTTAGCTCAGAACAAAATGAATCTCCATAGATCTTTCTACTTTTCTACCGTCGCCCGTTATTCTGAAGTCGGATTCCAATGATAGGGCAATCATTAAATCATTTAATACTCAACATTCGAAATTGTGTATCTCAGAGATACCTGAATGTTCAAAAGATGGGTCGGATATTGTTCTTGAAATTTTCAAGGCCACTTACACTGTTCGCCTAGAACGTCAGAAGCTGTCAGTTTTTCGCGGAGATGGCATGGCCGTCTCGGCGAAGAGCAACTCAACGTTTGTACCCACGGACCCCAATCATATTCTATTTCCATGTAGAAATTGCAAATCTTAGTCAGTATCCCAAACCACGCGAGCTTCTCTCTAGCCTGGACTTGGTAATCTCAAAGTTTCCTGAGGATGGAGCTTAAAAGAGACGATATTAAGTATTCTACATCTTACTTAGGACCGGTGAGACGTGTAATCTGAGTCAATAAGACTTCATTCAGGAGCGCATTCAACAAAAGAATGGTTGCTGGCAGGACTGAGACCTCATTGAATGCGATTTAGTCTTGGCGTGGCACTGAAGCCAGAGCTCCCTGGCAACACAACTTCGCTTCCTTCCCTCCTCTCAACTCTCTTCCTCCCCTCGCATCTCTCTCACCTACCTCGACCACTCATTCCTTTCTTCTTCGAGCGCAACCTTCGACATAAGGACGCAAAGGCTCAAGTCTTCAAATGTCGAATCTCAACAAAGATCGTGCCCAGGAAGGGATGGCGGAGGTGGCCGACCTCTTGTCCGATTTGGCCATCAGTGACACGGACCACCAGGAGTCGAATGATGACAACGAAACTGCAACCGGGTAAGATAGATCTCTCTCAAACCTGGGGTGAATTTCTACTAATTCCTCTCCTAACAGCGCAGATGCAGCTCCTCGCACTGACCTCCCTGACTACGATAAACCCGAAAGCGCCTGTGCTATGTGCAACACAATAAAATCTCGCCAATGTTCTGTCTGCAAAAGCGTCAGATGACGAAGTTCCGGGCTGGGAGAAACGTCTACGCCGAGGCGAACGTGCTATCCGAGAGCTAGTCCTGAGCTTCATCACCAAGGAGAACATGGTGAAAATCTACGGATAGTTACCCTGGGGTCTGAGCGAGGACATTCAAAATGGTACCCACGTTCAGAACCGACACGTCTCTTATTGACGGTTCCTATGCATGGTTTAGATTTGCGCCACAGCCCTATTTACTCTCGATTGACTAATAATTTGAGCGCCAGTACTCCGTTTCAAAACACGTAAGGAGTGGTTGCTTCGATGTTTGAGAAAAGTCGGCTTCGGGCGTCAAGCTGGATATCCCATCCGCGAAGCATGATGTATCTAACCATGTTGGCAGCACATTTCTCCGCCTTAGCTAATGAATTTGATTGATCGTCATCTGGGGAATTCTCTACTCTGCTGATCAAGACCACAGTGTCAACCTTTATGCATAACAGGAACAATTTCTTTACCAAGCTAAAGGCCCTGATGGTCTTCGTCGAGACTTACCCAGACCATATCTGTATACTGCCTCTTCACATTTTTCGCGCTAAAGCTTGCAGAATCGCATTAATTGGGTCTATATCTGAACTACGGCCGCAAATCGTCGATCACAGATGTCTTGGTACTGCCGCCGCCATGCAACATAGATATGTAGCTACGTCGATGGTATTTACAAAGTCCACAAAGGGTATTCACGCAATGACCAGCATTATACCCCTGTACCCGAAACGGCTGATTCAAAACTAACAAAGATTTTACTTTAGGAGAGCTGCTAGAGCAACATAATAACAAATAGAGCTTACGGGGGCTAATATAAAGACAACCAACTATACAAGAGACCAAGGCATCTAGAGATTTCCTGGATCAGCCCGGTCTCTTCCTCGCGCTAGCCTTTGGTCGAAGAGGCAGGTCTTTCTTCTCATCAGGCGCAAGTCCCACCTCCTTTGCAGAACCTTCCGCTTCCACCTTTCTCCTCTTCTTTGCAGCCGCCTTCTCTTTCGGCTTGAGAGGAAGCTCTGCCTGCTCACCAAGCGCAAGTACAGCCTTCGCCGAAATTCCAGCTTCGACCATCGCATCACACGTACTCTCCAGGCTTCTCTTCCTCTTCACAATCGCCTTCTTCGTCCTAACCGGCATCTCGACCTCAGCCCCAAACTTGACCCCCTCGCCATCAAGCTGCGCCTGCACCCCGGTATCAGCCTCGAGTTCTGCTTTCTCGGCGGGTCCTATCCATCTCCACTCCACCACGCTGTCCAGAAGGATACTCAGCCAGCTCCGCTCAGAGCTCAACACCGCCATGCCAGCCGTCTCCTTGAACACCTTATGACTCACAGCCTTCCCCTCGGGGACAGTTATCGTGCGCTTCATTTCCCACGGCGCAACCATAAACGAGCTGTCCATTTCCTCCGTGCGGTAGGCGCAACTGTACCCCGACCCATTCTTTCGATCCAGATCAGAGCTGAATATGTCGACGAATGTCCAGAGCTCTGTTGTGCTTTTGCGCGATGGGTACGTCGGTCCGTACAGTAGGACCCAGTGCTTTGCGTCCTCGGGCTCGGTGGGTGCTGTGAGGATCGTTAGGTGCGAGGCGAGCGGGATGGGGGTTCTTGATCTGGATAGACGCGGTGGGGGTTGCGGGATTCTGTTGGGGAAGGGGAAGGGGGTCGGGGAGCGTGGGCGGTTCATTTCGCTTTGTTTATTTGGGGTATCAGGTTGATTAAGCACAGTATGTGTGTTTGCGTGTAGTGAATATCCGATTTGGATTTCTGGTTTTTTGATTTCCCTTTTCGGAAGGGGATTTCTGGTTTTTATAATTCATGTTGCCTGTGGTGTTTCGTTTTCGAGGGACGGAACAGGGGCATAAAGCCTTGAGGTTCGAGGTGTGTCATTTTCTTTGAAGCCCTAAACAGCGATGCCCTCGACATCCTTATGGGCTTTCTAGCGAAAACGTCTAGCCGTTGGAGTCTCAACTTTCTCTGTAATTATCTCAGCTTCAGGGGTACTAGTCATGGTCTAATCATATAAAATCTCCGCCGAGTATTACTTGTTTCGAGAGCAATGTCCAGGACACTGAGGTAACGTTTGGGATGCAAGCGGTGTTTCAATCTCTTTGAGTCCGCCATTGTCTTTCGAAGAATTACAATGCATTCTTGAGACACGATATGTATGCGGTGTATCAGCAGCCAGGCAAGCGTTCCTTTTCTTTATTCTCGAGACGACGGACTCTAATGCCAACCACGACTCTTGGAACGTAACTTCTTTGCGGACATTGTGCTTGCAGCGTATATCGGTATATCTAGAGTAGGCGCGTGCCACGGCGGAGGCAATGCATCTTTTACATAAGAGGGGCAGAGAAAATACTATAGCCTAAACAGGGACGAAACAATTGTCTCGTAATGGTAAAGTTGCTGGAACGGAGAGTGGATAATGAAAACATTGTCTCTTTATCCAGTCTGTATGGCTCGCATTGTCAAGATTCTCCTGTGAGCCCCATATCGAAGGGCAAGAACCGGCCCAACTGAATTTGTATTGGCGATTCCCAGCTGCCGGGCAGTGACAAAGGGGTCTCTTTAGCCATCATCGCCATCGAAGCAATTTCAGGCCTAGGTATGGTGGTATGCTATTCCGGCCCCAGATCAACACTTCACTTAGTTTATATCCTTCCCTATTGCTTACAAGTCTTGTAACTGGTTGAGAACTGCTTATATGGCATCCTACTACCTTCACAGCATATGGTAGTATACTTACTCATCGTACCGTTATGGTGTCAATCAGAAGAGGCCCTAGAAACGCGACTCCTTGCATCCTACGATGCACTTCATATATCACTACTCAGGCTATAATGGGAATCGCCGACAGTTCGACATAGGAGTGATGGATGAGTGACTACGTAGAGATCCTGAATACGCAATCCTTTTTCTTAGGAAAGCTGGGAATGGATAAATGAATTGTTCTTGAATAAAGAGTGACTCAAGATAAATGCCTACAGAGCAGGATGATTCACTGATTTTGTCATATGGCATAATAGCCAACGAGTAGAAGAAGCGACAGCGAACAATAACGAGAACTAGAGTGAATAAAGGAGCCAGAAAGCTCTGAGGTGTGTATCAATGGATAAGCTGCGAAGAGTAGAAGGTGGCCACGACAGTGTTATATGCACGAACAGTGAACATCTAGGAAGACGACTAATGCCGGCCAGGAGTAGGAGAACGAGGCGAGTAACCGGAGTCCGGGAAGTCGTCCTCCCTAGGAGTGCGAGGTGAATGAGGAGAATAATGGAAGTTCGGAGGCAGACCCCCCATATGGATCATGTTCGCAATGTCAACGTCCGTCAGCGTCTCATCATCAAACAGTCCATCCTCCTCATCATACTCGTCATCATCATCATCGTCACCATCACTCCCAAAAACCCCTGCCTCATCCAACTGCGTAATATCATCAAACTCCCCCGGCCTCGGAATATTCTCATCAAAGTCAATTTCAGGTAAATCCTCCTCCCTCAACTGCGACGGCCGAACACCCAACTCCCGCGCCCGCGCAGACACAATCCGCCCAATCCGCTCAAACTCCTCCATCTCCTCCACGGAAAACGGCATTTCCACTTCATCCTCCATGTCCATGGCAGATTCCCCTCCCCGCTCCCGCTCTTGCGCCGTCTCATACTCCAACTGCCCCGGCTCGCGGTGGTCCGGTCCATAATGCCCCGGCAGCGTCGCAGGCCGAATCCCAGTCGCAGGCGCAATGCTGTTCCTCGTCCGCCGCAGCCCCAAATCCCGAGACCCAATCTCCCCAAACGCAACCATCATATCGTGCTCCTCGCGCCGCTGCCGCCGGAGATCCTCCGCCCTTCTTGTCCCGATCAGCCGTGTCCAGTACAGACTGCTCCAAACACCGCGCCGCACCCCCGCCACCCGCCGCTGTAGGAAATCCGACTCCCCCCGCAGACATAGCACGCTCTGCAGCACGCGCGCCTGCCGCCACTTGATCCAGCGCCACTCGCGCAGCTTGCTGAGCAGTCGCGTGTGCCAGTAGGAGGCGTCCGCGCCGCCGATCTCCACGCACCGACGGATCAGCGTTGTTAGCTCGTCGTGCGCGGCGCGCGGGTACTCGCAGATCCAGTGCGCGCTGGAGTAGGCGTCTTCACTGTAGGTTGTTGAAGAGGTCACGGTTTGCGAGGTTATGGTTAAGGGAAGACCCCGCGTGGGCACGTACGAGTTTGGGTTGTGGATGTGTAGGAGTTCGCGCGTGTTTGTGTTTTCCAGATTTGTGGGTGTGAATGCGAGTGTCCATTGGTGCGGTGCGGCTTCGTTTCGTTCCATGGAGACTAGGATGAAGAAGATTCGGTTGTTGGGGTTTGGGAGGCGGCGTTGGCGCGGGACGGGGGCAAGGGACGTGGCGGTTTGGCTGGCGACGGTGTTGCTGATTACGCGGCGGTTGGCGCGGCTGGCGCGGTGGGGAAGGATGATAGGGGAGGGAGGGGGGCTTGGGCTGCTGGTGGTTGACATGGTGGTGGTGGTGGTCGGTCTGGTGGTTGAGAGAGGGTTTCGGGACTTTCGAGGGATGAGGATTGAGAATGAGTATCGAATCTTGCTATCGGGGATAGGAAGGATGAGGATGGAGAGTTACGCCGGGGTCAGAGTTACTTTATATAGATCTTCTCTTAGTAGATCTCTGGAGTGTTGATGTGTCAGTCATTGTGTGACATGCGCTTTCACTTTCGCGGTGAAGTCTCACTGGTTTCATGTCTAGCAGAATGAGGGCCATGACATCGGGCTATCTGGAGTAGTCAAAGAGTGCCAGATTTAGACAAGTACCACTCTTTTATTCGGACGTTTTGATGAGACAAAACCCGCCTCTAGTTTATGGTTCAAAGTAAAGAATCACAAAGGCCTTGACGAGTTGCGGATAAAGACTGACAGTGCAGGGAAATTGTATTCCCAAAGAGGGCCTGTTCTACCTCCTTGGTCATGGACTAAGGACAACAAAGGTTTGTTTCATTGTTTCTCTCTTTACACTCCCTTTGGCTGTACTCCGACTTTGTTCGTTCAAAGACACTCCGAGTGAGGAAAGTGACCCAAGAGTCCACGGGTGAGACTGCCCTATCTCGTTGGATGCCTTTGTATTTTATGGTCATTAAGAACACGTTCGCCGGGGGTCCAGACTGGCTATCTCTAGATGTCTCTTCTAAAAGGGAAACGAATAAGAACAGGGTATCACAAACGGTATAGCCCTATAAGAATCATGTGAGGGGTTCCTATACAGACAGTTTACCTACTTCCTTATCCCCTCGACAGCATTTCTCGCATGTTTAGAAAAATATCCGTTCAACGTTGAAACCAACGTCGATACTCTACTCTCCCTCATCAATCAGATACCACTCACCATCACCCGTTAACCACCATGCCACCCCCATCCCCGCCACCAAAGCCGAATTCGGCCCCTGGCGCTACCTTTACATCTTCGTACACATGGACCCCCACGAAACAACCCCACACATGTGGAGCATCGCCTGCATCCCCACGGACTACGACGCCCACACCGAAGCAACAATCTACCACGTGCACAACCGGGACTCCAAACTCTACATCGAAACAACCCTCGACGGGCACGCCCTCCCGCTGAATGCCATTCCCCCCTCCGAGCCCTTCCACGCCTACACCAGCTGTCATCGGATCTGCCGGTACGCCGAGACAAGCCAGGGAGTTATACCGGGGCTTATTATTGACTCCTGCAACATTGCGACGAAAGATCCGGAGCTGTCGGGGTACTGGGTTTTCCCGTTTCTTGAGGATCTGGCGGATTTTGATTGGATTGAGACTTGGGAGAAGGATATGTTAGCGGAGGTGCTTTTTGCGAGGGTTAGGGAGCCACAGGAGGTAGCTGGGAGTTTGTTTGATGAGCTTATGAATTTGGATTTTGTGATTGAGTATCAGTGCAAGAGGGAGAGGCATGAGAGGGAGTGGAAGCAGCCTGCTATGAATGTGGTACGGAGGGATGCGGCGAGGAGGGAGAGGAAGAGGAATGGGAGGGATGAAATGCAGGTGGAGTGATTTGGATAATATGAAGTGCTCTTCCAATTCTTGCTGGTTGTTGGACGTATCGTTGTCACTGCTTATATGATTTCGTGGCCTGCATCTGTCTTTGGTTGGTGTTTTACGACTGTGGTTTGTTCTTTGAAGCCAGCGTATCGATCTAAAGCTTCATGTTTTCCACTCTCCTTGAGAATAACCGGAGAAATTCTTCTAATAGCTTCTTTAACATTATCTCGTCATATTATGTCTAAGATGTATTGCTTAACACCGTTATATTAGTGATATTGTCAAACGCTGATATTTCCCGTCAGGGCCTGTACACGAATTATATATATATTTGATACGTTGCAGTGGGAGAAAGCCAGAGGCGATGATCGAGAGAGATCCGCGGTCTAACATTTTTCCTTCATAATGCTAAACGCAATGCGCGACATTCAACGCGGTAATGTGTCTTAGGCACCTGCAAGTAAGAGGGTAAGAGGCATCATTTAGGGTTCCGTTGCCAACGTGACTTCGCTAGAGCCCCACTTTAGAGCCTACCTATGTATTTTGCTGACGCGTTTTATAGAAGTTATCCCGTTGTGGCTAGATACTACGAGAACTTTGAAATTGAATATAATGAATGAAAGTTGTATTGTGAGACGCTATGGTTGGTAGAAGAAGAAAGATACCTACTTTAGTGAGCGGGGTAGGCCTTATGCCAAAACACTAAGAGATCGACAAGGTATGGGCAGCTTACAGAAGTACAGTGCTCATACACTTATCCAAGAGCACTAGGTAGCTGTTGGAAGCAACTAACCTCTAAGATAAGGAACCTTACGAAGGCTTACATCTCCATAGGATGATCCCCACTCCCACTCCCACTTTCACTCGCACCCTCCTCCCCCTCCAAGACCGCGGGGACATGAAACCCTCCCAAATCAAAGTACGTCTCACCCCGCACCTCCAGCCCATCAACCGCCTTCTTCAATTCCCTTGCAAGAGAATCAATCTTCTCTTCATTCCCATTCCCATTCCCGCTCTCCGGATCCATCGGACCACAACAATCCACCAAAAACCCCATTGCGACCAGGTCTTCAAGCAGACCTTTCCACTCCGCCTCAGCTAACACCATACGTTCAGTACGAACCTTGTCAAACAAAGCGCCCAGCTTCTCCTCCTCACCCCGCCCCGCAATGTCCCGCAACCGACCTTCCCTCTTAGCCTCCTCGTACATCTTGTGCACCTGCTCCTGGATGTCTTCCATTTCCCGCTCGATGGCAACATACCTGCCCACGAGCGTTGGTGTTGTTGTTGATTTGGCCGCTTGTCCGCTTCGTAACCTTCGGTCCTCGGTGAAAGATATCTTATAGGGCTGCGAGATACCCCGGCTGTTGCGCGGGACTTCGCGCTGGAAACTGAGGTGTGTTGCGGCGACGGGTGCGGTGGAGTCCTTGAGCGTAAATGTTAGGGTTAGCTTTGGGTTGGGGTTTGAGTCTGTGTTTTTGCTGTGTAGGGCGTGTACTTCAAATTTGGGGGGCGTGGGAGGGGTGGGAGGGTGGCTGGTTGCGGCGGAGGCGCGTGTGCTGGAGCGGGTTGAGCGGGTTGTGGGTGCCATTGTGGTTATTCGGTTATTCGGTAACTTGGTGGTTTGGTGGTTCAGTGGTTGATTGAGTGGGAGTAGATGTGGTGAGATTGGCTTAGGAGTCTAAAGTCGACTGTAATAAGGGAGAGTTGGACGGGAAGAGTAGTGAGGGCGCGATGTTTACTCGGATTATATGTCCTGTGGTCCCTTTGTTAATCGGCGTGTAAAGGACATTGTACCTAAGTGACAAAGCCTACGCCTAGTCGAACCTGACATTATTCATCAAGGCCCGACTGATAAGATTTAGTTAACAAATGCCTTTGCGGACCGGAACCCCTATGGTACTTGATTATGAACGATGAAGAGGACGCGAATGGGTCTTTCCTTTCAAGTGCCTTTTCACGGAATATATGTGAAAGATGATGTTGGACAAAAGGCTCTCCCTCATTTCGCGGCTCATGGTGCACACCAGAATGAACAAAGCCTTGGTTGAATGATGTTTTTGTAGTGCATAGCGTATATGCTTTGTTACAGTGGGTGGATGAAGGGTACTGGCAAAGAGAGAGGCAGAAAGGCCGTCCAATAACAGGTTGGATCTGATTTTGTAGCCATTTCTGCAACCGAATGCCTAACAAAGACGTTGTTCTAGAATATTTGTGTGTTATCGATAATATTAGTCTTGATACCTGGGAACCGGCCGAAATTGTCTGGCATGAGGGTTTGCCCATAGCCAACGTGTTGTACTGTAACTGCATCATTACGAACCCAAGTGTCTTAAGTATAACATCTAATGCAGGCAAAATATCTTGTCCTAGCGGCATACCTAATGTATTCCCATTGCCAATTGGCATTATCATAGAAAGTGCGACGGCTCCTACCGGATAGCATGCCTCTATTCGCGATCTAGGGTCTAAAATGCTAGGTGACGTTGGGAGGGGACTAACTTAGATATACGATATACCTACGAGGAGAGGTAATTGGGGATGCTTATATCAGGATAAAACATTTGGTCAAGAACATGAAATTCGATAATCAACGAGTGTCGTAGACGTAAAAGTCCAACTTGATCGAAAGGGACAGTACCCACCGGGAAAGCTTACAATAGAGTCATACCTAGTCGGCAGGCACCATATGTCGGGAGATCGTCAAAATACCCCAGTGCAGGTAGGGAACGTCTAGGATTAACTGCCATAGTATGGCATGCAGTCCCCTGTCTAATTCTGACGGATGGCGCTGGCACCATTCCCCTCCAACGAGTCATCCCAATCGTGCCACTATTCAAGCTTCGCTCAGTCGCACCTCAAACGCCCTAACATCCAAGCCCTTATTCTCGCCGGAGAACCCAAAATCCTCAAACGCCCTCTTCAGCTGTCCCGCCAATCCAAGCAGATTACTCTGATCAGGGATCGGGACCTCAAAATCGTTAAGATCACGATCCCGAAGAAGCGCAGGATCCTTCGGCCGAACAAGAAACATCCGCTTCTCGACCTCCTTCAGAATCATCAGAAAGTCTTTCTCCGAAAGCGTCTTCCACGTCTCCTTCGCGCTCTTCTCTGTCTCGTTCATCTTCAGCTTCATTCCCCCCTCCATAACCATCTTAATCCAAATCTTTCTAAGATCGCTATCGGAGAAACTCATTTCGGCCGTTGCGATCTCGTCGATAAAAAAGTCGTTCCGGAATTTTCCTTTTTTGAAAATGCGTCTGGTTTTCTCGGAGTAGGTTCGGGAATAGGAAAACTCGACTTTTATTTCTCCCGCTGGCAGGTCGGCCTGCATGTAGATTATTCGGGATTTTATGGGGGTGTCTTCTGGGGCTTTGAAGAACAGGGTTACGGCGGGTTTGCTGTTGATTGTCTTGTGCTGGTCGAAGGCGACTAGGACAGTCCATAGTTTCGATCGTGTGGGGAGTTCGTTGCGCGGTGTTGAGCTGGAAGGGAAGGACATGGTGAAGTTGGTTTTGATAAGATGTTTGACGTCTGATCGTGATTGTGGTTGAGGGGTTGGCTGGTTCTGCCTTGGTGTTTTCGTCGGAAAGACCCAGGCCTTGGTGAAGGGACTTGAAGACTGGGAAGGCCAAATTTCTTGGGCCGTATATACGCGATGTTCTTTTCTATCGAGCGGACAAAGGGTGGTTACCAGAATGTAACGCACGCGTTGGGAGGCTTTCATAGCCTCAATGTTGGCCTATGTTACTTTCTTGTCTCATATTCACAAAACCCCTTCCATGGTATGTACAATGTCCTTTTCAATTTGCAACGATAACTTTGAAGCATGATTGTCTCTTTTGGGCTTGTAAAGGGTACCAGGCGTATCTTTGAGGGGGTCCAGTTTATTCTAAGGTCACAAATTGCAATGGTGCCTCGCCAAGGTCTACTAATCCATGTATCAACTAGAAATACGATAGGTAGATCTGATCACCATCAGGGTTGATGGGGGGTTCTTAATACCTAGGTAACATATCCTACTGGGAGAGGAGGCAGATACGTAAATATAGATCTTAAAAAAGGAGTTGCACTGATGAGAACAAGGCATTGTTATTAAAAAATCGAATTAACTTTCAACGAGCATAGCAGGATTAACGCCAAAGATATACAAAATAAAAGGTACTTCAGGGTCAACGCTATCACAGGTACTTCTCGTGGACATACTCGTGCCAAGGTATAGAATCCACAATACTACCTGCAACATCGCCCTCGGCCGCAGAAGGGGGGATTGGCTGCACTCGCACCTCAAACGCCCGGATATCCATGTGCTCGCCTACCCACCAGAAGTCGTCAAAGGCACGCTTCAACTGCTGCGCTAGATCAGCCAACTGAAACTGGTTCTGATTCTGAGTCTGGTCGTTATTCTGGTTCGAGCTGGAACTATCTGCAGCATTAGCTGGAAGGTCCGTATCATCACCATCATCATGGGAATTCGACTGAAAAGGAGGACAATTCTGACTGGGAAGACTAACAAGAAACCCCCTCCTCTGCACCTCCGCCAAAATCGCCAGAAAGTCACTCTCCAATAGCGTCTTCCACTCCTGCCCCGCCAATCGTTCCGTATCCTCCAACCGCAAATCCACATCCATCCCCCCCTCAATAACCATCTTCATCCAGAGCGCCCTAAGATCCGCTTCGTCAAAACTCATCTCCCGCTCAGCAAAATCCCCAAGCCACACACTATTCCGGAAAGTCCCCGTGCGCAGGATCTCCTTCGTGCCCTCCGTCAGAAATCCCTTGTATCGGACTGTTGTTTCTCGGTGCTCGGACGGGATCTCGCTCTGTAAATAGATGACTCGGGAGATCACGGGCTCGTGGGCGCGGAAGAGAAGAATTACCCCTGGTATCGTCGGGTTTGGGTATATGTCTTCTCCGATCTGCTGGTTTATGTTGTGGGTTGGGGCGGCGTAGACGGACCAGTTTGTGGTTCGGACTTGGGTGCGGGATCTGCGTGATGTCAGGTTGGGGCGGGATTGGCGCCGTCTTGAGGTTGAGGTTGAGGAAGACATGTTGGGCCGTTCGTGTGGTAGGCGAGGTCTGCTTGTGTATTGTAGAGCCAGAGGTATCTATCTGCTCGATTCTGCGTCGGGGATCCTGTTGCAGGTGGGCAAGGAATTCCTGAGATCGACTGATAGATTCGAGAACGCAGAATTTGTGGAGGGTTATATGCACAGCCCTCTTTGTCTTATTGTAGATAAAGGGTCCTCACATTAATACAATACATGTGTTCGAAAATCTTGTTCCTTTGATACATGTGGCTTTGATGTCTTCGCTTCACAAGGACTCTATTGACAATGGGTAGTGCCCTTTGCATTGTTCAGGATACTTGGCCACATCAATAAACCAGACCTTTCAAGAGATTAAGGTCGCAAATTGCTATTTTAGCTATGCCTGTTTGTCGACTGGACTGATGTCTGCTCAGACGCGTCCTGCCTAAGCTGGGGGAGGACTAGGTATCAACCGCCGTACCAACCAAAACTATGGTAGGTGCTGCCACGGTGACCAATACACTTAGCCTACTCCAATCATGCCTGCAGGTAGTAACAAAGGAGTAAAAAAGGATTAGAGATTTTGGGAGATAGTCATATACGCTTGCACTATATATTTCACACAAGCATAATAGCATATGAAGAAACTACTTAGAATTTAAAGGAGGGTAATAGAAAACGGTCAATTAAGAGCAAATACACAACTCTTCAAAGCAAAGTCATCCAGGAACTCTAGGTTGTTTGCACCGGTCAATGAGGGTGGATTAGTATTCGCTGCTTACCAGCAGCATCATCGCACTTCCTCGACAACCAGGGCGCACTATTAGGGAACGCCATCTCAAACGCACCAAACTCGACAGGCTTACCACCCTCCCAGAACCGATTATCATGAGCACGCTTCAGACCGGACGCCAAAGCGACCAGCTGCTTGCGGTGCCCATCTTTATCCTGCTTTGAACTCTCACCACCCGAACGACGAACAAGAATCCCACACTTCTCAAGCCTCTCCAAGATAACAGCAAAGGCCTCAACAGAAATCGTCCTAACCTCCTCCCTCAGCACATTAGCAAGCTCCTGGAGATCCGGAGCCTCAGCCTCCTCCCCGTCAAACACCCACATCTCGCTGAAAACCCCGTGGATGAATTCCAGGTCGTCGCGCGGCCAGTCCATTTCCACGGCTGGGAAATTGCCCATGCACAGCATGTGCTCGAAGCTGTTTGCCGCCCAGTACATGTCCGTACGGACTCGGTACGTTGACCCTGCGGTGAGGGAGCCGACGGGGGGCGGAAAGTTATTGCGGCACGCGTCGATGGTCTCGTTGCTGCTTTTGCGCTGGATGTGGAGGATTTGGGTCTCGTCTTTTGTGCCTGGGGCGTGGAGCATTAGCGTCAATGATGGGTCCGGGCTTGTGTCTGACGCGCTGAGTTCGGCGTAGACGTTCCAGGTTGTGACGGGGGTGTCTTCGGAAGTGGGGATAGCCATTTCCGATGTTTTGTTGGATGGGGTAAGAGGAATTCCTTGAATTGAGGTTGGGCACTCGAGGGACATGGTTGGCCTTGTCTTGATGGGCTTGCTGAGGAACTATGCAGGTGGTGATAACTGTTTGATACCTGGTTTTAGTGGGGTGGAAGTCGGTTGGACTTATATCTGACGGATGCTCTTTATATAGTTGCGGATGAAAGACATAATTCTGAAAGGGCTAAGAGAGTCCATCTTCTGACAGTACTATGAAAGGAAAGAACGGATGTCTTTCGCAACCAGGGTCAATGGCCTTAAGGAAACTAACTCGGCTTGCTTTTACTCATGGTTGATAAAGAGACGTGAAGCGTTTCCAGCCCGTGAGTAACTTGGCTTAGACCTTCAGACTCCAAGTAATTCTGCAAAAGGAAAAGCCAGATACAGGAGGGCAGCCCGTCCTACTTCTGAACGGGGGTATCGGCAATAGTTTAGGTACGATAATCTAGTTTTGGTAGAGTTTTTGAATTTCCACAAGGTAACAAGTTTCGACAGAAGTAAGGGAATCATGGAGCCCAAGGGTACGAAGCGGGCTCTACACGGAATGAAACGTTACGGTCAAGTGATACAACTTCTGGGAAAGAATGTGAGACAAGCGTAATGTAAATGATGCAAAGATTGAAAAGCAGCTGAAACGGAGCAATGGAGGCACAAAGTCAAAAGAAAAACGAAAACTCAACACCCAAGGCTAAGAAGGAAAGAACCAGATATGTCAAGGTAGCACCCAGCTTACTCCTCACGACCACGCTTAACCCCCCGATGCATCCCCGTAATCTCCCCCTTACCAAAATCCCCCGGCAGAGTCGGCGCAACCTCCCAAGGCCCCAATTCAACCCTCGGAGCCTCTCCCTCCTCCAGCTCATGCTCAAAGACATGCTTCAGCGTGCCCGCCAACAGTCGAATCTCCATCTCTTCTGCCTCTGGCGTCTGCTCCTCTTCCTCGGGCCGACGGGTTAGGATCCCCCGGCCCAGCAGGTGCAGCAAGATCCCCTGAATATCCTCGCGCCAGATAGTCTTGTATGCGTCACGGATTGACCCGCCTGTTTCCTGCAGTGTGTACATCATGAATGGAGGGCGGGAGCTTGGTTCAGGTTCACCCAACGCGGCTTGGTGCGTGAGGAAGTCGATGTCCCGTGCCGCGACGCGGTCGAGCAAAATGCGGTTTGGGAAGGCATTTATGTCGTGTGTGTCGCGCTGCGCTGTTATCCTGTAATACGGGGATGCGGTTGGGTTGAGGGGGAGTCCTGGGCTTGGGGACCCAAGGGCGCTGTCGGGGATCACGGCGCGTTCGAACTTGATTGCGATGGATTTTGTGGTTGGGGCGGGGGGGCTGAAGGTTAGGATTAGGCTGGGGTAGGGGTTGAATGGGTCGTTTTGGATTATGGAGGCGCTGACCTCGAAGGAGGTTATCTGGGTGAAGTTTGTGATGGTGGACATTTTGGATGTTGGGGTTGGGATGGTGGTGGTCGGGTCGTAGTAGGGTAGGATCTTGATGATGGTGTCCAGAAGCACTGGTTGGAATGATGGGACGGCAACCATGGGAAGACTGGGGAGGGAGGTTAGGGGGTTTATATCTTTCAGGTTCGCTGTGTGTACAAGTGATTGAAGGAGTTCAGTAGGGGATCCAGAAATCTTTGTCCACTTTGAAGATACCACTGTAGACAGCGTCACACAATGCCTCTGCAGTGCCTATACGAATTCTAGAATGAAAGTCTTTCATGGGTCATACCGGTATAATGAAATAGTTCTTTGGAGACAGGTAGAAAGCGACTGGTGTTCCAGCGGACCCCAATGTAATAGAAAAAGTGCCTTGAAAGCGAACAACAAAGATTGCAAAGAGGGTCACAGAAAATGAAATGATAAAGGTAATATGGATGGAGAGAGAAAGAACGATGTTCGGTGGATAAAGGAGTTCCCTTGAAGGCGAACCCGATCTGGCCGGACAAAGCCCTTGTATATCTCTCAATGTTGACTGCAAAAGTAGACCAGCGATGCAAGACACGCGGATGGGTAAGTCAGGGACATTAAATGTGCCATTGGGGACAAAGGTGAATTTCACCCACCGAATCGAGACATCTCCGGATAGGATAGATGGAGTATCAGCTTCATGGTTGTCTTCTATGCCTTTTCCCGCTTATCCCCTTGGTACCCACGGGAAATATCAGTGATTGTACAGGTAGAATGGCGTCAAATGTCTTCTTACAAGATAATCTGCACACAGAGCGGGAGAAGAGCCTAATACCATACCAGCGAAAGACACCATGGGGGCTTCGCAGCATTAATGGCGTCACTTGGGAGATGGTGTGATGTGCGATGAACCGTTCATCCCGAGTCAGCCATCTTAACACCGCCGACTGATATATTTCGCCGTCCCAGTCCGCAACTCAAACCCAGCAAAGTTCATTTCCAACAACATCTCCCCTCCATCCTCAAGCTGCAAGAATGCAGTCTGCAGCTGCATCATGAACTCTGCAGCAGTCTTTAGGTCATCACGGGGTTTGATTTCGCGCTCCTTCTGTTCCTCGAGGAAGTGGAAGGCCGTGGTCGTAGCGGCAGGTGCATTCGTGACAGTTCTCTTAACAATGAACTCCCCGTCCAAGGCGAGAATTGAAAAGACAAGGAGAAGCCAGTTTTCGTCAATTACCCGCCCGTTTCTGGGGACTTCGCACAGGCGGTCACACCCCTTGCGCTGAGCTTTGGTTAGGTTATCGTGGACTTCGTAGCGCAGCTTGTAGGCAGACGAAGAGGGTCGAGAGTCTGAGTTCGCTTCTGGTTCCTCCTCAGTAGCGCTATGGCTGTCCTCGTTCGGAGACTCATTCGGTACGCGAGTGATACGCCAGAAGGATGTGCCCTTTCCACGCTTCGGTTGCTCCTCAAAGATTAGGACCAACTCGAGGTTATAGGGTCCTTTGACTTCGTTTAATGTAGCGTAGACTCTGTATCGTTCTATTGCGCCAGTGCGAGAATAGATGGACATTGTAAGTATCGCTGATGGTACAATCAAGGCAAAGATGAATGTGTTTTGCATTTGGTGGGTTTGCTCTGAGCTTTGGGTTGCCCAGGACTTTGGGAAGACGAATGATGAAAATAAAATAGAGGTCAGTCGAGAGAAGACGCACCCGTTTGCGATATAATCTAGGTGAATTTCTATCCATCAATCATTCACTTTCTGGCTTCTTTGTTGCCCTTTCTTTGTATGAGGCGACTTGGTAAATCCGACAGCTCTATATGCTTTCACCTTTCCTGGTGATTAGGGGGCGTCAAAGAAATTCTTTGATCCCCTCACCAATATGCAAATGAAGGATATTCATCAAACCAGAGATTGAATATCACATATAAATATTCAATGAAGCTATCTAATGGAAGTAACACCGCGTCCTCTATATACCATGGCAGTAGTATTCTACTATAGTTACGTCGCTCGTTGCAGGTCGCATGACGGCCTTCAATTGTGTCTCGTAGATACATATTACAGCGGGAAACAGATATCAATGTTGAAAGAGATGAATTGAAATAGGTCCTAAACTGTACTAGAGCCTAAGCCTCTTAAACAGGCGGGATAAGATCAGGTCAGTAAGATTACACACAAACGAGCCAGCAAGTACTATAGTACCCCAGTTGCTGAGTCCCAGTACGCCCAATCTTACTCGCCCCTCAACGCCCCAGCCCTCAACTCATACCCCCCAAAATCCGTCTCAAACTGCCTCTCCTCCCCATTCCCCATCAACAGAAACGCCGCCTGGAGCTCATTCATAAACCTCAGCCGCTGAATATCGTCCTCGCGCTGCTCCTCCTTCAAACACTTAACATCAAAGCACCCCTCATCCCAATCAAACGGAATCTGATGCGTCCACGGCTTAACCCGCGCAATGTACCCGTCGATAACGAGCGCCATGAAGATCGTCACGAGCCATTGCTCCTTGATTACGTTCTTGGACCGGATCACGTTGCAGAGGGGTCGGGCCCCGGGCACCTTCGCTCCGTTGTCGACGATCTCTAGTTTGAGCTTGTAGTTGTTTGTTGGGGCTTTTAGGCGCGGATCTAGGGTTTCTTCGATTGCGCACCGGATGATGTGCCAGATCTTTGTGCCTTTTCGCGGGGTGGGTGCTCTTCGAAGATAAAGGATAGGGAGAGGTCGTAAGGGTAGGCGGTTTGTTGGAGCGCTGCGGAGACCTTGTAGCGGTTTTTCTCGTTCGTGCTAAAGATTGAGGAGAACATTGCGGCTGGTGTTGAAGTATCTAGGTTGGAGCAGGATTGGGCTGGTGACTGCACTGCTGCTCTTGGGTTTGGGGCTTGAGAAGGGACGGACTGAGCTGGGATAGGAAATCATGATACGGGATGGAGTTACCCGAGTTTATATAGCTGTACTTCCTTGGCTCTTCCAGCGAGACCAAGACCTAAGTCAAAGGCTTGAGATAAAATTCTTTTGGAAAGGCTTCGGGAAATACAAAGGCAGTCGACTATCTCTCCCTTGCTCCATCGGTTGGGATAAAAATAAAGCGAATAGTGCGTATAACAAGCAAGCAATCAGCAATGTACGGGAGAAAGAGCACTTTATACAAAAGAGACATCCCAATTCAAAGAGGTGACTTCTAGCTCTATTTAAGGGCCTGCCATTGCTGGCCTACAAGGCATGTGGTGGATATTATCCTCGCCTTCAGTCTTTAGTTTGACATTGCTTTGTTGTGTCAGCTACAGACAATGATTTTGAATTGTTGATCTTGATGCCTTCAAGGAGCGTGGCTCTCATAGTACAAAGACGCATAGTGTATCCCTAGAAGTCCGCCCATCTCTCGAGAACTCTATGGTAACACGCGAGCCTTGGAACAGTCCCGGATAACGGTAAACATTGTAGCCAGACTATGTGAACAGAAGATGTTGTATTCAGAATGTTACTCGGCCTCCCACAAAACTTTTCGATGATGGTATTGCAATAATCCTGTCACATCTTCCTTCACCAGAGCTTCCTGTTTGGTCGACGGAGTCATCAATTCTGCTCCTCAACCCCCTCACTCTCCACGAGATCCTCAGCATCAAAGTACGGCACCTCATACCCCTTAAAAATCAATATCCACATGCACTCGCTCCCCAATCCTCCAGCATCAAAAACATCTTCTGCACCTGCTTCGCGAACCCACCAATCTCCCCCCGACCCAAACTCCGCCATCTCATTCCGCACAAGAAATCTCTCCTCCTCAAGCCGAACAATAACCGCAGATATATGTTCATCAAGCATAGCCCGTCCCTCTCTATCAAACGTACCAATTCTCTTCTCGATCTTATACTTGATCTTCCGCTGCAATTTCTGATCGGCCTTGCTCCCCACGTGCGCGGAGAGCTTGTAGAACGATGATCGCTCCGACGGGTTGAGGTAGTAGTTGCTGTGTGTTATGCACCAGATCACTTTGCGTCCGCTGCTTTCTTCGGGCTCAGGGTGCTCTTTGAAGAGGAGGAGGAGTTCTGGCGGCGAGCGTTCTTTTCTGCGTTGGAGGATTGCGGTGATGTGGTATTTTTCGTACGGGGCCGCACCCATGAGGCGGGAGAGGTGCTGGTGGAGTTTTGTGATCGAATCCATGATTTTGTACATCTAGTGGCAGGGCACTGAGGTAGGTGGGTGCGTATTTATAGGTGGTAAACTGTCGAAGAAGAAGGGTGGCTAGAACGTGATGGGTGGCTAGAACGTGATGGGTGGTCTTGGTGATTCTAGGTGAGATTGAGAAGATGGATGGAGTTGGAGTCTGGCGTCGCAAGGAAGATAAATATATCTGGTATCTAGATGATGTGGAACGTTGAGCTATGGGTTGTCAGGTGAATGGCCTGGTGAATGGGACGGGTTCGTGGAGCTTTCATTGGTGAAGAGGCTCAGCCCGAAACGTCCGCACCTCACAATGGGGAGACAACTCAGAAAACCTGCATTGGCCTTCCGGGGCTCGATGTAAGAACTTAATGGATAATTCCAGGATGCAACAACCACTTCATGCTGTACGGTAGGTACAAAACATTTATGACGAAGTCTGAGTTCTGACTTCTGCTGCGACTACGTTACAACATATAGCTGTGGAAAGAGGAGAGTAAGCGGAGTTCTATATGCTAAATAGGAGAGCCAATCTTCTCAATCTAAAAAGGAAAGGCTTAAAGCGATGCAATTAAATGCCACCCCAGCGCAAGTAAGCAATAACATACCTCAAGTCCGTAAAGCCCTTGCAGGTCTGCTCAAATATCCACCTCCCCAAAAATCTCAATCAACCCCAAATACCCATACAAAATCGCCGCAAGGACCTCGAACCGATCATGGCCGCCGTTCCCCATAACACACCGTTTCACAACGCACCACCCCTCAACCACAACATCCGAGCCTGCGCGCGCAACTCTTTTTCCAACACGTACCCCCCTCTCTTTCGCCCTCTTCACTCTATCCGCCAAATCCCTACACAGCTCCTTGATCTTATCAGAAGTCGGCATCCCGTCAAGATACCCCTGCCGCCGTAACGCCCGCATAACGTCCTGGATATGCTCAGCCGCGATAGACAAGCTATCGTCCGGTGCTGCGGGGTACGTGCCCAGCAGTGCTATGGTCGCCAGAGTCTGCGGGGTGACAGTCTCGCGCGTGTATGTGTCGTACCCGCGGCGCTGACCGGGCATGTTGATTGTGTCTGTTACGAGGAAGGTGCGCCCGCCGTTGTGACCGGTTGTTCCGGATGGCACGAGCGCGAGCGTTAGTTGCCACGGGTGGTGGCCGATTTGGATGGGATCCCAGAGGTACGGGTCGCAGTGGGAGCTGACGTAGATGTCGACCATTCTGGGGCTTAGGGGAGTGGTGCAGGTGGGGTTGGACATTTTAATGGTTAGAGAATTCTTGATGAACTTGTAACCTTGAGAATCGGGGCTCTTGGAGGTAAATGGGGCTGATTTTAACACTACCTTAGCTTAGGTTGTGAAACAAACACCGGGGACATGGATATGGCTAATGGAGGGTGGGTTGAGTTTTTATACCTAAGTTGATGAAGCCTGCTTTGAGAGAAAAAGCTGGAGAAATTGTGCTGGAAACTCCTTTGTTCAGTCTCGATGAATACTGGCTTTGTCTGCGTTGGTTTTCAAGTTCCTTTCATGGCTTCTTTCCCTGATACTTCTGGATTCGGATTCATTGTTCTTTGTCATGGAGCTTTGTTGCTCGGAAAGCGCTGTTTCCTTCACCATATCAAAGTCTATCTCATACATTAGTTGATGCTAGTCGCTTTAATCGTGAACTATGGTACCTAACTGTCGGACACCTGTATTCCTTTTCATGAACTAGGGCTACCAAGATTTGAAACATTCAGTCCATATTAGAAGGTAAGTCTATGTACGACACGTCGTGTGGTCCGCCAAGAATCTGTATGCTAGCCCTAACTCCTGGCCTACTGTGGGATGTTTGGCACAGGCTAATTGGTGTACAAGGGTTCAAAGATAATGTATTGGCGCAGTAATATTGCAGCAGTAAGGTCCCTTTCATATGGAACGCTGCTTTCTTTTGTTTCGGTTCTTAATCTTCCTAATATATGTTTTTGTTTATTGGTCTTTCCAAACAACTGCACACACCGCCCAAACAAAAGAGACCCCAGACAAGCAAGCACATTACCCATTTATCGGTCAAGGACATACAAAGTAACATCCCTTTGCTCCGCAGTCTCCGCATTGGCCCTTCTATACCGCAAATCCGGGTTGGTAACACGCGTCGACGACCCAGCAACCGCATTGCCACCCGCAACCCCAGCCTGAGCAGTCATCATAGACCTAGACGCAGCGCGTCGCGAAATGCCCAGGGACTCAAGAGACGACCAATCCTGTCGGTTTCCGCGGAAGCTCGTGAGTCTAAGTGCGTACTGGCCCTCGTGCAGACCCTCTGAACTCAAGACGAACTCGGTCGGCGCGCGCTGGGACTCGTCGAAGAAGCACGTGCACCGGACCATGTCGGCCTCACCAAAGAAGCGGTACCGCCGCGAGGACAAGAATGCGTATAGGCGCCGGACGAACTCGTTCTTGCCGCTGTCTTCCATTGTTTGTCCGACGCTGCGGGGGATCGTGGAGCGGAAGTGCTCGACTAGCATGCTGTCTAGGTTTCCGATTTCGTGCTCCACCATTGCTTCTAGTAGAGAGGCGATGTATAGTCGGCATCGTTGGGGTATAATTGAGCGGGCGAGCTGACGGAGCGCCGGGACCTGGGTCGAGGAGATGTTCCCGATTGGCACGTCGAGCTCGGCACGAGTGTCCATGACGTTCTTGTTGTTTTCGATCCGGACCTCATAGCGGAACGGTCCGTTGCCTACGTGGATCCATGTGCATCGGGTGTTGTCTGCTGGAACCAAGGTTAGCATTAGGTGACCCGGATGTGGTATAAGGGCTGCTTCCTCAATGCCTGCAATGTCTTCTCTAATGTGGGGATGACTGTGTCCATATTCGAGGACAAGCTGCAGGGTCTCGGGGGCGCGTGACGGGATGGACGTGCTGGTTGGAGTGGTGGCAAGCATGATGTCGGTTGAACCCACTTGACAGGATCAGAGCAATGTTTTGCTGTTGTCGTGGATTGAATGTGAGATGGGATAGAGGATGGTCCGCCTTTCTTATAACTTTGCTCTTACTCGCCTCTCCATTGTACTCGGAAATGAGATGACTGGGTACATGATTGTTGTCTTTAACAATCCGCCGTCGTTCCTTTGGACACTGGGATTCACGGTACTTGATCCTCTGATTGGATGAAAGGAATAAACTCATTCTCAATATAATTTGTCAACTCTCCAGTCATCGAGTACCAATGGGTCTGCCTGCGACCCTTTGTATACGCGAGCGTTGAGTGCCTTCCAGCGAGGGCTAGTCCATTGTTGACACCAAGCCCTTTGTATCCCTTGTCAAAGAAACATAGCCCCTGTGGGGGCTAAGAAGGCCCATTGACTGCTTTAGTCAAAGGCAAGCATAACTCGGTACACAAGTGGCATCTTGTGACACCCTTCTAACGTCAATCGAGATGAAAGAAGTCGAACCATTCAAAAATGTGGTGCAGTTGCAACTAGATAGGGCGATTGACTGTCGACATGAAAGGATCGAAAGGAAAATACAAATCGTGCTTCTCCCGAATATCGTGTCCATTATCCACCTGACGACGATGAGCTCTCCAAGGCTCTGGGGAACCAGATTGACAACATCAATGTACCTAAGATCTTGCACAGTTCGGTACATTTAGCAGTTGCTCATCTCTCGTTCCACTTGCTGGAACGGATTACGATGAAAACACGATGCTCCAATGATGGAGTTCATGCCACTAATGGTGGATTTCTTTCAACATCCGGCGCTCCAAGAAACACTGATCAATATGGGTTTAAACAGGGCCTCCTTGGATGCGAGTGACTAGGGTCACTCCAGCGGCTGGACAGGAACGCCGGCGGAAGTGCAAGGGTTACCAGGACCTCGTCTCAAGCTTCCAGAATCATCGCCATATTACCGACTTTTATTGAGGGGCATGAAGCCCCGACGGAAAAAGCTCATATACAAACTTAAATTTCATTCTTCTCTATTCGAATCTAAAAGAAACACCGACAATACTCCAACTCCGACACCCTCAATCGATCCACAAACAGCGCTATATCCTCCAGCTCCCCCGTCGCCAACCTCCCATGTGGCAACTGACTGACCCCCAAATCCTCCGCCATCGCCTCCCTTGCCTTATCGAGCATGGAAATCCCCACGTCACTCATCGACCCAAAATACTCCGCCCAGCCTCGCTCAATCGTCTTCTCCCTTTCCAGACAAGACAAAACGTCAAGGATATACATTTGGCACCGTTGCGGTCTCGTATTAAGCAGGATCCCTGTCACCTTTCCGTGCATTGTTGCAGAGACTGCCCCGATCCGCGTTATATCTGTCAGTCGTGGGTCAGACATCGTTTGGTTCCTCTCGATGCTGTGTTTGTATTCGGATGGCCCGCCGGTTACATGGTAGAATGTGCACCGGTGCGTCTCTGGGTGCTGGATTATGAATGTCCAATGCCGTTGTCGGATGGAATTGATTGCGGACCCGAAGGCTATGTACATTGTCAACGTGTAGCTCGGTTGGTCCAGGGGGTTGGGATAGGGGATTAGTTGGGTGTTGGTTATGTTGGTCATGGAGAGGGTATCTGTTTAGTGGATGGGTTTGGGGTGTCGCGGTTCTCCTGGATTGTCCTGTCTGATTGCGGCGGATTTGGAGTTTGTTGGCGGTTTGTTGGCGGTGGAGTTGGTAAGGTTGATTGTTTGGGGTATGAGTGCTGATTTATAGACTATGCTTCTCCTCGTTCGTGCTTGCTCAAGCATAGGTCATGTCCTCTACGTGAGGTTTACCTTCCAAGTAAGCTAATGCTGTTGAAAGGGCCTTTGTACTTTGATCATGGCTCAATGCCCTGGATATGCTCTTTACAACCTCACTGAGGGGCCTAATTCAATGGGGCTCTTCCTTAGTCTCACTAAAGTAACCTTTATGTTGGGCTTGGCCTTTCTCACTAGTGGAGGATAATGTAGCTAAGTATACCCTGCTCCTTGTGAGTCACAAAGAAACCTGATGATCTGTAGTATATACATGCTGGAGAGGATTAAGACAGGAATTCGTGCAACAAGACTGAAGGAAGAGGATACTCACGCAGGGGGCTATATCACGCCGTTTGACATGTTTCTAGACTTCTAAGTATTATGATGGCACTGCCATATTAGAGCTCAATCTACACACCAACAGTCTCTGCTTGTTTCGACAGGTGTGTCCCCAACTAAGACAAAAGACGCTGACTATTATAGAAGGAGACGAATCTGACTGCAGATAATGCGGCTACATCAAAGGGATACGTGAAGAATGCTGACAAAGGACTGATTGAGACCTGGCTAGGCCTTGCGTTGTCATTTGCTGTGCTCATTCAGCAAGCTGTTAAAGCCGCATTACAAAAAGACTAACAAAGCACCCAAGGACGTCCTGAGGGGGGCAATGAAATGCGCTCTGAGAAGTAGAACAGGATGGCCTATCCAAGTATATAAAGCATCCCATCTATGCTCCTCCTACGCTCTACGTTGGAACAGCTTGAACCGTTTATTCACAACTCCACAACCAACACCACAAGATGAACGAACCATACACCCCAGCTCCTTTGCTCCATCATCAAACCATGGCCTTCCGATCTTCCCGACCCGATGACATCGACGTCTACATCGGCATCGGCACCCGCAAAACAAGCCGGAACCAAAACCACTGCGCGCTCATCCTCGCCCCGCAAACCACCTCCGGGAATAGCACAACGACCAATAACTGCACATACTACCACGTCACCAATGGCCCCAACGCCTACAAGCACTACATGGAACGGAACGCCCCCCTCCTCGACTCCACCCGGCTGCAATACCTCCAAAAAATCGGCG
The DNA here is from genome assembly GCF_047715735.1 of Aspergillus multicolor. NCBI lineage: Eukaryota > Fungi > Ascomycota > Eurotiomycetes > Eurotiales > Aspergillaceae > Aspergillus > Aspergillus multicolor. Next base: position 183,802 of record NW_027395967.1, on the reverse strand, counting down.
TCATCCCCTGCCTCCGCGGAAGGCGCTGGTTGAGTCCTTCGCGCGTAATACCTATCCGCAGCGCTGCCATACATATGTTTCTGCGCTGCTTCTGCAGCTGCAGGGTGCTGGGCTCGTTGAGGATGCGCATGGGCGTGTGAGGGGGTTTCTGGATAAGGCTCCGCATAGCCCGTTGGTTCAGGTTGTTGAGAAGGGGGTCGCGGGGAGGGCTGAGGCTGGGAGGCTTTATGTTCAGGCTGCTAAGGGAGCTAGGAAGGGAGGATTGGATGCGTTTGAGGTTTGTACGTGTTTCTTTGAGTGTGGTCGCTGGGTTCTTGGTTCTAGGATTAGATAGGATAGTCTCTAGATGCTTGCATCCTGTTTGACCCGATGTCGCTCCTTATTACACTACATACCCCTAATCCAGATAATCCGCATGAATATTATATCTAATCCATGATGCAATCATAACTCGTATGAGCTTCCTACACATCAAGACTGCTGAAGTTCAGGTAAGTCACGAGTAGGTATGAATAATTTGAGATAATCTTCGATCAACAAAGCTAAGGAAGGCTAAAGTTCCAGCGGGATCCGGCCGAGCTTCATGGGGCTCAATATCCCAGAGCTCACGGTTTGCTTGCTTTGGATATCCCAGTTATGTGACCCAAGGGAAGGACAAACGTGTAACACGGGTCGGCATATCAACCAGATTCAAGATGCACATACATGCTATTTAAAATAAGCTGCATTTAGCTACGTAGATAGTATCTATGATGGCAAGAGATTATAGTGTAAAAGCCCATCAAGAAGAAGCAAAGTTCAGGCACAGAAGGCAGTGCAATAATACTTGGATATGCTTGGTTAGACAAATATGTAGAACTCGAGGTAAATCAGATAATTCAAGAAAGATGATCCGGCATCCCCCCCACCCTACACTAGATAAGCATGTCCTCGAATACTCTACTCAAAACAAGTACAGAAAGCCAAAGGATCAAACCCCATCTCCTGCGCAAACTCCGCCGCAGTAACAAGCGTCCTCCTCGCCTCCGAAATTTCCATCCCCAGTTCATCAACCGCACACTTAAGCATAGTCTTCGGCATCTCAGCCGCAACCTTATCCGGCGTATCCGGCGCAATCCACCCCTCCATCTCGAGGAACATCAGAAGTCTTCCAACGTACATGTGGCACCGCTGAGCCCTAGTCCGCCGGGATTCCAGGTGAATTGCGCGGATTGTCTTTTCGGTGCAGGGGGCTTCGCCGATTTTCTCGACTCGAGCGAGGCGGGAGTCGGAGAGGGACTTGTTGGTTTCGACGATCCGCTTGCAGGCTGTCGGGCCGCTGGATATGTGGTAGAATGTGCAGTTGGATGGGGAGGTGCGTTGCGGGACGAGGATGAGGGTCCAGTGGTGCTGTTGTTGGGGGGATTGGCGGGTTCCGAAGCCGAGGTAGATGTCGAGGAGAGGGGGTTGGGGTTGGGATAGGATATCCATTTTGGTGGGTGGTGTATCTGTTCGAATTGAGTTGTAAGAAGCGTGTTCCAAGAACGTCTTATATATGCTTTCAGTACGTCGCGGTGTTTTAATGGTATATTCCGATATCGTAGGGCTTCTGACGGGATGCACCTAGGTCATATATAGGCCGCTAACTATGCTTGCTCCCTGGGGTCATATAAACAAGCATAAATGAATCGCTCGATTATTGCATATTGAAAGGAAATTCATTGTACGCTTTGTTCTGCTGTTTGTAGTATGGTAGCTGGCAGCTAGGTGGCTTTGTTAGAATACTTTGTCCTAGTTCAGGTCAAGATTTCTGAAACATGAACACCATGGATAATCAATGGCCGTTTGAAAGCAGACATACTTCTTCCCATGGCTGTACATAAAGATTAGTGGTGTTTTGTGATGAAGTGGAGGACTAGCATCGTACCACGGCTCTAAAGCGCGAGACAGATGATTGGACTCGAGCCGCCAGATACAACAATGCTTCGAAAAATACTAACGTTGTGCTTTACTTAGTCGCATGCACATGTAACAGTTCTCATAGCAGACCTGCTAACCTGCTACGATACTAATATCGAAAGCTTGAATGATATTACATGTAATCGATAACCTTGGAAAATCATACCATATAACAGCTCGGCGAAACACCATTTGGAGACAAAGTTCAGCTAACAATACTTGGGTTGGCGTAGAACGAACCAGGAAGCAATAGAAGATTGTAGTATATATAAACTAGCGAATAGCGAACAAAATCCATGGAACATGTTCGGGGTCTGTTCTTCAAATCCCAATAGCTAAGAGCAAAGGAACAAGCACATTGCAAGCTCCTCAGTACCGGTACGAAACCAGGAAAGCCATACCATCCTTCTTCCAATTCCTAACCCTCAAAGTTATATCTAGAAGAAACACCGACAAAACTCCAAATCCTCCTTCCCTTTCCGCTCCATCTTCCGCTCCACCTCAAACAGCCCCCGATTCACAGCAACAAGGGCCTCCCTCTCCAGCGCCTCATCCCTGTCCAACCCCGGGCCAAACAGACCCAGATGCCCCAAACGCTCATTCCCATGCCGCGGCGCAACCCCCCTAACCTCCAGAATCCGCTCCTTCTCTTTCTCCGTCGCCATCGCACACCGACTAATCCTCACGCCGGGCAACAGTTCACTCTCAACCCAGGACGCCTTGGTCCGGTCCATAACACCCCGTTCAGTCAGGATCTTAATGGCGGTCTGGACATACGTATGGCACCGCTGCGCGCGTACACTCCGCAGGATCTTGGTTACGTCCCGAGCCGTTGCGTCAGAAACGGACGCCAGCTCGTGGATTGCGGATAGCCGCATGTCGATGAGCGTCTCGTTGCTCGAGACGCTGTGTGCGTATCCCTCCAATTCGTGGCTGCGGTGTGCGCTGTGGAAATTGCAGTTTAGTGCCTCGGCTGCGTGGTCGGCGATTATGAGGATCCAGTGGGGGAGTTGGCCTTGTGTGATGTCGAGCGGGCTGGGGAGGGTGCCGATGCCGAGGTAGATGGTGTGCATGGGTTGATTGGGGGCGATGGCGGGGGTGGTGGTTTTGCTCGTGCTGGGTGTGGATGTGATTGTGGAGCGGATTTGGGATTGGGGGTGCAGTGGTGGGATTCGGATTTCGAGGGCTGGGAACATGGTGCTGAAATTGGTTTGGAGGGCGTAGGGAGTATCTGTGGGGGTGTCGAAGGACTGGATTGGCGTTGTCAGGGACATGATGGTGGACTGGATATGGCCTTGGAGTTCTAGTGGTGGTTGGCCGTTTTTCTTGTACAGCTAAAACAGGACTTGTGCAATTGATTCCACTGAACTATGCTAGAGCAGACTGGACAAGACGCTCGCATAGTTTAGTGTACAGCGTGAATTTATATTCGGCCTCTTGATTTCTTCTCTAGGTCTATTTGAAAGGGAACAATGATCTTTATTCATGACATCCTTTGCTCTTGCAAGGAAGGAACAATGTCACACCATGGGCCCTGTCTTTTTCTCTTTATGCGTTCTATTCCATACATAAAGGTAAGTTGAGTGCTTGGAAGGTCTGGAATGCGTATGGCCTTTAGTAGCAATGGGATACAAAGAATAATGGTTTCTAAGAGGAATGCTTATATGACCATAATAATGGTGTGTTTACGGCCTTGAAACTAGTCTAGCTAGGTAGCTCAAGGCATTCGTATACTGATAGGATCAAGTCCAAAGGTTTCTAGGGTTAAACTTGATTGATGAAACATTACCTTCAATTATATTGTTCTATAATATCAAGACTAAGCGATAATGTATACCCAGAGAGCCATACCATATTAGTATATTATTTAACGTCCGGTGTATTAGTGGAGGGCCTTAATTGATTGGTATTATTAAGATAAAAAGAAAATAACCTATTGCAAGCTACGCTACCGACCATGAAAAATCGATGGAACTATGCCACAGCCTGGCCTGAACGTTTGCCCGCCTTCTTAATTAAAAAAGCACCGACAATACTCCAAATCACTCAAGCCTCGCTCGTCCGCAGCGCGATGCGCAGTCTTCAAACTCCAGTCAACAAAAGCCGTAGCCACTGCCTCCTCAACCGCCTTATCCAAATCCTCCAAAAACTCCCCCCGCTCTTCCTTGGGTATACTCTCATCCATCCACACCAACGGCCCGACCCTAGCCCTGAGCTGCCGCTTATTCGCCCGCCGCATCGCAGACCGGTACCGGTTCTCCTTTACCCTGTTCATGAGATTCTTCTCGACGAGCCCTCGCTCCTGGAGCGTCTTGATCACGCTGAAGACATACAGATGGCACCGCTGGTACTTGCGATTCCCCGGCATGCGCACGCAGACCTCGCTTACGTCCTCCGCGGCTTCCGCTGATATAGTGCCTAGTTTGTATACCGATGACAGCCGGGCGTCGAGCAGCGACTCGTTGGATGACTTTGTTAGTTTGTACTTGTTGGACCCGAGGTCGTGCTTCGTGCTGTAGAATGTGCACCGCTGCGTTGTGGGGTTTGCAGTCTATGAGCACACTGTTTGGGATGGCGCCCAGGGGCTCGCTCGGGGTTTTGGCTTCACTATCGGGGTTGGTGTCGGTGATGGTCACAATTGACGGGAGTGGGGTTGGGCGCGACATGGTGCCAAGGTTGCTGGATTGGATTATATGGTATGGAAGGTTTTGGTTGGGGTTCTGGGGTGCAGGGTTGCTCTGCTGTCTGTCCTGTACAGGTATAGATATAACGGCCTTCGTGCAGGTGGAAAGGATGGGATGCTCTGCAATAGGCTGGAGCAGGCTGGAAGCGTCGCCGTGGTTTTATATTTTGTGGTGGTGCCTTCATCTCGTGGTTCATGTTTAAAGGGGACAATGAGCATTATTATCAATGTCCTTTACTTACTTAGGATGATGACAATGGCATCTCACGCCCTTTGTCTTTATGTTGTTTACCGCCTCTTTGTATCGCATCTCCATACAAAATATTTAGTACACTCTTTTGGCTAAGAACGTTTTTATACATCTATTCGCCTAAATTTTGATCCACAATCTATTGTTCACTACATAAAGAGATTCCTTTGAAAGCCCCTTTGAGTGAGACTTGCTCTATAGTACTGGTCTACTTCCCCCTTCCTAAAAGAAACACCGACAATACACCAACTCATCCCCCATGCCCAACCTCTCCGCGGCCCTTTCCACCCTTCCCAAACTCCACTCAACAAACACCCCCTCCGCTGCCCTGGCAGCAGCCCTCTCCAATTCCCTCGAAAACACAGTCAGATCCCCCCCCCCCCCCATAACGCCCCTCCCCCGCCACACCATCCGTTCAATCCTCGACCCCGCCTCCAGGTCCCGGCCCATCATCGCCTGACCCCGGCTCACCTTCACCTCCTCCAGCAGCATAACCCGCACCCACTCGTCCACACCACTTTGCAAGATCCACTGCGTCACTAGGCTCTGTATCACGCTGTAGATGTACACATGGCACCGCTGCGCCCATACCTGCTGACAGGTTTTGGTGACGTGGCACGCGGTTTCCAGCGAGACGCTACCGAGTTTGTGGACCATTGATAGCCGTGCGTCGAGGAGGGTTTGGTTTGGCGAAATGCTGTGTGTGTAGTTGTAGTTGTGACTCGAGCTTGAGCTTGAGCCTGGGCTTGAGCGGTCTTGCCGCACGCTGTAGAACGTGCTTTCCAGTGTCTCTGGGTCGCAAAGTATGAGCACCCAGTGCGGGTGCTGGCCCTTTCGGGTGTCCAGGGCGTCGGAGACGCGGCCGATGCCGATGTAATGTCGCGCTCGCGCTAGGTCGAGGTAGAGGGGAGTGGGTTTGGGCTCGTGGGCGTGGGCGTGGGCGGGAGCTCAATGGCCTGATTTAATGTGACTGGCGGGCTTGGGATTGGGGTTGAGGGGTCGGGGACTTTGGTGCTGAAATTGAGGTCGAGGTCTATTCCGGGTAGGAAGGCCGCGAGGTAGGCGGCTTCGGCTTCGGTGGTGTTGGTTTCAATTCGCGTTTCCATTCCTATGGGGGGTTGGGAGACATGCTGGTGGTGCTGCGACCGTAAGGAATTTCAGGGACCGGGACCGCGTAGGGGCTTTCGGTGTTGGTTACGGTTGACGGGATAACAGCTTCACGGGGCATTGCGTTGTGGTGGGTCTGGATTCGGGGATCTGGTCAGATATGGATGTTGAATGGCTCCGTGAAAAGCAGGGCAGCAAACAGCGGGAAAGCACGGTAAACTCAACATGATGGTCGAATGTTTCTGGTAGGCAGTGACTTCCATTTATACTTCGCGGGTTGGACAACGCGCTTGTAATCACGATATTTCTTCTTCTTTCGGGGCAAAGACAATGCCATCCCATGGCCATCATCTTGACTTTATTCCGCATCTCATTGCCCCGAACTTAGGTACAATGCAAAGCAGTCAGTATATTCCTTTCAGCCATATCTCGATCACAGATTATCTCTTTCAGGTCACTGAACAAGCCATGGTTGACTATACAAAGGATTCGCAATGGAGCTCCTTTGTCTAGATGGATAGTAAAGACAACATTGACGCAATGGTATAACATAAAGCCCCCCCTGAACCCACAGGTTACACGGTTATCATCTCACCCCTGTTCAACAGGCATGATATTCCTCTACAGTATCTACGCCGATTCTACAGCCTGCATCTCCTAACATTCATCGCTAGTTATTTTATTATCTACCGCATCATGTCATACTTCCTACCCCTTCTCCCCTTCCGCTGTGCCGATGAGCGTGAATCCGACCGAGACCGAGTCCCTGACCAGGATGTCTCCAGCAATGATGTGAAATCCGCCTCGAACCCCACTGTCGAGAAGCATTCTTTCTTATCCCTATCCCTTGTGTCTTTGCCCCAACCAAACCAGGCTCTTTCGGACACCATCTGTAAAGAGATTTATTCCCAAGAGGCGTTTGGCCCCCTTGCTGTCTTACTTCGTGGGGTTATGCCAATTGACGCGGAGGATCAGGGAGAGGAACAAGACAAGGAAGATGATATCGGAAGCGAGAATCCGTACCGCTCTGGGATGTGTCTTCTTGATGACTCTGATATCGAGGATGAGAAAGAGGAGAAGGGGGTAGATGGGGATGGGCAGGAGAAGCAGTCTGAGTCCAATCAAGATGACGAGTCTGGCAAGACCTCTCCTCTCGCGCAGGAGCACTGCCCCTTGCAGTGATGACCAGGATGCACAAGGGGACTATGGGACAAAAATAAATGAAAACACAACCGAGTCATTTCAGTTTTAGTTGCCATGTCGCAATTTTATTCAATTCCAAATCGTGATTCTTAGATCATAGGAAAATAAGCAATGATATACGTCTCCGGCTGAACAATCTCAAACCAAATTAGAAAGAGAAACCTCTAAATATGAAATTACTGGTAGAATGTATATACTGTATGTTTGACCACATAGAGCCCCACCCCTTTATACTGCTAGCCCTAAGTCACATGATGCTCATCTACACCGGCAGTTCAGCACTGCAGCTCGAGCAACAACGCTAATCCTCACCTAGCAATGTAATCGTAAATAGGACTCTGTACAGTTCAGCTCTAGTTTAACCAAGGCATCCAGATTGCAAAGTTCCAAATGGCGTGTGTGCCCTGCTCAGCCCGACCGCAGAGCGTAGCCGCCGGCCGGCCGTCGAAGCGCATACCAAACCGGGTTTAGCCTGCACAGCCCTACATTGTGGGTCCCATATAGGCTGTCAGGCTAAACCCCATTCAGTACTCACTTCGTACGCTAACACGCCATGTGGCCCTGCCGTGGATATTATCGGCCAATAGCAAGACGTCTGACGTTGGGGGCTGTTGCTTGTCCACGTCTTGACTCTCGGCCTCCCCGCCTCAGCCTCAATCCTATCTGCAGATGCCAGGGGGTCATGGCTTAGTTCTACGAGTTGGTTGCTGAAAGTAGATTAGTCCATATTCCAGCAGATGAAGATTCCAAGCCTATATAGATCGTAGGTTCTCCTACCCAAGTGTCCCTCTCTAATCTTCAGACACAGTCAAATCAATCAATCACCACCATGGTATTCTACCTCCTATACAAGCACATCAAGAAAGCGCGCGCCGCAAAGCGCCAGTCTGACAATATCCCCCTCCAAACACACTCCAGCCAGCAAGATGGGGATACCCTTTCCTCGAGTCATGGCGCACCAACACTGCACGAGAAGCGACCGACCCCCGAAGCCGAAGCCGAAAAGAAACGCCGCCGACTACACAGATTGAAGCTTGTCCTCGCGCTGTTCATGCCGTACCTCCTCGCTACAATCGACCTCACCATCGTCGCGACTGCTGTGCCATTTATTGCGTCGCATTTTGGTACGCCTAACCATTTCTCTCTTCTCACACCCTACCCAACGTCTTGAAGATGGAATGTAGCTGACTCTTGTGGTGGTGGTACAGACGAACTCTCCGAACAATCCTGGATTGTAACCTCCTTCACACTGACATCAACCGCCCTAATTCCCGCCTTCGGACAACTCTCCGACGTCTTCGGTCGGCACGCCTCCCTCCAACTCGCGACATTCATGATGCTTATCGGATCTGTCCTCGGCGCAGCCGCACAGAGCTGGGGCATGCTTCTGCTTGGCCGGGCCTTGCAGGGCGTTGGGTCCGCGGGCCTGATGAGCACGATCAATACTGTTCTTGCGGACGGGGTGAGTCTGCAGGAGAATGCGAAGAATAATTCGATTTTCGCGCTTGTGAGTGGGATTGCGTATGCTGTTGGGCCGGTTGTGGGGGGGTATCTTACAGATGTATGTGCCCAGTATATGTTATAGACCCGGACTGTTTATACTTGGTGAGCGGTGGTGCTAACAATCGCAGGCAAATTGGCGGTACTGCTTCGTCATCTCTATCCCGGTACATCTCCCATCCCCCTTCCCTATCTCTGGCTGTCGGGTATATGCGTACTAATATGTCACGGTAGATCGCCTTCCTCTCCCACGTCGTAATCTACCTCGTCCTCCGCCACGACCTAAAACAAGGGACACACTTCCGTCACGGCAGGCGTCTGTCCTCCTTCCTCCCCGCCCTAGCAACCCTCGACATCCTGGGCACAATCCTCTTCATCTTCGGCGTCGGCTTGATCATCCTCGGCACAGCCTGGGGCGGCTCAACATACCCCTGGGTCTCGGCGCAGGTCCTCGCCCCTCTAATCGTTGGAGGCATATGTTTCGCGCTCTTCTTCGGCTACGAGTACGCGCTCGAGAACGGGGTGTTCGGGCGTCTGTTTCCAAACCAGAAACCCATGATTCCATATAGTATGTTTCAGCGACTAGACACGCTCTGGCTTGTGGTCCTGCAGTTTGCGGCCGGGGCGGCGATGTACTCGGTCTTTTATTATGTGGGCATATACTTTACCGTTGTTGAGGGCTACTCCGCGTCGAAGGCGGGCGTGCAGTTGCTTTATTATATTCCTGGACTGGGAGGTACGTCCACTCACCCCCTCTATTCCCCTCCACCCTCTACCCTCCCATCTAGCCAACAAACATCCATTTACTAACCCACTGTGTGAATAGCGGGCGTCTACCTAGCAATTCTCCTCTGCAACACCTACCCCGCTCAAACCTTCCCACCCCTCCTCTTCGGGACTATCGCCGAAACCCTGGGGTTGGGTCTAATAGTCCACACCATAAAGACCCAAAACACAACCGTCTTAAACGGCATGATGGTTCTCGCCGGCGCAGGCACCGGAATTCGCATCATGCCTGCGAACCTGCATGCAGCGGGGATCTGGCCCGATCGCATTGCGTCAGCTCTATCGTTGCTGCGCTTTGCGTTGCCGTTTGGGGGCACCCTGGGTATTACGGTTATGGGGAGTGTGTTTAGTAATAAGTTTGCTGAGGGGGTTGGCGAGATTGTTGGGGCGGATGCTGGGGGTGGGAATGACACCGTCTCTGCGAGTGATCTTGCGCATGGTGGGACGAGTAGTCTTTCTTTCATTGATGCTCTTCCTCCTGCGATTCGGGACCGGGTGAGGATCAAGGGGCGCGATGCGATCATGTGGGCGTACATCGCTATCTTGCCGATTTTGGGACTGAGTGTGCTTACGGGGTTGTTGATGGGGAATGTGTGGATTGGAAAGAGGGCAAAGAAGACAGCAGCGGAGGAGGAGGGTACGTTGGAGGCGGCCGAGAGTGCTGGAGCTGGGCCTGGCGAGAGTGAGGTGATCTATGTTCCGTATCTGTATGCCGTTTTCAAGGTGAGTCTCTGTCCGACATTGCTATATTTGACCCGCACATTTCAGCTAACGGCTCTCTTCCCTAGGGCGTCAACAAGTATAAGCACGTCAGCCGACCAGTGCTTGACTCCGAGCCCTTACCCTCCAGAGTCTCTGATGGGCACGCTTCTTAACCCTACACTCGACATAGACCTGAGCTTCTTTCGGGATAGATAGACTAGATAGCACCGCCATGTTTACCCCATGTGATGACTTTGCCTTTAATGTTCCTGTTCATCTTAATCCTGCAAACACCTTACCCTCCCCGCTTTTATCTTTCACGGTTTCCTCTAGTCACTTCCTGGTAAGCAAGGTTGACTCCCTCCCGCTCTCGCAACGCAACCCCCTTCCCACTCCCTCAACAAAAACATCGTGACAGCTCCACCACTCACCCACCACCCTCTCTACAGAAAGACAACAAAAACAGAAAGACAAAAAAGCTCGCTGCGCTCGCAAGAAGTGCCAAAAACATACAACAGCTGGGATTCGCATGTGGTCACCCACCATACTACTAACCAGCCGGCGTGTGGCTTAAGTACGGCTGAGCGGACGGGAAGCCCTGTTCTCCACACCCTGTGGTCGTATGTAATAGTCTCATTGTTTGCAAGGTTTATATAGAAACCGTAGGCATGGCTTTCAATTGCTAACTTTGACTAGAAATAGATTCGTGAAAGGGGAGGGGTTTAATATATATATATGTATATTGAACGCACGGGCGTTCTTTGTACTACGGCATTAATAAGCCCACCTCACGAATCAAACTGCGGCTCAACGTGGCCTTCAAAAGATCTCCTGAACAAACCTCGCATGGAAACTGCGATAGAAATTTAGAAATCCTGAATGTTCCTTCTATTGCTATATAAGGTGCCCGGTTCGCCGATTTATACTAAGGTTTGGTTCGAGGAAGCACGCCATGTATTTAGGCGCGGTGCGTCAATGGACGCTGTGCATTTAGGTAGAAGCCGTTTGCAGCAGGCCTAGATACATAAGATTATACCATGTAATATATTCTAGCCATTTCCCAGTAGCGCCCTGCGAAACCATATACAGTGCATGTGGCCTGGCCAACATGCTTATGCTGAACGCATCACAACCCCGCGCGCTATACTGTGATTGCGCCAGGGAGTCTACCCACCCATCAACTTCAACAAGGCAACAACCCAGGCCCCGCGAAAGCCGATACCAATATCTACCACTGCGTCTACAGTTCTGCGTGGCGCTGTACCGGCAGTCGTGGCTTTCTTCATGCGTCGGGGACCAGAACCCGTATACAATATCCCTAGGAGCCCGACGAAGACAAGGCTAGGGAGAACGCAATAGTCTGCGAATGGAGAGCTCCCGCAATGCAGCTAGCCACTCCCGTCCTCTATTCTCGGGGGTTACACTGCATGCCACGAGCGGGCAAATTGAAACTTAGGTTTGCCCGTGAGGCAGCGGGGTAGCCCGCAGGTAGGTAGGACAGGTATGAAGGCCCAGCCGCTAGCCTGGAGGTATAGTCCATATGGTACGTGCCCAGTTCCTGACTGAGTCCTCAATGCTAACGTTATATCTTCCCTGATGGAGCATGGTAGGTAGGCCATCTCATTTTACTTGCAACGAAGATTACATACCTACTATGGTAACAAGCAGATCGCAAGGTGGAAACCGCCATGCATGCATGTTCCTCGCTGACGACTGAGCAAGGGAATTTTTATCCGCTTTTGGCACTTGGCGTTGCACCCAAATGCCCTGTCAGCCAGCCTCGCTATTTAACGTCTGATGTGTCAGGTTATCTGCAGTCGCTCCAGTCCGCGCCGGTTATCAGCTGGGGTTGTCCGGGCATGCACATGAGCGGGGGGAACAATGTCTGCGGGCTCGCCTCTGTCCCACCCAGCTCGAGCCACGGCGTTCTTGCCGCTTGGATGCCCCAGAAGATGAGGTGCATGCGGGGTACTCATTGGCCCTCAGCAGCTATTATAGGTGGCTCAGCTGGAAGCCTGTGAGTTCTCAAGGAATACGACCAAATAGAGAGGGTGTCAAAACGTCATTCACATTTTACCCAGAGAAATGCTATGCACGATAACGTACAGCTACTCAAGATTTCATATCCCTAGTACCAAAAAGTGAATAGCATTACACCCTACGCTCAGTAACGTCCCATCCTATCTTCCTTGACGGCCGGCGTCAAACTGCAGCTTCCAAGCTACTGCACGTTAGAACTTTACCTCGAGATTAAGCTGGTGTCAACGGGGGAAAACTCACTGCAAGCCTCAAACCCAAGCTTGGACCAGCTCTCATCCAGATACGCCTTCTCGCTTCCAAGGCGGATGGTCTTGACCTGGCCCAGCTGGCCAGCCGCCGGTCGCAGCCCCTTCAGACCCGCGGCAAGCTTGACGAGCCCCGTGATATACGCGAGGGCGATGCCCCTGGCGACGCACTCGTGCTGCCCGTAGCTGAATGCACTGACACTGTTTGTCTTGCGCTTGGGGTCGAATTTAGTTGGATTGAGAACATCTGAGCCGTTGCGACCGGCCTCGCCCTGAAGCATAGGTACCGTAGTTAGACAGGGGTTTCTGCAGTTAGGGCTAGAGAACAGAAAGGACTCACAAGCATCATGACGACAGGGCTGCCCTGTTGTACAATCTTCCCCTCAAGCTCTGTCTTCTGCGTCGCGATGCGGACATTGCGCTGGGAAGTCGTGAGACGCTGGGCCTCGAGAATGTATTTCTGGAGTGTGCTGTCGTCGCCTCTGCGAACTAGGGCCTGTACTTCGCTCCAGATTGATGCGTTCTCGGAGCGTAGGAAGAACTCAAGGATTTCGTAAAACTATAACGATAGTAAAGTTAGTTAGTTCCGTAACTCAATCAAGCCAGATAACTTACCGAAGTCACCGGGACACCGATCCCGCCAAAGGCTGTCAGCCAGAGTGTATCAACGACGCGCTCAGCCGAGTTTCCTTGATGGAGGAGTCCAGCCACCAGCTTATAACCGCAGGAACGCAGGGAGTCTTTCTTGACGTGGGCCGTACGTGGCAGCTTGCTAACGCCAGAGGATGAGGTCGCGTACGAGCCGATAAGGAAAAGAACTAGTAAAGACAACCAGTACTGAACGAAGAGCCAGATGGATGAGAAGCTGAAGCTGAACCCTGAATTTGCCCCGCCACCGACAGCAACCTCGTCGACCAACGTCCGCGTTGTGTCAATAACAACCTTCGCGCCCTCCTGCGCCCGGCGGCGACGATTCCACGCCTCACCCGGGTCGTTGTTATTGACTCCCCACGTGCGGATTGCAGAGAGATGGCGATAGAGCGAAGTGGCACTCAGAGATCCGGCTGGGTTCTCATCAGACCGGACGTCGAAGCAGAAAAGGTCGCCAAGGAGGCGCGCATTCAGTGGGACCGCGACGTCGCGGATGAAATCGATCGTAGCCACGCCGTTCTTGAGAGTGAGCGTTTTGGCATCCAGCAGCTCCGCGCCGACTGTCCTAACAAGATTGTGCACCGCACTATGCAGGTTTGGAATCTGGGCCAGTACACTGGTGAAAGCTTTGCGGTGCTCTTGGTTCCGCGGCTCGTCGCCCGCCAGCATGAACCAGCTTACGTCCTTGGTGCCTGGAAACAAGGAGTTAAGTGGATGGAGCCAGGGCACAGCGAACTGTTTAGGGTTGCGGAGGACATGCTGTATCGCTGCACTGGAGACAACGACAGCAGGCTTCGCCGGACGCTTGGGGTCAGCCGCCGTATACTGCGCCCAGGTCCCCAGCTCTTTGGCGATGGCCTCGTTCGCGGCTCTCGTGTACATTGGCTGCATGACACCGACCGAGTTAAATGGGAACCAGCCGGGCACGCCGCGCTGGATGAGCTTGTACAGCATGGATCCGCCCAGGGTCTTGGGGTCGGAATGGACCTCGTTGTACCCCCAGTTTGTCAGATTGGCGGGCGTGTATTCGAGCGTGTTGAAGCGGTCCGAGCGGACAAGAGTCACGGCGTCGGACAGGACTGCGCGACCGACCGAGTATGTCGGACAGATGCCGCATCCTGCGCTGCGGACGGGCTTGGTGTCTTCGATCATAAGGCCGGGGTATAGCTCCACCATGTCTGGGTCGTTGTAAATCTTCTGCAGGAGGTTTGCAACGTCTGCATCGGCGTTGATCTCGGTGAACGCTTTGTACCGCTTCAGTCCGAAGAACTCGCGGAATTCGTTCAGCGATGCGACCTGCCATTTGCGCGCTTGATTGATGGCGAGGACTTCGACAATCTTGAGTGCCTTCGGCACCATGCGTGCGCCGAAAGACCCGGCTGGATCATCCATCGCCTCGGCGAGAATCCGCACGAGGTCTTCGTCCTTGAAGGTGCCGTTTTCCTGTCGCTCGAGGCCGTCAAAGGTTCGCGCACTGGGGTCTTTCGGGATGCTCTGGTCATACCGGCGCAGGGCCTGCCCGACCTCTACGTAGCTGACATTGACGAGGTCATCCGCTGTGCGTCCGGGAAACAGCTTGAGGAAGAAGTTGTTGATCCAGCGCTCGTCCTTCTTCGAGATACACGAGTGAAACCGATAGAGCAAGTTGAACTCGACGCTGACCTGGTTGCCTGTGCCGCGTGGTACGCCGCCACCGCCATTATTCCCTCGCTCTCCGATCTCGACGCGGGGATCCAGTGTCCAGTCACTATTCGAATGATGTGTGTTGGTGATGGCGCGTAGGTAGTCGTGCAAGCAAATGTTGACGTACAGCCCGCCAATGATCAAGCGTGCCGTGTTGAACAGATCGTGGTCCTGTTTCGCGACAGCACGGGCCATGTCTTCAGCGCTTGCATTGGCCGGAGCGGACAATGTGAAGCGACCGTGTTCGTTGATCTTCAGCAAGACGTCGGCAACGTAGTTGTGGAAGCGGCTGTACAGGACCAGCATGACGTTGACTCCAGGCGGCTGGCCGATCAGGCGCTTTTCGTGGAAGGTATCGGGCTTCAGCTTGCCTTCCTTCATGGTGCGGATCTCCAGCTGGTCGTGGAGGGAGGAGCCGTAGAGCGGCGCGAGGTCAAGGTACGAGGATACGTCGGATTTGTTGCTGTCGGCTGGACTGGTGCGAAAAATGTCGTGGATGATGATGGACGCGTGGTAGAAGAGCATGGACGAGATGCCCGCAGGATTCTCGCGGAAGGTGTTCTCATCCCGAGCCATGAGAAGGTCGAAGAGAAGACCGGCGTCGGGCTTCACACCGTGCAGGCTCTTGAGGGGACTGACTGACTTGGCATACTGTGTTCCGGCCTTACCCAGATTTGGCTCGAGGATATTGTTGAAGCTCCCATCGGGCGTGCGATACTGGTATACACCACTCCCCGCGTATGGGATCTGCTCTCGCACCGTAAGATTGCTGTCTGGGGCCGTGAACTGGATTGCATTGACGGACTCACGGCCATGAGGCAGTGGTTCCTTGGGATCGACGACGTCGTACTTGACATCGCGGCCAGAGTAGCTTTGAGGCGGATGCTGGAGGTTATTCCAGAGCGTTTCGATGAGTTTGTTGGTGAATACGGATCTGAGGTTCGATTTCGAAGGCAGCGAGGTAAGGATGTTGATCAGGAGTTCGGTCGTGCTGTCAGATGTCAATGTCCAGCCGCGAGACACATCCAGCAAGGTACGACCTACCCTTTCTTATCGTCAAGGGGTTCTCCCTTGTGCGATAATCCTGCAACAAGGCCAGCGAGTTCTTGTGCAGAGACCTTTCTCCGAATGCCGACATAAGTTTTGACAGCCTCGACAGAGCGCGTCAGGAGACTGCCCGACTTGTGGCCAGCAGCGTCAGAAATCTCGTCTGGAGGAAACTCTTCGGATGCCATGACGAGTGAGGAAGTGTAGAGGGAAGGAGCCAATGCAGGAAAGAAGTATGAAGGTCGCACCTTCCTTTTTATGCTCCATTCGGCAGATGTCTTGGGCTCACTTTACAATATATTCTTCCCTGTGAGATAATTCCCCATGCTTTCTCCCACCTTGCAACGCGTTCATGAACGCAAGCCTGCGCCCCCCGGTCTCTGCATCGCGAGGAATTGCCTTTGCATCCTGGCGTCAACTGCACGGAGAAAACCGAATGATTCAAATCAAGGGCATGGGATTGGACGAGTCGACAATGCATACGAATTACAAGAAGTCATCGGTCTTAGCCGGCCAGTGCAGCTGGCAAACAGATTGAAATTGGGTCAGGGCGTGCGCTGCATGCTTGTCCTCCACCAATCAACATCCCTGTATAGGGCTATACCCGAGCGATTTAAGACGGACTAGCAACATGCGTGCAGCAACCCCTCAGCTGCAGTCAGAGCAGGCGGAGGAGGTTCTTCCAGGCCCAGAAGTTTGACGGCCCGGGTGTTACACGAACTATAGCAGGCTAAAATATGGTCTGCATGATTGGTTCGCGCATTTTACGTCCTACTCCTTCCTGCAGTGTCCCCGGGCGCTTTCAGCCAGCCGCAGCCTCGACTCCGTCCTGCAAGCGGCCTCTACTCCAGCCAGCCTTTATCTCTCCCATAGTAGGGATTATTCAGGCAGCCTCCTTCCGCGGAAATACTTCGCTTATCGTACCCAAAAACCATGATTGCAGCGACATAGTATCGCAAACTCAGCCCTTGTCCGCGTGACTATCATATCTGGACCTACATGCGGGCGCACTTCAGCTGAGAGAGGCTTGCAGAATTGCCAGGGAGGGGCGGTGCCAAAAGCATTGTTCTTTTGCGCCCTCGTGTGGAAATGATCGTGGATGCCGTGTGACAAGCCGAGGAGGCTGGAGCCTCTTGATTCGTATTCCAGCGACCGTACCCATACCCGCACATTGGTTTACTCTCATGATCGGGGACGCCGGGCTGCAGGTGAAGAGGAGAGACAGCACCAAGACCAAGAAGAAGAGACTTACCAGGCGAATAAATAAACCTTTTTACCGACTTCCGCTCTTGCCCCAGCATTTCATCGTTATTGTCATTCTCCTCATCCCACTGAACCCACCAAAGGAGTCGCCAGCATGAAGGAACAGGAACAACACAATCCCCAGAACTCAGGATTTGGCCCAGTCCAGAAGCCAGAGCCCGTCAAGCTCGTTGTGTGCTTTGACGGAACAGGCAACACCTTCAGCGGCACGAACGCAGACACCAACGTCGTCAAGCTCCTCAGCATGCTCGATCGCACCCATCCCAAGCAGTACCATTATTACCAGAGTACGTCTGCCTGCCTTCCCTTATGTCTCGACCCCGGTCAACCATATCCCATAAAGCTCCTGGCCCAAGTTGTTAACCTCTACCGTACTCCAGCCGGCATCGGCACCTACACCATCAACGAAACCTCCGTCAACAAGCGCTGGTTCTGGGACAAATGGAGCACCGTCACGAAGACCATTGACCAGGGGTACGCGACGACATTCGACGCGCATGTTATCGCGGGGTACCGGTTTCTGATGCAGTATTATGAGTCGGTACGTGTCCCCGTCCAGTTAATCCTGCCCTAAACTCTCCTCCGTCTTTCTGTGCTGATGTGATACGTTTACGTGCAGGGCGCAAAGATCTACATGTTCGGTTTCAGCCGCGGCGCGTATACAGCCAAGTTTCTCGCTCGCATGATCAGCACGGTCGGACTCCTGTGCAAGGGGAACGAGGAGATGGTGCCGTTCGCGTATATGCTGTACCAGCGGTATCTCGCGGGCGAACTACATAATCGCACGGTTGTGGAGAAGGAGGAGCTGAGGAAGGCGAAGAGCTTGGACCAACTGATCAAGACGATCAGTATTGAGCAGTTCACAAAGGGGGTACTCAGCCAAATGGACATCAAGATGCCAAACAGTATCGGGCTCGAAAACCTGCAGGTGCCCAATAGTCTGTCCGGCGACCAGATCTCCAGTCTGTACGATAACCTCCAGAAGACCATGACCACTGCGCCCGGCGACCTGGATGTCTCGAAGTGGGCGAATCAGCTACAGGACGCCAATCCGACGGAGATGGTCTCGAAGGTGTTCGACAACCTCCGAGACGCCGTCCCAATGGGACATTTCACGAAAGGCACATGGATTGCCTGGTTCAAGAAGACCTTCTTCAGCTTCCGTCTCCGTCAACCAGCACAAGCCGATACAGCACCTGCAGTACAGGCCCCGCCCAAACTGATCTCAGTGGCAGACCTCGAAGCCCGCCGCAACGAGACAGACCAACGCGAACGAGGCAACCAAGCTTGCGCTGCCACCTCCACTTCACTCGACGACACCACCAACCCCGCCCTCGCCGAGCTCAAAGCCTTTAGCCAGACCTTCTGCCGCGCCGAACTCGACAAGCACGGCCATAGCCGAAACATCAAGGTCTACTTCCTGGGTATCTGGGACTGCGTGAGTTCCGTTGCTGTCCTCGAGCAGAAAGCACCATTCCCCGTTGAGGTGCTAGGGACCGCACACTACGTCCGCCATGCGGTTGCCGTTGATGAGCGCCGCGTGAAGTTCAAGGCTGCACTCCTCGCGCAGGATGTCATCGACTCGAGGGATAACGACGATGAAGATGTCAGCGAGGTGTGGTTCCCCGGTGGGCATGGCGATGTCGGGGGTGGGTGGCCGGCTGGGGATGGGCAGGGGAAGCGCTCCGTGGTAAGCGCGGATGTGGCCGGGAGGAAAATGAGTACGCCCTGGAACGCCTTTGAGTATATACGGGGAATCCGGTCTTCGGATCAACTTGAAGGACCCAGCGACGCCAATCCTGACGCCACTGGGCTTGATCAGCGGCAGATGAGCGATATCCCCCTCGCCTGGATGATTCATGAACTTGAAGCCGTCGGACGCAAAGACCCATCGGCAGCAGTGATATGGAGTTCCAAAGTCGAGCGCTTCAAGACGAGTCTGAATAAATGGTTCCACGATAAGAACCGCTTTGCTCTCGGCGGTTTCGTGCATGATTCGCTTTCGTTTGGTCTAGGGACGGACTTTTTTACTGTCCTGCTGTGGAAGTTCTTGGGTAAGCCGCCCCCATCCACGCATCCATCATCTCCCTGAAGTGGAAAACAACCGAGACTAACTCAGTAACTATGGTAGAGTACTACCCCCTTACAACCCGCTGGGAACTAAAATGGACCGACTCCCGCCCCCTCTGGGAAAATGTGCGCTTCCCGCTGAACGAAGGCCGCCCCCGCGACATGCCCTTCGACGCGGTCCTGCACGAGTCCCTCGTCCGCCGTCTAAACGAAGATCCCAAGTACAAGCCGCAGAACTGTAACGGGCGCGGGACGTCACTCTGTGTTTCACGTGACAATACACGGCTTTTCTCGCCGCTTCAGGTGTCTGAGGCAGATACGGATCCAAAACATCGCACGTATAAGTTTGCGAATGTTGCGCTTGGGGGTGCTGGGCTTACAGGGAACGGTAGGGGCCATCATTCCCGATGGATTGGGCTGATGCTTGCGGTGGGGATGGTGTTGTGTGTTTGTGCCTTTGTCTTTTTCAATTTGTTTTCGTTTGCGAGGAAACGCGTCGTGCTGTGGGTTCTTTCTGGTTTGGATTTTGAGAAGTTGATGGTGGCTAAACGGGTCTAACCTTGGAAGCGGAGTACTCATGTATAAAGAGCATTAGAAATAAGGGTACCAGTTCTCATCTGTTGCTGACTTGCTGTTATGCCGTCTTTTTTTCAAAGAGGTTTCTTGTACCTGATACCATATGCGGTAACCCTAGCTTTATGTACAGGATAAATATTATTTTCATCCAGGGGTCTGCCGCGTGCGCCCTCGCTTAGATTCCGTAGTCAGACGGTCATTCCAATACCAACATTCTTCCCATACCAGGAAACCTAATACCCTGCATACCAACTTCGCGGGCTCCAGTTCGCTGAGGTATAGAAGGTTGTAATTGCAAACAAAAAGGGTACCCAAATGCTGATTTGCAAAAGAGAGACAAGACGTTGTCCAGGATACATAGTAAGGAGAGTGGTAGTTAGCCTACTCCTAGGGGCGGCCGAGAAGCAATATTGTAAGGCCTAACAGCTAGAAAACAATATTTTAATATATTCAATAAAGGATGGAGCCCAGAAGCCCGTAGGTTAATGGAGGGCTCCAACAGGAGGTATTATCAGAATTATACCGTAATTAAAGATGTCTGTTATCACATAGCTTCACAAGTCCATTGTTGTTGCTCTACTCTTCATCTTCGTCACGTGGGCAACAACGTCAATCCTCACGAGGAGGTGGCAGTGCTGGACTTCAGAGGCCCATAGAAATCACTACCAACTTCGTAGGTATGTTTGGAATAAGTAAAAGCATAAAATTGTGACATGGTCACATGGTCACATGACCACACATGCCGGGCACAAGGTATGGTATTTTGCACTACCTATTAGTACTACCGTAGCACCTTCACTTGGGTGCCCCTCTGGCTATGGTAGCTTTATGCAGCACCGGGCCCCGGCATCTCCGCCTCTGACGTGGCCTTCTGAAGTCCACCACCCCACCTTTGCGCAACCAAAAAAGTGGCGCAGGCCTGGGATGTGATATATTATGGTGGTTAGTGCACCTCACCCGCTCGGGACGGGTACGGTACTGGTGCTGATCTCAATTTCCCCAGACATAGTCATGGCAGACGAGCACCTGCGCACGCTCCGGCGCCTGATGAAAAGATACCACATCCAAGTTCGACCGCCAAGCAATGAGATGCCGGCACCCCACGCAGACACATTCACCAACATCAAAATACTGGGATCCTACGAGTTTGACGCTTACTCGGCCGGCGTGAGTATTTGGACATCGAAAGAGCCCTGGAAACAGCAGATGAAAGCCCATGTTGAGTGGCTCTGCCAGCGCGCCGAGCGGTTGTATGGCCAGGAGCGAAACGAAGCGGGCTGGCGATTCGGGCTGGAGAATCATATCCTAGGGCGTTTTTCAGTGGAAGTTGCTTGGTGAGTACGGTGCGGTTATATCAGGCTTCATAGGCTACCGACCATAGTATGGGCTGAGGAAACTTGTCGCGTCCCGTGGAGGGACTTGGATTTTTAGTGAAGCAACCTCGCTAACCCTAGGCAGTCCGAAATGTCGAGCCAGGATCTGGCAGTCTGAGATCCAGGCTGCTTTGAGTGAAAGTCAAGTCGAGCAGGCGCGGGAACTTGAGCAGCGGAGGAAACGTAGGAATCCATGCCAGTGTCCTCTGAGCGAGCGACCTAGAGACCTGTGAGCGACCATACCATAGTATCTCCGGGTTCCATTCTCACTTGAGGCGTTCTGACCCCTACCGAATAGCTATGAAATCGGGACGAACCCCCTCTTTGACGATCGCGCAGAGGAGTTTGTTGTCTATGATGAGCTTCTCCGATCTCAGCTTCCCAAACAGGGCCCGGATCGGGTACTAGGCTTGCAGAACACCAGGAATTTCGATCACTTGTTGCAATGTCGCGTTAGACAGGAGATCGCCAAGCGTCCGGATGATACGATCTCAGATATCTTGAAAACGAGCCCTTTTAAGAGTGAAGCGGATCCGCTACTCTTTCCCTTTTTGCTCCTAGAAGCAAAATCTGAAACAAGCTCCAGTGGATTCGATGCCATTCAAGTGCAGTCTGCATTTCCGATATATGCACTGCTAAAGCTTCAAGAAGAGTTGCAATGCTGCGTGGACTGGCAAGCTGGGGAAGAACGATTCGAGCCTTTGGTATGGTTCCTTGCCTGTCGTGGGGATCAATGGAGAGTGTATGCATCACACCTTGATACGGCGGCCAATGGGAAACCTACAAACTATGTGAGTATAAGATATCTCCTTTGATGAAAGATTGAACACTAATCCGATGGCAAGTCTATAACACTGCTGTGGTCCGGGTCTCTTTTACACAAAGACAGTGCGTTGCAACTTCTGCTTATTGTTGACTACATCATGGACTGGGCAAGGGATATCTACCGCGTGGCCATCCTGAAACAACTCCAATCTCTAATCACCGGTCAAGCAATCGACGAGATCAGTATTGTCGATAGTGAGGTCTTCTCCATGCGAAGGGTCGTTGATAGTTGGATCCCTGCGCCACCGAGTACAATTTACGGCGGCCTTGAAGCTCCAGACGAGTCTTCGGATGAAGCAGAGCGCGTGAAGATGTCCCTCGACCATCAGGAGGTGCTTGGTCTCCAGATACCGAACACAAAGCTGGGGTCAATCCGCTCCGCCTCTGTCGTGGACTTTCAGTTTACCTGCTTCTATCTCACGCACCGGCATATTCCGAGCTTCCTGGAAATTATTGGGGGTCGGCGGGAAAGCAGGGCGAATATTGTCAGGGCTGCACGACACATTATCAATTTCATCTCGCAATTTGATGAAGTTCTAGTGATGTCGGGGGCAGATCTCGAGCTGCTCGAACAGCTCTGGACAGGCACTGCTCGCTCACACCCGGACGAACGGGAGGAGGACTTCTACGTCGTCCTGGAATGTAGCTGGTATTTTACGCGCTCCTGGCAGATCACCAGACAGCTTTCGTGCTTTGCTATTTCCAAGCCAGCATTCGATACAATGAAAACGCATGCGCGCTTCTCGATACGTCGGAAAGTCATCGAGAATCTACAGCAGCGCGAACGACGTTGTCCTCGGAACGTTCTCCAGCAGTGTATTGAGTGCCTTCGTGCCGGATCTCCCTGGCAAGTACTTCTAGCTGCCATTTCCAGCACGCTGGTCATGATATATCCCCTGCCTGTCCGACGCAGGGAAGATTTCACACCCCCTGTTGATATGCTTGGACTTGATTATGCCACTCGTGATCGAGTGAGGACCTTTATTCTAAAATACCTGCAGCGAGTTCTATGGAAGCCAAGAAGACGAGTCACTTATTCTCAAGAAGAGGTTGTAACCGCTCTTCACCAGGGATTTACTCGGGATGAGTTCCTTGTCGCGAAGGCGGGCAAACAACCCAAAGACACAATCGATATGTCCTGGAAGCGCGTATCAGAGCAGAGAACGAATCTCATTAACGAAGAAGCTCACAAGTCTGATTTGTGCGAACGATGCTGCGGGAAGCCCGAGACCACCATGTCCCCCTTTGCTCACGGATTCTTGGACACCCGCAATCAGCCCGTGCTATCGGACTACGGGACAGCGTTGGTCATGTCATTGGCAGATCCCGCTAAATCGAACACTCCCGACGCATGTGTCTTTGCGCTTGGACCGCTGCATGATTTGCAAGACAATCTGGCTCTCTCCACTATGGTTGAAGATTTAATGCAGTGTGCTAAAGTGTATCACACAACGAAGTGCGATGTCAAAGAGATGAAAGTTAGCGGCGCCATGCACTACAACCTGCCCTTGCCATATCGCACAACCGAAAAGGATATGGAATTCCGTCTATTGAACTGGATTCGAGAATTGCGTGAGGAGCCCTTACTTGACGATGAAGACCTCCCTAGCTACCAAGCATGGACTGAAGAAAAATATGATCCCTACCATTTCCTGTTTTATCTCAGCATTGGCCATCTTGAGCGTCAAGCACTGCTACTCGCCAAAAGAAAGGCCCACTGGGGCCCAGTCGACAGTTTGATTTCCGAAGTGAATAGACAACATGGGAAGGATCTTCCTTGGTTTACTGATCCCCACAAAACAGTGGAAGTCCGTGGAGTTGATCTTGTCCCGCGGTTTAGCACGTGGGACGATGGGTTAAAATTTCTGAAAAAGGAGTACCCAAAGCAAGCTGAGGAAGTATTATTGTTGAACATACTATAGACCGTAATTGCAGGAGTTGACATGACTGGAGTTCAGGTACGTCCAAGCTAGCTCTTACAAGACTGTTGAAGCAGACCTATCTCTTACATTCAAAAGAGCTACCTGACTTTGCTCAAGTCACGGATGATCCATGGCTCAGCTCTCACCGTCCATCGACAGCAACGCGACTTTCTTTACTTTACTTCAATGGTATCTCGATTTCCGTGTTTTGTCTATACCAGGCGCATGATTCACAGGGTGTTTAGTCGCGCTGCTTGTCCTTGTTGCACCTAGTGGTACTCGACTGGATGAGAAACACACCCAACAATTGGACCCTTGATCGTCATCTCATCCTGGTAATGAGCACACGGGCAGACTGCTTCGAAGTTCGGGCGGAGGCTCCAGATAGGCGGACAAACTGTGACAAAGAGTCAATGTTGCTTTGTTCGACTTTGATTGAGGGGCTTTCAAGGACGCAAATCCGATTTCTTTATGAGATTTGGACGCTATGGATGACATAGCGGATTGATTGCCCACGGATACAGGGCGCATAACATTGGACAATGGAAGGACACAATGACCTTCATCGATTCGGCATTGATCGATATATCATCAAAGAACGAATACAATGCCGCGCCTGAAGAGAACGTGCAAAAGGGATACAGAGCGATATAGGGTATCATACAAAGGCGAATACAAAGGCGCTTCAAAGGGCATTATCCAGTCTACAATTGTTCAAGGCACTGAGAGTGTGTTAAATAAGACCAGCCTGCGCTCCATTTTACACATCATTCAGTCCAGTGCAATCCAGTCCAGTGCAATCCAGTCCAGTGCAATCCAGTCCTATCTGATCAATCAATCAGACAGCCTAGTACGCACCAGACACCCACAACACACCCCCTATCCACCTCCTACAACCCAACCAACGCCACCAAAATGTCCCACCGAACATCTTCCCAATCTCTCGCCCAAATCACCCTCAACGCCCCAACCACCCGCACAACCACCCAACCAACGCTAGACCTCTACATCGGCAAAGGCAGCATCCCAACCCACGGCCGCACCAACACCCCCAGCGCACATAACAACCGCCACTGGGCCCTCATCGCCCACGACCCCGCGACCGACAAATGCACCGTGTACACCATCACGCTGACGCGCCAGGGAAGCGCGAGCTACAGCAGCGCGAGTATGGGGAGCACCCACCTCGGCGTCCACAGCACCAACAATACCAGCTTCAACAACACCAACAATACCAATAACAACAGCTCCGGCTCCCGCAGCAATAGCAGCGGTAGCAGCAGTAGTAGCAAGCCAAAACACACCTACACCTACTCGCGCGCCGTAATAACCACACGCAGTTTCGCCGCAGCACGCGATCTCTTCTCATCCGTCGAGAAAATCGGCTTCGTGCGCATCTCGCCGAATCCGCACCTCGGGATCCAGGAGGTCCTGCGCAGTGTCCAGCCGCGGCGCTGCTGCAAGTGGGCGTTAGCTGCGCTGGAGGAGCTGGATTCCGTGAGTCTTGTTAGTGGGAATGTGGTGCGGATTATTGCGGAGCTGAAGTGTGATCCGGAGATTGGGGGTAGTCCGATGCGGAGGGAGATTGAGGGGGAGGTTAGACGGGTTTTTGAAGGGCAGAGGGAATGGGAGGGGAAAACTAGAAGGGAGGAGGTTGAGGATGCGGTTTTGGTGAATGTTGAAGATGCAGTGGAAGGTGTTTCGGAAGGGTCGGCGCAGAATATTGAGAATGCGAAGGCCCGGACCCAGACCCAGACCCAGACACCCAGGCCGGGCGTGGGCACTTCCACTTCCACCTTCAGCCAGAATCAGGAGGCGAGGAAGTATAATGAGGCGTTGGCGAGGGCGAAGAACACTATGGATGGGCTGGTTGATCAGGCGCAGAGAATGGAGCTCGATGAGTTTGCGTACTGTCGGTGTTTCTTCTGAGGTTTAGGCTTATACCACGAGTACCATACCATACTGTATCAAACCCCGCCGGGTTTGTTTCTCTAGCCGCAATCTCAAATCCATTCGTTCACAATTTTACATCCATCTCTTTACAAAATGCAGTGCTTTACCTAAGTAGATTATGCCTGTTTGCCATGAGAACTTTAATTCAACCCAAGTCGTACAATCAAAATGTGCTTTCTATGGAGCTTGAATCTTCATTATTATATGGTTGTAGAACTTACTGACACTGGTAGCATCACAACTTACTATAGACATCCAAACGATTCCCAAACCTCGTAGGACAGAAGGGCTCGAGGAACTACTAGGTAAAGAAAGATGCGCCTGGCCAAGGACTGAACTTATACAATGAAAAGCCGGTCTAGGGCAAATCAGGGAGACATTAGTAATGGATATATAGCCTCTCACCTCGCTATCTATAGATACTTTTCTGCAAAGAGGCAAATGCGCTGTCCCAGTCCGCTTCATAGAGTTTCCCTGCATTGAACCGGAGCCCCAGTCTTGAACCTCAAAGCAAGATTAGGAATGGCACATTTTCATTCAGCTTTGCTACTTTATTCCAACCTATTAACCAGGGGCGTCACGCTGACAAGCACATAACTTTTAAGGTTTACACAGAAGCGGAGCCATGCCCGTACTCACTTCCTTCAGCTCGCGGGTGTACCAGTAGCCTTAATGGTGCAGCAGATTAGATGTGAACATAGAAAGACAGATAGTATGCTTATATTAAATCTAGATATGTTACCTTGGTAAGGCCAAATACTTTATGCATGTTTCTAAAGACCTTCCCGCGCTGTTCTACAGAAGCAGGGTTGACAAGAGCCCTGGCAGCCGGTTCTTCAAAAAATATAGGTATTAATTTATATACATTTCCTTCCTTCATGCTTGGATAATTGCTGTTCTGTTAAGGCGATACACGGACCGCTTAAAGGGTTCAATGTGCTCTTTTCTTCGTTCTTGATTCCATGAGTAGTTCACCCCGGGCCTTGACCGGGCTACCATGGTATCGCATAGTAAGAGGCGATACAATGAGTTAGGTCGCGCAACGGAGGACATTCGAACGTCATACAATAACAGTGCGTTGATGATTTAGGGGTTCTAGAAGACTTCTGGCAATGGCCTTCGCCGACGCCAAGTGTGGCGAAAGTATATTTCCGGCTGCACCAATGCAGGGAAAGAACCCCGCCGGGGCTGGGCCTGGGACAAGCGGCGACTACCAATTTGAGACGGAACACAGGACGCCTGACTCTAGAAGCCCTAAGCCAAGCAAGGACATGGAAGTGGCCTTGAGCGCCCCATAGCTGGCTGTTCAACGCGCCAGAGAACGAGACAGCGAATGGACAAGCCAGGTGATACCAATCGGGGCGGAGTATAATCGACTGACTCAGACGAGACAACCAGGGAAGGAGAGGCTTCTTGTGTACCCCGGCCTTGCCCTTCGTATTCAGGGCGCCTTATGAACACTCTGACTCATCGGGTTGACAGGGCAGGGCGGCTGAAGCCGACACCCATCACAAAAGATTAGGATTCGACCCTGGAATCAATATACCTTAACACGGGGAAAGCTGACAAGGCCGAAGCACAGACCAGCTCCTTCAGCCCCCTGGGCCCCTGCATCCTTGCACATTGCATCTTATTCTCATTCTTCTCGGGCGCGACGCATCGGAGACTAATTCGTCCGAGATCCTGACACAGGACAGCTCAGCCCCCGCGGTGCACTAACGCGAAACAACCAATTATTGGCAAGCAAACTAACCAGACACAAAGCGAGCTAGCTGCTTACGGTGCTTAGCTCACGTGGCGCCAATAGATCGGATTTCCAATGGTGACTAATGCCGAGAGAACGGCACATGCGATTCGTCCGGGGCGTGGTAAGCTGAGTTAGGGCTACAGCTACGCGGTCGGCTTTGTTTCGTCCGCGCATGGACCATTGCGTCGGATTGGAAATCGAGGCTGAAAGAAGCATCAGCTCAGAGGAACATAAATACTGGGCGTTTCCCGTGCTACCTCGAGCTGTACCCTCGGTTTTGTCATCTCATCTCTCGTATTCATCTCCCACGGTCAGCCGCCATGCCCCCCAAAACCATCCTCATCCTCGGCGGCTCCTACGCCGGGATTTCGACAGCCCACTACATCCTCAAACACGTCATCCCCTCTTTACCGTCCCCAGAAACATACCAGGTGATTGTGGTCAGCAGTTCGAAAGAGGTAGTCTGCCGGCCTGCGACACCGCGCGCCTTACTATCCGACACCTACTTCGACCAGAGCAAACTCTTCGTAAATATCAAAGAACAGTTCACGCAGTACGGCAGCAAATTTCACTTTATCCACGGGCGCGCAAAACACCTCGACCACGGCAGACGACTCGTGATCATCGACGAGATCACGGATACGACTACCGGCGCGGTGCACAATGAGATCCAGCTCGGGTACCATGCTCTCGTGATTGGAACGGGAGCGTCGACGTACTCGCCGCTCTTTAGTTTGAATAGCCAGGGGAAGCCCGAGCTCATCGCGCGCTGGAACGAGTTTCGCTCCGCAATGGCAGAAGCAAAAAGTATCGTCATCGCAGGCGGCGGACCGACGGGTGTCGAAACGGCCGGTGAACTCGGCGAACATATCAACGGCAAAGCAGGCTGGTTCGGCTCTAAGGCGCCAAAGTGCAATATTACGCTCGTGACCTCTGCCGCTGAACTCCTCCCGCAACTCCGTCCCGCGATCGCGCAGACGGCCGAGAGCTACCTGTCCAAGCTGGGCGTTGAGGTTGTGAAGAATGCTAGGGTTGAGGGTGTTGTTCCGACCGAGGCAGGGAAAGACGCGCTCACGGCGAAAACTGAGGTCAAGCTTAACAATGGACAGAGTTTGCATGCGGACTTGTATATCCCCGCCTACGGCACAATCCCCAATTCGTCCTTCCTCGACGATAGTCTGAAAGCTCCCGACGGACGTGTCGCTACGAACCCCACAACCCTCCGCGTCGATAAAGCCGGGCCCCTTGTCTATGCCGCCGGCGACGTGTCGGACTATGCACGTGCCGCTGTGCACATCCTCACCGAAGCGATCCCCGTCCTGTGCGCGAACCTGAAGCGAGATTTGCTCTCTGACGCGGGACAGACTGTCTCCGGTGAAGACAGAATTTTCAAAGTCGATGAGTCCGAGACGCAGCTTGTGCCGATTGGACGCGCGAAAGGCGTGGGCGCCGCCAAGGGGTACCGCGTGCCGAGCTTTTTTGTCTGGTTGATTAAGGGGAGGGATTATTGGCTTGGTATGACGCAGGGGACGTGGAGTGGGAAGGCGTGGGCGAAGGAGGTTTGATCTGAGCTGCAGCAGTTATGTATGGGGATTGTCTGTGGAATTGGGGATGGTGAGAGATAGAGGCGAGAATAAGAGTGTGGTAATATCCAGCCCCAGGGGGTAGTCATAGTACCTAATGTACCTGGGTGGTTCAATAGCGATATATCATTTAATTTACTGGTTTTCCTCTTCATCATTGGAACAAGAACAATCAGACCTTAGGTATGCTCTGTGCCTGTTGGATGAGATTGATTTCAAGTGTTCCAGTTATTTCTAGCATCGGATTCTGCCATCCCCAGAGCTTATGCCGTGACCTTGAATCTGAATCTTGGGTAGGTGACTCCTAACAGCCATCGGCAAGTGGTCTGAGTTAACCTCTTGGATGATGAACTCTGTCGGAATCAAACCAGACTGACTATGGGAACTGTCACTACCTTCCCGTGGTTTGTTATATATCCTGGTCACGCAATGGAATCCTCGAGGTTGTCAATTGGGTGCCTACGCACCCTAATGGATGCCTATGACACCCAACGCGACACTGTCGGCAGGAGGGAGCAAACTGCAGAAGGACATTTTCCGGATTTGGCCTGGAAATCGAAAAGATGTGATGCAACCCCTTCAAAGCTTGGTCATGAAGAGATCTTGCTTGAGCGAAGTCCAAACTTGTTATTGCTATATAGGTATGTGCAAGTTCAGTTATATAGAAAGTCTTTGAACTTTTAGTGAAAGTAATTCTTCCAATGAGAGATTTACACCAAAATCATTTTCACCTAAAGCCGTTAGCCAGCAGCAAGTGCTCAAACTCAATGCTTTGTTGCGTACCAATGCCACGGATATCGTAGGCTTTGCGGAGAAAGGGCTCAGAGATATAAAACTCAATACATTCGGCTGGGACCCATCTGTAGGCAACCCAGTAATTAGAGTTCGCATACTGGAAACCGGTCGGTAAACGTCTAGTTCGAAGAGCCATGCCAAGTGACTCGGCTAATGTTGTCGTGCGATTAAAAAGAACGCCCATCGCTAGCAGGTTGGAGACATTGATTACCGCTATCATCTTTCCAGCCCTATCGTTGAAGTCCCATCCTGCAATTACCTTTGAGATCCGTGACAGACTATCGGATAATGCAATAAGGTCCGACGGCTGGTCTCCCTCGCATTGATTTCTCAAAGCAACTTCGTCCACGAGTGAGCTGTCAAGAAGAGTGCCTTCATGATAAGACGGAGAAGTTAAAGGCTGGTTTGAAGACCGGGAGCCTAGGTTTTGACCATGGCGACTCCGGCATCCACCTTTGAAGGCGCGATACAAGAGCTCTGGTGTATCTGGTTCCGGATAATCCTTGGGCGGGCTGAACGTTCGACTTATGAGGAATTTGTTGAGCATACAAAGTGTTTCTATGTCATTTCGATATGCCAATCTAGCGTCCCCGAGCCTGGTTTTGACAATCTTCCTCATTTTACTCAATGGCATTCCCTGTGCGGAATTAGTAGACTCGAGCTCTGTTCTCGCGTTTTGAACTTTGATGCCGGTTAATTTTGAGGCCACGAAATTGAGGCTTTCGGCGACGAAGACATTGTCATCATGAAGACAGCAGAGTTCCAGTTGGAGAGCATTGTACTTGTCAGTTACTTTGGCATTACGTTCGACCACTTGGTCGTGCTCCTTTTTCGCTTCCGGGAAGGGCTCATCGGCAAACCCAACGCAGCAAACTCTGTTAACAGAAAATTCCCGGAGTCCATGCATTTCCCTGACTTTGTCCACTGGCATCTTCAAAAACAAATTTATTCTCAAAACCGGTTGGCTTGACGCATAGAATTTGTTATCCTGCCAGCTCACTGCCCCAGATGTTGTCGGGCCGCGGGAATTCGGAGTTACAATGACCCGTGTCAGCCAATTACCTACCTAAATACGGTACCAGTACGGGACCGGTAATATATTCGGAGAAAAGGCGGGACCTTCACGAAGCCTTCAGCCTGTTTCCTTTGCTACCCCACAATCTAAGCCAGAAAGAACGCGGGCAAAAGCTGGGATTGACGTCTATTGTGGTCTACAGCAATACCTTCTTTGAGGCAAAAAACGCCACCCAAAAGCCTAGTGCTAGATCTATTGTATGTCAGCTTTGACGTCTCATATCAGGGGAAACGAATCTGACAAGCTGAGAAATACAACAAGCACCATCGCCTGAGTTACGCCACTTAGCTCCTGAATAACTGCAATAAGCACCAAAATGCCACATCAAGCTACATAGGAACAGGAAAATGGGAGTTGACAGTTCATTCTCATATATAGTTTAGTCTAATACCCCGTAGGGCTTCAAAAGATGTCAAAAAGTATAGAACCCTGGCACCATTTTTACAAACAACTATACTACTCGAGGTCTTGCTAAATATTTCTAATGCATAGTCAAGAGCGTCAAGCAATATTTGTATGCACTTTATACTCATATTCATATGGTACATTGTATAAACCAGAATAAGCTAGAACTGGACTCCGCTCGCTTAAGAACAATGACAAAAGGAATTATTGTACAGTCGTTACTCGTAGCATATGGCATTGCACAGCCGAGTATCCTCGGGGAAGAGCACGGCAATCGGAGAGATGCTCATGACGAGATCATCGTCTCATGCTGCGGAACAGCGCTTAGTGGTGGCCTACATGACAACGATTAGCAACCCCATAGACATCTACGCGAAAGCATCTAGGGGAAACTCACGACCAAGCGGCTTCACCCTCTTCGAGATATCCTTCGCCTCCTTCTGCTTGAACTTGGCAAGACGCGCCCTGCACAAACACATTAGCATCTCTGCCTCCCACACCCCTTAACACTTCTCAACAAGAACAGGGTTGCTTACTCCTCCTTGGCATCCCTCTCCAACTCCCTAACATTATTCCGCGCCTCCTGGACCGCAAGTCGACTCGCATAAAGCGCCTTATCCGCGGCTCGCTCCGCCTCCTCAGCGTGCAAAACTCGTTCGCGGGCTGCTGTGATCGACGGATCCTCGGTGTGTTTGCTTCGGAAGAGGCCGCCGTGGCTGCGTGTGCTGGTACTGTGTCCGTGGCCGTAGCTGCCGCTGCTGTGTCGACTGGAGCCTACGGCTGCGCCGGACGAGCTGTATCCGCTTGATTGCGAGCCGCGGTGGGAGAAGAGTCCGCCGGAGGATTTGTGCGTGCGGTGCGTGTTTGGGTCGTCGATGCTAGAGCGCGAGCCTGAGGAGGACATGCTGTCACGGTGGCCGAAGAGAGGCATTTTGGTAGCTTATTTGCAGGTAGTATGAAAGGGGTAGATTGAGATGGTAATGTAGATAGTTAAACTAGATGTTGTGGATTTATGATGAAGCTGGTATGCTGGAAGAAAGGAGTATCTCGGTCGTCGTTCAGGGTCTCTATATAGACAACTTTCCCATCTGACGTCAGCGTCACACTCAGGATCATAATCTCAGCATTGCTGTGGTGTTGATAGCAAAGACGACGGACATGACGTGGGGGCGGGTGACGGGGGTGGCGAAGGGTGCCAACGCGGCAAGGGATCGCCCTTAATATACGCTGTTAATATCACCGATGCGTGCTATTGGACTGAGGCCAACCAATTGAAGTTTCAGAGTCAAAATGGCCAATAATCGGGCTCGAGGAGATTAAGATGCAATATGCCATCGTCGTCAGAGGTGCGGTCTGCCATACGATCGTAACAAACTGCCGTCGTCAGCTGGTGATATTGTTGATAGACAGGAAACTTACAGCGAGGTGCGATTTCGTCAGGTCTGACGTCGACCAGGTTAGATGGATGTTGGAGATTCTTGCGCGATGAGGTGACCGTGCTGGAGATGATGCTTGCTTGCTTGATGTCCGTACTGGAGGGCTCTGACGGTCAACCGGGCATAAGATGAAGCGGGAAGAGCTTGATCATGACGGTGTATAAGGCATCAAGCTGAACTCAATGAAGCAAGTAGCTTTGTTGTGCTCGGTGCTCGGTGGTTCACCCATGGCTCCGATAGTATGCCCAGCGTCCGTCTGTACGGTTAGCCACTATGAGCATGAAGCCTGGACTATGTGGCTATTTCTACATGTGGACTTATGCAGGCCAGAGGGAAAGGGTCCATGGCAAGAGTGGAATCCGGGGAAAAGTGCGAGTGCCTCGTATTGCTTGCCCAATTGGTTCCCTGCGGCTGTCGTCATTGAGTCAAGCTTCTTCCAGTCTTTCATTCCTCTAATGTTCTTGACAGCTCCTATCGTCTTTTCACGGTCCGGTCCGTTCGCTTCTATTGAATGATGCTTATGAGGCTTCCAATGCCCACACCATCTCCATCTAGGTAAGTGGCAGCACCGTACTGTTATATTAGATACGTTCATACCATGTTGCGGTCGCATCACGACTCAGAACGTACTACCCTAGTAACTTACACCGGTCGCAAAGGCTAACCATGGATACCTGGTGCTTGCTGAGGACCTAGGTTTATAGTCCCCTTTGCAGAGCTGATATATCTGCTATAAGAGCGTGCAGTCATGATTGTTCAGTCCCAACCTTGACTCCTGAGGAGGAGACACTGATGACGCTGATGCTTGGCAGCTGCAGGCCAATCGAGCTCTCCGCTAGCCTGTTGCTAATGCAGGCTATTATTAGTTATCCTTGGGGCCAAAAGCCGTGCTGATGCCGCTATGCAGCACAGCCACCCGACCGCGTGCAACCCACCCCGATTCCCAGCTCTCCAAATCTTATGCTCGAGTCTCGACTCTCGTGTGACTTTTCAAGGTCTCCGTCTCAAGCTGCCCGCTTGGTATTTCCCTCTGCAAGGGCCGCGCCGCCCTGGGGCTGAGCTTCGTTCTGCATCCCCAGCACGCGACCGAGGGCGCCAACAGTGATGAGTTGATAAGCCAATTCCTCTTAGTTCGCTATGCAAAGCCCCCAGCCACGAGTTGCGTAGCCAAGTCCTGCGGTTTCTTTTTCGGTCTGCACGACATGGACCCTCCTGCAGGCTGAGCCCGTCGGCCGTCCGTATATCTTCAGCTGTCACCCTGCAAACCCGCGAAGATGGGCTCCGAACGATCTCGCCGTAGCGATAACAAAACTCACCAAGTACACGAACGAAGCCATGCAGATTGAAGCACTGAACACGACATTCGGACCGCCAGTCTCACAGCCGTACTCGCACGCGACCCCAGATCCTCCACCCGCCGAACCACCACGAAAATGGTACTGGGACTTTGGCGACATCCGCCTCAACTTCCCCCCAGACGGGGTGAGTGAGATCGCTGTGATGGAGCAGTGGAGCTGGCACGACGACGCCTCACAAGGTCACACTGCGAACTCTGCACACCGACTCGATTTCTACCGCCAGGACCAGATTGTCCAGCGCCTATACGAGCCAACACCAATGCACGGAGGCCGGCCTCCGACGTCAGGCTTCCAGCTCGCAATTGTGCCGTGCTCGTTCCAGTCGCTGCCATGCGTGGGGATCGAGCTGCTCGACGCAATGAACCAAGCCCTGGGCTTGCCAAACCATCATCACGATTACGCGTCTGTGCGATCTGGAGCGATTGGTATTTTCCAGATGCCCGGTGGTAGTTGGCGTATGTCTCTCCCCATCATGTTAATCACCGTATTGATCAGTAAAAGTATTCGCCCGCCCCCGCGCCCCCGACTTCTCCTCCATCACCACAATCATCCACTACAACCCCTCAACCAACACCACGCGAGGGATCCAGTACTACGACTCCGTCTTCCCGCAGTCCACCAACATGGTCGCCGAGTTCGCAACCTGCCCCCACCCCCTCCTCATCCCGCTCATCGCGTGCGAACTCACCCTCCACAACAACGCCTACCACCTCGAGCGGTACCAGACAACCCTGGAACAGATGGAAGGCGCAACGGGGTACGGCGTGCTGAACGAAAAGGGCCCGGGCGCGGACGATTACCTCGACCACAGGATGCTGGTTAAGCACCTGAGTAAAGCGCGCAGCGGCGTTCATCTAGCCCTTGCGACGCTGCGCTCAACGAAGTGGTGTGTTGAGTTTATCCTCAGGAAAATCGACTGGGTTGATGAGCGGCTTACACCAGAGACGCGTGATCGGCTTGGCCATGCATCTATGTGTCTTCGTGAGCGCGCGGAGTTTGTGTCCAGTACGATCGAACATGCCCTGCTCCGTGGCGGCGTCAAGGAACGACTCGAGGGCCAGCACTCGACGCTCTTTAACCTGATCACGCAGAACGACTCCCTCCTCAGCACAAGCATCGCGCAGGATTCGCGCGAGATTGCGGCCGCGAGTAAACGCGACAGTTCCTCTATGAAGATCATTGCGTTTCTGACGACGTTTTTTCTGCCTGCGACGTTTGTTGCTGTACACCCACCCTTCCTTCCTGTCCTCCGCAATAGTTAAGTGCGTGCTAACCCGTATGTAGACATTCTTCTCAATGCCCCTCTTCAACTGGGACAACCCGTCCATATCGCACGTCGCGACAGGCCACTTCTGGATCTTCTGGGCTGTTGCGGCCCCCCTTACACTCGCGACAATGGTCTGCATCGTGGCGTGGGCACTTTGGCATGCGAAGAACACGCGCGTCGCGGACAAGAAAGAGAGAATGGGGTTTAGCCAGGCGATTGCGGACGAGGCGATGAATTTGAAGAGGGCGGCGACGTTAAGAGAGGCGGATTTCAATGGCAATGTTAATACGGGTGTCAATGCGGTGTGAATAAGATTGTTGGTCTGGTTAGTATGTTGGGATGATGTTTGTATGTACTTTGTTGGTTTGATATATGCTATGCGCTATGTACGATGAGATGAGTTATGTCCATAATGATAGATATTAGATACCTTCCGCTTGTCCAAGGTTGGCATCCCGCACCTAATCCAGCGTAATTGGATGCATCTTCTTAAACACATTCGCCGGGTCAAACTTCCTCTTCAGCTCTTTGAGTCGAGGCAGGTTCTCGCCGTAGATATTGCCAACCACCGCGTCGCCCGCTGTACACGCAACCGTTAGCAAATCCCCTATCCTGAACAAGGCCAACACTTTAGAGATAAGGGTAAACTCACGCTCCGCATAATTGATATATTGCGGCACCCCGGCCTCCCCCTTCGCGTCCAGATTACTGCCACCCCCCTTCTCAAGCTCCCCCTTCCACCGCTCCTGCACAGCCCTAGCCCAAGCCCGATGTTCCTGATCCTTAGAACTATCCGACCACCTCAACGTAATAATCCCATTCTGCGTCGTCCCGCGACTCGCGAACGCAGTCGCATCACGCGGAATTGAAACCGTCTTACTCATATCGTAAAATTCGAGCAGTAATGCACTAGCCCCGAGATCCGGATCACTCTGCACCTTTTCCGTGAACTCGGCCAACATCGTTGCAGCGAAAGAAGGCGAGAGGGGCGGGTTGAAGAATACGCCCTTGAAACTCTTCCGGTCGCCGTATGTTGCCATCGGGTTTTGGAGGGAGTTCATCTGGCTATACGGGATCATGGAGATGGTGTTCGCGACGTGTTCCAAGCCCAGCAAGTCTGCGAAACGGGTCTTTCCTTCAGATTCGGTCCCGTTGTAGAAGACTAATACGTTAACCATGGGAACCGGGGCACCAGGCGGCTGCGCAAATATCGCGATCGCGCCCGAGCGCGGATCCGGCTTTTCCAGGAGCAGAGCGTTCAAAATCTCAACGACCCGCTCAACCTTGTCGGGTGTGTACGCTAATATCCCGGCGTACACGGGGTCTTTCTGCTCATAGCCCTGGAAGGTGAAACTGCTCACGATGCCGAAGTTATAACCCGCACCACGGAGCGCCCAAAAGAGATCACTATTCTCCTTCTCGGACGCAGTCACAATGGTTCCGTTGCCGAGAATCACCCGCGCACTGAGCAGATTGTCAATGGTAAGCCCGTACTGCCCGCTAAGCCACCCGTACCCGCCTCCCAGTGTAAGGCCGCCGACGCCGGTATGGTTCACGGTCCCCCCCACAGCGGCGAGGTTATATTTCGCTGCTGTCTCGTCGACGTCGCGCCAGACTGCGCCGCCTTGCACGGTTATTGTTTTGGACGCCGGGTCAACGGTCACGCTGTTCATCCGGGACAGGTCGATTACCAACCCGCCTGCTGAGGAAGAGGTTCCGCTGACGGAGTGGCCGCCGCATTTTATGGCGAGGTCGATTGGGATTTCTTGGGATTGGGACCATTTTAGGGCCGTGAGGATGTCGGGTTCAGAGGTTGGTTGGATTACCACGCCCTGCAAGCGTTAGAAGGAATGGAGGTTGGTGTTGGGAATTTTGTAGAGGGCTGAGGACAGGGGTCATGTACGGCTTCTTTCCGCCCGGTATCGGACCATCTCCGCAGACTCTCCTGATACCCCTCATCGGCTGGTGTGAAGATGAGCGAGGAGGTGAGAGAGGAGCGGAGGGACTCGATGGCGGCGAGTGGGATGGACATTGCGCGTGTGTTTTGGTGGAGGCGAGTAAAACGGGGGAAATTGAAAGGAAAGGACAGGGGTCTTTATCTTTATCTGGCGGTGTTGTTATCAGCTGGATGGAGCTCGTATTCAACGGTGGCCGGTGATTAGTGATCGTTGGAGCTGCGCGGGGTATTTATGAAGAATGTCTGGGTTGCCCCTCGTATAGTGGGGCTCGGCAGCTGGGGTCCGTGTCTGCTGCTCGGCTTTCCGATTCTTTGGAGTCGGAGTTCCGATAACCTGAAGAGGACTCGTTATCGAAAGGCCCGGGGACTGCTGATCATTCTCCATCGTTTGGGTCTAAAGTAGCTTTTTTGTATCTGTCTGTGTTACAGTTATCCTAAGATAGATACCTTCTACTCTATTAAGAGCGAATGAAAGATTCTTGCAATACGTAGCGCAGGCCCTCGGGGTATTTATCCTGTCTTTATATCCACTTTCCTACCCATATCCGCGGGGAATCTCCCGCTAAACAGGTAGGCCTTCATTTCGAGTACTCCAGTATATCTTGGAAGGAGGGGGGAAATATCATCTCCTATTCATGTTGCAGGCGAAAGACCTCGTCCATAATGTGATCAATGTTATCTGCTAAGCAAATCAATGGCACAAACTCCGCCAGCCCTAGGTAGTACCTAGGTAGGGCTAGATAAGGAAATGCTTGTGTATACTCCGCCGGGTGCTTTTGCGTTGCATGCAGCGGGAGAAATGCCCGCTGCCTTGGGTATATTACGTTCCAGGGCGGGCAGCTTGCTACCACACCTAAGGTATATGCTCTCAACTTCTAGATGAGATCTTCTGCAAAGGATCAGTCAAAGGTTCTGAAATGGTCAGGACTTACCTGTCTTTCTATTCTCATTTGCAGGCTTCTTCGCGATATCTGATTATTTGAACAGGACACGCCGAGTCTGAATACAGCTGCAAAAAGAGATGATATAACACTACAACTCGAGCAACATACATATAGCCTACCCCAGACACGACGCTCATCACCATCTCTCCTCCAAACAGCCCAACTAGACCCTAAACAACCCCCAGCGCCACGAACCTCGCCGGCCTCACAACCTCAACCCCCATCCCCCTCTCCAGCACACCCCCAGTCTTCACCGTACACATAACCCCCGCCAGCCGCTCCTGAATCTCCCTCTTCCCATCTGCACTGCGAACAAGGAATTTCTCCATGAGTCCCGGAACAAATTTATCGATCTGCTTACACGGGTTCCGCAGCCCCGTTAACACGAGTACGGGCCGGACCTGTCCGTCCTTGTTCACGAACCGCAGTTCCGTCCCAACAGGTAGTGAAAGAAGGTCTATGCCTTGTGTGGTGATATTCTGACCCAAAGCCCCGGGTTCAAGGAGTCTCTTCTGTTGATCAGCACCCAACCTGCCCGAGACCGAAATCCTCTGTAATACTTCGACCGGCATAATATGAACCTGTCGCAGATTTGGGGGTGGTGGTTTAATATGCAGTCGCGATAGGTGCTGGACGGTAGTCCCTGCGTGCGCGTCGCCCTCGATGCCGTGGTTTGCGATGAGTTTTAGGCGGGAGACGGGAGGTTTGGAGAAGGTGTGCGTTTTTGAGGTTGAGAGGGAGAGGATTGTTGCTTGTGACTGGTTCATTATGCATGTGGTTATTGAGGTTGATTTTACCCTAGAAGACGTGGGCGCTGAAGAGGGGACCGGGATGCGTTCGCTACAACAGGAAGTCTTTATCTATATAAGCAGGACAGAAAGGAATACGAGGATTACCTTGATAGGTGGGTGGGAGTGAGTTGACTTCGTATCGGACCACGTCTCAGGCAGCCATGCAGTTCAGGCCATCCCGAGGTCTCCTTCTCTTATTCCTCATTACGGCGAATCGCCATTGCAGAGGTAGTATTCTCCGAGTGGCGGACGGCAGACTCACATGCAAGTGAGTGAGGGGTGCAGCTGGCATAGACGATCGTGGGGAGTCATCCAATAAGGGTTGCGTAGTATAGAGCGAGGGAAATATGTGCAGAAATGACAATATCTACAGTAATTATAAACCCTCCGCAAAGTCCCTCTTCATCTGCTCCTCAAACTTCTCCCACGTCCCCTTCACCTTACACGCCGAGGTCCAGTAATTCCCACTCCCATCCTTCCCCAGGATGAAGAACCCGTCGGCCGGCTTTACAGGCCCATGGTTCTCCTGGACATACGACGGCTTGCACGGCTTGCTCTGGTGATCCGTTCGCGCCGGCGAAAAGTCCAAGTCGTATAAGCCTGCCTTCGCCCAGTTCGAGAATCCAACCTGCGCCATGCCCCCGTCGCCCATGATCACGATCGGAAGACCTGTTCCGGACGTCCGCACCATCTCGTAGTATGCCTCGTGCTGCGCGCGGGTTCCTTGTGTGTTGATTGCTTTCCGAACCTGCTGCGCGAGCCAGCTGAGTGGTTTTGTCGTCACCTCGCCGACTGTAACTAGGATATTCGACCACCCGAACGCGTTGCCGACGTAGGGGTGTTCCGCCGATGACGGGATGAGGCCGCCTTCGAAGGCTTTGCGCAGCGACATGGCGATCGATGCGGCGACTGTTCTGTTTGGGTCCATTCCCATCTGCCCGACGACGCAGCGCAGGATCCAGGCCGTGACGACGTCGTTTTCTGTCAGGAAGACCTTGCTCTCGTCGCCGCCGGTTGTTCTCGCTTCAGCGCGCAGCTCTTCCAGTGCCTTGTCCAGCTGCGGCCGCCAGTAGCTCTCTGGAATGCAGACCATGCGGTTCTCCTTTGCGCGGAGCAGCATGTCGACTCCATATCCGAGGCCCCATTTGAGAATACCGCCCCAGCCAACCTTTCGATCAGTCAGGACGTGCTTCTCGGTCACTGGTCGCGAGCCTGTCGCAAGCACGTCGAATGGATCCGAATCGGGAGAAACTGGCGTCGGGATTGACTCCGGTCGGCCCCAGAGCGTCGCGCTCCATCCTTCCACGACGTACTGCATGCCCAGCGCATCGAAGGCGACATGCTGCCATTGCAGAGTTACGATCGTCCTATCGGTAAAGCTGTTCACGCGCAATCCTAGAACAGGTCGGTCGGAATTCAGGTAGTCGCTTATCCCGTTGGGCTTGTATCCAGGCTCCCATGCTAAGCTTTCCAGCGCGTCCGGATCGCCGACGATTGCCGGGGTAGGGCTCGGTTTGGATATGCGCGCGGCGGCGGGGTGTTCTGAGGATGGAATGCCGTGGTCGACGTGTGCGAAAGAGATGGCGGGTCTTTCTGTCGTGAATTCGGAGGGAATGTGCCATTCGATTTTGCCAGCGGCCTAGCCACGTTAGCCTGCATAACCCAAGAAGACGAAGAGCGTACATTCTTCCGCAATCGCCCTCCTAACCTTTGCCAGCCGTCTCGCTTCACCAAACTTTCCAATGCCTCGCGCAGCACCACCGGATCCAAAACCGCATCAAACACAAGCGAAACCGCCATATTGTTCCCCTGGACCAACAGGCTGTTCTCGAAAAAGTGCAGCGGCAGCACCCGATCGCCGGGGACTGCCTCGGGAACATGTCCAAAAAGCCAATTCATTGCGCCGCAGAAATAGTCACTTGGACGTATCAACCGTTCGAGAGACCGATCCTCGGCTGCAGGCGGGGGGGTTCATACTTATTTCACCAGCTCACCTGCCCAGGCCACCCGAAGCACGCCGAGGTACAAGCGGGCGAGAACGCCTGCACACCTTTTGGCAGGTCCAGTGCCACATGGGCGCACTAATCTCTGTCGTACTTTATCTGTCAGAAACTAGCCCGCGCTAGGGCCGTCGTTAACAGACAGGATGCGCTAACGGACGCCGCCAACTCGCTTTCGATCTAAGCCGTGTCCACTTGGAGGCGCTTGCAGGGATCTGGGCCGTTGTGGACCGGGTTCAATTTGACAGGCCGAACTAGGAACTCCTTCTCGGAGGATTTGCTCTGCAGAGTCGCTGCAGAGGGTTGTGACGGGTTGGCGTGGCGTATGATGTCTGCTTGTCGCATCCTGGAGCCTCTAGTCTGGGGGTCAGTGTTTCACAGCGTCGGATGACGGGTCACAATCAGATTGTTATAAGTTGGGGGCGCTTCCTGTCGACGAGATGGTCTTGCTCGTCCGACCGAAGATAAGGCATCATGGATCTTACGACTACCCCTGGGATGACGCCGCCGGCGGGCCATACTCCTCAGTTCAATGCGCCATACAACTATCTGCAAGTTGGAACCATCGTCGCGTTTGCGGTGACTTTCTTCTTTGCGACGCTTTTCGTGGGGTTGCGATACTTCCAGGCGTTCAAGTTGACGCAGAAGGTTGAGCTTGATCTAGGTAAATCGTGCCCTTCTGTGCTCCGAATGTCGCTCATGCCGCTTAGGAATAATCACCGTTTCCTATGGCGTGGCTCTCGCATACTTTGTCACCATGCTGGACCTGTTCAGTCATGGCTGGGGGAAGCACATGTGGGATGTCAGCCTCGCACAGCTGATGGAGTTGAATAAGGTGGCACCACCTATCCGCTTGCACCAGGGCAGTCTAACAGAACTGGAGTAGGCCCTCCTCCCCAACACGATATGCTATCTCATCTGCCCAGCGATCACAAAATTGGCGATTCTGTCCGTCCTTTACCGCATCAATCCGGCCAAGATCTATCGCTTTGCCACCATCGGCGTCGCCTTCTTCATCTTCGTATACACATTGACACTCTGCATCATCACCGGCGGTCCCTGCTCACCGTTGAAAGATGGAACACTGCAGTGTCTCGAGAACGTCGCGCTATCCGGTGCCGTCCTGAATATCGCCTCTGACCTCGCAGTGATCACCCTGCCCATCCCAACGGTCCATAATCTGCAGTTGCAGCTGAAGCAGAAGCTCACGATCGGGTGCTTGCTCGCGCTAGGCTCTGGGTATGCTCGCTGGATCTGATATGAAAGTAGCTGCTGATAAGGACAGTGTGATCGTTTGTTCCATCGCTCGCCTCCCCTACGTTATCCGGCTCAGCCACACCGCGGACTCAACATGGACTCAAGCCATTCTAGGCGTGTGGTCGATCGTCGAAGTAAACCTGGGCATCATCTGTGCGTGCGCAATGCGCTTCAAGCGGTTGATATCGACGTATCTTCCCCGGCTGTCGTTGTGGTCGTTCCGATCTCGGTCTCGCTCGCGGAGTGCGGGGGTGAAGAAGGTGACTCTCGACTCGGAGGGGAGGTTCAGGCCGGAGGGAAGTATGGGGAAACACGAGTATCGGTTGCACAGTCTGCAGCGGAGCAATGGCGATGATGAAGCGGATTATGGGACGAAGAATATCTCGGTGCAGCAGTCATTTGAGGTCAACGTCACACAGACAAGGGACCGGGGCGATGCGGGGAGCATGGAGCGGATTCTGAGTTGATTGGGTTGGAGCTGGAGGGTATCTGTTTCTTGTCTATATTATTTTGGTCTTTGAATTAAGCATCATTGAAGCATCTACTGCACTAACCTTATCCGATTCCTCGCTTCTGTCATTGTAGACTCAGGTACGGTCGGTCATAACCACCACGGTTGAGCAAACGCGACGATCCAAGGACGTTGGTGGGCAACGGAGGATCGCTAAATAACGGCATTTTGGCGGCCGGAACAATGGAAGGAGGGAAGTGCCTCTGAAGTTATAACTCCGCGTTGAGCGATGCCTGTAAACTCGGTGGGTTGATGATGAAGCTAAGTGGAACACCCGCCGTGATAAGGACCTTGGTGGCCCGGGGCGAGGCCCGAGCTTCCGAACACAGAAGGTCCGGCGATGGACCTTTCAACTCAAGACGGATTTCGCGCCGCTCTTTTGAATCAATTCGAACCGCATACTATCTCGATGGTACACTTCTACGGGCTTTTTCGGAAACATGAACGGTAGGTCTTCGGATTGAGAGGGCTTCGAGATTAGGTAGTCTAGGGTATCAATTATTTCGGAACCTCGCGCTTTTCAATGAACTTGGTCTC
This sequence comes from Aspergillus multicolor, assembly GCF_047715735.1. NCBI lineage: Eukaryota > Fungi > Ascomycota > Eurotiomycetes > Eurotiales > Aspergillaceae > Aspergillus > Aspergillus multicolor. The sequence continues at coordinate 140,322 of NW_027395967.1, read as the reverse complement.
CCCAAACGCCTCTTTGACGCCCTCAGTACCAGTGACATCGCGGAACCAGTCCACGACACCGGGGTACTTAGTGCGCATCTCCTCGTCAATGCTGAAAGTAAATCCCCAAACCAGTGACGCCGCGACCGCAATATCCGCCAGACTCAGCTTCTCCGACGTAGCCAGCCACGTCCGGCCGGCGAGGTGTCGCTCCAGCGCACCGAGCGCCCGCTCAAGTCTCTCCAACGCCTGGTTATCCGTCGCCTCGCTGTAGGGAATCAGACCGACTCGCGGGAGGAAGCACGTAACGACGTGGTTGGCCACCTCCGTCTCGGACATTGTCACCCATTGTTGGATCGAAGCGCGCTCGGCGGGGGTTGTTCCAAGGAGCTGGTCTTTCTTTGGTCCGTGCTCGGCGATGAATTGCGCGATTGCGTTTGACTCGAAGAGGTGGACGCCGTCGGCGGAGGTGAAGGCGGGGGCTTTGCCGAGAGGGAACTTGTCTAGGAATTCGTCGGATTTGTTGTCAACGCCGAGCTTGAAGTGTGCGTTGTCGAGGGTGTGGCCGTTGAGGTTCGCGACGGCTTGGATCTAACACTACTGGTGAGCTATGCTGCTTATCGCGCTGAGTGGGGTAAGAGAGTTGTCGTACCTTGAAGACCCGCGGGTTGTTGGGGTAGGAGAAGATGGTTCCGAAGGTCATCTTGAGCTTTCTTGATTTCGAGGAGGAGGTAGGTGAGGGTTGCGAGTGCGACTCTAGGGACATGGTGTTCTCAGGAGGGACAATCGTCCTATAAATACCTTACAAAAATAAGCTGGTCGGAACATTTCTCAGCAGTGTATCCCACCGGCGGGGAGCTGAGGCTACACCGCGCCGCGGTCTGAGACCGGTGGGGAATGGGGAAAGAGCGAAGGAAACGGATCGAAGGCTGCGGAAGGGCCCGCTGGCTAATCATCCCACTCGGCTGGCCGGTGGGCAGTGATTAAAAGCCATCGTGAGGCCCTCCACTTCAGTCAGAACGTAGGGTATCAAGAAACTCGGTGAGGATTATGATGCTGTGATCGAAAAAGCTCCAGGAGCAAGAGTGAGACGAGGAGGATTCTGTGCGGCTTGGCGGGTTGGTCAGCGGCGCTTGGTCCTCGGCCCTTTAAAAACGCCGCAAAAACCGCAAAATGCCGAAGCTCAGCTCTCAACTGTAGCAAAGACTAAGGTAACAATGTTCTTCAGCGATGAAAAAGGCGAACTGTCTGAGAGATTCGTAGACGATCATAGATGGCTGATTAACAGCCAAACACTGTAAATTCCAGGAAGACGGCAATTTAACTGAAAGCAACTGGGTGTGCCTTGGCTTTCTCGACAACTTCAATTTGTTTGCTCCATGAACACTGGCATTTCAGGCGCGCTATTAGACGTTGCCATTGTTTCCAACCAAGTCATTAATGGCCGAAGCGGAACCAAGCAGCAGACACCCCAACGACAGATGGACCTTTGTTCGTAGCACCAGTGAGCGCCTCGCTGCCCTCTTTATCGTCTTCCTGTATCGGACGCCTAGACTCATTTCTCTTCGTTCAACGTTGGTGCTGGACATACGTCAATGTAATCGCCGTCAGCGAATGCAGAATCGCAAACTCCGCCGCACCATAATTCCCCGCAACGACGCCCGGTTGATCAACGGTTTTGAACAACCCCGATGGTATAGTAGCCTCAGCGACATACGCCCAAGCATTCAAGCCGGCGGAAGCAAAGGCTCAAGTCGCCGGGTCTTCGGATAGCGTATCTCGCGTCCAAGCCCAGGACATGGAGCTGCTGGCTTGGTAGAGGCCGGAGAGGTAGTATAGTGTCCATCTTCCAGCATGGCTCTCAGGGAATACGGGTGTGGTGGCGAGGGACAGAAAAATTATTGCTGCGCTGCTACTGCCAAATACTAGGAGGGGCCAGCGCCGACCGCGGAGGAGTGGGCCGCTGGACCATGCCATGCTTAGGGTCACGACGACGATGATGACTTGGGTTGGTGTGCTGTAGTTATCTGAGTCGTTAAGTTAGATAGCTTTCTTTGGTGTCGGGATGGAGGTAGACGTACTTATTTGAGCAACAGTGTAGGAGCCCGGTTTGATAGTGTTCCATGCCTTGGACCAGTATATCATGGAGAACATTGATTGTTGGCAAACGCAATTGCAACATCTGAAGTGTGGTCCGGGGTAGAGCTCGGCTTGGGAAGCAAATATCGCACCATCGATGATAAACAGCCATCGTCAACCAGCCTTCCCATGTACACCGTTGAGTCCATTGTAGGCCGCGGCCTGGGAAAAGAAAGCATCGGTCCAATAGTAGTGGCTATGTTGATGATCGCGATCCGGCGTCCAAGTTCTTCTTGCTGATACCAAGCCCCGCAAAGATAGGTCATCGTGGAGAATTGCTCAGTCTCGAATATATCAGAATCGATCGAGCGACATAGATAAGCGAATCCTTAGTCATAGCAGAGTGGCAAAATGTGACAATTGTCCAACCGATCTCCAGGAATGGAATGATCCATCGCGGTCTTGTTCGGGTGAGTAGCAGGTTGCAAGGCCAGATTGCGATGATGTTGACAACGGCATAGGCGGTGGTAGCATAGTTCATTTCCTGTACCTCATCAGCCGCAGTGTCTTATGCCGCTTGGGGCGTACGCACATTGTCATACAGCGACAGTTCTTCCATCATATCGCTGACAAAGGCATTGTGGAGGTTCGACTTGTCCAGATACTTGATGAAGATTACCAATCACCCGAATGTCATCAGCGTGAGGTCCAACTTGTATTCAATCCTCTCTTCAGAGCGCACGAGACACTTTCTGGCTCCGGGCAGACTGAACACTGACATTTTATAGACGGCGCCATTCTATTCTGCAACTTTCCCATCCGGACCGCCGAAGATCTGTCCAGCTTTACCCAAGCGTTCGATTTCACACAGCCGCATCAGGAAGTTGGCCTTTCCGGCAAGAGAACCACACTCGGAGGAAATGTCAAAACGGCAAACGAGCAACCTCCAAACGTGAGGTTCTATTACCACAACGAGTAGGGCCGCAGTGTTCATTTCCCCGGAATTCTCTTCTTCTTCTCGCAGAAGATTCCCGATGAAGGTGGCCAGACTCCCATCCTATAAACGATGGAATTTTATGAGAGGTTGAGGGATGAACTGTTGGAGTTCGTTGATACACTCATGTCGAAAGGTATCCTCCTCAAGTCCAGACTTTCTAGATGGTGGGCTAACTCGATGAATCCAGGTATTATCGGCCGCCAATACTACCCTTCGAAAGAGAACCCCGACGCCGTAACGATCGGGTAGAACTAGCAGAATGTGTACGGGTTCACAATTCGTCCCGAAGACTCCCTCGATGCCCAGCGCCGCAGATTCGAGGAGGTCCTAGCAACCCGCCTCAACGTTGAAGCCGAATGGCAGGACAACGGCGCCCTTCACGTTTTGCAGCGCCTGCCTGCTTTCCGCCGCATTGAATCCACCGGGCAAGTTGTCCCTTTCAATGGGCTCGGTGGCGTTTATGGTCGACAGCGCGATAGAGGAGCTCTTGCGCCGCCGTAGAGGGGTCATGATGGCGGGATTCATCTGCCGACGATGTACGGCGATGGGACGGAGATCCCAAGGGAGTATCTCGAGCGGCTTCTGCAAATCTCGAACGACATTGGCTTTCTCGTGCCATGGCAGGAAGGAGATGTCGCTCTCTTGGATAACTATACGGTTCAGGTACGTTTGTGTTCCGGCCGATGATGAACTTTTAAGATACGCACGTGCTGATCAACTCTAGCATGCTCGATCGCCCTGGTTTGGGGAACGGTCCCTGCTGGTTAGTCTGTGGGATGGGCATGAGAAATTCGTTCCGGTGTGACATTGTCCATGTCGAACATGCTAGTAAAGACATTGGATCGGTTTCTAAGCAAGATCTGTAATTCGAACAAATCTCCGATGAGTGATCAATAAAGATTCAGGAACGGCGTCGATGACGTGGGATGCAGTGAGGATAGCTCCAATTTGTCATCAATGGCGCAATCCTCCCTTCGGCCTCCGCAGTTTGCCATTATTCAGCGCTCTCTATAACATAACATCGGTACCACCACCTCGTTGCTTTCAATATCCATTACAATCTAATCATCATACTCTATTATACCAGAATTTATACCAAAATGACCTTCACCGGCCCCGTCGACGTCGAAATCCGCTTCCTCGATCCCCCAAAGGACGGCTCAATACCCCACGCCGTCGTCCCCGCATCCGGCCCTCCACAAGAAAACTACAGCGCCGTCGCCCACCAAGTCTCCCTCACAGACCTCCGCGACCACGAATCAGAATACAATCTCGATAAAGATGCCTTCGCCGCCCTCCAAAATGTCCCCTCCGAGATGACCTACGAGTCCTGGGACTCCGACGAGACCGTGAAGACAACCTACTACCGCGAAGTCGAGGAGCTCCTCTTCAAGAATGTCCCGGGCACACACAAAGTCGTAATCTTCGACCACACCATCCGTCGATATAACCCCGAGGCTGACCGACAACCCGTCGTCTTCGCGCACGTCGACCAGACGCCGAAAGCCGCTGCCCTCCGCGTCCGAGAACACGTCAATGACCCCGAAGAAGCCGAGAAGTTACTCGCCGGTCGGTGCAGGATTATAAACGTGTGGCGCCCGCTCAATGGGAAGGTCGAGTCAATGCCGCTGGCCTTTGCGACGGCTGCGTCGGTCGCACTGGATGATCTAAGCACCATCGAGCGCCGGTACCCGCATTACACGGGTGAAACGATGGGCGTGAAATACAACCCGAACCAGAAGTGGCTGTATTGGTCGGGCATCGATAACGATGAGAGGATCCTGATCAAGTGCTCAGATACGAGGGAGGATGTTGCGCGACGGGTGCCGCACTCCGCGTTTGTTGACCCGAGATCGACGGAGAATTCGAAGCCGAGGGAGAGTATTGAGGTTAGAGCGTTGGTTTTTGGTTGAGGTGATTGATGAGTAGCATGATCTTCGGAGTTGATGTGGTTATGATTTACGTCAATGCGTAATATAGTTTCTTTCTCAATGTTCGGGAGAATCGTGAAAATGCCACAAAATATATATATCTTTCAGGAGCTTCAATGTACGACAATAACGTCCAGATAGCAATAAGTGCCGTCTCGTCCATAAGCACCTAGTCGATGCAGTAGTCTACATACATCTACTATACATCTATATGTCAATTTCAGCTGCTCTACTCCTAACCTTCCCGAGATCTCGAATTCGAGGATCGGAGTTAAAAGAGCCACCGGCGATATCGGATTAGGAAGGAGCCGAGGCTGAGCAGAGATTAGGTGAGCTGTAGTATCATAAAAGCTCATCCGAGCCGTCCTTACGTATTTAGCTGGCTTGGCAGTCTCGTGACCTACATCTTGGCTAAGAATAAATTACATGTAACAGCACCATACTGTAATTAATTAATTATTTTTTTATTATTATAAGAATTAAAATTATAAAATATTTATACTGAAATCATAAGCACTTGTTAAGCGCTGAGTAAGTACTTATTACGGTCTAATACAGCTTACATAATTTTTTAATACTCACATGAGCATTCAAAGTGCCTGGCTTGGCATCACGTGGAAGGGGTAAAGCTCATGTGAGCGTTTGAAAGGCTCACATGAGCTATGCCAACGAGGCTGAGCTGATATTAGGTAAGGTCTGTATTAAGTAAGCACAATATTGCTATGGCACCTTCCGTGGTAGGAAGGCGCGCGCCCACGCCCGCGGCCCGCGGGCAGCCGCACTGGACCATCACAACAAGCTCTCATCATCTTTCCTCCAACTAGCGCTCCATCTCTCTTTAATCTTGCGTTACTCTAATGTTCGACTACTGTCCACTTCAAGTCGGACATGCAAAGCACATCCCAAGCGTTTCGCCCGAAGATGGGCGCGAGAATGAGCCAAGAGCGGGGAAAGGTGACCGCATCCATGTCGACGACCATGGCCAATGCGATTGGACAGTTTGAGTAGACTGCCGACTGGTTATCTTGTTGCGACGAGGCTCGTCAAACCATTTCTGCTCTTACGCTCGTGCTGCTCAGCACCCGTCTCGCAGAGGTCCCAGAATCCTCCAGCGACGCGTCTCGTATGCCAATCTAGCGCTATGGCCCAAATCGAGTGCTGGCTAATACGAGAGAAGCTGTATGATGTCGCAAAAGACCCCGACGGCAACTACTTTCCTCGAAGCGCCATCCTGAGCGTCTTCAACACCGATGATTGCTTACGCCAGGTTTACTTCTGCACCTGTGATATCTGTCGTCAAGACTTCAGAATCGATTCGCTGGTCAATCCAGACAACAGAAAACAGACCTTCTACCGTGAGGAGCTTCTCGACAAATATGCGACCGTGTACGCGCTGCTCATCTGTTTAAAACGCGCTGGCTTGATCCGCTTTTTCCAGAAGCATCGAAAATACCTGAACGGCAGTGATTTCTTTACCCGTGACTCCCTGCAATTCCTTATCGACGAGCGCGTCCGTGGTCAGTCGATCATCCATGATATCCTTGATAATCAGTATAGGTTCCAGCTCCGAGCGATCGACCGATCGCGCGAGCCTATCACCCTCGATCCCCTCGAATTTCTGCCGATCCGGCAAGACACCGAGCAGAAGGGCAGAGGCTCGTTTGGGCAGGTTTATGGATTTGAGTTTGCGTACCAAGAATATCGTGGCGAAAAGATGCAGCACATCTCCCGGTTCGCGAGGAAGATCTTCCAACGGGACACTGCCGGTTTGGTGGAGTGGTTCAACCTCCTGCACTTCGATGAATTGAGGCATCCGCATTTGATGTCAGCTTTGGCGGCGTTCTGGCACAGGGATCAGTTCTCCATCGTCTTTGAGGAAGCCGAACAAACACTGGATGCCTATCTGAAAAGTGACGGTGGCATTGCAGAAGAAGAACTTTGGAGTCAGGTCCAAGGACTCGCCGACGGACTCGCATTTCTCCATGGGTCAAGTGGTTCAATTATCGCATACCATGGTGACTTGAAACCAGCCAATATTCTTATTGTTCGAGGGGTGATGAAGATTGCGGATTTCGGCCTGCTGCACGTTCGTTACACGTCGTCAATTGCAAACCCTCTCGAGACGTGGCCGTCGAGCGACATCAACGCTTCTACTCGGCCGTATGCTGGTCCGAGCGGCAGTAAGCCAGCGATGGATGTATGGTCATTTGGCGCCATCTTGTCCGAAATTGCCGTCTTCGATTTAGATGGAACAAGCGGCCTACAACGCTACCGACAAATTCGTTTGAACGACAGCCATGAGGACTCTGGATTTCACAGTTACGGCTTTCATCACGCCGGAGTCTTGAAAAGGCCCGTAACCGAAACGATGGACGGTCTACAGGAGTTTGTCCACAACGGCCGACAGCAGCAAAACAACGCACTTATCTCACCATTCCACCAACGTTTTTTCCAACAAAGGTTTTTCGACTTGATTCGCGGCATGCTCTCTGATGGTCACGTTTACTGCCCGACGTCACAGCACGTGGCCGAGGAGTTGAATGAGATTCATCGTCAGGCGTTGCTTCAACCGGAAGGGTTCTCCCCTCAAGGAGACATTTGGGATGATGTAAGAAATGAACGTGTCCCAAATAGCCCGTCGAGGTCCAACTGCAGGCTGCAAGTGAATGAATCCACCCTTGTACGGCTTTACCTAATCGTATTCAGATGTGCCAAGCTTCTGGAGTTACCGTCTAGTCCAAAGTGTGGCTTACTCCTCCACGATGGCAATGAAGGTAGATCCCTCTTGGTCCAATGCATTCTGTACAACTATCGAGATGTCAATATATACGTCATACAGGAGCCCTGTGAGTATAGTTGCGTTCGTTGTATCCACTCGCTAACAATGTCAAGTCATGAGGTTGGATCAGGAGCTCCCAAGCTTCGACCCGGAGTATACAGATAGAACTAGCGAACGATCACTGCTCAAAGCAACCTTGTACCAATGTGATGGTCGACGATACGCCTTCGAGTTCAATGACCTCCGCGACCTTCTCACCCTTCAAGCCGCGATGACCAAACAATATGTTTACAATTTGTACGCGCATATTACAAGCGGCTGGTCTACTTATTAACAGACTGTCTATAGTTGCTCATTCAATCTGTACTCTATATCTATAACTCCAGACCACATATTTTCTCTGCCCCATCGACGTCCCGAACGACGCCGATCTGCGGTCGAATTCGAAAGGGCAGTGGTGCAACTATGGTCAGAAAAGCCGCTCCGCGATGAGCAAATCCTATGGCCCGGTACTCTGAGGAACGCTAATCCTCGAATGCACATTGCTATTATTTGTAAAGGCAAAAACCGGCTGTTGCTGATCAAAGGTATTTCAGATAACACTTTTCGCTCAACTTCGCTAAACCAACGTGATAGTGAGCTCCAAATCGACAGCTGAACCAGTCTATGGCAGCCGGTCAGGTGCTCTCACTCTCAAGAATGTCCATCACTACGAAGTGCCTATCGAGGGGGGCTTTCCGATGCATATCCCTGACGCAGACGCCGGGTACACACAGCATAAAAAGGCGCAGATACTTTTCGACGGGCCAACAGGTAATCCGCTGGACCTAGTCTTGTGTGATCATATACAGCGCCACTGACACATAGCAGCCGACCAAAACGCAAAATCATTCCAGCGGCAGCTCAAAGAGTTTCAAGGAGAATGGGAGAAAGCGCAAAGCGATATACGGGAGGGCGCGAGAAGGTAGCCTTTCTTAAACCTTCTCGGCACAGGCTTCAACGTCTTCCTGTTGATGCCTGCTTTTTGACTTTCTCTTTCTTTGGTAAAAGACCCAGACAGGCACTGTGCAACCCGACATACCGACTGCCATGACGATGTAGATCCAGAAGTTCGACGCAATTTGGATGTTGCCTTCTACATAATCGAAAAAATTGGTTCCGAAGATCGTCTTGATGCCCGTCAGCCAGATTTTATCGCTATTGGGGCTATACTTACGGCAAGAAAAATGGCTGGCAGGAAAATAGCGGAGATCAATGAGAGGACGGACATTGACCTGGTTTCGCGGGCGTTCTTCTCCGCCAGTTCGCGCATTCTGACATTGATCTTCGCGGTAGTGTCCGTGGCTCGAATGTCCAGGATGTTTTGGACCTTTTCGCATTAGTCAAAAGATCTGCTGTCACGGAGATGGGACCTACCAGCATCGCGCTCCCTTTTGCCCGACTGATCAAGGATTGGATCCTGCTGCTATGAACCCGGTGTTGCAGTATTGAGGTCTGCAGTCCTGAAGCTGTGTCTTCGAACACCGGTGACAGACTGGACGGTGAGTGTCTCTGGGCGCGACCAAGAAATGTTTGGATCTCCTGGCCGACGTCTACGTTACGCTGGAGAACCTGAACTAGTTTCTCCAGTTTGTCTGTGAAGAGCTGGAGCTCTCGGATGTCGGCAAAATCCGCTTCAAAGTCCCCTTCCATCTTGGGCCCTGTCACATTTGAATAGAAGCTCCGCGACACCTGCTTCCGGTCAGTCATATCGTTCTTGAAACCCGAGGCGGTAGTCAATACTTGCCATCTTCGCGAAGGTTCCTTCTAGATAGACGAGGTATTCCCTCCAAGCTTGACTGGCGGCTTGGAATATTATTCCGTGTACTGTGATTTGAGCTTCTGCCTGCGATTCCTCTGGGCGCGTGAAATACTCTCGCACGCGCTCCTGTAGCTCTCGCGATGCTTGTATGAAGACCCACTGGGTTTGTTGCGTTGCAGCGTCGAAACCATGGTATACTCCAGTTTCGCGCACAGAATATGGGTCCTTTGGCAAGGAGCGACCATGAGCGGCCACGTATTTGACATTGTACCCGATGTCTGATCGATCTTAGCTGGCGTTTCTTTCATCCGCGATGATGACTCCCTACCATAGCTACAAGCTGACTCCGCGCTGGCTACCGACAAGAGTCGGCAGTGCGAGAACAGTGAGCTGAACGATTGCTCGACTGGCCCCGACTTCCTTGCGAACAGAAAAGCAATGTCGAGATATTCCGGATGTACGCGAAGGAAGCTAAAGAGTTTCTTCAAGAACTCTGCGGACACTTGGAGCTGACCCCAGGAATCATATTGATGCAGAAAGCTGCGATAATCAGCATTTGCGATTGTATCGACGGCAGCCGACATACAACAACCATGAAAATCGGGGGCTCCGACATACGCCAGCCAACTCTGACGTGGACTTTATTGCAGTATACTCGGCGGTTCTCGACCCATCTGCATACATAAGACTTGGTCTATTTGATTGCCTGCACGGAGTGCTCCGTACGGAGTCACATACCTTGGCAAACAGACCCCAGTTCAAGCATTTGCGCCACATTGTCGTCTTCATCGGAGTCGGAGTCGGAGTCGGAGTCCGCAAAGAGGCGCTTCTCCGCCTGTACGAGGCGCCGATCGTAGCCTTTAGCGTCGACTGCGACCGATAAGCCCAGATTGCGTGGATACGAGGACCAGCCATCGAACTCGGCAGAAATCTCTGTCATGGTGATTTCTAATCCTATAAAATAACTGTGCATAGAGCTGATTACAAAAACTGCAAAAGAACACATTATATACTGACAGGCAAGGCTCAATTCACATTCTAAGACATGAAGGCTATGCTGAACACGACGAATAGGGATCCCCGATTTCCTTCGCCTCGCCCGGAAAAAGAAAAGTATGTCTCGCCATCATCGCCCAATGGCCAGTCTCTGCCTTGCAAGGATGGCACCGATCGGCTGTGGCCAGCTGAGCAAGGTGCAGCGTGGTAACACCCTGGCCTCAAGTGGGAGAAGTGGGAGAAGTGGAAGAATGTGCTGATCCGTTGGTTCTCGAGCGACGTCTCTTCTGGCACTTTCTTATGACCTCGATTTGTTCATCCTGTGTGGCAGAGCGTCAGTAACCCTTGCAGCTTCCTGGCGGAGTAGACACCAACATCGGTTAGCTCGCGGGGCACCTGGATCTTCCAGTTCTCTCCACCGTCGAGTTCCTAGACTCGAGGTTAGGCGCGGGGTCTTCGAGCTTATGTGACTGGGGGGCTCACGATTACTTGCACCTTTTTATCCCCGAACTTTTCCTTCAAGCAGTCGTACAGCACCTTTCCGCTGACAGTGTAGCGGGTTGGGATTATCTGCACAATCATTCTGTAAGCAGGGTGATATCGTGGCACGGGGACGAGAAGGATGATGGCACCCCGCGCCCGGTACGGCGGATCAGCCTTCTTATGTACAGGCCGGAGTATGGGAGGGTTCTATAGTTCGCGAGCTCATCATTCCCTATTTAGTGATTATGAGGCTCTGTCTCGATGAGTCTGCGAGCGATGGACGTAATCCTTCCAGCCTCGTCGACCAATTACGCCATCACGGTGCCCATGCGGATTCCTGACTTCTGCCCAACATCTTCCTTTCACATCTCTGCATGACTTCTGTCCTTCTTGGAAGGCTTTATTCTCACAATGGATAGCCACGTCGACCCTACTGTGGAGCCAGCGCATCGCGCTTCCATGGAATCCCACAATGAGAGGTTGCCGCGATTCCATGAGCAGCAGCCGCTCAGAACACTGGACGTCGCGTGCCTAATCATCAACAAGATGATTGGGGGCGGCATATTCGTTTCGCCGCGTATAGTCGCCCACCTGACTGGCAACAAGCTCGTCGCCTTGTCGCTCTGGGTTTTTGGTGGAGTGTACTCCTTCTGCAGGTACGAATTCGCCCCGAAGGGTTACGGGTTGCCTGACATGAACTAGCGTTTACATCTATCTCGAGTATGGCCTCGCGTGGCCTTACAATGGCGGCGAATTTATTTATGTGCGTCTCTGGATTCTGTTGCTGTTTTCGTTGCCCCGAACGCTGCTAACGTCTTGCCGTACGGTAGATCTCGAAGATCTTCCCCGTCCCTCCTCTCCTGTTCGCCTGCGCCTTCTCGTGGGTTTTCATCGCATTTGCAACCCCTACCACGAACTCAATCACCTTTGCTCGTTACATCGACCCGAACCAAGCGAGCGATCCGGACGTGTGGTTCACCAAGTTTTTTGCGTGCGTGGTTGTGGTCGGAATATGCGCGTTACACTATCGGTTCGTGAATATTGGGATTTGGGCAAATGATTTTTTGGCGGTATACAAGGTGCTTTTCTTACTGATTCTGGTTCTGGCCGGATTCGTGGAGACTTGTCGCCAGGGAGCCGACGGTCGCTTGCTGGGGGTGGGAGACTACACAGCGACCCACGGGGACCCTTCGCCAACGAATGTTGCGTTGGCCATCTTGCAGGTCCTCTACAGTTATCAGGGGTGGGAGAATGCCAGTAAGTTTTCTTTTCGAGTGGCACTGTTACGGATGACTGATTTGCTGGATGCAGACTACGTGACCTCGGAGATCAGGGGCGAAGGAGAACACAAGAAGCGCAGGTTGAAGCGAGGGGCTTTGATCGCGATTAGTATTGTGATGTTTCTTTATATTTCGCTCAATATGTTTGTGGTATGTTGATCCAGTACACTGGGGAACTCACGCTCAACGAAGGCAGTTCTTTATCCTTGACTTTGACTCGGTTACCGACCCCGAGCATAATGTCGCCGCGGATTATGCCATCATGGTATGATGCACTCATCTAATTTGATATTCCTATTCTGATGGTACCAGGTGTTTCGAACGAGTCATACCAAGATGGCGAGCCATGCGATATATGTTAGCATCGCACTGGCAGCGGCGGGAAACATCATCGGAGTTACCTTTAGCAATGCGCGAGGTGAGTCTACCACGACCATGCCAGACATTGACTGACATCCCTAGTAAATCGCGACATTGCAAGACACCACCTGATTCCGTTCTACAAGTTCTTCGCAAAGAGTTCTGACTACGGAAGTACTCATTGGGATAATTTGGGCACGCCGACTGGCGGCCTAATACTCCAAGCTCTCGTTACCTGCATAACCATTGCGTCCTTCAAGCCATTCCAAACCACACTTACCTTGTATACTTACGGACATTCTGTGGTGTGCTGTAAGCTCACCTCTGATGGAACCTAGAGCGTCTTGACTGACCATGTCCAGGCGCACTGGGTCTTGGTGTCTTCTTCATCCGCAAACGAATGATGCAGTATGAGACCAAGTCCGCCGATCCAGCGAGAACGGGATACGCAGTCCCCTGGAACTACCAGGTTATGAAGACACGCAGGTTCCGCTACACGGCGACCATCTTCTTCATCATAGTTAACCTCTTCCTCGTCATCGTCCCGTTCATACCATCCGACAACCCTGACGGAACCCCCAGAGATACACCCTCGTGGGTGCAGCCCGTGATCGTCACCGCGCTCTATGCCCTCGGTGCTGCGGCAGCTCTTTATATCCTTATCTTCGTTGAAGGCCTTACCTTCCACGGAAGCAATTACAATCTCCAGAAACCCGGCGACATGAGCGGTTTCGTCAATTATAACAATCGACGGTGGATTGTCAGACACCCGGGCTATCCGGACTGGCCCTCGACATGGAGAGACGCGTTTAAGCTTATCCCGACACTTCTGACGCCGCTTCCGTGGACGACGGTCAAGAAGAGGCTCGTCGACAATGGTGAGGCTGCGGCTGCGGAGGAGCTCAGGGGCCAGGCGGAGCAGCAATTGGGTCGGAGTTATAGAATGAATAGCATGGGCTTTCCGAGATGAGTGATCCGCGATATCGGTCGGTCTGCTCACTTTCTACGGTCTTCGTTTAATGTTTTCATGAAAGATGTACTGGCGTCATGAAGTCATGCGTGCTATAATCGTCCTTTGTCCGGGGTCTTGTTCTGCCGAAGACGGCTAGATCATGAAAATACCAATAGAAGTGACATAGTGTGGCAACTCGCAGGCTGGCCTGCAACTTCATCTTCCGAGCTTAGCACCGTTTATACAACGTCATATGATGCATGTTCCATGCACACTCCTCTAACTCTTATCCTGGATACCTAGGTAGGAGTTTGTTGTCCAGTCGCACGACAGTGACATAGCGCCGACGGCCTCGTCGCTACCATAGTCTCGGCCCCGGGATTGGTCGTGCCTTCCCAAAAGGCTGTCTATCGTACCTTCCTAGGAAGTTTCCTGCCGATGAAATTCCCCCGGAACCTCAAGCTTGGCACGCTTCACCGTACAACCTCCAACTACCTGGGCATCACGGCGCTCCTCATCATCGCTGAGGAACAGAAACAGGGCGATGTCCGTCTTACTCACATTCTCCTCATTGCGCGAGACTCCGTTTATGTTTGGTTTAACAAAAGTAAAGGCTGGATTGCTTTGCCCTCTTTGTCTCCGAGAACAGATTCTCTTTGATGGATTGGAGGCTCGCAGAACTTGTTGGACAATGAGGTCCGCCTTCCAAAGCACAGGATTTCGTTCAGGATATTTCTTTGTGGTCGTGGCCATTATGCCCCCTAATCCCAACTTCATTTGTCTGACATTATCGTTAGGCTCTTTGTGTCGAGGCCTATATATCCGGTCTACTCCTCTACCATCTCCAATCTATTTTGGTCACCAAAGGAGGGAGCCATCTTGAGATACACTGCTAATACAATCTCTACCATGGCACCTCGACCGAGGAAGATCTTTCCGATCCAGGATCCTTCCCCGGAGCTGGTCAACCTAACCGCCTCATTCCTGCCTTGTACAGACATCAAAGCCCTCCGCCAGACATGCCAGTACGTCAACAACAGCACCATCCCCTCCTTCGCTAGCAAGACACTGAGCTGCCTCGGCACGCAACTTTCTGGTGAAGATCTGAAGATCTTTGAGGCCTTGGCCAAGGATACTCGCGTCGCGCCCTATGTGCACAAATAACCATCCAGACAAAGTCGGAAAACGCCAATCAGCTTGGGACAGGGAGTGCTTGGGAACGTGACTCAAGGGGATGCCTCATCATGCAGCAGGCGACGGTGCAGAGGTGGTATAATGTTTTGAAGTCCCTCCCTAACTGCCAGTACTTCCACTTCTATAAGGATCGCAAGGCCGCCACTGAGGACAACAAGGTGACAGAGCCGTTGACCCTCGGCGATGCCATCACCATCTTCCTTACCTTTTGTGTTCAGCTGGAGAGGCCGATTAAGGGGTCTCATATCCTGAATTTGGGCACATACTCTGCTGACGAGGCTTTAGAAGTTCCCGACCTCCGTGGCCTCTCCATGGCCCCCGTACAACTACCGGGCTTCAAAAAGACATTGTCCACCGTTGAGGATATGACAATCGGCCACAAATCCGTGACGGCTTCGTCTGTGCCCAGTGTAGACTTCGACTTCTCACTCCTCTGGCATGCTTTGCAACTTAAGGAGCTGAGGATCAACTTCGAAGCTGGGAACGGCGGTGCCGACATGATCGCTCGCCTGGCCGCTACCGCTCCAGATCATCCATTCAGCCTGGAAATCCTGTACATCGAGGATACCTTGGGCATCCGCGGGCAAGACCTCCAAGCAATCCTCTCCCGGCACCGCTCCACATTGCAAAAGCTCATATTCTGTTTTGTGACTATGAATGAGGGCGACTGGGAGGATACCCTGCTTTTTATGGCTGAGAATACTTTCCCTCAGCTCCAGGGTGTTACCTTTTTCCACATCTCGGAGGGATCTCCTGCCGACGCGTACTTCCTTGAGTTCCCTGGTCTCGAGGGTTCCGCGGCACTTGTTGATAAGGAGACTGGCTCCAGCATTATAGGTAAAGGTGCGGGTGTGTGGGATGGGCCGCATAGGCCGGTTCATGCGGAATATCATGGGCCGAAGGTGAACGTTGCTGATCGGAAGTTGGCTTCGGCGGCGGCCATCTTCTCGCCCTACCTAGATGATTTGTAGATTCGCAAGGTGAGTGGCGTGCTAGTATACTGTCTTGTCTCTTAGGTTGCATGTTAGTGATCTGCATTTAATACAGCGTCTTTTTGCTGATAATGACGTCTTCTGTTCGAGTTTGATTTCTCATACACGTAAGGCTACAATGCTAACTGCTCAGGACCTGAACGTATCTCTGTATATCTATACTGAGAGTAAGCTCAACGAACTAGGGCCATCGTGACTGACTGGCCATGATAGGTAGGCTGAATAGTAACCCTAATCTCGATGTCCCTGGTTGGGTATATCCAACCCAGACCGAAGTCCATTTACTTATGTCTCATAATCCCCTTGGGCAAATATAAGTCATCAATACTCTTGATCTCCTCCTCACTCAACTCAAACTTCAACCCACTGATAGCCTCATCAATGCGCTCCTTCTTCTCATGCCAATAATGGGCGCCGTAATAAACGACTTGCTGAGACTCCATGCAATCGCCACAACAACCATAGAAACATCCCTCGCCTTGTCATTCTCCGTATACGGCGTCCCCGCAATCGTCCTCTTCTGCATAATCCCCCTCTTCGTACTCGCGAATTCCCTCCACGGCCTCGTCAGAAACCCCATACTCACCGGACTCCAGGGGATGCCCGCCATCCCGAACTTCGCGCACGCAGGGTACATCTCCCGCTCTTCCTCGCGGTAGATCGCATTATGCAGGGTCTGCAAGGAAATAAACTCCGTCCACCCGTTCATCCGCGCTGTATATTGCATTTCCAGTAACTGATGCATACATCAGGACGCCCCGATATATCGCACCTTGCCGCTCTTCACGGCGTCGTGGAGTGCTTCCATTGTTTCTTTTATTGGTGTGTTGGGATCGAACGTATAGCTATATCTGAAAAAACTACGGAGACTAGATATGATATAAGTAGACAGTAGAGGTATGGCACCCGACAGGGTTTGCAGGGGTTTCAAGGGACCTGGTGGACTTGGTCTTGACGGCAATTGATTCATGTTAGCTGGAGCCACACGGTATCTACCTACCTAGATATTATAGGTAGGGCTAGGTCACCCTCATGCCCTACATATACCCCGTCCTTAGACGCCAGTTGTAACATCCCTCACCACACACCCTTCCTTAACAACCTCCTCCTCTAAGACACTATCCAACTCCCCAAACACCCTCTCCCAATCCTAACTTCTCACAGAGATAATTCCCAGCCGTATTCCGCTCATAGCGTACACTTGCCCCATCCGCACAATACCCCTCCACCAGGCTATCAACATCTTCCACCGCACACACCTTATCATTAATGGCAGTGTACACGAACATTGGGACCTTCGGCGTCCCCAAGCGCCCCATATGCCAATTCACCTCCTTCGGAGCCCTTAGCTCAGACTCATCAAGCCAGTCTGAGCCACCGCTGAAATAGCGACTGATGCTCTGGTTCTCGAACACCCTGTAAGCCTCTAACACCGTCATGCCCGTAGCGGAGTAAAATGTCGATACATTAAAGGGCCCGTCGACTCTTAGATGTGTAGCCAGATACGCTTGGCCTCTGGGTACCGCGTCGCAAGACCCAGCGTCATCAGCGGGCCAAGCGCAGCATACGAGGTATTATCCGTCACGCGCAGGACATGCTCGGTGTCGACGATGACGCCGCCAATCGCGATGCCTGCTATATCAAGCTCGGGCGCGTAGGACGCCGCAATCTCCGCGGCGAGTTCGCTCGGTAGAGTCCCGCCCGAGTACCCCCATAGCACGTTGCGGGTGTCGATGTCAAGACCGAGTTCTGTGTCCGCCGCTATGACAGATCGTATTGAATCAAGCGTTACATGTGCGGACTCAAGCGAGACGGAGAAGGAGGCACTTGGCCCTTCGAAATCAGGAATGTTCACAAACCATCCTCTTTCCAGCACCGTTGTTATGTCCGCGAAGTACATGCTGTACTCCGTGGCTAAGGCGTAGCTGGGACTGTGATTGACGTTCACGGTGTTATAGGGGATTTGATACGATAAGCTTTGTCCCATTTGTTTCTGAGGGGGAGACAGGGACGAGCAGTGTTGTTACGCCGAAGGACGGGTCCGAGAATACGTCCGTTGTGCGGTAGAGGATGTTGTAGATTGAGGACGCGTTGAAGCTGATTGCGGTCAGTATGCTCTCTGGTCCAGGTCGTATGCGTAGGATTTCTCCTGGGGTGGCGGATTCGTAGTGCGGTGGTGCGGTGTACCAGGGGTCGATGCTGGGTGGGAGGACGGCCATTTTCCTTCTATCCGTTAGAGAGTGCATCTTTTGGACTGATCGCGAGGTATAACTCTGTGTATTTATGCTACGAGGACGTTTCCCTACGTCAATCGCTTGAGTCGAGGTTCCATATGGTTTTGTCCAGATGTCATATTTAGCTTAGGACTTCCCCGCAACGGAATATGACACGATCCCCAGCGTCGGTGGTGTTGATTGAGATCATCATTGCTTGGTTATCGATGTGGGCTCAATTCTGGTATTACCGTTGCTCACTCTTCATATCCAAAGAGCATTATCTGCCTCACCGTGTATATCCTCCGATGCGCGGGGTGGACCCTGATCGAGGATCAGGCCTCAGCTCAAATCCCGATAAGCTGGAGCCTATGGTCTTACCGGGCCATGCATGTCGAGCTGGAGGTCCCGCAACCCAATTCTTGTCATCATGAGAATGCCGGAAGTTAGGCACAGGCTCTAGAAATTTCTGTATGATTGTCCACCGTCTGTTGTAGTATCGAGAGCCTGTATCCATATGGTACTCTCACATGAAAGGTTTTAGTAGTACAGAACCCCTAGCAGGCATACATTGGCTATACTTCATACAAAATGCCTCAATATCAATTTCAAGTGTAATATGACTTGGTAAGCACGCACCTCTATTACCTCCCTTCCTAAATATCCACGTCAACAATGAAAACCACTTATCGACAAGACAATTTCATCTACAACCCTACTCACTTCGCCAGATGGACAATTTTGGCACCTTACAACGCGCCATCTCAAACTCCAAGGACTAGCTATTCTAGGCCATACTACATCGGTTTAGTCTGGGATACCTTGGGCCAACGGGATGGTGATGGTCCGCGCACTGAAAAAGGCCGGAAGTCAATTCAAACGTGCCCCTCGTCCTACGTGACCAAAACACCGGGTCTGGCTCGTGGGTTGGTTATCTCCACGGATCATATACCGGGAGATATACGCTGCGGGTGCTCTCAGACAGCAGAGAAGACCATTCGGTAGTAAAAAAGGCAACTTGCCCGCATGCTTCTACGAACATAACATTAATCATTTTACACCTTCCTCATCTCCACAACCCCGTGTTCGCCCCCCTCCGGCCACGCCATAAATGTAACCTCCAATCCCGCCTCCGCCGCCAATCCGTTCCACTCAGATATATTTCTCTCGCGCCCTCCATACAGCACCACCATGGTCGCATTGCCCATGGGCATCTTATCTCTCCGCCGCTCATGAAGCAGAATGCGCGAGTGCGGCGCCATTGCATCGCGGATCTTTCGCAGCAGCGTCACTGCATTGAGATCGGGGAGATTATGCAAGACGCCTGAGAGGTGGTAGGCAAGTGCACCCCGTGTTGGCTGAGGACTGTCGGGTCCCGCGTAGTCCCATTGTAGAACGGTTAGGTCGGGGATATCGGTTGTTTCGGGATCCAGTTCCTGGAGAATCAGATCTTTCGCTTCAAGGCTCGGTATGGCCGCCTTGATGTCTAGGAGTAGATCGCCGCGCCCTCCGCCAATATCAACCATCGTCACTGGAATCCCTTCCTCTCGGGCTTTCTGGACAACATCGCTGAGATCGTACCCGAGTGAGAGGAGGCGCTCGGGCATACGCGTGATCCCAATCCCGAACCGCCCCTGCATGAAGCTGTTGAAGCTGGTCATTCGGCCTTGTGCTGCCATGATGGCGTACGTGTGCATCTTCTCCAGCTCGGTATCGCCCATAAGACGGTATGCGTATTGAACCGGTGTCGAGAGGGGCGTGAAGGGGTATTGGTAGCCGGTGGCTTCGAGCTTGCGCATCAGGAAGGCTGAACCGAGGAGGACTTCGGTTGTACTACAGGAACGAGAGCCATCTTAGTTAGTTACTGCGGTGCAATCGGGGGAGATATCTCCAGTAAATGGTGCGTAGGTGCTTACAAGTGCAGGACCCCATGTATCGCAGAAGGGGTCTTTGCGAGATAATGCGTTGTCTCGTTTGCGGCAAAGAGGTTCTCGCCTGCTAGACTGGCCCACGAGAGGGCGTGCATGGCGACGAGTGTATCCTCTGCATGATACCTCAGTCTGCATCGCAAAAATCGTAGCCAGGGCGTGACTTACCGATAAGCTGCACAGCTATTGTGCTCCGTCGCTGCGGTTAGCACGGCTGATCTAGAATGAAAAACCCCCTCCCTCTCCCTTCTCAGCACTTACGTGGTATGAGACTCTCTGCACCTGTAGAAGCGTTGTCGCTGTTTAAGCCCTTGATATAAGCATCCAGCACATCCTTCCCAGTCGCAGGTCCATCCAGTTCAGACAAAATCTCGAAGAGGCGGAATCGAACTGCAACGGGCGCGAAACCTAGCGAGGCAATCTTGAACAATCCGAATTAGCACACCATCGCAAGGAAGAGTTTAGCGTTAGGACCCACGACGAGGGCCCGGGAGAGCTTACAGACGACACGGTGCTTGCGACGCTTTGGCGTGGATCCAGCGCCATTTTGTCCGATATGAACGAAGATGAAGCTTGTTAGCAGATCAGGAGCGAGCGGAAGGAAAAAGGGAGGCAGGTTTAAATTTAAGTGCGATGATTGCGGGGAAGAAACCTAAGTAAGTAGACTACTTGAGAACGTAGGGCATAGAACTGTCCACTGCGGGGTTATGTGCTCCTCATAATAGCGCGGATTGGAATGAAGGCATTGAGAATAGGACCGGTTAGGCATCGAAGGCAATGGATTAGTAGGGATTATCCTCGACGACGATAGGGATAGCGCCAATCACAATCTGAGGCAATATGAAAAGTGCCAATTAGACTCTGGAGGCATTACAAATAAAACCGATTAAACTCCTGGAGTGGTACGAGCATGATACACAACGAATGGCTACGGCCATTGTGCCACGTACTCATTCTTTGTTCAGTCCGAAGTGGTACCAATAGATTCTGGGTACTACAACCGCTACCTATGATTAATACTCTTTCTTCAGCTGCAGTCCGAATTCATACTAATGAGAAGCTCAGATTACTGTGGGTTGCTACTCGTTTTTCAGCCCCTGTCCGAAGTGGTACAGCTGCTTCAGTTGTGTAGGTATTCTGCCTAAGGCCATTGGATGGCTAACAATGTTGATCTCAAGTCATACATTGCGATGTGCCTCTAGACGTCAATCATGCTTACCTACTCATTACACCGGCGAAGAAATACCAGTCGGAATATTAGCTATTGGCTTTCTGAGTGATAGCTTGCCCTTACAGTATCCCGACCGAAAATTGTCTTTACTTTACGGGTTATGTTAGGCCTAGATAAGGTAGCAAGCCGTTTTCTGCTTTTTATTCGACCGGGGCTGGTAGACTATGGTATTTTGTCGTGTTGTAGCAGATGTTCTAGGCAGCATGTAGTGCCTAAGGGAATTAATACTCTTTTGTCAACGTTTAACAGAGCCGGGGCAATGGCCATAGTGTAAAGGCTGAGTGTACAATTCAGTTGGCTCAGCAATCCCCAGCTTCTTTCACTTGCAGCATACAGCAGGGCATTTGTTCTCCTATCTACCATACATCAAACCTGTTTTATGTCCTGGCTAATGATATAAAAACTTCAAACAACACACCAATTGAAATCCATATGAGCCACAGCCCGTGCTGCAACTGTATGTCCAAGCTCCGTCGCTATATCCGAGAGCCAAGCGCCACATGGCACCATGCGCACTGTGCACTCGTTAATAACGTCTCCTGTTATTATAGCCAAGCTGCAGGTATAGCTTGCCATGACGTGATGGGAATCAACCGGACTCCCGAATCCCGAAGTCCGACGGAATATAGCCCTAACTCCCGCTGGACTTGAGCGGCGGTCGATGGAATCAACGGCGTTAAGCTTATAAAGCTCGTTTTATGCTCTTTTTAAGTGGTGGTAGAGATGTTATATAAATGCGCTACATTCAGAAGTCCAGGTCTTGCTCATCAGCTTCGATACTCAGGCCTTCTTCTCTCAAGGTACAGCAACAACAGCAATACTACCAACACTGTCTGGATATATCTTAGCTTGAGACGAAACTACTCAGCCACCAAAATGAGCTCCCCCGACATCACCCTCTACACCGACAACACCCCCAACGGACACAAAATCCCAATTATCCTCGAGGAGCTCGGCCTCCCCTACGAGCTCAAGCAGGTGAATCTGCAATCGGGCCAGCAAAAGGAGGAGTGCGTCGCTTCCCTTTGCCCCCTCTCTCCCACTTACTACTTTGCGCAAAGCTAATGGGCGTGACGCAGATGGTACCTCAAAATAAATCCCAACGGCCAAATCCCCGCCCTAACCGACGGCACCCAGCGCGTCTTCGACAGCGGCGCGATCCTCCTCTACCTAGCCGATAAATACGATCCCGAGGGGAAAGTCAGCTATAGATATGCGACGCCCGAGTACGTCGAGCAGCTGAGTTGGATCTTTTGGCAGATTGGGGGATTGGGGCCGAAGGGAGGTGCGTACCCACTATGCCCCCTATACTTGTGGAAGACAGCCACGGTATGGCTGATGTAGAAATTGACGCTGATGACATGTCCAGGCGCTGCCCTCGCCTTCTCAACCTTCGCACCCGTGCGCTCCGACTACGCGATCAACAAGTTCCTCTCCGAATTCAAGAACCTCTTCAGCGTGCTCGAGTACCGCCTGTCCGAATCTCCCTATCTCGCCGGGGAGAAGTATACCATCGCCGACATCGCTAGCTTCACGTGGGTGTTTCAGGGGGCTGCGGCGCTGGATCTGGATCTTGGCGAGTGGCCGCATGTTAAGGCCTGGACTGAGAGGATTGTTGCCCGCCCGGCGGTTCAGAGGGGATTGGAGATTCCGAAGCCGCCGTTTGATTTGGAGCAGTTTCGGGTGTTTTTGAGGGGGCAGAGGGAGGCTTTGTTGAAGAAGGGGAATGAGGATAAGGAGTAGGTATTGTTGCCTAGAGTTATTATTGAAGAGGACTGGCTGGGTTTCTCGGTTGATGAAGCTTCGGTTCGATAATTCTTTTTATCTTTAACGCACTCAATATGGGTTTATTGTATTTAGGTAGCAGGCTTGTTACCTCGCAAGGATAATATAACAGCCTCCTGGCCCGATTCACTTTTGTGAATTTACCTATATCTGGACATGTCGTAGATGATATCGAAATACCGGGCTCACTCAATTATCACTTGATCTTCCCATAATCCGCCCGTGGACCTACTCCCTCTATCCATTGGGTAGGTACTAGGGGGATGTTGTTATTGGCAGAGGAGCAAGCATACCTAGGTAGGTACAGACCAGTTCGAGAGCATTAGCTGTACATTGGGAGGCAATCAGGCCAAACCTAATGAATATAGGCATTGCTGTCAAGTTTTACAAACATGAAAGCGCTGCCATCCATGAATTCATATCTTCAAGGGTGATGGGCAGCCAGCCCTAAGTCGCCGCCGCTCAGTGGTCGCCGTAGCCGTCCAGTTCTCCACCAAAAAAAATATCCACCAAACCCACCAAACCCCGTATAGTGGAAACAGGACCAAAAAATGCAAAAGGAAATGCTCACAAGCGGATTTGAACCGCTGACCTCGTGATTACTAGTCACGCGCTCTACCAACTGAGCTATGCGAGCTGGTAGATATATGTACTCTTGTGTCTGTAATCTATATCCAAAATCAAGATCACTGCCCAATGTGCACCAAGCCGGTCGGACCAACTTTTCGGTCGGCCAGCTCCGTAGCCTCGTAGGATATCTCTCAGCCAGACTTTGAATATTCTTTGGTGATTATTCTACCTATTGTGCTCTTCAGAAGCTGGTAAGTCTTACGCAATTGCCGGGGGGTATCACTTGTATCGAGGCCCTCGGTATAAAGACGAAATATTTATCTCTTACCAGGCAGCCAGCAATGGCCCCTGCCCAGACTGGGAACATCAAACAGATATTGCTTAAATCACCTGAAGTGATATGGTAGTAGACAAGGACAAATAATTTAAATCTCATGACTTGGGGTGACGTGTAACCATTCTCTCATAAAGCTCACCACTGGATGGGGTCTCGCAGACGCGAGATAAAACACAAAGCCCTGGAGTTCATCGACCAGGAAGCCTCCAGCTGTCAATGGGGTTTAGACACAAGGTAGCAATGTCCACCACACAAATCGCGCAGTGAAACAGATAAAGTACCTTAGTTCCTTACAAGCATCTGATGTTGTCAATAAAAAGCACACCTGTCAATAATGACGACGACCTAGAACCATATTTGGATTTCACAACCAGGCACCTGGGACCTCGGGAGAGTTGTACAAGATAAATGATGATAGGGCTTCAGACTAATAAAGTAAAGAAGACCAGGTAAAGCACAGGGCAAGTAACGTAACCAGACTCACAGCATACTAACACCAGTACGACATGTCACCGGTTATTCTTGGTGGTCGTGGTTGGATACCTAAGACAAAGCCCTGTAGTATGGTAACGTCAGGCGTTGCACCTACTTGCTGGGCGGCTTTGTCCAGGTATCCTGAGAGCTTTATGCTTGATTTAACATCCTTTCTTGATCAAAACATGAATTGTTTTTTGTAAACAACATGTGATCATCTACCTGTGACTTCTACACCCTTAAGACATTGAAAGTTACCATACCCAGCCTAAAAAGTATAAGTACCCTCGCAAAAACAGGGACATGTATAGACCCATCAAGCACTGAACTCACTCTATTACCATATCCTATTATCTCAATCCAAGTCTACCACGAATAAGCACTAAAATGCGTTTCTTCGCCGCCATCCTCCTCGCCCTGGCCACCGTTGCCCTCGCCGACAAGAACACCAAGGTCCGCTAACATATGGTCTCCAGCCCTGCTCACTACATTAGAAGCTAATGCATTGTCACTCAATATAGCTTACCACCGGCCAGGCCTGCTCTGCTGATGGAAGCCTCGGATACTGTGAGTCCGGCACTTGCCAGGTATGTGCATGTCAACTATCCCCAGCCACTGCTTTCAACCTGTCCGTCTTATCGAAATGTTTGCTTCTCGAGGATGTATTGCTAATACATGTGGCATTATAGCAAGCTCCCGGCACTTGCGTTTAAACAGGGCTCGAATACCGAGCGCGATCGCGAGATGCGATAAAGTTAGAGAAAACAGAAAAGAAAGTCAAAAAAAATTTGGCCATGCCATTACCACTGACGAGTAGGCTCTGATGCCTGTGATGTTCGGGTTTGTTCTTGTTAGATCTGGCCTTGGATTCCTTGACTGATTGTGTCTGGATATGTATATAAAGTATGCTTCTTCCACAAGTTTCGCTAGATGTACTAAGTAGCCAATAAAGAAGAAGACTGTTAAGTAAAATATTTATTGCAAGTTCTGGGCTCTCTGATGTAAATAAAATTTTATCAATGCTACTACTCCGGAGGAAGGGAAGAGTGGAACTAGAAAGTCAACACATACGAAAATGCTTGCAGCCCTTATTGTTCTATTCCGCCACGCTCTGTTCTGATTACATGATTATACTTGGGTTTTATCGACTTCGCAGATCAGTTTTGATCTTTGATTGGTACGGCTGGGCTCAAGCTGTTAATGCGGGCTCTGGGATTGCGTGTATGATTTAACGAGAATAGGTTGGCCTCACAATGCCCCCCATGACTAGACATTTCTAATACAGTTGCAGGCTCAGCCTCAATATCATCTCCAAGAGGCTTGACTGCAGCTGTTTGAGCTACCACCTGCGTGCAGCTGCTGAGGAAATGCGTGCTTTGCTAAAGGAAACGGGAGCGCCTGAGGCAGAACTGTGGGCATAGTGATTGCGGATGGGAAGAATCATCCGGCCTGCAAATGTTCTGGTCCCCTTTCCTGTTACTCTCACCGGTCCTTGCTTTCGCAAACACCCCGGACACTCTGTTTGCGTAATAAGTACCCCAATACCCCGCAACCGGGGATTGTCGCAGGCCCAGCCCTGTACCCACATCCCCCAATCTTGCGAATACACTGTGGCAATGATTAAATACAGCGTATGCAACAGAAATATCGTTTTCCGGGCCTAACCTAAGGCATCATATTTGTTGTCAAAGTACTTGCTCTGGAAACAACAGGGTCAGATTTCACTTCGGCCAGTCCCCGAATTGTCTCTCCCCTTACTATTTCTGCGCGATATTACCTACCTAGCAATAAGTCACACTGAGCCATTTTGTGCCTCTTGCCAAGACTCCAGCGAGGCCTCGCCCGGCCAAATGTCGGAGAAATCGTGCGAATGAGCAGCGGGCCGGCCTTGGCATTATCTCCGCTGGGGCTTGGCATGTTTCCGGCCAAAAGACCGAGCAGAACGGCGAGGTCGTTCCGTCGTACGTGTGAGGTGCGGAAAGAGAGCACATTGCTCGAAGTGGCGAGAGCAGGATTTTTTCATGAGATCCCGACCCGTGTGCTTCTCCAGAATGCCATACTGACCACGGCTCTCGGTGGCCACGCACTTGCAGCCCGCCAAGCCAGCCGAATTGTCGGCCTGGGCAGGGATAGAGTTTGGAGGGCTCGGCGCCCGTCTGGACTGCCGGTTTTGCTGCTGCACTGCCCGAATTCTTCTCTCCCGGCCCGGCTTTTAGCCCGCTATCGGTGCGTCCGCCTATCATCTCCAGCTCTTAGGGGTATTTTCGGCATGGAGACCCCGGACTGTGCCCGAGTGTAACTCCAGCTTGATACTGTATCCTGTCCGATACTCGGAATCTGCCCGAGTCGCACTTTCTTGGCTGGTGGCGACACACTGCACATCGATCGGATGAGGGGCCCCATACTCGGTGGACTTTCCAATCTCAGGGACTGCCAACCCCATGGAGATACGGTTACGTGTTACGTAGACTCCCCCCATATGAAGTTTGGAGGAGTATAAATGTCCCCCAGATTCCCACATATCTAAAGTCCGCTTATATCTCTTTCTTACTCCACACATCTCATACTTGACTGCACCATGGCCGGCCTCAACCTCGCCGTGGACTTCAAGTCCAACCGCCGCGCAATAGCCTACTGCCTCGTCGCCGCCATCGGCGCCCTCTGCTACGGCTACGACACAATCTATTATACGGGGATCCAGGGCATGCCCTACTTCGCGCGCGACTACGGCACACTCGACCCTTCCTCCTCTGATTCCACCTCCAACTCCCCCGATTCCTACAGCCTCGGAACAACCTTCCTCTCCCTCTCTGCCAGCATCATCTACGTCGGCGAGCTAGTCGGCGCCCTCATCGCAGCCCCTATAAACGAGTCCCTGGGCCGGCGCGCTGTCTTCCTCTCCGCCAGTCTCGCCATCATCGCCGGCGCAATCGTGCAGGCTTGCTCCTTCGGCTCGCACGCTGTCTTCTACGTCGGCCGTGTGCTTATTGGTCTCGGCGTCGGCCAGTTCACGGCGACGTGTCTGATCTATATCGGGGAGGTTGCGCCGAGCGCAATCCGCGGCCCGGCTCTCATGTGCTTCCAGTTCATGCAGAGTATCTCGCAGCTTGTCGGGGCGTGCGTTAATCAGGGGACGCAGGGGATCGAGAGTGCAATGTCCTACCGCATCCCCATGTGTCTGCTTGTCGTGCTGCCGGGGATAATGCTCCTCTGCCTCCCATTCACACCAGAAAGCCCGGTGTGGTACATGAGCAAGGATAAACGGGACGCCGCGCTGAAGTCGCTGCGTAAAATCAACGCTAGTAACAAATCCTACGATCCAACTACCGATATCGAAATCATCGAGAATGCCGTGGCCACTGAGCGCGCACAAGCTGCCGACGCTACCTGGGCGAGTCTAATCACGGACCCAGTTGAACGCAGAAAGTTATTTTATGCCTGCGGCGCAATGTTCGTGCAGCAGATCAACGGCATCCAGTTCTGGTATACGTATGGCGTGGTCTTTGCGCAGAGTATCGGTGTTGCGGATCCGTTTACGATCAACACGATTATCTATGTGCTCCAGATCATTACAGTCGCCATTGCGGTGCTCTTTGGGAATAAGATTAACCGCCGCACGAATCTGCTGGTTTGCTCGGTGGGAATTCTGGTCTCACTGGTTATTGTGGGTGGTCTGGGAACCACGCGCGCGGATGATGGGTCCTTCACCCGTGGCGTGGGGATTGGAATTGTGGTGTTGGCGTACATCAACATCATCTTCTACAACTTCTCCATCGGGACATTATCCTACAGTATCGCGTCCGAGATGTCCGTCGGCCGTAATAGGAACAAGATCACGTCTTGCGCAATGGGCGTGTTCTTTGTGACGGTGTGGTTGATGGTGTTTACGAGCCCGTATATCTACTATGATGGGAACCTGGGACCGATGATTGGGTTTGTGTATGGCGGGACGACGCTGTTCTTGCTTGCGTACTCGTGGTTCTGTGTTGGTGAGACTAAGGGGAGGAGTAATGCCGAGATTGAGCGGTTGTTTCAGGATCGAGTTCCGGTTAGGGAGTGGGAGAAGTATGTTTTTCTGGATGAGAGTGCTGGGGGGCAGAAGAAGGGGGTTGATGAGGAGCAGATTGAGATGGCTTAGCTTTGGTATGGAGTTGGGTGCTATGATAGGATAACGGTTGAGCATTTTATAGTGAATGAATGGACTTAAAACGTGGAATATGAAGAGTACATATTAGAACATACCGGGGCACTGCCGCAAGGCCATGACATTAAATGAAATACTTCTCCGGTTCAATTTGGGCAGGTAAAGAAACGGAGCTCGGAGAACGCTGGAATGAAAATAACTACCATAGAGGATGGAAGACCCAAGTGATATGGCCAGAGGGCGCCCATCTGGACCGACCGTGATGCCTAATCTGCTCCTGAGGTATCGCGAACAATGAGAAAGACAGCACCCCATAATGATACCTATGTTTCATCAGTTGGTTTCTCTAAAAGACCACTAACCACCTGAGCAGCCTCCAAGACAACAGCCCTAGTCTCTTCATCCAGAACCTCATCCGTACTCAACTCCCTCAGTCTCCTCTCCCATAACTCCCAGCGCTCCCTCATCAATCCATCCTCCCTCGGCCACAAATCCGTCTTAGCCTCCAGCGTCGCAGCATAATTCTCACAAAAAGCCTCACGATCCGCTTCCCACAGCGCCAGCCCCCCATCACGCACCCAAGTCGCTGCAACCCGCACATCAAGTCTCCACAGCTCTTCCGGCGAAATAACATGTACTGTCCTATCTGGGCGTGGCAAACCGGATTTCTCTACATCGTGCTCTAGTACATTGCGACACGCGTAGAAGACATTGATCGCGTCTACCCCGTTTCCTCCGTTATCATGGCTCGCCTTCAGCAGCGCGGCGGAGAAATCAATAAAGCGGCCGAAGTGCGCGGCAGGACTAAGCTCTAACTTCGAGGTAACTTTTCCAGTCGCTTTATCTTCGCGGATCCCGTCCCACGCGCGCCAGGCCTCCAGGATGTCGTGGTCGTCGCGCCATTGCCAGGCGAAACGGGGTAGCGTTGACCAGTGGAGTTTTCCGTCGGGGCTTAGGTTACTGCGGAGGCTTGATTTGGTGTCTGCACCGGTGTCCACGTTTGTAGGCTGGGTGGGTGAATGGGCGCGGAGGGCGTCGAGGAGGGCGAGGTGGGGTTCGTGGGAGGTTGCATTGACGACTGAGTTGATGAAGGCATCCCAGAGTTGCCAGAGGGCGTTGTCCGGGTCTGGGGATGAGGTGACGGCGGTGACTATGTGAGAGACTGTTTCGTCTGGTGTTGAAGTGGGGGGTTTTGAAACGAGGAGTGCTTGGATGGGAGCAGAGAAAGCGTTCGGGGGGTTGGTGCCGGGGATATCAAAGAAAGTGGCCATCTTGCTGGCGTTGGGTTGTTGCGATGATGGCGATGCGTAAATCAACAAAGAGGGTGAGCTAGATCTATTTCGCAAAGAGACGAGACGTCCTAGCCATTGATATAGCGAAGAAGTGAATGGAGGCGTTCTTTGTGCTGAATATGTTCTTTATCCCGGTGGCCAACGTGGATATCTCAATGACATCATTCCTCTTTCACTTGCACAACTTCAGACTGGTCAGGCGCGCCTCGAACTGTCACTTTGATGCGTCACCCAACTTTGCCCCTGAATGGTGAGTCACCCCAGTACGGGCACAGCCGTGGTGGCGTGTCTGGTGGACGAATGAGACGGCGCCCAAGGCTTGAGACCCCTGTAGCCAAGATGTTTAACCTTCGAATCAAAAAACTTAATCTATGACCTTACTGTTGGAATATTTAATCCCTTGCCTTGGCTTGTTTGCTGCGCCCCCAAGCCAGATGCTATCGCAATATAAGTTGGTCTAGCTTTTGATGTACATCCTATGCGCATGACAGGATGACTGTCCTGCTAGGTATGGTAGTTCTCGTCTCAAGCCAACAGATTGGAGGACTCAAAGCCAACAAAAGCAACCCATCACCTAGACCATCAGTGTTCCTGCAGAAGGGCTTCAAGGACATCTGCAGCTTCAGCAACCACAGCCTTAGTGTCCTCATCCAGAGCCTTATCATCACTCCCCTGCAACCCCCGCAGCCTCCTGCCCCATAGTTCCCACCGTTCTCTCTCTAGCCCGTCTTCTCTAGGCCACAAATCAGTCTTAGACTCCAGTGCATTAGTGTAATAAAACCAGAGCAGCTTGAGGTTGACGTCCCATAGCGCACGTGCCCCGTCGCGTATCCATATCGCCGTGACGCGGACATCCAGGTACCAAACCTGCTGTTGCGGAATACTGTACGGCGAGTCATCATCCTCAAGAGGATCTGGCGGCACGCGCACAGTCTCGAGAATATCCCGACCATAATAGAACACATTAATAGCCTGCGAGACTATCTTTCTTTGTCGGGTTCTATCCGCTTTCGTTGCTTTAAGCAGCGCCGCAGAGAAAATGGTGAAGTAAAGATATGACTCCGCAGGACTGATCTCCAGCTTCCTCATACCCCCAATCTCCCTATCATACACGCCATCGGAATCGCGCAGGCCCCAGAGCGTATTACGTGTCTCGTACCACTCCAGGCCGAAGCGAGGGAGTCTATCCAGTGGAGGATCTCGTCTTCGCCCGCGATACCGTGGAGTTCCATCGCTCGCCCCGTTTCCGGATACGGGGTGGCTGCGTGGGTTCTTGGGCGCGGATGGCGTCAAGCAGCGCAAGACGGGGCCTCGTGGGTTTGTGTGCTGGCGACGACGGAGAAGAACGCGCCCCAGAGGTGCCGTAGGCTTGTTGCGGGCTCGGTGGAGCTTGCTACTGCGGCGACGATGTGGGTTGCGGTTTCTTCTGCGGATTGTGAGGCGTTGGTGGTGGTGAGGTAGGCTTGGATGACTGCGGTAAAGGGGTTTGAGGACTCCAGGTGGGTATCAAGGATGGTTGCCATTTTGGCGATGAGGGGATGGTTGAAAGATGGAAAAGTCAGGTCCAGCTGAGTGATCTTATACAGTTTGTAAAGAAGTAAAGGAGTAAAGGAGTATAGGGTGGGATAAGTAAATAACTGGACTTGGATTTGCTTTAAGTCACTATGGGTTGCTGTGCAACATGTGTGGCAACAAAGAGCCTCGTTGCTGATTCGTTCAGTAGATAACCAACAAACAAACTTGAACAGCATCAAGCAAAGTATGATAATAACAATCCAATTCAGAGTGAGTACAAAGGGTGGCAATAGCAACAAGGTATCCTAGTGCCCTGAAAGTTAGTGATTAACATGAAGCCGAACGATAATAAGCCATAACATATTCCAAAAGTTTCTAGCCGGGATTTAGGTATATCTATACATAAAACCTCTATGGAACATGTAATAAATCAGATTAATATGTATCTAGCCACCTAACGAATGACATGGCCCATGGACGTCGTCGATCCGGACCAGAATTTCAGCAGAGAATATCCAAGGAAAAACCTATCCACCACTTGACAAAGCTCTATTTCTTCGCTCTCGTCAAATCTCAGTCCCATCAACAATGTAATGGCTTATTTGCAGGTTCCGGTGGCCTGGCTGGAGGTTTGCTGTACGTCCACGAATTAGTATTGTCATTTGATGTTTCCATGGGGATTGGATAGGCATGCTGGTTGCAAACTTACCACGCAGAGACCAGAGGAGCAGATACCCAGACTTCCGTCCTGCTTGCAGGTAGCACCAGAGGCAAGCTGCAAGGTAAAGAAAGTGTTATTAGCCCGAGCATACTTTGTGAGCACGGGATGAATTGTGGACAAACAGTTGCTTCAGCGCAGGCAGCAGCGGCAAGGGCAGTGATGACAGCGAAGAAACGCATATTGGCAAAGTTTTTAGTTATACTTGGTGGTACAAAAAGCTGATCAACAATAGCAGTTGTGATGTTGAATAAGAATAGGAGCCTTACATCCCGATGGCAAAGGGGGTACTTATAGCCTACCATACTTTCAACCATTCCATCTTTGGCCGGAGCATGTTGTCTGATACATTGACTCCGACAACCTATCCCGACTGGAATCGTTAGTGATCTACCCACATGGGGTCCTTTGAAATAAAGCCGAATGGGTCGCTGACATCACTGGGCGTAGACTGGGTATAGAAGTGGGCCCGGGATCTCCTCTGCAGATCAGCTTTTCGGGAGTATGCCAGGGTGCATCCCAGCCAAAAATAGCCGGTAACATACAGTTATGGCCGAGTTGAATCTGTGTAGGTGTGAAATGAAAGCTGTTGCCACGATTCATCCGCCCACGACGGGGTGAGCGCATAGAACCTTCCGGGAAAGATACAACCATACCTAGGTATCGGACATTGTGGTGTCATTATCAGTTCCCTCATGAGGAGTAACTTGAGGTGATTCAAATTCAGCTGCTGGTCATGGCTGTTGCACTTTGAGGGCCATGCTGCGTGGGTTACGCTCGTAAGAAGTGTCTTTACTTTTAAACTGCCTTGCTATTCATCGTTACCCCCTCTTTGGTTCCAGGTTCTCTTTACCTACGGTACTATTCTTGCGATTTCTCGTTGTAATTTTCTTATACCCGCTTTTGTCGTCTCTACTTTTTGGTGTAAAGCGTCGAAGCTTAAATGGAGACGTGGGAAAAGAATTTAAGCGGACCTCACAGAGCTAACATTGCTAATACTGGATAAGATGGAACGATATCAGGAGCTGCTAGTCCAGATACTACTATGATATTCTCCAACTATGTCGCAATCAACGCCCTATCCAACCAATCAGCCTGTCAAGGCGCCCATTGCTCACCAAACCACGCGATGGCGTGTCCAGGCAACTTATAACCCCGCGATCAGCCGATGTGCACGAAAGCCTTGGAAGTCCTGTTGTATAGCATTTCGCTATTCTCAATCAATAGACAATGACTACACCCATTTCGATAGCGATCATCGGCGGAGGTCCCGGCGGTCTAGGCACAGCAATTGCCCTATCGGAGCTCCCATTCGTCTCCGTGACATTATATGAGCAGGCACCTGAGCCTCGCGAGGTCGGCGCGGGAATCAGCATTGGGCGGAATGCGTGGAATGTACTGGAGTTACTGGGCGCTGCGGATGGAGTCAAGGGCGGGAAGATCGGGTACTCGTGGCAGAGGAATGGGCGGACGGGTGAGCCTGTGGTTCAGAACAGTGCTGCCTCTGCGGCTTTGGCGGATAAGCAGGCAGATAACCCGCGGTATGCGTCAATTCGGGCGAGACGGACGCGGTTGCAGGCGGCTTTGCTGGAGAGGGTGCCAGAGGGGACTATCCAGTTCGGTAAGAAGCTGGTCGAGATAGAGGAACTTGGACAGGGTCAAGGTGTCCGGCTGGGCTTTCAGGATGGGACGGAAGCAACGGCGGATCTGGTTGTTGGGGCTGATGGGATTCGCTCGGTGAGCTTTTACCCTATCTACTACCATAACCTGAGTCCCTACGTTATGTGTAGAGGTAATGCTGATCCTTGTTGCCAGATTGTACGACGAACTCTATATCCTGACCACCATCTCCATGTGACAGGTACGCATCACTCCGAAATTCAGCCTATAAACAGGGCTAAAGTGGTTTCTAGGAAACACTGCATTTCGAGTCCTCATCCCGCTCTCCTCCATAGCCCATGTCAAGGACTTTCCAACATCGAATGGGTGGTGGCATGTATTGAACGGCCATCTGTACTTTGCACAGGTAGACGATGAGTCCGAAGAGGATCCTCGCTTGTGCGAAATCACCATCCGCTCCTATAACGAGTCCGTCACGCCGGACAGGACAGCGACTTGGGCTGTTCCAGTGACTAACGAGTATGTTATCGCAAGAACCGGGGTATGCTATTCATTACCTGTAAAAATAAACGTATCAATATGCTAAAAACTACCAGGAATACGACCCCCGCATCCAGGAAATCCTCAAAGCCGTCCCCGAAGATTCCTGGCGGGAGTTCGCCATGGTCGCGGGCCCCTGTCTCCAGAATATCACAGCATGGGACAAAGTCGCCCTTATCGGCGACGCAAGCCACCCTCTCTCTGGTGCATTTGGATCCGGCGCGGCATTTGCTATGGAAGATGGCTGGATCCTAGCTCGGGCTCTGGAGCTGGAGTATTCGAGGAACCTGAATACCAGCACAACGATTAAGAATGCGTTGGCAATTTTCCAGGAAATTCGCGGACCTTATTATGAGCGCATGTGAGTACATGCTCGGGACTGCTTGCCCTGTTTCTTTGGTTGCTGACAGGTGTGTTGACAGGTACGACTACCTTGCTACACGGGAGAAACATTCCATGGGGACTAGGAAAAAGGACGTCGACTTCGATAGCGTGATTAAGGCAAGGATTGCGGGATTCGGTTTTGCCTCGAGCGGCAAGATGGACTGGATCTACAAGAATGATATTGAGCAGGTTTGGAAGGAATATGTTGCTGCCACTGCAGGCGGGGAGCAAGCGGCGAGGCTATAAAGTGCCGCATAAGATGTTACCATACATAGATGCACATTGATAGAGATTGTTTGCGGTGGGATAGAGACGAAACTTAACACTACGATCCACTTCATCTAGGACAAATACATATGACATGTGGCTTTTATGATGGTCTGAAGCCTGCTGCTCATTATAACATGCCTTCAGCTTCTGTCAGTGGACAACATCTAATTTAATGTCAAAGTCAGCGGCGCTCCTTCGAAATCATGGCTTGAAGATTTCAGACCCTCGCAGAAACGGTTGGGAACAAAATCGTTTCAGAAAGATAAGCCATCATCGTACATTATCGGACAAGTTCTAGAAGCCTCAGTCCTCTACAGGTAACCCTCAATCAACCTGGTAAGAACAACTCATCTTAGGGCAAGAGCCAAAGCCATTCTCTGGCTAAAGTACGGAGTATAAACGTTCCAATGGATGACTGTCCACGAAGCCCCAAGTTTTCTGGCACGGCGGCGCGACCGCGTCCATGTGACGAGTGGTCACTGAGATGTGCTAGGGTTCGTGAAAATGTAACAAATACTAAATTATGGCTCTATATACAGGATGGACCACTTTTATGTGGACGCCACTTGACACAGCCTATACCCAGGTACCGTGCTTTCTAGAGATGTATATCAGTCACCCGCCCATCATAACACTAGGACACAGCGGAACAAACCACCCACAACAGAAAGATAAAAAAATGTTTCTACTCATATATCAGGTATTCTGCATGCATGATACCCTCGCTGCGTATCTGTCTTTCCTACAAATGCATTTTTTGTCAGTTTTCACATGTCTTAAAAGCATGAGATCTTGGCTGTTTGCTCCATTGTTTTTGGGGGATACACCCGAAAAACGACCGTTTCTTTAACAACTATCCGATATGGTGTAATGGTTAACATCGGTGTCTCTCATAGTAGTGCACACCAGCTCGGGGTTCGATTCCCCGTGTCGGAATCACTTTTTGTCTTCACTTTTTGAGCTTTTGGTCAGTGGATATGTGCTGTGGGGGGTGTGGGTTGATCCCGAGGTCAGGGCTTGGGTGGAGCCCGCGCCTTTTCTGGGTGGCGGACGGGCGGCTGGGACTTAGGATGGGCTAAAGAACTTTTGTTTTATCAGGTTTAGCCTGTTGTTTTCTTTTTGCAATCTTTAGGACCAGATATCATTGCCTAACATGTGGACATACAGCTCGGACATTGAGCTTGGAAGCGGAAGCAACCAGACCTAACCCCAACAACAACCAGAAAACATTGGAAGAAACAAAAAGTTACCAACCCACCCCAGCAGTCCTAACCAGTCTTCACTTCGATACATCCTCCTTAGCTGTCGAAACAAACGGCCCGTAGGCACACCAGCCCTCACAACACCTAGCAAGCCTAACAACAACAACAACACCAACCCCCAATCCCCAATCCCCCATCCCCGACACTCCAAACCAAACCACCCCTTACCTAGACAAATCCCTCTATTTCCCCTCCGGAATCAGCACAGCCCTATACCGCACCTCCCCCCTCTCAAGTCTCTCCATGGCCTCCTTAATCCCCTCCTCGGTCATGGCAAACTCCTCAACCAGCGGCTCAACCCCCTGAAACGCCGCAAACTCCAGCATCCGCCGGTGCACCGCCCGCGCCGGCACCATGGTCCCAATGATCTTCACACCGGTGCCAATGAGCGTCATGTACGGGATCTCCAGGCTCCCGGGGCTCACGGTGATCGGGTAGATGTTTGCGCGCGGTGCGAGGATCGGGACAAGCAGATCCCAAGATGGCGGAACGGCGGCGGTGACAAGGAGTCTGTTTAGCGGCGTGCTGATGGAGTCCGTGAGGGTTGATAAGCCCTTCATAGCAATGAACTCGTGTGCGCCGAGTTTCAGCGCCTCATCCTTCTTCCTCTCGGAACTAGAGAGAACAACAACACGACAGCCCATCTTGGCCGCGAACTGAATCGCCAGATGTCCTAGACCTCCAACACCCAGGATCCCAACCGTATCAGTAGCCCTGACACCATCGAGCGCCGCAAAAACCGTCGCACCACCGCACTGCAGCGGTGCAGCGGCGACATCACTTAGCTTTTCAGGAATAAGGTGCAAAAACGCCTCGCGCCAGATCGCGTGCGTTGCGAAGGATCCCTGGTCCGTGTTCTTCTCCGCGTACATGTGTCGCTCGGGACAGAAGTTCTCGCTCCCCTGCAGACACTCAATGCAGTGACCGCAGGAATCGGTTTCGTACCCCCAGCCTACCCGATCGCCCTTTTTCAAGTGTGTTGTGTTTGGGCCGAGGGATTCGACGATGCCCACGCCTTCGTGGCCGAGGACCATGTTTGCGCGGCGCTGGGGAGCATTGTGTTAGTGAAGAGGATACGTAAGGGGGGTTTGGGAGGAGGGAAGGGAATGAAGGCATACGAAGTGTAGGTCGGTGCCGCACAGCCCCGAGGCTGTTATGCGGATGAGCACGTAGTCCTCTGTTAGCTCGTCCGGCTTGGTGGTTGTGCTTTTGACCGGATTGCCGGACTCGTGGCCTTTGAAGACGGTGAAGGAGGGCATTGCGATTTTTTTTTTTTTTTTTTTTTCACTTAGTGGGTGATAGTATAGTATATTAGAAGTCAATTGAGGTAAGTAGTCCAAGGGCTTTTCGTAGAGGAAGAAAAGGCTGTTGATGCTGCAGTTGAGCGAGCATCCGACTTGCTCTTATAGAGTCCATGATGCACGTACGGTAAGCAGTGTACCCTGTCGGAAACGCTCCGGCGCCTCCAAAGGCATCTGCAGGGATGAGAAATCCAATAAAGAACTCCATCATCTAGACTCCGGCCGAAGTTGTACAACCTGAAGCTCCTAAACTTGGAGATATGGGCAACGAAAGTGACTGGCTGAGAGGGCGTCGGAGTCTCGGAGGGGATTAGTGATACGAGTCCTCTTTGAGACTAAGCTCCGCATCCCCGAGAGATAGGGCATTGTCTATGACGATTAGACGGGGTAGGATTTCTTGGAAAGTCTCGGGGAGACAGAATATGATTTGATTGCTTCGCTGCCCTATGACCGTCTAGTGCTCATTGTCCTGGCCTTGGTACTCCTCGACATACGATAAACCCGCGGACAAACGCCGTGCCGGATTCTTATAGCATTAGCTACCTGGATATATCATCAATCCCAGTTATCTCAATCCTGGCGATGGAAATATCTACCATCAGGCCAGAAAGGCTCAAAGGGTATACTTAAACCCACTCAACCCCTCAACGGGCTTCCCACCCGCATCAACGCGCCTATTCGCGCGATAAAACTTCAAAGTCAAAACGCCCACGATGACAATAATGATCGCGTTCGCTAACATGGTCGTTAACAATCCAGGACGGTAGCCCGGTGCGTCTTGTGCTCGAAACACGGTTGTGCCAAGAATGCCGCCGATACTCCCTCCGCCGATCAGCGTCGCTGATGTTAGGGCTCGCTTCCATTGTCCGCGGATGTTGTTACTGAAATTATTAGCTTGGTAGCATCTTGCGGAGAGGGTGCGGATTACCTTTGCCAGGATACCAGAGCCGGACAGTTGGCGTTACCACCAATCGTGGCCAAGAACACCCCAAAATACCTCGGGGCCGGGCTATTCAGGTACCCTAGCAATCCCAGGCCTAGCAGTCCCATGGCAGCGTTGACAGCTACGACAGGCCCTCGAATGCGCCACTTATCCGCAACAACACCTTGCACAAACATAACTATAGCAGCAGCAACATACGGCGGCGCGACGAGACACTGCGCCTTGACGACCGAGAAGCCCATGCTTTCCTGAAGAATAATCGGTAGGAAGTACGCAATCGAGTACGTATTTGCAGTGGTAAGCATGTATAGAATGGCATATAGCCAAACCTTGCTGTCCTTCGTGTTGCACAGGTATCCCCTGATAGTAAAGGGTTCGGCATACACGTCCGAACGATCGCTCTCGATGCTGGCGATGATATACGCGGCTTCGGACTCGTTGAGGAAGTGCCATGATTTGGGCGATTGTTCGGGGAAGTCGACTAGTACGATATACGATCCGATGCCGAGAACGCAGGTGAGGATGCCCTCGATCTGTCTAGTTAGACCTAGATTTCGATAGGCAGATTGGCCTGACATACGATGAAGATCCACCGCCACCCAGCTTGTCCTCCGATCCCGTCCATCTGCATCAGGCCGTAGGCGAGGATACCTCCGAACCCAGACGCCGTGCTACCGATGAGGTAGAAAGCAGCGTTTCGCTTCTGCAGCTCGTACCGAGGGTACCAAGTACTCAGCAAATAAACGCAGCCAGGGTAGAACCCGGCCTCGAGCGCGCCAAGAATGACCCGTAAGCCTGCCATGGCCGGCCAAGTCGGGACAAAGCCAAAACCCTATACTTATTAGCGCGAGCGGAGAACGGTATGAGTTGTAACTCACGATCATGACGGCGCCCCAGAACAGAACGATTGCCGACAGGAAAATACGCGGCCCAACCTTGCGAATGATCACTGTCGCTGGAATCTGGAAGATCGTGTACGTGATGAAGAAAACAAGCGAGGTTATGCTGTATCCGTTGTTCGACGCATTCATGTTGAGATCAGGTTGCATTCTAAGCAGCGAGTGTTAGCTTGAACACGCTCAGCATATGGTTAAGGACACACCCAGCGACAGATGCTGCACCGAGATTAGTCCGATCGAGTAAACTGATGCAGTAGAGACAGCCAAGCGTCACGACCAGACGCATATCAATACGGCGGATAAGCCTCTTCCGCTCTTGCGGAGTGAACGGGCTGAGCGTTTCGTCATGGTGAACAGCTGGCTTTTCGACATCCTCAAGCCGAGACTGGACGTTTAGTGGTTTCGACATGATGCTGCACGGTTGAATATGGAGATATGAGAAGAATGCAGAGAGACATGAGGGGGGCGATTTATATAGCCGAGCAAGCAGCTTCCCCGCATTTCGGACCAACCCCGGATTTCGTTTTCCCCAACAATCTTCTTACAGCAGTACGTATCGATAGCACTAAATGCGTACCTCCGCTGCAATTCGTGGTTACTGTTGCTGGTGGGGCTTGGAGATATTGTCGACTCGCGCTGCTATCCGTCATCGATACCCAAGCGGATAACATCCGCTATCTTCGAAACACCTGCAGAGGTCAAACACC
The DNA here is from genome assembly GCF_047715735.1 of Aspergillus multicolor. NCBI lineage: Eukaryota > Fungi > Ascomycota > Eurotiomycetes > Eurotiales > Aspergillaceae > Aspergillus > Aspergillus multicolor. The sequence goes on along the minus strand of NW_027395967.1, from coordinate 100,366 downwards.
CCACTGCCCAAAGAACCCATTATCCAAACCCGCCCAGTCAATATCCGTCATGATCTCCGCCGAGATATCAATCGAATGACCCAACACACCACCAATCTCAGCCGTCGCAGGCTCGTCGCCGAAATGCAGAGGCCACTCGACAGCCTGGTGCTGGTCGAAGAATCCAGCCGGGCCGTTTAATGGCAGCTCGAAGCCGGTATTGCCGTACACTTGAACGCCGTCCGCTGGGAACATATTTTGGCTCTGGCTCTGGCCATCGCTAGCCTTAAGGCTGTTGAAACGGTCTTGGGCGAGGCGGTCGATCTTCACACTGAGATCGCGCATGATATTTGCTGCGTTCGCGGCCACGGCGAAGCTGTTCCCGAAGCTCTCGAATGCGGAGACGGAGAGGTCGATTGTGCCTCGAGCGGCGGCGGTGGATAGGCTTTGTGGGAAGGCTAGCACGAAGCCGACGAGCGTCATGGCTGCGTTCCATTGCCACTGGAATGCCTCGTGCCAGCCGTCCAGTATCGACGTCGAATCAAGGACTTGATGCATAATATGAGTCAGCGCCATGGCGTGGGCGGCGCACTTCAGCGCAGTCTGTTCGGTGATGACTGTCGGCACCCCGTTTAGGGTAAAGCAGATCGATGAGCGGTACAAAGCCAGGCACGCGTTGTGGTATCTCAGCTCCAGAAGTAGGCGCTCCCGTTGTAACCAGACAGGGGTAAACTGCTCTATCAGAATCGGTGAGAGATCCGTCGAGAACGGCGTCCCGTTGTTCTGCCGGCCGGACTTAAGCACTTCTGGGACACCCTGCAACCAGGAATGCATGGTTTTCGTAGTGGACTCAGAGTTACCGAGCGTTATCGCGTCCGGCGGCTTGGAAAAGAAACTCACGTAGGCCTTCCGCGCTGCCAAGAGCAGCTTGATCCCGTACAAATGCCACGTCAACCAGGTAATATTTCCACCGATCGGTGCGAAGCTTGACCCCGAAAGACCGGCGATCTCACGATCATCCGCCGGCAACGTACACGAGGAAGTTGAGTCCTGGATTGTGAATGGACGGCCAAGTTTCATGCTCCTGTTGCTCTCCATGACATAGAGGGTCCACCAGATCCGCTTGCGCAGTTCCCGTTCGCGACGCGGCATGCTTTGCGGGGGCTCAACGTGCAGACCTAGCATGAAGGCTGTTCGTACTGCAAGACCGCAGGCGTTGTCGGACATGTTTTGGAACCCTCCGCAGCATAGATAGATCGAGCAGAGTAAGTGGCACTGGATTGTCGATAGGGTAGGACTCTCCAGTTCGTTCGATAGAAGACTCAGGCAGCGACGGTAGTGCCATCGACCAGCGAGGGTTGAGTCGCTATCATTCACGTCGCCTCTAGCTGCTGCGGTGAGGGCATGGCGACCTCCGGGCTGCCTGGCCATCCCGTATTGCATGCACAAAGCGAGGACAATGTCGACGAGGGCAGAGGGCTGTCGCTCAGTGTCGGAAGCTATCCACAGCGACTGATAATGTTCTTTGAAGTCGCGTTCATCGAGAATGGGATTAGAAGGGTAATATGTCTCCCAGAAGAGATTGAGGAAGTACTCCTCCTGCATCGAGGTGAGAGATTCGCCACTTTGGATGAAATTGCCCATTGGCGCGGCTGGCCGGCCACGTTGATCGCTGCCAATGGTAGACGCCGGTTCATTAAGAAGCGTACTTGCAGACTCCGGCAGCATCCCTCGCGCCGAATGCGTTTGTTTGAGCGCAGCCGTTAGGAAGGTATTGATGCAGCCGATGAAGAAGAAAAGCGACGAAGAGCCGTACCACGTCTTGTTAGGCGAGTGCGCTGTACTGATATGAATTCCTTCCCAGACTTTACTCTTCGCATGTTCACCCAGATCAATAGCGCTATCTCCAGGGCTGTCGTCCGGTGTCAGTGTAGACGGAGTGTCCATTTGGGCTATGGCAGCGGGAGCTGGAGCCCGAGTCTTGCGTTCACGCTCATTTTGGAGCTCGAGTTCCAGCTCCTCAACGCGCTTCTTCAGCTTCTCGATCTCGCGGGTCGCTTCTGGCAGGGTAGCAGCTCTGTTCAGACGGTCATTGTTGCAATCGCCTCCTCTTTTGAGACAGTTGGCGCACGGGAACTCGGTGTCGCACTTCAGGCGATGCACGCGGCACCAATTGCACGCCCGGGCCACTTGGCTGCGCTTTCGGGACGGCGGCTGTGGTTTATTTGAGGGCATGCTTACTATGAACGTGGGACTGGCCATTTTCGATCACATTGCTGGATGGAGGAAGAAAAAGAAAGGATGTGAGGGGAAGATCGAAAGAGATGGTTGGAGACTCGAGCTCAGCCGCAGCGCAATCACGTAAGCACTAATACCCCTTGTTTCAGGCATCAACTTTCTCCGGCCGACCAATAACAGTCTCGTATTCGGGAGTTCTATGTACGGTCTTTACAAGTAGAATGCTGTGAATTTAACTTCAAAGAGCCTCGTCGGCGCCCTCTGTTTCCCCTGATGACTCTGTTGTCAAAGTCTAGTTGCAAGAGTTCTCGCCCTCGCCAATCCAACGCGAGCTTCGTCGCCTTAAGGGCTTGCCGTCTTCTCCAGATATGCCACGACCCGCAACCCCCCCAGAAGTGGCTTTGCCAGCAGCGATCGGTGCGATGGTAAAGCTGGAGCGTTGCGGCTTCCTAGCCTGCGTGGAGGTTGAGGAGTAGAGGAAGCGGAGGCTCTGAGGCGCTTCGCTTGTTTGCTCTCCGCGGGACAGACAGTAAAGCTGTCGCCACGAAGCTATCAGTTCGCCGTCCGAGTTTGGGCATATGAATGTCCCCCGAGAGCTGAGCAGCCATGTTGCTTCAATGATGGAAGTGTTCTTGACGTGCGTCCCAGGACAATCAGCCTGCCCCATTCCCAAATTCGGGCGTAAAGCCAAACTCGCCCTCGAACATCGGCGGCGCAAGATTGACCTCCCAACCAACAAACACCGACTTATACATCCTCGCGACGACCGAAAACACATCACCATCGCCATCACTGCCGAGATCACTCTCCAGTCCGGCGGCACCAGGAACAAGCCCCATATTCTTGATCACTGTACTTAATATATCAAGAACATCAACCGTCTTACGCACGGCGTCAACGTCCCAGGAGGGGTTATCGAAGGTGGAGAGCTGATACAGAACAACGAGGTTATGCACCATCTGCGCGAAAATCGAGAAGGGAAAGCCGATGTACTCTGCTGGCGGGATTGAGAGGAAGAGCGCGAACCAGGATTTCGCGGACTCGAGGCAGGCGTAGTGGTGCTCTAGTTGCTGGAAGTCGAGGGTGTTCGATGTGACTGGAGTGCTAGTGAGGGCGGATTCGTAGAGCGTTAGAGAGGCGTAGTGGTGGTGCAGGAGGAGGATTTCTTCAGCTTGTCAATCGAAGCACTGCAGAGGGAAGTGGGATAGGGCCTACTGTGGGCTTGAGAATTTAGTGCAACGCGGGGCTGGATGTTCTGCAGCTGCGTCTGCATCGAGCGGAGATAGAATGCGGGTGGGACTTGGACGGAGTCGGATACCGGGTTGTACCCGGTGCTCATGTTGAGTTTGTCTGTGATTTGCTGCAGTCGGACTTGTTGGACGAGGATTTCGTCGTTAATGCATTCTTGTTGCTCCTCGACTTGGCGGAGGCATTCCGCCATGAATGGAGTCCAGCGAAGTGAGTCCGTTTTCTGCACGAACGTCGAGATACTAAAACTTAAAGTCAGCATCGGAAATAGGACGTAGAGTAGAGAGACGTACATAGACGTAACCAGAAAAGCTGCCAAAACCCCCCTGCGCTCCTCCATCGACTGCCCCGGAACCGGCGCATTCTCCTCCTCCTCCGTATAAACGCAGAGGGCCATCATCTTCGGTTTCGCAGCCGGGTTATGGATACCAAGCTCATACACCGCCGCATGAACAAGCTGCGTGAAAATGTGGAGATTTGCTTTATTATGAACTTGCTGATTCGACCTAGAACGGTCAGCGGATGGCCTCTCGAAGGGTTATGGGGAAGAGTGAGATTACCAGCCAAGGTATACCAGAAGACCCAGGAGAATGTCAATGTCCGTGCATGTCGAGTTGTGCACCATTTGCTGCGCAACCGTCGCTTTGATCCGGTCGTTCAGAGCCCGCCGTTGCGCGGCGGCTTTGGCTGTGACGGACATGATACACAGCCATGTAAACGGACGCGATTCGCGGAGCGCCTGCGCCGTCGTCTCCGGAGCAATGTATATACACGGAAAGTATGGAAGGAAATGCGAACGAAAGGTGGCCAGGCACTCTTCAGCCTGCAGCGGCGTCGGCTCGGCGGAGAGGCCGGCGGAGGTGGAGAACGCAACGGGAGATCGACTGGTGCTGGTGGATTCAGAGGGGTCCGTATCAGGCGTCAAGGTCGACGGTATAGACGGGAGTGCCGCATTCTGCACGAAGCTGTTGAGCGCGGCATCGAGCGACTCGGGCGTCGAGAGGGCCGGGGCATTGCTGATCGGGTTGACGACGGGCGTCTGCACACCGGCGCGAAGCAGCGCAACCAAATCCTCCAGTTTCTCTTCTATACGGGCCGCTTTTGATGTTGCGGCTTTTCGAGCGGATTGGCGTTTATGCGCTGGGGGTTGGCGGCATTCTTTGTCTAGGCGCTGGCATCTGAGTTGCGTACGTGTTAGCTAGCTCAATCTCAACAGTATCATATAGCTGAGACAGGCGCACCTTTGACACCGTCCTCCGGATTTCGGAAAGATGCACTTGCATTTGGCCGTGGAGCAATTCGAGCAGGAGCGGCCGTATGGAGCTGGATAGGTGTCTTCATCGGCCATTGCAGAGAGTGTGAGCAGCTGAGGAGGAGAGTTGGAGAGACAATTCTGAGGCTAAACAATGGCGCAATGGCGAGGGCTTACGTAAACTCCGATTGGTCGGGGTTAGCCCGCTGCGGGGTTAGGCTTATCTCCGCCTTCCTCGGTGTTACCTAGAGACTGGAGTATGCCATCATCGACTCAGCATATGTGTCTATTATTTTGCGATCAAGGTATCGCACAGCTAATTGAGGCATACTAGTTTGATGCAGAGGTCATATTGAAATATAGGGAAGTGTATTGTTGACATAAATCATAATGTATATTATATAAATCTGCCAGTATAAACGCCATAACCCTCTAGAACAAAAAGAAAACAAACGCTGCCATATCTCATGACTTTTGGACAAACCCCCTTATGGTTCAACATCCCTCTCATTCTGCTCATCAAATGAATCCGCAATCCCCCGTAACGTCTGCCCAAAGCTCTTGACAACCTCCTGCAAATACTCCATATTCAACTGCGCCATGCGACTTTGCGCCGCCGACTGCGTCTGCACAAGCAGCTGACTCCGTTTCCTCAACAACTTCAGCAAACAATTCGCCTGAGACACAAGATCCATAACAAGGATATGGCCCAGTTTAATCTCGTTCCCGATAGGCACCTCGTACTCCCCCACACTCACCCGGATCGCGCTCGTCGACAACCCTTCCTTGGCGATGTGCTCGAAGCACGTCTCCGTCTGCTGCAGGACGGCCATGACGCAGACCAGATCGGCGTAGTTGATTTGGCACGTTGGACACCCGACCAGGTCGCGGCAGGCGTAGAGGACGTTGCCGGTGACTTTGAAGATGCGGTCGAGTTGCGGGCGTGGCTTGCGCTGCATGGCGTCTTTGACTTCGGGGACTTGCGCCATCAGGTTGGAGCGGCAGTGGCAGGTTTCGGCGAAGGGGGGTGGGAGAGGAACAGTCGGGATGGCGCTGGCCATGGAGGCTGGGTTGATTGTCGAGCCTGTGTCTTGGCTTTGGCCCGGAATGAGCGAAGTCTGACCCGGCGGGCTGAAGACGTCCATTCCTCCTGTCCCCAGGGCATTCAGGTCGATTGTCTGCGAGGTATTAGCCTAAGTATTTGAGACTCGGAGTGGGAAAGTAAGTGCAGGCAATGTGTACATTCTGGCTGAAGTCCAGCGTCGACCAGTCGACCATCTGACTCGACATGTCCTTAGACCAGTCCACCATGCTACTAAAGTCGTGCCCAGGCACGTCATCGAAATTCAGCGGCTCTGCGCTATCGAGCACCCACTCCATGGCCATGGCATCGGATGATGACGATTTATTCGAGCCGGCGATCGAGCTCGCCGCGGTGGAGGGGGACTGGCGATTGGAGGAGGTCGAGGACGAGGAGGAGGTATTTGGGGGGCTGGACGAGGCCGTGGAGCGGGCGTGGGAGCTGGACGAGCCCGCGTGCGATGGGGTGGTGTATTTGCAGGGCAGGCCGCGACCGGTGCAGCGGTCACAGGCGTTCTGCAGACCCGTGCATTTGACCTTTGCGGCGCGGCAGGCGTCGCAGGCGGTGATTGGGCGGCGCACGACGGGCCTGGCACCCTCGTTGCCTGGACACTGCCAGGTCTGGATCAGGTTGAGGGGGATCTCCTTGTTGCGCGACTTGCGGCGCTGCTGGGGGGTTAGGGGCATTTTGGGCGGCATGAACGGCGATGACTGAGATTTTGGATAAGATTGCTGAAGGATTGCTGTGTCGGCGAAGGAATCTTCTAATATACTTGGGTACTTGTAGGGAGAGAGGGTGGGACTGGGACTGGGACTGTGAGTGAAAATCTCAGGCAGAGAAGCTGAGGACTGGCGCCAGGCTAAAGGGACTAAAGTGACTAAAAGAACTAAAAGGACTAGGTCTCTTAGTGGATGAGGTGATCACGCTCTCTCTGCACCGTCCACGTTGCATTGCGCGTCTCTATCTGGACAGGGCAAATTCTCGTGGTCTTAGCGTGGACGCCCTGTTCAGAAGGTGGCCCGGGAGCAGGGGTCTGATTGGTAATGGCTCTGTAATTTACCCCAATCGCCCCTCGTCAGAAGCGTCAAAACCGTATGATCGGCACTATAACCGTCACAGCACACAGACATTTGTACACCCCCGGAAACGCTGTGTAACACGATCCGGCAGTGTGGTACTATGGTTAGGTAGTATAGAACATCCTGGAAGGATTCGAGTTCTCCAGCTCGTTCACCCAGTTCATATCCAAGAGGCCAAAGACACACGCAAGCACGCCAAGTCTGCAGTCAGCCCCCAGACTCAGCCCGTCCAGCTGAGCGCAAGCGGAGCCCAAGTGCTAAATACCCCTGTCAACACCGTTCCTGTTTAGGTGTCGTGCAGTTCTTCAGGAATCAGGAATGGAACTTGCCCGTCTTGAACCCCGTTGCCCGAGACAGAGAGCCGCGTTCTCCGGGCCCAGGCGACCAACCAGGCATTACCCTGTTGTTGGATAGCCTATCGCACCATCAGGAGTCCAAGCACACCATACGCCACTTCTTGCCTTGGTTGAGACTTCATCTGGAAGGATCGATGGCGAGGTGTATACGGAGTGGCTGTGGCCGCGGCTTGGGGTCTGTACCTAGGTATGACTATGACAGGAGGATTCGGGATGATCGCAGTGATCTTCAGCTCCTGCTGAATCCTTCGAGAATGAATCCGATTGTGGAAGGTGTAAATCCGGCCAAATCGACACTGCCTGCTTTGGCAGCGGCGACCCAGATGAGGCGAATATGGTACCTAGGTTAGGTACGCTAATCAGAATACCTGGAGATAAACCGGCAAAGCCTCGGCTAAAATGTCATACCTAGGTACCTAGGTAGAGTCTAGACCTATTTACTTAGTATATGGCCTCAGCGTGGAACTACACAAGCCACCGGGGCGTCTACTCCCGAAGGCCACGCGGGCCGTTGCGCAGCCCACAGGATTCTCAAATTTTTCAAAATCATGCACTCTACTCTCACTAGCTCGGTTTAGAAGATGATTAGCCAGCCCGCAACATGCAACGTGCAACCAGGATTTGGAGTACATGGGTCCAGGAATGGGGCCGGAAAATGGGGTCGTGTCATAGAGCATTCCGAGCCCTGCCCGCCATCTGTCTGGCTCAGTATTCTCTGCTAGGTTGCTAGATGAAGAGTAAAGGCTTAGGTCGCATTGGGGTCCATGCGGCTAGGACTGACTTACTGGAAATGGACAAGATTAAACGAGGACTGGGCAGTGATCTTGTATAGAATTGGCGCTGGTCTTTACCATAGTTATCTAGGCACTGTTACCTTGTATTGCGGGCGTAGTCCGTGGAGAAATCGTATGACAATGGAAGAATTATCATATCAATCAGTCAGGATGGCGGCATGGCGCTCATCTATTGCACACTTAGGGTCGTACCGCTACTGCAGGACATCCTTCAGGATCAGAGATCGAGCCGTCATTGATGCAATATCTAACGACAAGGAATTTAAGCTAGGACAACAGGAGAACCGTCCGTGGAATCGGACTCGATACAGTATCTAGAGGAAAAATCCAAGCTAGCGCGGCAGGACAACGTGTCCTTGGGGTTGGAATCGATGCCTCGGCGCACGTCAAAAGGAAGAAAATGTCATTATCAAAGGAAAAAAGACCAAAATCTATCAAATGCAGCTGCATCAGGAGCTAAATGTTGAAACTCGTACGCTGCCATGCGAGAGCCCTCTTAGCACATGGGACGCTTCCAATAGAACCAACCGGGATATCAAATATTACCTACAGGCATTCTGGACAAAAGCAACCACTACCCATGCCAAACGACAAATATAACCACTCAACCCTAGACCTTTCACCGTCTTCACCAAATCAAGCCGCAGCAACAGCCGCCGAAACCCCAAACAACCTCTCCCTCTTCATAAGCACACTCGTCACAGCCACTAAAGCGCCCGCCGTAATCTCCAGGACATAAGCCTTGCTAATCCCCGACACAATCGCCTCAAGGACCCTCTGCTTTACATCCGCACTGAGCGTATCAAGCAGATCACTCGCGCCCTGGATGGCGGCCTCGATTTCGGCGCGCGGAACGTCGGGCAGGATCTTCGGGATCTCGCTCAGGCACTCGTTCAGGAAGATCGCGTTCGCGATGGCCATCACGATTGTTATCCCCGCGAATTGTGCTAGCGTGATGAAGCCTACCGCTGCGGGAACGGCTTCGGGTTTCACGACTGCTTGTGCTACCGCGAACGAGGCTTGGATGAATGCGCCCACGCCTAATCCCATGAGCACCGTGTACCCGTAGATCCGGCTTGTGGAGGTGTCGAGGTCGACGGTGTACATTAGCGCGCCGCCGGCGACGACGAGGAGTCCGCCGATTAGGTACCAGGGCATATAGTAGCCGAGTTTTGAGAGGAGGGCGCCGTTCGCCAGGATTGTTACGACCATCAGGATTATAAAGGGGAGGAGACGCACGCCTGCGTCGAGGGGCCCGTCGCCGCGCGTGAATTGGAAGAACAGCGGGAGCATGTAGATGGGCACGAAGGCTGCTGCGCCCGCGGCCGCAGTAGAGGAGAAGAGGATCAGCACGGTGCGGGAGCCAAAGAACTCAATCGGGATGATGCGGCGCTCGACGGTCGTGAAGATTGTGAAGACCTGCTGGATACCCAGGATGATGAAGAGGACGCCCGACGCAACGAAGCATCCGATCACCTGCCCCGAGTCCCAGGCGTACTGCACGCCGCCGACGGAGATGGCAAGCACGAAGCAAGTCAGTGCGCCCATCTGCAGGATCGCGCCGACGAGGTCGAGCTCGCGCGTACGGTCTTTCCACGCTGTGTTCGGACGCGGGTCTTTGCTCGGTAGTAGGAAGAGATACACGGGGGCGCAGACGGCGCCGATCAGAAGGTTGATGTAGAAGGCCCAGCGCCAGCCGACGGAGGACTGGCTGAAGCCGCCACCGATCACGGGGCCCAGCACGATACCGATGCCCCAGGTGAGACCGGTGCCGCCGATGTACAGCGGACGCTCGGACATGGTGGTTGTCATGGCCAGCAGGGTCATGACGCCGACGTAGAGACCTGCGCCTGCAACGCCGCATAGGGCGCGGCCGACAATCATGACGTTCATGCTGGGTGCGGCGCCGCAGATGGCAGATCCGACTTCAAAGACGAACACGTTGAGCAGGTATGTCCATTTCGCGTTGAAGTGGCCGTAGACCTTTCCCCAGATGAGGTTTGTGGCGGTGGCGCCGAGGAGGAAGGCAACGCTGAGCCAGGTGAGTTTGTCGAGCTCGCCGAGGGACTCGATGATGACGGGCTGAATGTCGGCGACGACGGTGTTGTCGAGAGCGTAGAAGAAGATGGAGGACCAGATGCACAGCACCGACAGCCACCATTTCCACCCGTCGATGTCGCGCGGGGGCTTCTCCGGTTCGGCGGGCAGCTCGTCGTGCTTTTCGTTCTCGGGGGTGGTGTTGTAGTCGGCGGAGGAGCCGCTGCTCGTGGTGGCCCCGTTGGGCGTCTTGTCTTCGGTGTACTCCGACATGGTATGGTGATGGTATACCACTTGCAGTCTAGATGGTGGATGCCAATTGATGCTGTCGACGTCGGGAGAGTCTACTTTTAAAGCAACGATGACTTGGGATGTATCTCCAGCATTTGTAAGCTTAATAATTGATTTTTTGAAGCAGAACAGTTGATTTCTAATGATCAACCGACTGCATTCTCCTGGAATCAAAAAAAATATCCCGGAGTCCTACCGAGACAGCGATGATCGTCGGCCTTTCCTATTTCGGACAGCTCTCGGGCTATTGGTTGCCTGTTCAGGCTTAGCGCACGGACTATTCCTTCCCGTTTGGGACAGAATCAGGGCAGGCTTCCGATGCAGGGACTGAGGATTCATGACTCGAGCAACTATATCCTGAAAGAAACTCTGTCTGAAGGATTCGACTAAGATGAAGCTACTTCCATACGATATGCAATAATAGTCATAGTTAAGAACAAGGATTCCATTGCCTCTATCGCTACTGCTACCGTACTGGTCTAGGTGTAACTACGCCTTCTTCGTGGCAAACACAATCGTCAACGGCGTCTCAATCCGCACCTTCCCCCCGCCCAACGCCGTCTCCAACTCACTCCACAGATGTTGGATCTCCTGCTCGGGCACAACGGGCACCCAAGTCGCCAGGTATCCCTTGAACCACGCCAGCCCCTGCTCGTCCGCCCAGTCGTCGTCGCCCTCCACCCACGCCACCTCCTCCGAGCCCTTGACCTTGCTCTCTCTGCTTCGGGAGTCTAGCTGGTAGCTCTCGAGACTGCCCTGCGCGTTGACGTGGATCCTCTTCACGCCCTCCCACTCACTTTCTGGAAATTCGAGACAGTCCAGCGCCGTGTTGACGATGGATACCGCGTGGTCAAGCAGCGGGCCGGTCGCGCGCTTCGCGTACTCGTCCCAGATCGCCTTCCAGACTTTCTGCGCCGTGTCGTTTCCGACGATCCGAGGCACGGTGTAGTGCGTGATGACCGATGTCCCGCCGATTTTGAGCTCGCGTCGTATCTCACTGATTGCCGTCGCAGTGTCCGTCCACTGGATGCACTCGGCGGCGATGGCCACATCAACAGTACCGGATTCGACAGAGCTCTTCTCAGCGCCTTCCTGGAGGAACCGGAATGAAGTTGTGGCTGACGATGTGTCTTTCTCGAGGAGGGTCTGGGCGAGCGTCACGAAGCCATCGTTGGGATCGGACACAACCACTCGAGGGAACTTGGAGGCGAGACCAGCTGAGACGACACCGCATCCCGCGCCGATATCGTGGGCCACGTTCCAGGAGGAGTGATTCTTCTGAGCGTGATAGGAGTAGATGTGCTCGAAGAAAGAGGGAGGATAGACGGGGCGGAAGTCGAGGTACTCGGACCAGTTGACTCCCTGCTTGTAGGAGAAGCCTAGCTCTTTGGCCGGGGCGGAGGTTTGCACAGCTGCCGACATGTTTCCAAAGGTTGGTATGACTCGATATTCTTCCGACTGAACGAGATAATTCCAGGTTTGCTTTCTTTCTTCCATCTTACGGCGCCTTGGGCTTATGTAGCCGGCATATTATTGCCTAATCGGAGTCAAAGGAGCACCATCTACGCTGGCCGGAATACGGTATCTCGGGGATGAATGCAGTAATAACCCTTCCGAGATGTGCGGAATATCCAAATGTCGCTATACCGATGGCATAAAAAGCGGTTGCTGAGGCAAGATCAGATATGCGAACACTCCGCCATATCCGACCAGTTCAGTCAAAAAAACATTACCCAAATTCTTACAAGCAAACCATCAACATGGCCGTCGAAGTTGCATCCATCACCCAGCAGCCTGAGGAGTGGAAGAACGACAAAGTCGCCAAAGCGGACCGCAACGTCGCCTGGTACCAAGCAGCCCTAAGCAAGGTCCCCGACATCGCCAGGGAGATCTTCCGCGACTACTCCCACATCCCCGAGGACGAGATCACAGCACATATTCACCGCGTACGAGACCAGGCGTGGGATATGTGAGTCATCCTCATCACTGAATACCTACAACTTATCTAACCCCTCCAGCCTACCATTCCCCTGTATCGGCCTCTTCCGCTTCCTCGACTTCCCAGCCTACCTGCAACCCGTCTACCCGGAGGTCCTAACGCGCATCAAATCCGGCGCAACCTTCCTAGACCTGGGCTGCTGCTTCGGCCAAGACATCCGCAAGCTCGTGCACGACGGCGCCCCCAGCGAGAACCTCATCGGCGTCGACACAGAGCCCCGCTTCCTCGATCTAGGCTACCAGCTCTTCAAGGACAAAGACACGCTAAAAGCGCACTTCCTCACCGGCGACGCCCTAGCAGAAGACTTCCTCTCCGAATGGCGCGGCAAAGTCGACATCATCTTCCTCGGCTCGTTCCTGCACCTGTTTAGCTTCGAGCAGCAGAATGTTATTGTGAGGCAGTTGGCCAAGTTGCTCCGCGGGAAGAACTCGCTTGTTTTTGGGCGCCATCTTGCGACGACGGGGAGGGGGGGTAGCCTCAAGGAGAATGCGTGTGGGTGGTCGTTGTATCACCATAGCGAGGAGACGATCCGTCAGCTGTGGGAGACGGATGAGAGTGGTAGGTGGGAGGTTTCTTCGGAGTTGATCCCGTATGCGTCGGAGTCGTGGGATAACGGGGTTAAGTGGAATGCCGGCGATGAGGTTAAGCAGCAGCGGTTTGTTGCGAGGAGGGTGTAGCTTAGCAATTGTGTACCGTAAGCACAGCTGGAGCGTGGAGATAGATGCCATATAAGGAAATAGATCTCCGGCACATGCACCGACCGAACATGCTGTTAGGTGAATATATATAAATATCAGTTAGACTTATTTATTCTTGCTATGAGGCAGTTCATTAATTTCTAGCAGTCGTCTACATCACCTGGATACCTGACAACCGTGTAGAGACAATGGCCGAATACGCAAAATACTCCGAACCCAGTTCACAATGGACTCAGGTACTCATTCTCCCATCCTACCCACCATCTCATTATGATCTACCCAGGCTTAAATTGATACTGCACCAGTTCGTCGCCTCCCAACCCAGTCTAAAAGATCTCGACCGCGTCGGCATCATCGAACGAAAACGCATCTTCATCGACATCGAATCCCAGATCCCCATCCGCGAAGTCCCCGACGACATCACCGAGAGAACCGTAACCGTGTCCGAATTCACGATCCCCGCGCGAGACGGGTACGATATCCCCGCGCGTGCTTATATCCCGACGACAGCACGACCCGATAATACTGGGCGTCCACTCCTCGTCTATCTGCACGCCGGCGGGTTTCTGTTCGGTGATCTCGACAGCGGCGATCTGAACTGTCGCGTTCTCGCTGTACGGTTGAATATCAGTGTTCTGAATGTCGGGTACAGACTTGCACCGCAATGGCATTTCCCGACGGGGGTCAATGATGCTTATGATGCCACGGCTTGGGTATGCCTCCCCTTCCTTCCCTCCCATCACCTTCAAGTTTCTCCTAACTGAGACGGTACTAATATGGTTCCTAGGCCGCCAAAAACGCACCCACGCACCTACACGCCTCACCCGCCGCAGGCTTTCTAGTAGGCGGAATCTCCTCAGGCGCAAACTTCGCCGGTGTAATCGCGTACACGGCGCGTGATAACGGCCTAACTCCACCAATAACAGGCCTCTTCATCTCCATACCCGTGTGTATAATGCCAGCCGCGTATGATTCCGCACCAAAAGAGTGGCGAGAGAAGTACCTTCTCAGTCTAACCCAAAACGCCGAGAACCCCCTCCTCACCGCGAAATCCCTGGGTGATATCCAGGAACTTTATATGCCGGGCTTCGACCCCGCTGATACACGGGTGTCATTCCTGTTGAATAAAGACCACTCGGGATTGCCAGGGCGTGTGTATTTCCAGATTTGTGGGCGGGATCCGTTGCGCGATGAGGCGTTCCTCTGGGAGAGGCTTTTGAGGGAGAGTTCCGGGACGAAGAGTAAGATCCATCTGTACAGTGGGCAGTCGCATGGATTTTGGCGGTTCTTGCAGATGGAGGTGAGTCGGAAGTGGATTGATGATTTAGTGGAGGGGATTGGGTTTTTAGTTACCAACGAGGAGCCGGGGGTGGAGAGAGAGGTTGTTGTTAAAATATGAGGTATCTAGATTGCTAGTCCTTTAGATAGGAATGGTATATATGTTTTCGCTTGTATTCGAGATTTTGTTGCATCGAGGGAGTCAATATCACTTCTGGAGGATGGGCCACAAGGCCAAACGTTCCATTGCATAAATATACATCGATAGCTAACATCATATTCTATTGACAACCTTCCTAAATCAGTCTACTCAAACGTCGTCGTAATCCTTCTCCAGAAGTCCTGCGCCACTTCATGAATCTTGTCCTCCTCGAACATCCTCGCGTCAAACTCAAACGAGGAGCGGAACGTATTATCGTCCGTGATATGCATAACTCGGACAAGAATATCGAACTGCAGAGGCATCAGCCATACTCCACTCCCGAGAAACGCTCTTCCAATGTTATGGGATAACTTACATGCCACGGATCAATCGACTTCCTCACATCATCGTCCACCCAGAGCGTCTCTGACTGCACGGCCGTCGGTCGGCGCTGGAAGTTCACTGCCGTGTTGAATAGCTGCTTCGCCCCATGTAGGTCCCTAATGACCTCGCGGATATTGACTGCCGAGTGCAGACTATCCTGGCTCCGCTGGTCCTGCATTTTATGCGCTAGCTGTGCAAGGTCTGACGCGGTTGTTGTACCGTCCGCAGCTACGCCGTCTAAGTGATAGGCGAGCACGTTGATTAGTGGACCAACCATGTCGAAAACGCCTGGAACTTCCTCGTCTCGTCCAGAAACAACATACTCAAATCCAATGTTTGGATTCTCTGTGTAGAAGCTGAGGGTTTGCGCCCAAGCGGCGTCGAAGATGCTGGCGGGGGTGAGGCCCTGCGCGACACTGAACGAGGATAGCGTTGTAGCTGGGATTTCGGGGAGGTAGATAATTGTTTTGCGTGGGCTGGGAGTGATAGATTGGGAAGAAGATCTGGGGAATAGAATCGAAGGCGCTCGATTGCGCAGAACCGGTATCCAGTGCTGACGGTCCTGCTTCTCACGCACTGGCTGTGTCTGTGCTAGAACAAAATCCTTGTAGGATGGCGCTGGCGGTATTAAACCCTGGCCGTCAGCCTCATATGCTTCGAGCAAAGCTTCCTTGATAATCCTCAATGACCAGCCGTCTATCGTGAGGTGATCAAGCTCGAGGTGGATGAAGAACCGATCTCCACGCTGAGAGAACAAGGCTCGGTGTGGCAAGAAGCATTCATCGACAGGTGGTATGTTCAGAGTCTCAAAGGTTGGCTCTGTCTGCACTTCGCTCGATACCGAGGCGACGGCGATTTCGGGCTCAGCGTTTGATAGCACCACTTGAACAGAGGGCAATCCTTTCGGACCTGCCAGAAAGATGCTGCGCAAGATAGAGAACCGCTGCACGACTTGTTTCCAGGCCCTGGCTAATCTCTCAAGTGAGATCGTCTTATCAAAACCACGAGAGACAATCTCCATCTGCCATGAAAGCAGAAAGACGGCTGGATTGAGCTGGCGCTGGCGCTGAATCTCGCGTTGCATCGGAGAGAAGTAATACGCGTCCTCGACAACTGCAGAGGGCTGGCGGCTCAAGATCGACTTGAGGCGAGACTCGTATGGCACTAATATGTCCTTGACGGATGGTTGGCCCTGATCAATCTCCATCGCTGATGTGTCAGGGCTGCTATCGTGATGAAGCTGCTGCTCGACCAGAGCCGCCAGGTTTCCTAACGTTTTGGCACTGATGATACCACGGACGCTCAGGGGCAGCCCTAGCTTTTTGCCCTGAGAGACCACGCGTATGGCAGCTATTGAATCACCACCCAGAGCAAAGAAGGAGGTGCCGAGCTGAATGGTTTCGGGCGCCAGGTTGAGCGCTTCGCACCAAAGGCCACGAAGTTTGTCAGCAAGTGAACCGCGCACAATCTCGCCATTGAGGCTGACTCCATCCTTCTCCTGGTACTCGAGTATCTCGCGGAATGTCTCGTGGCTCATATTGTCGACCCAGGTCTTGATGGCCTTTCGGTCGATCTTGCCAGAGATCAACAGAGGGAGTTTCTCAAGAACCACCCAGACAGTGGGCACCATATACTCAGGCAAGACCAGTGAAAGGCGGCGCTGCAGCTGTTCCAGTCTTGTTCTGGTCTCTGGTGAGTTTCGGTCTTGGGCTAACGCAAATTTGTCGGTGTCGACTGGTTGGGACTCATTGGTCCTCGCTCGATTATCAAGATCAGACCAGTTAAAACTGAGGACAGTAACAATCTGCTTTCCACAAGGGCCTGTCTTTGGCAATGTAGCCAAGACAGCAGCAACATCTCTCGACGCCATGATCTGATTCTCAATCTCCCCGAGCTCTATGCGGTACCCGCGCAGTTTGACCTGCGTATCTCGTCGACCAACAATGCGGAACGTGCCGTCTTCATTATACCGTGCTAGATCGCCGGACCGGTAAAGAACATCGTACTGGCCATAACCAATCTCCTTCATCCATTGCGGGGCGGGCACCCATGCGGCATTAGTCTGCGTTGGATCACCTATATATCCGCCTCCTAGTAGTGGACCGGAGATGAGAATCTCGCCAATGGTGCCAATGGCGCAGAGCTGGTGGTAGTTGTCTGGGTTCGCGACCCACATCGTTGCTCCAATGGCACGTCCAATATGCGCGGGGTCAGCGTCAGAGGACACGCGCAGATTGCCGGAGCAGTATACCGCTGTCTCTGATGGCCCATACGCAGCGGTCAACTCGACGTGATCGGCCCATCGGACGATGGTCTCTTTCGTGATCGGCTCGCCGGCGAGGACGATTGTCTTTAGGGTTGGTACTTCCTGAGGGAGAAGGAGGTTGGCTACTGTTGGGACGACAAGCAACGCGTTGGCATTGAGGGCCGTAATTGCTCCTGCGAGATTATTGAGACGATCCTCATCCGAAGGGACGCAGATGCAGCCTCCATACGCGAGCGTGGTGAAGAATTCGCCAATCGAGAGGTCAAAAGTATGGGCGCCAAACTGCAGGGTACGCCAGTGCGGTCCAGCCCCGAATTCTCGTCCATGATGGGTAATCGAGGAACATATGGCCTGATGTGGCATGAGAAGACCCTTCGGCTTCCCGGTGGTGCCAGACGTAAACAGCAGGTAGGCCGTGCTGGACGGCTGAGATAGCCCTGGGGGTAGAGTTCCTGCTCGTAGAATGTTCCCATCCACGGTGATGATGGAACTGCACAATCCATCAAGCACGTCTGCACTGGTTTCAGATGTCAGGGCCACTGTAATCGAAACGGCGGAGATGATCTCGGAGATTCGACCTCGCGGGTGTGCTGGTTCAATGGGGACATAGACACCACCAGCCTTGAAGACAGCGAGAATAGCAACCACCGTCCAGATAGACTTCTCAAAGCACACAGCGACAAAGGTGCCGGGTGTTATACCGCGGTCTAGCAGCTCTAGCGCGAGCGACGTAGAGTACGCATCCACCTCTGCATAGGTAAGGGATCGCTCGATGGAACAAACGGCCACGGCATCAGGCTGCGTTTGGACATGGCGGCCGAATAAATGGTGAAGACATGTCTCTTCTACCGGTGGAGTAGAGCGGTTCCACTCGGAGATCTGGGCAAGGTCATGCCTGCTCAACGGGGAAATTGAGTCCAGCAGGGAGTCGATCGTGGCTTCCGTTAACCGTCTCACCACTGCCTCAAACTGGTGGCCCAGATTCTCCGCCTGTTTGACGGATACCACCCGCTCGTCATGCTGCAGAGTCAATCTCACCGTCGTGTCAGTTGCGATCGTGCAAGTCGCTATCAGTGGGTAAGGATGATGCTCCTTCTTGCCCAGCGTATCGACATATGCCAGACCTAAGACGTCCATTGCCGGGCTGATCGCGTTAGCAAATTCCATAGGATGGATCACCAGCAGGGACTGAAAGTCTGTGGCAGTTGGAGCCCTGTTAGCAAGGGCTTGTCGGATCTTCGCAAGACCCATCTGCTCGAACGGAGTCACGCTGGCGGACTGCGTTCGGACACGAGAGACAAACGACGCGACCGTTTGTTGAGAGTCCACACGGAGCACAATGGGCACCAAGTTGATAGTTGGACCTGTCATTCGGCTGACCCCTGCAACATCCGCTGTTCGCCCGCTGTTGATGGCGCCGAAGACGATGTCCTGCGTGCCGGTGTAGTGCGAGAGAAGGATCGCCCAGGCGGCACGCAGGAGAAGCGCCTTTGTCAGTCCGAAAGGTACCTGCTGCTGCTGGAGATGTAAGGTGTGTTCAAAGGTTGCGGATGGGTTCATCTGCGTATCGGATCGTGGGGGTGCTGGAAATGAGGTTGGGTTGAGGTCGTCTAAGGATTTCTGCCAGAAGTGCTCTTGTTCTTGCTGCCGCACTGAAGTCGATTGAGAGACTGACTGGATAAAATTTTTGAAGGGCGCTCTCTGTGTGATTGTATCGGACTGCCATCGATATCGCGTCGCCACTTCGTCCAAGATTTCGGGAATGGAGGCACCGTCGCAAAGGGCATGATGAGCGGTCCATACAAAGTAACGCTGACTCCCATCGGCTACGAGCGCATACCGAAAGAACGGGTCGCCGGGGTTCATGGCATCAACTGCGTCCTTTTGAAGAAAACTGGACACCCCTGTCTCGTAGACAGACCAGGAAGGCAGATCATCAATTACCACCTGAACGAATTCCCGGCCATTGGGACCATCGCAGATTCGAGTACGGAGGACTGGATTCGCCTTGATAGTCTCCTCCCAGGCCTGTTTGAATTGATCTAAAGGCGCGTCGTGTGAGATTCGAAAGACGAACTGTCGCACGTAAAGGTTGGTATCTCCGTCGAGCTGGGCGA
Source organism: Aspergillus multicolor (assembly GCF_047715735.1). Classification (NCBI taxonomy): domain Eukaryota; kingdom Fungi; phylum Ascomycota; class Eurotiomycetes; order Eurotiales; family Aspergillaceae; genus Aspergillus; species Aspergillus multicolor. The sequence continues at coordinate 81,127 of NW_027395967.1, read as the reverse complement.
CGAGCGACTCCTGCATGGGGCTACAGGGGTACAAGTCTTCAATCTTCTCTGGCAAGATCTGGCACTGCGATGCAACTGTCTCTAGAATATTCTGCAGGTTGTGATGACCATGGGTCTGTATCAACGAAAAAGGCTTCGGCGTATCGTTCTCAGCGTCCTTTTTCACCTTGATCGTGACTACACTCGCGACACTGGCCATCTCCTCCAATGAAGGATTCATGAAAATCTGCTCCATGGTAAGAAGGATTCCCCGTTTCTCGGCCGCGATAATGAGCATCTGACTGCGGACCGAGTCCCCCCCAACATCAAAGAAGACATCCTCGTCCTGGAAGCTCTCTGGATCGTCTTCAAGGATCTCAGCCCATAGCTCGCGCAGTTGCTCTTTGATTTCATGTGTCGCTTGTTCATCATTTATCTAGGCTAGTTAGCCTCACCAACCCAACACACAAGCCCAGTACAGACCTTAACTAGCAGATGCGGAGCGACGTTCGTCTCGTCGCTGGCATTCTGTAACGCCAACATGATGGATGCTTTGAGTTGAATCTAGCTCGGTGTCGTCTCTTCAGGGGCCCTTTCGCGCACCACCATATAGCCGATATAGAAGATATCGTCTTAGTGCTGACGATAAAATCGGGATTTAATATACCGAGACCTTCCCCATTGGGCAGGCGATAGACCGGGCTGGACACGGTTCGGTGATAAGATCCAAGACGACTGGGATCCTCGGATTAGTCTGCGCTGACAATCCTTCGCCCGAAACGCGGAGTGGCTTTTGCCGTATTGGGTTCTGCTGCACCTGAAGAGTCGATGTGATGTATAAAGACATTGTTCAGGACAAGAGCATTGTACATTGAACAAACAAAGCAAATAAGCCCCTTGGAATCAACTTCCATCATACAGTACATCGCAAACTGGACCTCAACTATCTTACAGTTCAAGATGTGAGTCTTAACCCCTGTCGAGCTGCCGCATCCCCTAACATCAACCACGCAGGCTCATCAACCCCCTCGAGAAATACACCCCTTTCCCTCAGCTTTACCTCCCAAACCGCAAATGGCCCAACAAGGCCCTCACCAAGCCGCCCCGCTGGCTCTCGACCGACCTCCGAGACGGTAACCAAGCCCTCGCCCAGCCGATGGACGGCGCCGCCAAACTCCGATACTTTCACTTCCTCCTGCAGCTAGGTTACAAGGAGATTGAGGTCTCATACCCATCCGCCTCAGCAACAGAGTACGACTTTACGAGGCAGCTCATCACCACCGGCGCAATACCCGATGATGTAACGATCCAAGTCATGGCGCCGTGCCGGGAAGATCTTATACGGAAAACAATCGAGTCAGTGCGGGGCGCAAAGAGTGTGATATTGCACATCCACGTGTCAACATCAGACTGTTTCCGAGAGATCGTGTTCAACCTGACGGAGAAGCAAATGATCGATCTCGCCGTGCGTTGTACGAAGCTCATCCGGTCCTTGACGAAAGATAGTCCCGACCCAGAAATGCGCCAGACAGAGTGGACGCTAGAGTTCACGCCCGAGAACTTCCAGGATACATCCGTGGACTTTGGATTGAACATCTGCGAAGCTGTCAAAGGTGTTTGGGAGCCCAGCGTCAGCAACCAGATTATCTTTAACTTGACTTCCACGGTTGAGGTTGCCATGCCCAATGTGTTCGCTGACCAGGTCGAGTTCTTCTGCGACCATATCACCGAGCGCGAGAAGGTCTGCGTCTCACTGCATAACCACAACGACCGAGGCTGTGCTGTTGCAACGGCCGAGATGTCGCAGCTCGCAGGCGCAGACAGGGTGGAGGGGTGTCTATTTGGGAACGGCGAGCGCACAGGGAACGTCGATCTCGTTACGCTGGCATTGAACCTATACACCCAGGGCGTACACCCGGGCCTCAACTTCGGCGACATCAACGCCGTCGTCGACCTCGTCGAAGAACTCACCAAGATCCCCGTCCACTCTCGGGCGCCGTACGCCGGGAAATTCGTCTTTTGCACATTCACCGGTACACACCAAGACGCGATTCGCAAGGGCTATAAACGCCGCGCAGCGATTGAGCAAAAGCTAGGCCGATCGACGAAGTGGCGTATGCCGTATCTCCCCATGGATCCCGTTGACCTGGGCCGCAAGCACGAGGCCATTATCCGGCTAAATGCACAGAGCGGCAAGGGCGGGATCGCGTGGTATGTCAATGATGTGTTTGGGATTGACCTCCCACGAGAACTGGAGGTTGATTTCACAAGGGTTGTTAAGGGGTATGCGAATGAAATGGCTCTGGAGATTACCCATGAGATGATTGAGGATCTCTTTCGGGAGAGGTATATGCCTTCTACCAGTAGGGAGGCGGGGTGTTCGAGCGGCACTTCTGCTGGACGGAAGGACGAGCCTGAGAATGGCTCTTCTGAGGGCGATAGGCATGGCTACATTGAGGGTGGTCCAGTCCGACCACCCTCCAACGGCCACGTCCAGACAGATGGATATCCCGGTGCAGAACCTCAGAAGCTCGACGACAATATCTGGCCAAAGGTTGAGGGTGCAGTCAAGAAATTCGGATTCAACTTCGAGATTCTCGACAGTGTACTCCAGGCCATCGACAGCGGCGAGGAATTAGTTGAGGCTACCAGATACGCGGCTTTTGTCAAGGTTGCGCCCCAGTGCAGTATGGCGCCTATCTGGGGCGTTGCTATTGCTGAAGAACCGGTCTCGGCGGCACTGCAGGCTGTAAGTGACACTATAATATGGTAAAGATGACCACTGCTAACTTGTTTGCCTAGGTTATTGGGGCTTGGGAGAAATATACAGCGAGGGCAGAGTCGCCTGAAATATAATAGTTCCAAGTTCGTGTCTATAATCATCAAGTTATGTACGAATCTATATATCAATGTCGATGCAATATAAGATTCTCTGCATATATATATATATGTTGAGAGACTGCTACCGATTCCTCATGTTATCGAACGTGTTCCTACAGCTTCTGAATAGGAAGACCGATAAGTCCACTATTGCCATGGGTAGACCATTCTCACACCATCTGGGGATAGTAGCGTGTATATAATATGAATTCATCAGGTACATCTACCGATTCACACCTCGGCCTTGTCAGAAAGGCTCCGGGCGGTCTCAATGGTGTAACCAAATTACATTCATCTATAAAATCTATCACTTACTCGACCTCTGAAGCAAAGAAGTAGCAACATCCCTCAACTCCCTCTTCAGCACCTTCCCTGTAGCATTAATCGGCATCTCGTCCGGAACACTACCCCCACTCCCCAAGACAAAGAAATGCTCGGGCACCTTATGCGGCGCCAGCCGATGTCTCAGCCAGAGCTTCAGCGCCTTCTTCTGCAGCGTGGGCCCGCATTTCGCCTCCTTCGTGCCTTGGATGAAGGCCACGATGATTTCACCCCAGTACGCATCTGGAACACCGACGACGGCGCAGGCTGTGATGTCAGGGTGCGACTCCAGGACTGGTTCGATGTCGCCGGGGAAGATGTTCTCTCCTCCTGGGACACGGTCAAACTACGCTGCAGCACATCTGCGTGAGCAAGGGGCCTTACCTCGCTTAATCATATCCTTAACCCGCCCCGTAATGGTACACCGACCAGCATCATCAATTGTAACAAGATCGCCCGTCCGTAACCAGACTCTTCCCTCGCTATCCTGAACAAGCCCCTCAGCAGTCTTCTCGGGATTCTTATAGTACCCTTGGAAAACAAGATAGCCCGACACGAGCAGTTCACCAGCCGTTCCAGGCGGCAGCGTATTAAGTTGCTCGTCAACGACCTTCGCGACAGTAAGCGGCATCACCCTACCCACGGACGTATGCTCGCTCAGCAGCGAAACCTCCCTCGGATCCGTCAGGAACACAATACAAGAGGCCTCCGTCATGCCATACCCATACGCCAGACCGGTAAATCCAAAAACATTCTCTAGTCGGGCTAGCAGCGCCGGGGATAAACTGGAGCCGGCGATAATCCCCGTTCGCAACCGCACGTGTGGAGCGTGTTTACCCACATCCGGGTGGTCGAGCATCGCCTGGAACATTGCAGCAACGGCATGCACGACGGTGCATTTTTCTTCGGAGAGAGAACGCAGACTTGCCTCGGCGACGAAGACGTCGGAAGGGAGGATTGCGGTCCCGCCGTAGATTATTGCGGAAAGGATGCCGCAGACGAGGCCGAAGCAGTGGAAGACGGGGGAGCAGCAGAGGATTTTGTCGTCTGCTTCTAGCCGCAGTCGGTGGCCTACGAGGAGGGCGTTGTTTAGGAGATTGCTGGCTATCATCAGCATAATGCAGATTCAGTGGGAATGGGCGATGGGCATACCTATGCGAGAGCATAGCGGCTTTCCGCGCGCCCGTCGTCCCACTCGTGAACTGGATACACATGGGGTCATTGGGATTTGACTTTCCCCAGTACGTGTCTAAGATGCTGCGATCTTGCACGGCGCCGCCCTGAGTCTCGGGATGTAGGAACTCATCCCAGCTGCGCACGCCCGGGGGCGTTGGTGACGAGCCCAGTTGGACAATCAACGAGGTTGAACTTCGCTGCTTTGCGATCTCCGCAATGAGCGGTCCGTACTTTCGGTAGCCGATTCTGTCGGCTATGAAGATAGCCGTTGGTTCTGTCCGGGTTTCTCCATCAGCATCTGCTCCCGCCTAGTTGTCGTGGTGAAATAACAGCCTACCAACAAACTCAACCGTCGGCCCAATCTCCTCAACCGTAAACGTCGGATTGATAATAGTAAATACTGCCCCAATCGCACTGACCGCAAAGAACAGCTGCACGTACTCGAGCGAGTTCCCCGCCAGCACGACGACGCGGTCACCGGGCCGGACGCCGTGCCTGAGGAGGTTGCCCGCGATTTCGCGGGTTGTCTTGTAGAGTGTTTCGTAGGTTAAGCTGGTGCATTGCCATTTTGAGAGCACGGCTTCTTTGTCGGAATATCTGGTGCTTTGCTGCGAGAGGAGTTGGGCTGTGTTCAGGGTTGTTAGGGTTACCTCCGCCTCGACCAGGGCTTGAACTTCGATTCCGATCGCCATCGCTATTTCATGTAAACTGCTTGAGCAGGATCTGGCTTCTCAAGACCCAGGATACAGACACCGGTCTTCTTTTGTGCCTAGCCGCGATCCGAAGTCGGGGTGTGGATTTCCTATTCGGGCTGTTTCGGGCGAAGGATGCCGATTTGGTCGCATTCTCTGCCCTAATGCCACGACAGGATACATGGATATTGCGTATTTTAGTAGCATTGTTTCGGATTTGAAGGAAGGCACAGTCCTATGTCTCACTATGGGTCAGATGAAATGGAAAGCCTGGTTGTCTTCGGCGTTTCCTTCTATACCCGGTGGACGTTTTGAGGGGGCTCCGGGCTGCAGCGGCCAAGCTCATATCTGGCTGAGAATCCGCCAAGCGGTACCGGATGGAGTGGAAAGGGAATGCCTCGATTATTGCTAGGTCAGATGGTAGGCCTCCTCCCAAAACAGATCTATCCCTTACTGCGTTCCCGATCAGCAGAATTGACGAGCCACGGACTCAGCAATTATAATCCTCCTTCGCCTAGTCCTGAGCGACCGGCAATAGACGATCATCATAAAGTACGACCCTTGATGATTTTCTGGTAAACCAAACTTCCAGGGATACAACCCAATGATCAACACATGGGCCGGACTACTGGGAAAGGTGATATATGCCCTAGATGCTGATGGGCGCGCGTGCGTTGAGAAAGACTTTGGCCACTAAGAAGAGCATAGGCATTGATTATTCGAAACCAGACCGCTAGGTAGTTTTGATTCAAGCCGAAGAGCAAATCACCGGCAGATTCATACTGTTGTTTCCAGCATCTCTCGGTAATCAAAGCACAAGGCTGGGTGTCGGCAGGGAATAGTCCGTTCAGAAATCGAGCTTCTATATCATCGTCATCACTGCTCAGGTCGGGAAAGATCTCCAGCCTTGGTGTATGGGGGCTCAGGTAAACTTGGACTATACAAATACAAGCTGCTAGCTGGTTGGCTGCTTATCCCTAGTGTAAGAATAAAAAGCTGCAGTGAGGCAGAGTCAGTCATGTCTTGGTTATTCAGGTGCTTCTCCTTGTGAGACAGCGCATCTACTCAATATGTGAATCATAACAGTACACTTGGGATTATATCTATCTTGTTATCGCAGTCAACGGCACTTATAGCAGTCCATTTAGCATGTAAGTGTACGCCTGGTCTACTAACCTACGCTTAGACCCCTGCTAATTATCCCAAAGACAAAATAACAGTACTATTGAAGCTAAAGACATGGTAGGTAGATGCTGGGGGAATTTATTTTGTTGGCCATCAGCCCTGGAACGCATGATATGCTGAGATGACCGTCATAGAAACCCGAATTGAAACTGGAACGAAACGCAAAGAAAAACGACGTGAACCAGCGGAATCCGTAACAACCTAGCTGATTGAAAAAAGAACGATCCTCTGTCTGCTACCGCGGAACTGGCACCTCTGTTGCAATTCGGATTTTCCTTAATGTTGTTTTGGATCTTCCCCAAAACTAAACAAGAAAGGAATAGCGAAGCTATTCGCATTCAAATTGCAAATCCATCTTCTCGAAGAAATTCTCCGCCAGTGACCCTCACTTCAGGTTGCGCGGTTTTCACTGCTGAGCCCTCATAGCCCGCTTAGTCCGCTTCAACAGCCTGCGCTGCTTCCAATGCAGAGCCAGCGCAGCGTATCGACCCTTCCTCGCCTTCCCGGCGTATTTGATCTCCGTAGGTTGCTCAGCCTAGGTCTGCTGAGCCTGCCTACACTTGAACCCCTATGGACCGTGCGTTGTCTGATCAACGGTAGCTTCGGCCTCTCTAGCATCCCTAGTCTTCCGAGCCTGCTCAGCATACTCGGCCTTCAGAGCCGCCTTAGCAGCCTTAGCCTCTTTAGCCTGCGCCTTCTTGCTGTTCCGGAGCTTCTTGTTCACTGCTGCGTCGTGGGCATCAGCCAGCTCCAGGATCTCATCGATTAGATCTCCGATTTCCTCCTCCACTAGGCGGTTGAATTCCAGTTCGTCCAGAAGATCCGCTGCTGTCTTGAGACCGCTCATGAACTCGATGCGGGAGGAGGCAGGAGTAGGAATGATGAGAGTCAGCTCGGGGCCGCGGGTCAGACCGGGCGAGAAAGGCGCTATGGTACCACATGCTGTGATTATAGTTGTCGGCCCCTGTTTCGGAGTCACGGGCGAGAAATCACCGCCGGCTAAGAAGCAAGGAAGCTTTGAGATCCGCTTGAGCTTGGTTGTTATCAGGGCTGTGGTTTTGGGGAAGTTGAGCTCGGCTGTGCGCTTGAGGCCCGGCAGGTTCATGGAATAGTTGACACGGGGGAGGGATGCAAGATGGTTCTGCTGAGTAGAGGCCGAGGCTGCGGTAGCCGGGGTGTCGAATTTAGCTGTAGGCTTTGCTTCAGAAACACGCTTAGGACGGAGAACGAGGGTAAACATTCCGTGGTCCCCAGCGTTTCTATCAGCTGCAAGGTTGGCTTCACAAAGGGAATGCTTAGGACGAAGAACGAGAGCACGGGTAAGATCCGGGAGTTGATTCTGCTGGGCAGACATCGACGACGCGGTATCCGGGGTGTTCGGCTTAGTTTCGAGTTGGACATCCGAGAAATCACCAGATGGGATGGTCAGGCGCAACTTGGGGACGACGTGCTTATGGTTAGAGGACTTTGAGCGCGTGGCACGGGCGGTAGTGGGTTTCATTGGCATCTTCGCTTGTCCGAGAGATCCGGGGGGAGTGAGGTAGGCGGAGCTTGGGAGGGGGTTGGCTTTGGGGATCGGACATCACGGTTGAGGGTGAGTGTTCCGCTTAAGCAAACTTTGATGGCGTTTGAATTCGAGAAGGGGAAAGGAAGGGACAGGGGGAGATGTTAATGGAAAGGGAGGATGATTGTGAGTGGTAAGGCTTTGTTCTTATTCGAGTTTTGAGAAGACTGGGACTCGCTCAAGATAATCTAGTGAATAAAGTAGTTACCAGAGAACAAGACTCGACGAAGAATCCCTGTAGCACCTCCGCTATTGAGGTACCAGTGAATTCTGAGGGGCCCGACCAATGAGCTTAGGCCAGTCACGGTGGAGTAGAGACGCTACCTTGTGGTACCTTAAATTCACTGAATTTGCCAGTGAAAATGGGAACTGGACAGTCTTCGCCAGAGTAGACCCCGGAAAGGCCTTAGGCCACCAGTCTGCCGATGAGATACCGGTTTTAGGTACGTCATGAATCCATAAAAAGAGCAGAGAAAAGCCAAGTACAGCCGCCAGTCCAGGACATATTGGATCTATAGTGGAAGGGCTGCGTTTAAGTGCCAGTGAATGGTATTATATGGCTTACTGGTGTGCTCTAGGTAAGCAACTATTGGTAACTTATTCGCAAACGAGCTTGGTATTGCTAATATTGCTACGTCAATGCTAATATCGTTGCAAGATTCCAGAGGGCTTCACTGCTTTGTTTGTGGCCCTACCCTACAACTAATGAGTGAGACACAGGAAAGGAAGATGGGCGAGTAGACTATCTGTAGTTCCTGCCAACTCTAACTGAGTACATGAGTCTTGATAGGTATGCCCGCCAATCCTGATAGTAAAAGAGATAACAACGCCACCTTCCAGTGCTCTGCGGTCTCTTCATGCAGAGTAAGTATCCGACGCCGGTTCAACCCTGGGATAGTTCCCATACACGCCATAAACCGCTCCATACACCATGCAAAGGGAAAAGGGAGAGTAGACAGTTCCAAAACGCACCAGGAAAAAAGCTGCCACAAAAGAAAACCCACGACACAGCATCTAATACCGCCAAATCCCCAAAGCCATAAAATGACAACGCAGCACACAGAACGTAACATTCGCCCAACGTGCCCGCTGCACATACGGCGAGATCCTGAGCTGATTCGTCCAGACCCGCGCCATATCAACCCGGCCCCCTTCGCGCATATAGTTGATATCACCCTCCGCAGTTGGAATCAAGCCCTCAAGATAGGCAATCCCCCGCTCCTGCAGAATGAAGTGCAGTAAATTGACTAGTTCAAAGTGCACAATGGGCTTGACGGCGTCGTGGACTCGCGTGAAGTGCGCTTGGACGACGGCGTGGAAGCGCTCCTCGGGAACGGCCCGGAGTGTATCGATGTGACGCCGTCCGGGCAGGTAGATGGTCAGATGGGCGCGGAGCTCGGCGCGCAGCTCGTCGACAGGTCGCCGTGCGCGTCTGCGGCCCTGCCGGCTGGCGTTCTCGTGCACGATTGCCACGGCGAAGTCGTTTTGGTGGTAGTCGCTGGTGTCGCTGGCGCTGTCGCTGTCTAGTTGCATCTTGTTGCCGTTTGCTTGCTCGTGGGTGTTCTCGGCTTCGACTTCGCCTTCGGTATCGTCGGCGTCGGCGATTGTGTCATGGACCGTATCTGCAACCTCTGTATCCTCGATGGTATTGTTGTTCGTGTTTTCGACCGTATCCTCAAGTGTATCCCCGTCTTCGTCTACCTGCATCTCGGCACCTTCGCCGCCGGCCTCACTATCGCTGGAGCTATCACTCTCAAAACTGTCGGTGCTATCCTGAACCACCAGTTCACGCAGCCCAGCCCGCTCAGCCTCCTGCCACAGCACCTCAATAACAGCATTGGCCTGGCGCAGCGCAGGAGCCAGCTCCGAACTGCACGTCTTGACCATGTAGGCTTCACCGCTATTCTCCTCCGTACCACGGGCAAGAATGATTAGCGCGTCCATGACCTTGAACATCTCCCGCTGCAGCGCCCACAGCTGCGATTACACAAAGAGGCAGGTGGGACCGCTGACGTTGAACCTCGACGGTCTGCTGGCGGCGTTGGCGCTGGGAAACACCTGGGAGCTGCAGGGGCCGGGGCCGGGGACTGGGTTTGGCCGAATCGTATTCAAGAGCACCAAGGCTTCAGCGGCAGCCTGGGTGTTCAGTTGCGCGTGGGAGAGGAGCGGCCTAACCTGACCAAGGAGAACGAGCGCCTCGGCGGCATCCTGAGTTGTGGATAACCTGGTGATATCGGCGGATGCGACCATGGACAGCGGACGAAGGTGGTAGGGGAGCGGATTGTAGTTGGCCCATTTGTCGGGGTAGATGATGTGCAGGGCTTCGAGCCAGTGGCTGAAACGGGCGAAGTCTTTGCGGACGTTTTCATGTTGAAAGATTGTTGCCACGTTTGCCGACCCGGGGGCCATCATGCTCATGGCTACGGTCATTAGGTGCTCGATTGACCAGCACAGGTTTGTCATGTTGGTTGAGGTTGTGTTGGTGTAGTGGGTTTTGAGCTCGCGTATTAGCCCTTCCACTCGGGTGGAGAGTCTGACTTCGTGCGGTATGTTTGCTTTCAAAGACATTTTGAATAATGTCGGTGGATTGCTGGATGTCATTGGATGTTGGGGCGCCGGATGGAGGGATATGGCGATGTTGTTGGTTGCGAGGAGGATGGAGAGGGAATTCGTAGAGAGGAGAGGGTTTGTTTTCTATAAAAAGCTTCATCCTGGAGTTCGGGAATGTAAGCCAGTTCTTGATACTTCGAAGCTGCCTTAATACAAGTGAATGCAGCTGCTGAACTCGAGGTTGCACTTCTGCTTCATACTGCCTATACAAACCTCCCCGCTAGCGAACCGTGAGTACGCAGGCTGGGTAGGGCAGACATGGTAGGGACTGCTGCCTGTTCAAATGGCGTCTTGTTGCTGCCTGGGCTCCGGAGGAACCTGATGAGTGAATGTCAAGCTGGAAGTGAATAGTAGCTGTACCTACCTAGGGCTAGCTATGTCATCTCTTTTGGACGAATCTGCCCAACCAGGGTAAGTACCAGAATGATCAGGCGGGACATGAACTAAGAAATCAAGTAAGCAGAGGATAGTGCATCCTGACGTAGAGCATGGTATTCCCAATAATATCATACCCGTCTTCTTCACTCCTGGCGGCCGATGTAGATCGTTCTTCCGGTTGAAACTTGACAGGGAGCCGAAGCCTAGATGGAAGGACTGGATCAGAGAACGGCCTTCAGGCCTTGCTGCTTCCGCGGCAAGAACATATTAGCGAGTTCAGGCTTGTGGTTTAATGTGCTTCCGATCTGGCTTTCGCCAGGTGCTATCGATGAACGGTATGTATTCAAAAACTGATCGAGCAGCCAACAGCTCGGAGATGTCACCATAGAAGCGCTGGGATTAACTGTTGTCGACACGAAGAAGGGGACATGGGGGAGGGTAGGTATGATGAGGCTCTGGTATCCAGGTTGGAAGGCGCGATGGAGGCGGGCCCGGCTCATAACCTGGGGAGGCACAGATGACCCCAGGCCCAAGGCCCTCAGCACCTCCTCCAACACTCGTGATGAAAACTCCAACACCCGCCTAAAAGCATCATTCAGCGTGATTATCAAAGCGGAGAGGTGCAAGCAACCTGGATAATCTGCACGTCTCAATGTTCCTGAACAAAGAGCTATGCGATCGAGCTACAAACCCGGCACAAAGATCGCAACCGGCCGCCTGCCCTGCCGTTTGCCCCCAAGAACTGTCGACAAAGAACCCCAATCGACCAGACAGCTTCAAATACCTTAAAAGTAGATCCGCCTTATCCTTTATATCTCTCATCAACGCTGCCCTCCGGTCCAACTATCCGCCTCCAACTTCCTCACGATGCCCACCCACGGCAGCGTAATCCTACAATCAACCCTCCTCAAAACAGCCGCAAACCTCGCAGCCCAGGTCACCGAGTTATGGAGTCCCCATCATCTAACAACAAAAGAAATAGACTGGCAGTCCGTCGTCGAGTTCGCCGTCTGCGGTGTCCTCCAGGCTGAAATCGGCTGGCATTGGCAGAACTTCCTGGAGGAGATATTGCCGACGTACGATGTGAAGAGCAAGGTTACAACTAGGGATGACAAGATGGATGATCACGATCATGAACAAGAACACGACTTCGAGAACGAGAAACATTACCACTCCCAGCGAGAGAAACAGTCCCGACCAACGTACTGGTTTAATATCGCCGTCAAGTTATTTATGGACCAGACAGTCGGGTCGTACGCGATGAACATGATCTTTCTCCTCTGCACTATGGTCGCTCGAGTGCCCAGTCTAGATGTCCTGATCGCCCAGCTGAGTGCCGGTATCTGGCCATTGATTCTCAATGCGTGGAAGGTGTGGCCTGCTTGCGCGCTGGTGAACTTCCTTTGGGTTCCTGTTGACTGGAGAGTCCTGGTGGCGCGGTGGTTGGGTTTGCGTGGAATGTCTTTTTGTCGCTGTGGGCGTTGGGGAAACTGGAATAGATGCTGGTGCCGACTGGGGAACGGATGGCGAATGCCCTACAGTCGTTGAACGGTCGCTGGGAAGCTGTGCCAATATCGGGTATAGAGTGAGAAGTCTTCTTACAGCGTGTATAGCCTACCACCATTCTTACAGCTATCATCAAGGAGGACATCATCATTGAACCCTGCCATTTGTGTTTCTGTAGCCCGGCTATATCCAGGTTGGCTATCTATTGTGGCTTATTCCGGGTATTAAAACCACTATTGAAGTCGTTGTCCAGCCCGTTATTGAGACCCGCATTCAGCCCCTCAACGGAAGCTAAGCGTCATTGCCCTAAGCCCTAAGCCCCTACGGTACAGGCTGAGAACCAGCTGCCACTTATCTTGCGTGTCGCTGTCTGGGTTGAATGGTGTAGGTATCTCAGGTTCCCGGTATAGCCGGTGCTCGTGCAGTTGGCTTGTCCACGGTAGGTGCACAGTCGTGTTCGTGGTATCCGTGGCTGCTGCCCCTGTCTTTTGCCATAGAGTGCTGCTACAGGGGCAAAGGTAAAGACAACCCCAAGCGTAGCATCTGCATAGCTGTTTGGCGAGTCGTTGCATTAGCTGCTTTATACTACGCGTTCCTACATATACTATGGTACCTTACTCTACCGGTCCGAGTTCATACTTTGGTATTATCACCAGGGTATACGCTTATATGCGCATTTACGTACAGCCTGCAGATACCTCCAGCAAGGGACAACAGGTTACCCTGTCCACGGTGGCCCCGCCCGTACGAGGTTTCACAACCAGGGACCACCAGCAGCACCCGTACGATGCTAGATCATACGATGGATGTCTACCACCTAAGGCCTGACGAAGATCCCATTGTCTTGATCTGTATCTGGGCCAAAAGGGTACAGTCGCAATGAAATAGCGGGATGGATTGCACTTGTAAAGCTCCAAGTAAGGGGCTTGACATACCGGCACAATGTCCATCCCGTCGTCGAAGCCCAATCAAGGTTGGTAGGTAGGACTAGGCTCGTGCTGCGGCCAAAGGAGAGGGGGATGAAAAGGCGGTAGTACTATAATGATGAGTCTGGTACCATATAGGATTCAGGTGCTTGGTTGCCCGTGTCGCAGGTGTACGTGTACGCAGCAATATATGAGACGGAACTAGCACAAGAAGCGGATGTTCAGCGACAGCTCACTGCTAGCCGCGTAAGCGTTGCCCACACGGCAGTCTATGCGGCAAGGCCGAGACAACGTTGCAGGTCTTCATCCTCACTGCCATATTTGAGTAACGGCCGACCGCACTTAACGTTTGATTAAACTCTCAGAGCACAGTATCAGGCCTGCAAGGCCGCCGTCTCTAGTGCCCGTGCAGTAGTGGGGAGCCTTCTTGAAGTGCTTCCTCCGGCCCTCTGTCTGTTCAGTTTGCTGAGCTTGAACGCTGTATTTCGTTCGCATTTGCGCTTTACTTGCAGGTGAAGAATCAATGACATGGGCGCGCAACACTCAACCCAGAATGTGAGCCTCAATCTCGAGCCTGTCCAAGCTTCAGGGTCCGCTTCATTCACCATCGGTCGCCATGATCCTGGCAATGGGGGCGGATCAAGGCGCCTTCATCCTGTTCTTCCCGCCGCACAGGCCGGATTCTTCGAGGCGATTGCAATCGTAGGCTTGACCGTCCGACTGCCCGGTGGAATGCACTCACCCGCTGAGTTCCGGGACATGCTCATCAACAAACGCGATGGACGCTGCGAAGTCCCCGAAACACGCTACAACATCAACGGGTTTCAACAACCCACCAAGCCTCATCACTCTATACTGACTAGGCACGGCTATTCCTGCGTGAGGATCCCGCAATGTTTGATGGTGGATTCTGTGGAATCGGTGGTCTGAAGGCGGAGAGGATGCACCCGCAGCAGCGTCTGCTGATGGAAATTGTTTGGGAGTGCTTTGAGAGCGCGGGAAAAACAGACTGGCATAGGGGCAATATTGGGTGCTTTGTCGGCAGCTTCGGAGAGGATTGGCTGGACCTTGCTGCAAAGGATACCGAGAACAGCGACCGATACCGGGCAGTTGGCACGGGCGGGTTTGCGTTGGCGAACCGTGTTTCATACGAGTATGACCTGCGGGGACCAAGGTAGGCCATGATATGCTGTATGAGCTTGAGACTAGGCTGACCTGGGATCCTCAGCATCGCGATCCAGACCGGATGTTCGGCCTCCCTGGTCTGTCTCCACGAAGCCTGCCTTGCCCTGCATGCCGGGACTTGCTCCTCGGCAATTGTGACCGGCACGAACCTGATATTGGGTCCTAGTATGACTACCGCCATGGCGGATAATGGAGTCTTGTCCCCGGAAGGAATTTGCCGTACCTTTGTCGAAAAGACGAACGGGTTTAGCCACCGCGAGGCTGTCAACGCGATATACATCAAGCCGCTCGACGCAGCCTTCCGCGATAGGAACCCAATCTGGGCTGGATCAGAGCCACCGGCACGAACTTTGATGGCCGAACCCCTAATCTTACAAGTCTCTGTCCCGAGTCGCAAGAGGCGTTCCTTCGAAGCACGTATGCCAGGCCGGGCATCAGTGACATCAACGAGACTGCCTTGTTCGAGTGCCATGGGACCGCCACTTTGATGGGGGATAAAGTTGAGGCATCAGTCATGGCAAAGTTGGGTGCTTGTCATAAAATTCTTATCGGGGCTGTAAGTTACTTCAAAGGGGACACCCCGTCTTGTTAACGGAGTATAGGTCAAGCCGAACGTCGGGCACTCCGAGGGCGCCTCGGGCCTGACGAGCCTTATCAAGGCGGTTCTGGCGTTGGAGAACGAGACCATTCTCCCAAACATTCACTTCAACACCCCGAATCCGGAGATCTCATGGACGGACCTCAGGGTTCCAACGAAGGCATTGCCGTGGCCGAGCGAAAGAGCCGCCAGGGTCTCCGTCAACTCGTTTGGGATTGGGGGATCCAACGTGCATGTCATTGTCGAGGCGCCCAGGGCTCACACAACTCGTTTAGTCCGTGAGACAGCACCAATCCAGCAACTGAGGGTGCTTCTTGTTTCTGCCCAGTCGGACAGCAGTCTGCAGCAGCGCATCAGCGACGTGGTTGACTACGCCAACAGCAAGAGTTCTAGCGCAAGAGACCTTGACAACCTGGCATACACGCTGGCCGTGAAGCGCAGACACCTCTTGCGACGGGCATTTCCCCTGGTGTATCTCGGATTGCCCCTCGAACCTTCCAGCTTCCAGTCATTTCTCAAGTGCCGTTGTTGACAACCCAGCTGACCTCGGTGGGTAGGCAGGACCACCGCATATATATATCTGTCGCCATCACCGACATTCGCCGAAACACCTCGGTCTTTCCAGAAATCCCTCTCGCATGAGAATTGTTGAGTAAACCCCTTGAATGTATCTTTCCTCTCAGATAAATGTCGATGGTCTCTGAATGTGTTCTATATCTCGCTTTCTAGGAGCACGTGTCATGGAACCCTTTGTACCTTTCCATCTCCCCACAACTGTCGGCGCTGATCATGTCCAAAAGCAGGACTAATGCAGTCATCACTGTCCAGGTACCCAATGGCAGTCTCTGACAAGGTCGCATCGTGCAACGCCGAGTGTGGGGTATCCAATCGAGCCCTAACTGCTCTCAGCGCTGGCACGGCCACGAGGCGATTTGATTGGTTGTCCGGCTTGTGATAAGCAGATGCGCCTAGCGTTTGGAGATTTCATTTCATTCATCAGTACAGAGCGAGTAAGCAGGGATCTTGGAAATCTCCGCCTTCAGCTGGAACACCCCTGCTCGCTCTTTCCTTCCTGTTGTCGCTGCCCCTCCCCTTCCCCCGCCTTCCTTCTTCCCCTCGACGCGGGACCTGACCACCCTCTCACCACCACACCACAACTTTTATCACCATGGACGTGGAACATTCTTCCGCTGCCCGTGCGACTGAAGCCGACAAGAACAACGATCAAAATGCCCCCTCCCTCTCCGAAACCCGCTCCGCCCACATCGCCCTCGGCGACTCCGACCTCCTCGCCGGCGAGAAGCTGGACGCGGTTCTCACCGCAAAGATGGCCCTGGTCAACGACGTGCGTGCGCAATGGTACCTACCATTCGACTTGCAATACTCTCATACCAGTGTCATATACTGACGATGTGATTTGCAAGACAGGCGATCGACGAAATCGGCTTCACCGGCCACCAGGCCAAACTCTTCTGCCTCAATGGCTTCGGGTACGCCGTCGACTCGCTCATCCTGCTGCTCCAATCCATCGTCTCGACGCAAGCGGTCCTCGAATTCCAGCCCTCCTTCGATACAGGTCTGACAATCGCGGTGTATGTCGGTATGCTGGTCGGCGCGCTGTTCTGGGGCTTCTCGGCGGATGTGATCGGGCGCCGCTTCGCGTTCAATGTCTCGCTGTTCATCTCGTCGGTTTTCACGATTGTCGCCGGTGCGTCGCCGAATTGGATTGTGCTCGGTCTATTTACGTGTCTCAGTGCGTTTGGGGCCGGTGGGAATCTCGTTCTGGATACGGCGGTCTTCTTGGAGTACCTCCCCTCGAGGCATTCGTGGTTGGTTACGCTTATGGCGGCTTGGTGGGGTGCGTACGCTTCTGTGATGGTCTGAAGTAATGGATAAGGGCTGACTTGGATAGGTGTCGGACAGCTGATTGCGGGCTTGATTGCGTGGGGGTTTATGCCGAATTTCTCGTGTGCGGATGCGGCGAGCTGCACGTACGACAATAACCAGGGTTGGCGGTATGTTTGGTATACGTCGGGCGCACTTGTGTTCGCCCTGTCCATTCTGCGAGTCACGGTTGTCCGGTTGCAGGAGACACCCAAGTTTCTGGTCTCGGAGGGCAAGGACGAGAAAGTGGTGGCGGTGCTGCAGGAGATTGCGGCCAAGTATGGACGGTCCTGCAGTCTGACCATTGAACAACTGAGGGCGATCGGAGAGACTCGGGCGCGGACTTCTGGCAATAACCGTCGCTGCTTCCATGTCATCTCAATCTCGGAACTGGGCTTCCACCTGCGCGGCCTGTATGCGACCAAGAAGATGGGACTCTCGACCACCCTGGTCTGGCTCTCGTGGCTGCTCATCGGCCTCGCCTACCCGCTGTTCAATGTATTCCTACCAAAATATCTTGCATCACGCGGCGCTGAGTTCGGTGAAGATAGTCCGTACATCACCTGGCGCAACTATGCGATCACCAACATGTGCGGCATCTTCGGACCCATCCTCGCGGGCTTCATGTGCCGTCTCCGGTGGTGCTGGGGTCGACGGGGCACCATGATCTTTGGCGCACTCATCACGATGGTCTTCTTCTTCTGCTATACGCAGGTGCGCACGGCGGCTCAGAATGTCGCGTTTACGTGTATCATCAACTTCTGTCTCAATATTTACTACGGGACGTTGTATGCGTATACGCCGGAGGTCCTCCCGTCTGCTCATCGGGGCACCGGAAACGGCATTGCCATCGGTTTCAATCGGATTATGGGTATTGTCAGTGCGGTTGTGGGGAGGGAAGCTGATGTAAGTCCACTCCTATCCATAAACTACTGGTCGCTAATTGCTGCAGACAACCACCTCAGTCCCGCTCTATATCTGCGCGGCGTTGTATATTGTCATGGCCATTATTGCTGGACTATTTCCTTTTGAGCCCCTTGGTCGGCGGAGTAGTTAGAGAATCTACCGGTGTATATTTACTAGATGCGACCGATCCTAATTGGTTGCTTAGGTACTGGCGATAAATGTATTTCTATAAGTTAATGATAGGAAGTTTTGTAGAGCTACAGCCGGACCGAGCGCGCCTGGGCCGGTTTGACCAAGATCTTGACATGGGCCGCCTTGTTGTTGATGAGCTCCAATAGTCCCTTGTCGATGACATCCTCTAGGTCAACAATCGACGTAATCAGCTTCTCAGACTGGATCTTGCCCTCCTGCAGCGCTGCAATCAGCCCGTCAAAGTCTTCCTGCGTGTAGCAGATTCCGCCGGTCAACCGTCTCTCTCCCAGCGTCAGATCGTTCAAGTTCACCATGAGCGGCTTCTCATGAATAGCAACATTGAACACCGTCCCGGCCGGTCTCGTCGCTGCGATGGCCGTATTCAGTGTCGACTGCAACCCCGTACAGTCAAACGTCACATCGGCCCCGTCAGCTTTCACTGCCTTCTGCGTCGCGGCAACAATCCCATCTATCCCATCCTTGTTGTCTCCAGATAATTCAGTCGGATCAAGCACAAGATCGGCCCCAAACTCCCTCGCCATCTCCTTCCTCGCCGGCGCAACCTCACTAACAACCACCCTCCCAGCCCCCCAAGCCTCACTTCTCAACAGCATCAAAATCGCAAGCCCGATCGGGCCCGCGCCTAGTATCAGCACGCTCTGGCCTCGCTTAAACTCAGAGATCCGGATACAGTGCCATGCGACCGCCAGCGGTTCAAGGAGTGCCCCAACCTTGAGGGAAATTGAATCCGGTAGTGGGATGGCGGCGTAGTGTTTCACTACGATCTCGGACGCTAACCCCCCACCGGCCGCACTGAATCCGTACGATGTATACCGCTTGCAGATATTCGGGCGGCCCAGTGTGCAAGCTGTGCACGGTGCCACACCGTGATGCCGGTCGTTTAGGGCGGGGTTCACCGCGACGTGCGTGCCGGGTTTCAAGTTTTGGCTTGCGGGGACCCCGGACCCGATCTCGACGATTGTCCCGCTGATCTCGTGCCCGAGAGTTATGGGGAGTGTTGCGTCTGTATATGGGTTCGCGGTCCCAGACGGTGGAGTGAAGATCGGACCCGCGAGGTACTCGTGGATGTCAGAGCCGCAGATCCCGCAGTAGGCGATGGCGACGCGGATGCTGTCGGGTGGGCAGGGTCTGTGGGTTATTAGAAGGTTTTGGGTAGATGGGAGAGAATGGGATGGAGGAGGCTTACTGCGGCTCGATCTGCTCGAGGCGGACGTCTTGCGGGCCGTGGTATTGCAGGGCTGTTACGGTGGGAGCCATGGTAGATCGCACCGCTCTGGGAACTGGATGTGGGTTGGCTTTGATACGGATATGGTGAAAGCGCTTGACTTGCCTCTGGGGGGTTCGGGTGCAGCTCATTTATGGACAGACGGGATCGATGGCCTGGAAATCGTGGTGATCGACCGCCGGCCTAGGTCCGATGCGGGGAAGCTACTGTCCACTGCAGGCGGGGTATGCTTTGCTGAGGTCGTTGCTGGTTAGCGCTGGCTGTTGTTGTTCGGATGACGCATCTAGGCCTGCGCTTGCCGCCGGATTGGAGAGCAGCAGGATGCACCGACCGGGCCTCGCATCGAGGCCGGCGCAGGCGAGGAGATGGGTGCACCGCAGCTGCAGTCTGCCGCTTGTGCTAGCTGCCTTCTGTGCTTTCCCGGCAATTGCAGCCCAAGATGATACTATGGTGTCGGAGCTAAGATACCGGTGTACTGTCGTCGCGCGGACCGGTACAGAAGTGTTGGCGGTCGGGCTGAACAAAGCACCCGGTCGGCACTGCCACAGGGTTCCGGTATCGGTACTGGTAGCAGGAGGTACCTGACCCCGTGCGCGATTGATCTCATTCTTTGCCCGTGCGAGGGGTCCGATCCGGGTTGTGAGGTGTCGGGTCAGCAGGTCGCGGGCTCCTTCACGAGGGCCTTTCAACAAGCCCAGCCCAGCCTACCATCACAACACATGAAGATCCATTCAGCTTCAAATATGGAACTTATCACATGGATTTGGTTGCTTTCGGCCAAAATAGCTTCTGCCATTGTGGCGTAACAGCAGCGTATGAGGCTCAATGGACGGATCCAGGAGCTGATACTGGAGAGCTAGTTTAACTTCTAATCAGGATTGCTGGATTGCGAGACGGTATCAAGAAGCGCCTGCCTGATTCAATGGTATGCAGCTCGGGTGAATGAGAGAGAATGATTTCGGACTCGGGCAAAGCGGAGTAGATGGGAATACCGGACAGACGGTGCTATTCTGGTCGTCTGGCTTGCCTCGACAAAGATCAATCTTGTTTCGCTCAATCTAAAAAAGACTTCCTCAGTCGATTGAGAACCGCTCGTCATCTGGGTCGGCTGAAGCGCCACTGAGACGCGGCCTTGTCTCCCCCTTGAGTGACGTTTCAAGAGGTGAAGCCACGTCAATATTAACCGGAAGATATTGTAGCCAGTGAAGATGAATAAAGGCCGAATAGCTTCAGATGCTACGCGCGAATGCGGCCACTGAGAGGCGGTCGATGGTATATAAGGGGCAAGGGATCTTCTCATCCCAATTCCGTGTCGGCCAGCAACCTTCAAACACATCGAAATAAAAGCACGGGGAAAAAAATAAAAATTAGAGTAGCAACGACAACATGTCCGCAATCACCTGTCGCGGCGCCCAGCCGGCTATTGAAGCGGCCAAAGTCCTGGATCTCGCGGGGATCGACCACATGTGTGTCGGCTGGCTGGCAGTCGCTTTGCTCGCGTTCGATGCGACAATCGGGGTGAGTAGGTCCAATGTAGAGGTCTCGGCGCTGACAATCACCAGGAAGTCGAACTTGCTGTCCGCGACAAGAACTTTGCCGCTGCTCGGGCGGCTTTGGTCAAGGGGGGTTTCGTCTCTGCGAGGACGCCGATTGCGTGGAGCTCCGTGAAGACCGATTCCCCCCGCCGCAGCAAGAGCAGCAAGGGGTCCCGCGACACTTGCAGCGTTGGACGGCGGCCGAATGGGACGCCTTTTGCGCCCCCAATGCGTACCACCAGATCGCTTCGGCCCATTTCCACCTGAAGCACCAATACCAAGACTGCACCGTCCTATCCCTGTACAAGAAGAGTGAGATCCTTCGGTGGATTCCAGTTTTGGAGGATGATCCACGCAACGATGACCCCAGCCTTGTCTGGCTTTCCAACGATACCGCCCGGCTGCTCTCCGCACGCTCCTCCGGACCTTGCGGCCCCTGGCGACACGCGCAGGCAGTTCGGATCCCGAGTCCGGTTGCACTCGCAGAGCTCCTGCTCTTCCTGTACAGTCGCGATAGGGCAGGCCGTAAAATGCGTGACTTCAGCTGGCGCATTATGTGGCATCGTTGCTCGCGGTACGAGATGCGCCTCGACCGACCGTTGAGGTCTGATTTCTAGGCCGTGTGGGAGTCGATGGTGGACTATTACGCGCGAAATATCCGCTCCAGGGATCCATTCCCGGCTCTGGGGCACCTTCGCATGCACCTGATCGCGGACGGGGAGATCCTGTACGAGGAGATGCCGGAGGGGGTCAACGAGAACGCGGTCCGTTATTGAAGTTGTCATGTTGTTTGCTTGTAGGTAGTTGCTCGCTGTGAGACTCTCTTTAAAATTCCACAATCAAATGACTTTTTCCTGGGCCCCGTTAGTCGTTGCGTATCATGACCGTTGGCAGCTTACCTTATGCCATACTCCCGTCAATCCGTGTCTCATACCTCACCTTGGGCTCTTCTCGCAACGGTGCAGTGCTCGCTATAGTGGTAGCTGGGTGGATCTCTAGCCTGACTCTTGCTCTCGCTCCTGCCCCTGAAGTAGCATCCTTGTACCTAGCCCCAGCCGTCAGGGACGCTCAAGCTGTGAAAGGCGCACATGGAAAGGCAACGAATGTTTGTTCAGCTGCACAACGAACAAAGGCCTCTTTCTCTGCGCTGGGAACTCTATCTTTCTGGCGTCCTGGCCGTCTCCCCGCAAGCTTCCCACGCAATCTTCTCTTCTCCCCCAACCATCCACCTTCTCTCTGACTACGACCACCAACCGCAAGTACCGTCTTCATCGACACGATTCTTTGCTGCAAAGATAGTTCTTCTTCAGACACCGAGCACCCTCTCCAGCCCTCCTCGTCCACTTCGACGCCCGTTCTCCTACAAACCGGCCCGCAACTTTACCCGCGCTTTTCTTCCGCACCGCAAACCCGTCAGCAAGATGACCGCCGCCGCCGCTTGCGATGCAGCCTTTTGGCGTATCCTCTTTCTTCTACCAGCAGTGCCGGAACTAGCAGGCGCTCGCATCAAGGTCTTGCCCGATACTCCCATAGTTAGGCAGATGTTCAGAACGCCAGCAGATGCACCAGTAGTATGTTTCCCTTCCACCAGCTATACCTACCTTCTCTGAGCATTGTGCAAAACGCTGACGCAAGCTATCTGGCTAGACTCTCCATCTCCTAATTCACCTCCCACCCCCGAGCCCCGAGCCCTCTTTCTACAACGGCGGGCCCTTCGCTGTCACGCCAGACATCACCGACGTGTTGCTCGCATGGAAAGCGGCCATCGACTCTGAGTCTGTGCAAAATCCGACTGTTCCCACAGCGAGGCTATCGGCGCTGGCTTCTCTTCTGAGGAGATCCGCAGACGGCCTGACATACGACGGCGTCTCCGTGGAATTTCTCGTGGAAGAAGATCTGAGTGATGGCCCATGGTCGCAGAAACCCCTTACTAACTATTTGAGCAAGGACTCTTTCGTTAATTGGTGGTATGGAGACGGCCGAGATGATCGCGACCTTCCCGGCCGAGGACCCGTACTTAGACGTAATGGACCTGCTCATTCTCGGGATCCAGATGACAGGCCGAACAACCCCAGCGAACCAGCACTTAGGGCCCGGGCGCGTTGTCGATCAGCTGGGGCTATGGGTGCAGGGTGGCAACCACAACACGGTGATCCCTTTGACCCCTGCCCACTATGTTGCCGGAGGCAGCTGCATCATCTGCACTGCCGCGGGTTAGTCTCCAGTGTGGAAAATGGGAGCGTGCAGCAGCTAACCCTGAGATCCAGGCAATCGGCGTCCTCGCAGAGACGGAACCCCCCCTTAACCAGAGCCGAACGAGCAGCTGCAAAGTCCTTGTCCCGGACGGCGAATTCAACTTCTCGGTGGATGTTAGTATTGGACATAGATGGACAATGACTTTGATGATACTTACCCCGAGCTTTTTATTTGATGCGAGCAGAGCGACGGCCAGCCAGCCGATGCACACGTGCGAGATGTTGGCTTGTTCGAGCACTCTTACTGCGTCGAGAGCCGGTTGGGCACCGCGGCACGAAATTCGAGACATTTGGAGGCTAGTTCTCTTATTCTTGGATCTTGTCACACTTGTAAATGGGCTCTTTCTCTGTAGGTATATCTGTGAGGAGACCCTTGCCATCCATTCTTTATATACCTCGTTTTCTCTCCCATATCTGCCAGGGTTTTTGATACCTTGCCATGGTAGTGACGCCTGGACGACAGTTAGTTCTTTGTTCGCCACCTTGGACAAAGCCTTTGAGATTTCGACGTGTCTAGTTAGAGAACTAAGGAAGGAACGTTGTTGTTTAGAATTGCAAGAGTAATCGTCAAAGAACCCTTTGTTGTCTCAGTGTCAAAGTCTCTACCATAGCCTCATACGGCCCTTTGTCAGCCTTGGTTTTTTCTTGACCGTATGGTGCTCAAGGAGAGGGTGTTAGGTCAACCAATTTTCCTCCTCATCCTCCCACCCGAAATCCACCGGCGTCCATCCCAGTATCGTCCGCTGCCCATCGACATTCCTCCACATCCCCGGGATACAGTCGGCAATCCGCAGCCGGCTAATTTTGCAATGGGCATTGTTTATCACCTGCATAGGGCTATAAAAACACTTTAAATAAGTATTTTCATAATAATAATTTACTTGTAGACAGATACGTCCACCTTATGAGAAGCTTCTTACAACAATGGGTCTATACTGGGCCAGCAGTCAAGTTCACCTAATGGTAAAGGGCCAGGCTGCATAGCGCAATGGTGAGATAGTTCCTCCTAAAGTTGAGTGTAGCAGGTCAGTATAACAATCGACTGGTTATTTTGCTTTGATAACTGCGACTTACCAAAGAAGCATGACCCAGGTCCATGCTGGGCACGTCGATCACACCACCGCCATCTAAAGGTGCGCCTGCCGGTGGTATCTCGACCGGAACCAGGCCCTATATACACTCTCAGTCAGTACTGCGCCAGCCTAGTACGTGCTGCCTTCGGGGGTTGCTGACATTTACCAAACGGCCTGCTTGTAGTCCAATCTGCTGCGTATTCACGGCATCCCGTTCCAAGAGTAAGTTTAAACAGCGACGCGAAGCCAGCGGACACGCCTCGTCTATTGTCAGGGCCTTTCGCGGCGCGCATCCGGCCCCGCCATCCATCAATGACGGAGCAATTGAGGCAAACTGGCTTTCTATGCTTAGGTAGAGGATACACAGGATCGTGAAGATCTTGCAGGCCCGGGCCTCCCTCCGGACCTTGTATTCGAAATACTTCAATGCGTGCTCGATGCTCTCCAGCAGGGCCATGCGATGGCACAGAGCGCTTTGGCTGAAGAACCTCGAGATCGGCCCGGTCGGAAGCAGCGCTTTGCTGTCTCTGAGCTGGAGTCGGAGCTCAAAGCAGACAGTCACCGCGGCGTGGAAGATGTCGTCTTGAAAGAGCCCGCCCTGCAGGCGCAGTACGTGTGGGGGACCATGGCCAACCTGGCCAGGCGGTAGGTTGAGATGAAGACCTGGTAGACACTGTAGTTGCTCCAGCAAGGCTACGCTCGTTTGGACACAGTACTTTCGTGATGTAAAGAATATCTCGTTTTGGGCGTCTACGAGGCTCACCAGGACGGATCGATGCAAGGCGAGCATGGACCGCCACATGAGGAAGAGGTAGAATGATTTCTGGAAGCCGGCGCAGCTCCTTGTGCTGATGCTCGTTTCGTCATCAGCGGAATTGTCGCCGGGTTGTGGCAGGATCTCCGTCAGACTGGTGGCCAGAGAGTCACTGAGCTGCTTGACTTTGTCTGCGTCGACGGTGAAGCGGACGCGGTTGACCAGCCTCGCAATTTTCATTCGTACGGGCAGGCTCTGCACCAGAAGAATCTGAAAGGCCGTTCTGGTCGCCGTGGCCAGGTCTCGCTCGACGGGCAGGGCAGTAGAGTCGTACGCAAAGTCTTCGTCTTCGACATTCAAAGGCCGCGGGCAATCAAAGTCTTCCCACGAGAGAGTCAGAGGGACGCCCAGATGCAGCGAGGTCTGCAGCTCCAGCTCTAGGACCGTCCACCATAACCGTTTCCGCGTCTCCGCCCAGAACGGGGTCATGCTGGGGAAGTGGGCTGGGTCGCGATGCAGACCCATCATCATTGCCTCGCGCACCAGCAAGCCTCCGGTCGCACCCACCAGATCCCCGTCACATGCGATGGCCTGGCGGGCCATGATGAGCAGGCACTTCACCTGGATGACGTCCAGATGGAGACGGGTCTGGTCTGGTATGGGGCTGAGCCATGCTGCTACCGCATGCACCCAGTCATGGCCGAGCTGGGATAAAGACGCTCGATCGGAGCCCAGTCCTTCCAACGAGGTGTCATCTACTAAGCAGCTGGCGGCGGCCATCATCGTTAATGCTTTGACGAGCAGAATCTCGGTCGCCCAGCACTGGTCAGACTGCACTGACCGGGTATCCCAGAATGCTGTCCATTCCAGCTGAAAGGAGGGCACATGTACGACTCGAAGAGCCATCTCGTAGGTGGAGAGAAATAGCGAGACGAGGTAGTCTGCCAATGGGCGACCAGGCAGCATATCGACGAAGCGGCCCGCCAGGCCCTGGAGACAATGCTTTGTGGTCGGTCGGCGATCGCGTTTGTAGCTTTTGAGCGAGATGTACTCCTGAAAGTGGGAGACCGAGGGCTTTCCCTTGACCTGCTGGTAGTCGTGGACATGGTCAATGAGCTCTGGAAACTGTTGCAGCGCATGAGCCAAATGCAGGACACACGTCGGGCGCGATATACTGAGACATGCTTGCTCGCTTACCATCTGCACGGTTGTAGCCCAGTGACTACGGCCAAAGAACCTCGTCCTTTGTTGCTTCCCCCGAAACGAAAACAGGTTCTGCCGCTGGGGAATGGGTGACAGGGCGTGATAGGCTGACAAGGAAGCTGAGGGCGACGCGGAAGCCAGAGCCAGAGCCAACGCCGATGCCGAAGTCTCTGCTGCGTTGCGGCGGGTCCAGGTTAACCATTCGTGAGACATGCCCAGCGGGGACTGGCCCGGTTGTAGAGGGACAGTTCGATGGGTGGAAGCAGAAGGTTTGACTGCGGACAGTGGTGAGGAGGGTGAGACGGCCGGTAGCGGCCGTGGTGGCCGTGGGGGTGTAGGAGGGGGGACGTCGTAGTCGCAGGGCTCGGAAGAAGAACAGCGAACGCATTGATCGCAGGGTTTGCCGCGGCTGCACTTGAGCTTTCGTCTCCGGCAAGGGGCGCAGGAGAGTGGTTTCCGTTTGGTGCGACGGGGTTGGGAGTCGGGGTGGGACTCCATCATGGGAAGGCGCTGTCTGTCAGACGAAGCGGAAGTGATGGGAGGGGGGTATGGGTCTGGAGATAAATAGTAACCGGCAAAGCCCGACCTCGCCGATCGAAATTACATTAGGTAACTATGGTATCCCACATGCACTGCGTCATGCATACTCTAGTGAGAGAACAACCTAGACTTGCCAGCTAGAAGGATTGAGTTTATCCATAGTGTAAACCAAGTCCGATATCTGGATTAGGATTTCTCTAACATCTCCAATTCGAAGCCTACGCAGTAAGCCATGTCGGGGATCTTTCAATGTGTCTCTAGATTATTGAATAATGCAGGTTAACGTGCTATCCTTGAATACTTATATTATACAATGCGCAAATCGCACCCAAATTGAACTCATATGCCCCTCTGATCACAAGCAGTAGCTGACAGGCGTACTGTGCACCAGCCTCAAACTCTCTTCCAAAGCTTGAAATTACGAACCCTGAAGTATGCATCGCCGCCCCCTCCTGTCTTTCCAACTCTCCGCGCCTTCCATAGCCGGAGCAGGGCCGCGCTGAGAGCCGCGCCGATATACATGAAACCGGTAAACAACTGGGTATTGAGGTACGGCCGATCTCCTCCAGTCCGCAGCTCCAGCCCAATGGCTTCACCGACTATTCACACCAAAGCTCACATATCAGCGGATAAAGGTTGTGGGGTATTGTGCGTGTGAAGGGAACATACAAGTCGCTGGAAGAACGCAGACGAGCCACATGATCGTCAGACAGGACCGGACCTCGCTCAGCGCTACCACCTCTGCGCTCAGAGGGGCCATGACCTGTATACCATACTGCGTTAGTAATGGAAGCCGGTCTGAGTGGACGGATGACGGAGGGGGGTTACCGTCCAAAAGGTTCCAAATAAGGACCCTCCAAAAAAGGCAAAGCACAGAATAGCGGCATACGACCTGGCGCAGACCCAGAGCGAGAGGCAGAGCACTCCGCTGACGAAGGTCGCCGCCGTTGCGATGTTGATGCGCCCAACTGCGTCGCTATAGTATCCGACCAGGGGCCGACCGACAATCTGCCCGATATTCATCACGGCCGTCACGATCGAGCCCTGTTCTGCAGTCAGGCCGATACTCCGCGAGTACGTCGAGAGCGAGAACCAGATGACCATGAACCCCATCACGCTGAAGAAACTCCAGGCCAGAAACAGCCAGACCTCGTATCGCCGCCCAACGCCGAAGTTGATGGCTCTCAACTCGCGATTCACTCCCCCGCTGTGCGCCTGGTCATTGTCTCGCAGGATGAGCACACAGCAAGAGCTCACGACGATCTGCACGATCGCCAGCGTGCGGTACGTCCAGCTCGGCCCCCATCGGTCCATCATGGTATGTGCCGCCAGCGAATAGATCAATCCGCCGGTGCCGGTTCCAGCTGTTGTGATGCCGGCTGCAAGGCTGCGGCGTCTGGTGAACCACTGGGGGATGACTGCCGTGGATGAACTGTACTGTAAGCCCAAACCCCATCCGAAGCAGACCCCTTGGCTCAGGTACAGCTGCCAGATCCGGCTGCTCCAGGACGCGCCTAGCAAGGCGGCAAACTCCAGCAGCACACCTGCCCCAACAGCTAGTTTGATCCCGTACTTATGGTGCACGGTCGTTGCCAGCGGAGCGATCAGGCAGGACTGGGAAGCCGCCAGTCCCCCGATGAGGGCGTAGTCGAGGTAAGTGCCGGAGACGTATTCGGGGTGGCTGAGGAAGTACTGCATGAAGACTCCATAGCTCTAGTATCTCATCAGCCAAGCAACAAGGCTTCCAAGGTTATCACAGGGGTGCCGGCGTACGGAAAGAATACCCCAGTGATGGGCGTTGTTCCAGAAGATGGCCAGCACCATAACCCAGCCATACCCTCCATCTGGCGGTGTTGATGGTGCCGACGGCGTCATTTTCGAATGCAGAGTCATTTTGAAGCGCTAATGCCTGACCCGAACGTCAAACATGGTGGGTTAAGTACTGTGGCTGGGACAGGGCTTAGAAATTGACCTCCAGGTGCATGGGATGGTGGGTATCGGGGATCCCACCCGCCAGAGCTATCCCACCAACCATTAGTCACGCATCAGTCCAATTCCCGGATATTTACGCAAATGAAATCACCGGCTGGATTGCTTGATTCTCGAGTTATTTTTACTGTGGGTCTGCTACAGTAAGCCTGGTGTGGGCTACTGCGAAATGCGAAACCCTGCAGCGATTGAGGTTCTCGATTCCGCCTAGAACTTGGCTTTGGCGATCCCTTACAGGCAAGGAAGCCTACGAAGATTTGTATGTCATTGATGTTCTTGTTTTGAGTGGCTAGTATGCTGCGGTTGTACCATATGGAAGCGAGCCGTCGTAACTCGTCGGTGCATTATTTTAGTTATTCTCCTCAACGCCTGGCCATTCTAGCCTCTTCTTTTGTTTCAAGTTGACTCTTCCCGTCTCTCTCCCGCTGTACAGATTGGTAATGTCGCCGCTGATTATGCGTCATTTCTTTGTCAAGGGCTCGACGGTGGTGGGAGACTGCTTGGACCACCTGCAACCGCTATCCCACCACCAGGATCTATAAAATCCAGTCCCGGTCGCCTCTCATTCATTTTAACCATCAGAAAAATTCAAGAGCATCTTGTCTACTCTTCCAGTCGACTTTCCAATCTCCATTATCAACAAGTCCTCCACCAACCGCCATCCACCATGCCTTTGACCAGCAGCAGCGTCTCTGTCACGCACATCACGACCGCCACGGCCATCATCTCCGTCGACGGCATCAACTTTCTCACCGACCCCGTCTTCTGTCCCGCGGGTTCTGCCTACGAGTACGACGGCTGGGCCAAGGCCCCCAATCTCGAAGAGGAATGGGGCTTCAAGGAGACCCCTCCTCCCTCGACCCTGCGCAGCATCCACGGTCCCGCCCTGCAGCTCAGCGAGATTCCGCCTATTGACGCCGTCCTTCTCAGTCACGAGGACCACGTCGACAACCTCGACCCCCTCGGCCGCCAGCTGCTCGACGGCCGACGCGTCTACACCACCCCGGACGGCGCGAGGAACCTCCAGCCCCGTCCTGGCGTCGTCGGTCTCCAACCCTGGCAGACCGTTGAGGCGGACATTGGCGGCAAACACTTCAAGATCACCGGTACCCCCTGCAAGCACTTCCCGGGCGGCGAGGTGACCGGGTTCATTCTCGAGACGGAGTCGTTCGGCGTCGATGTCGAGACCGGTCTGCCGAACGTGGTGTACTTCTCTGGGGACACAGTCTGGATTGACGAGCTCGCGGAACTCGGCAAGCGGTGGCATGTTGTTGTTGCGGTGCTGAACCTGGGCAACGCGCTGTTCCCGTATCCCAAGGGCGTGCTGCAGATCACGTTTGATGGCAAGCAGGCGGCGCATCTGATGCAGGTGACTGGCGCGGAGCATATGGTGCCTATCCACTTTGAGTGCTGGGAGCACTTTACTGAGCACCAGGCTGAGCTGCGCGAGGTGTTTAAGCAGGAGGGCGTTGAGGACAAGGTGCACTGGTTGACGCCCGGTGTCGCTACGAAGATTGCTTAGGCCGAAGCAGACATAGTTTCCAAGTTGTATCATACAGTTAGGTATCAAAAGTTTCGAAAAGGGGTTTGAATCGACGGATATAGACAGGACAAAAAAAATGTATTTTACTACAGAAACTGGATCAATAGACAATCAAGCACACGAAGTTTGTCCATCAAGTCTCGATATCCAATTCTCCTCGCATCGACCATCCAGGGCTGCATCGGGCGTGAGTTCAGCGAGCCGCTGGCCAAGGGAGGCGTTGGATTTCGCGTTCCAGAGCTCGTCACTGTCAGGGACAGGAAAGTGCAAATCGGCCCATGTTAACAATCCACTTGTATCTATAGTCCCGATGAATGTATCCCTATATAGCTCACATACACTTCTAAGTGCAATGCCGAGCCGCTTGATCTCTTCTACGCCGACCCAGATACACGCCGTCGAAGTGATGGCCCCGTACCGGTGAATCATGCTGTGGTAGAAGAACAGGTTCTGACGGCGGCAAACTTGAACCAGTGCCAGCAGGATATCGCAGTGCGTGTGGCTGAGCGGGATCTGAAGTGCCCTCTGTGCAGCGAAGATAAGGTGCAGAATAATTGCTTGGTATGTTGCTACCGGGCATGTGGACTCTGGCGGACTATCTCGATGGCGTTGTAGGCTTGTGCCGTCCCACCGACTCTGGCAGCAAAGTAATGGTTAAGAACACACAGTACATAGCATAGTGGATGGGGAGAGGGCAGAACAAACCTGCTGCTGCATAATGTACTCCCCTAGTTTAGTGTGCAAGGCCAACGCTGCAGCTCGAGAAGCCGCTGTTCCGTCGATCCACAGGCCCATGACGACCACCGAGTACACAAGAAGCGGCGGTTCCCTTTCGATTGTGTATGTACTCTGATGCAGGAATGGCCACTGCGGGTGGAAATACTGGAAATACCGCTGGGTGTAGTAGAGAACTTTACTGGTACTGTCAGGACTTGGCCCCTTGCTTTGAAGTGGGTGGTTTGGGGGCAAGCAGTCATCTTGCTTGTATGGAGGTCGTCCACTCGGATCCTTTCTAACACTGGTTGTGCTCGACAGCTGCCCTGCTCTACACGCTGGACGGGCGCGCCCACCACGTATCTCGCACAGGCGTGGGGGTTCCAAGTTTGGATGGGCCTGGCGGGCATGTCGACGCATCAGATCACTACCGACCAAATCAACCTATTAGATCCTAACAACAAATGAGGATACGTACTGCCTGGAAAAAGACCGGTCGCAAAAAGGACAAGGCACTTTCCTGCCATTCAATGCATGCTGAGAGAGATGGCGTTGCAGATGTTCCTTGCGCTGATAGCTAGAGTTGCACCTAGCAAAGCAACACGAGAATGACTTCATTTTGATGATATATTGCGACGAGAGGAAGATGCTGTTGACGGTTGACTTGAATATCCCATGCGTATTCCTGATATCCACTTGAGTGGAGTTGGGATTACCAATTCGGCATCCCACCAGCGGCCCCGTGGACGGTTGGGGCCGTGAAATCTCTATCAAACCTGGGACAGGAGTAGCTGGTGGAGTCAGCAGGAATGTCAGGTGTGTCAGGTGGGCATGCTTTGTGGTCGGGCAATGAAATTGCGATTCGAGCAGATTAGCTGAATATATATATATATATTGCCGCGCCCGCAAATCAATGACCCCAATGCCTTAAGAGCATTATCTCATAGCCCAACTTTACATCACTGGAGATGGTTGAATTTTTCTGTTCAGAGGAAGTGCATTATTATAAAATAATATATCGTGGCTAAGCCGTTTACTTTTAAAGATATATGTATCTACGGCGTAGTGCCCAACACGAAACTAATCCTCCTTGCCCCAATCAACCATAAGATAGATCATGCCACTCCTAGATCATCAGCGAATCCTCTAAATCCACTGGTCCAGAGAGTATCCATTTCGATAAGACAGCGCAGTTTGCGGTCCCTCCGCGTCAATGACATACGCATACTCGCACCGATCATACGAAACCTTGGGCTGGGCCTTGTAGAACGCATCGTACTCGGCATCAAGGGCCTCCAGCAGATTGCCCACCGAGCCAGCCGGGTGCAGGACTTCCCACGGCTTGATGCAGGTTCGTCCCTTGCAGGACTTCAGGACTAGGAGGAGAGCGTCGAGGCGGTCGATCACCCGCTGGATGTCGGAGCCCAGGAGCGTGGTGGTGTTGGAGGATCTCGAGGCGTGCGGGTGGAGGTTGTTTACTTGGTAGGGGTCGGCCTGGGCGTGGTTATATTAGTTGAAGAAAAGCCTATACACAACGGGGAGGCGGATGACATACGTTAAGATCGTAGAGCTCGTGCTCGTTGTTACACCAAACGGAGTAGAAGAGGTTGTACTCTTGGCTGATGATGCGGACGGCCTTGTAGGTGTTGTTTGGTACGGTGGGTGTGCCTGTCGCATTGAAAGGGTTATCAGCTGGCTCACATGTCTTTCAAAGGGGTTGCTTAGGTGGAGTAGAAGAGAGATAGTAATGGTCATTACGTACCTAGATTTGAAAGGCCGCCCTCCAACATAGCCTGACCCCAGTACTCGACCGCTACATGCTCGTGGAGGGTCCCGTCAACGTCGCCGATGGACATGGGGGTACCGTCAAAGTCCTCACGCAGCGGCATACCAGCCAGGGTAAAGAGGGTTGGAGCGATGTCGATATGAGTGGTAACGATATCCTGGCTCTGGCCCGCTGGGACTCCAGGTCCACGGATAAAGAAGGGTACGCGAATGTCTTCGTCAAAGGCGCAGGTCTTGCCCGGGGGTAGGCGGTGCTGGCTGATATGGAAACCATTATCAGATGTGTAGATGATGTATGTGTTGTTGATCTTGGGGCTGTTCTCGAGACGAGTGATCAGGGAATCAACCAGTTCGTCAACGCCCTGCAATGCTCGAAGTCGCTGCCGGTAGTAATGGTCGTTGTAGTCAATGACGGATTCGCTGCGATGAGGAAGCTTGCTGATCCAGCTGACGCCTGTAGGCTGTAGAAATCAGTACGCACCTCTATAAAAGGGTCATGCAGAGCACAATGAGATACTTACTTCCTTGGGGTTGAAATTGGCCGTCCGTGGCACTTTGGCGTCAGGGAACAGATGCCTGTGTCGTTCTTCAGGGATGGGCTCGTCCATCCACAAAGGTCCTGCCCCAGCACCGTAAGTGCCGTTCATATTCGAATGAGGCGCAATTGGGGTTACGGTCAAGAAGAAGGGCCGTTCACCGGCAAGACCATCTTCCAGAAACCCCATTGCCTTCTCCATCAAGACCTCGGTGGTGTGGCGGCCAAGGTAGCTGACGGGTTCCTCGTGGTTACGGACATAGGTGGCGTTCATGTAGTCGTAGGTATAAGGGTCGAGCAAGAAATCAGAGCCGTTGAAACCGGCGGCATGGGGATTGTCGTAGTTTTCCAGAGATTGTGCATTCATCAGCTTGCCGGTATAGTAGGTATCATATCCGGCCTGCTGCATCCAAACGGGAAGATAATTGTCGTTGAACCCTTGGCTGATGAACTTGGGATATCCCCCTAGGTATGTCTGATTAGCGCAATGATCAACTCTGCAGACTTTGGACTTACCCCATGGAGGGTGGACATCCGTCACGTTGGTGTTGTGGGCTTGTCGCCCGGTCAGGAGACTGACCCGTGACGGGCAACACAATGCCGTGGTTACAAAGTGGTTGTCAAAGGACATCCCCTTGTCTTGCATGTGTTTTACCACCTGGGGCATATAGGAGAGCGAGTCCAACTTCAGGTCCTGATCATCGGCCATTATGAAGACGAAGTTTGGTGGTTGGGAGGTCGATTGGGCTGCCACCAGACCGGCCTCAAGGGCTGCCATTAGGACACCGGTCACAGCCAGAGGCTTTGCGTGCAATTTCATTCTGCAGGAAAGATGGGGAGACGAGTAGGTGATCTTGATCCGAGCTGCGGACGTCTATGCCACTATTTATGAGCGACCTTGATGTGTTTGACTGGCATAGCAACATTATGCCAGAAGACTCCAAGCTCTCAGCTGTTCCCTAGCGTATCCTCGCAGAGAGAGAACGTCGCCGAATTCCAGCAATCCTTCCCGACATTCATCTTGGTCATGACTCCCAACCGCCGCGAAACGGATTTCTGGATAGGCGATCAATGTGGGTCAAGGAAGAAGACTGGGGCAACGACCCACCCCTCCGACTTTGGGGGCCAAGGCAGGGCTGCATTTGTCATTCCGGTGGGATACGGGGAGCAGCCTGGTCCGTTGGTTTATCTCACGATGAAATGCAAAAGTGGCAAATTGAGCTCGTCGAGGACGAACCTTTTTACTAGCGTGGGGGTCGGCTGTAGAACGAGGTGGTTTGGAGAGTTTGAGTTCTTTTGATTCCAGTGAGATACTAGCCAGCGAGCCAGGCTGATGAACGAGTCAAGAAACAAGGTCTGGTTAACGAATACTTCATAGGGCCTGGATAGGTAGTGGAACGGCACATCAATTCCGCCACTACTACTGTTTTTAGTGAGGGACCGCAGGGATCCCCTAACCAGTCTTCAGCAGAAAGGCTAGAAGGCAAGAATAAGAGAAGCGTGGGAACCTAGGTAGGGAGCTCTTGGGTGTAGAGCAAGCAGTATGAGTAGAAGGACGGTAGAGTAGGTATGATATGGTACTATGATATGGTAGATTATCCACATCATGATAACTGTATTCAGGTACGTTGGAAGACTATTTGACCTCGAAGACCAATTCCTTCTTAATGTCCATGATACTGCAGCCCACCCAGCAGTTGTAGTTGCCCGCATCCAGACGCCACTGTCCCCTCTCTGCATCATACCAGCGCAATTCCGACCCGGCAATCTCAATCGTCACCTCTCGAGACTCTCCTGCAGGCACCGCGGTCTTGCAGAAACCGGCCAGCGTCTTCGGATAGCTGATCAAGCGCCTCTCCGCGATCTGGACCGATGGGCTGACATACACCTGCACCACTTCCTGCCCATCGCGATCGCCGGTGTTGGTGATTGTGGCATGGACCGTCGCTGTAGACGCGGGAGAAGCAACACTAAGGTCCCCACTGATGCGAATATCCTCCAGCGCAAAGCGAGTATACGAGAGGCCAAACCCGAATTCCCACAGCGGCGGAATCCCATGCGCATCAAAATGGCGATACCCGACCAGCACCCCTTCCCCAAAGGTGTTGCGATCCTGAGCCGCCTCTCCCGGGAACCAGGCGTGCGACCCGTGATCTTCCAGACGCCGAGGGAAGGTAATCGGCAGCTTCCCTGAGAAGTTACACTGGCCCAGCAGAGCGTTCGCCAGCGCCTGCCCGTTCTCCTGGCCCTGGTACCATGCCATCACGACCCCCGCCGCGCCGTCGACCCAGGGCATGGCCACCGCGCTGGCGGACTGCACCACGACCACGGTGTTGGGGTTGGCGGCGCAAATGGCGGCCACCAGCTGGTCAGTGCGGCCAGGCAACTCCATGTGCGCGCGGTCACCCCCTTCGCCTTCCGAGTCCTTGTTGTGGCCGACCACCACCACTGCCACGTCCGCTTCCCGCGCCGAAGCCGCCGCCTCGTGTAGCATCAACAACTCGTCTCGCTCGAGGGCAAGGCCAATGCGCACGCCAGATACTCGAGGGAACAGTGTATTGTCGAAGGACTCCACGAGCGGCAGCGTGACGACATTATCAACGCGCACTTGGTAAGGGCGGCCAGCCTCGAGATAGACGCTGGCCGTGCGGTCCTCGCTCGAGCAGCCCAAGAACCCCCCCGTGGTTGTGGTCCACTTGGTGTTATCGATCAGTAGCTCGCCGTTGAGGAATAGCTTTGCTTTCCCCGTGTTCGCCAGACTCCAGGCATAGTGGCCAGAGCATAGCGGAGTGAGGACCCCCTCGGCCTGATAGCAGTATGGCTGACCGAGTAACGAGGCCGGAACATCGCCGTCACTGAACAGGTAGACCGAGGAGTCGTCCCAAAGACTCGTCGCCACGACTGGACCTTCGAAGGCATGGCCGGCGAAGAAGGTGACCTGCAGACCCTGGCGGGATCCGTCAGGCACCATCAATAGATGCCCCAACAGGGGAGGGCGCGTGCTGTCAGGAATGCCTGGATGGTATGTAATTCTGGCTTCTGGGTTCTCGAATAGGATTGCGTCTTGGAGACACGCTTCGGGGGTGGTCACGTAGAAGGGATTGACAGCAGCGCTGCCCGCCCCCCCGGCCGTGGGTTTGCGAGCGTTGGGCCCAATGAGAGCGATCGTCTGTAGTTTCGATGGCTGAAGCGGCAGCACACCCTCGTTCTTCAGCAGCACCAGTCCGCCCTCTGCTGCGTCGCGCGCGATCTGGTGGAAGACAGGGTCGTCGATGGCCTGCTCCTCTTTCTGCGCACTATCCGGGGCATTCGATAACAACCCTGTCCGCTCGAGAAGCTGTAGTACTCGTCCAACACTCGGATCTACATGCGCAGCGACGTCGATGCGGCCGTCGTGGATAGCGTCCAACAAGAGCTGGCCACGACGCACCGGTGGCCCCGGCATCTCGAGATCAGTCGTGGCCAGCAGGCTCTCGACCGTGCTGTTCAGGCCGCCCCAGTCGCTCATGACCAAGCGATCGTATTGCAATTCCTTCCTCAGCAGACGTGGCAAGATCTCCGGGCTAAGGTCGGCATGCAATCCGTTGATCTTGGGGTAGCTGACCATGGCCGTCCAGGGCATGGAGTCCTGCACCGCCATGGTAAACGGCTTCATGTAGACCTCACGCAGCGTGCGCTTATCTATTGTCTGGTCAACATTAAACCGACGCGTCTCCGTGTCATTCAGGATAAAATGCTTCATGCACGCCGCCACACCCTGGCTCTGGATGCCGCGGACCATGGCATTGGCTGTGACACCAATGAGGTAGGGGTCTTCGCCGTAGCTCTCAAAGTTGCGGCCGCCGAGCGGCGACCGTGACAGGTTCATCGTTGGGGCCAGGAGCACCTGGCACCCTTTTCTGCGGGTCTCGATCCCTAGGACGGTGCCCACGCGCTCGACGAGGGCCGGGTCGAACGTAGCAGCCAGCGAGATGCCGCAGGGGATCCAGGTGGTGAGAGAGCCGTATGTCCATTTCGAGCCTCGGGCTCCGGCTGGGCCGTCGGTCATCTGCAGGCTAGGGATGCCCAGACGGTCGACACCGACGGTTGCCCACATGTTCTTGCCGGCGAGGAGGGCGACCTTCTCCTCCAGCGTGAGGGCCTGGAGGAGCCGGTCGACCACGGGGGAGGATGAAGCGTCAGGCGACATTTTGGGAAGGGAAGAGATGGACAACTGAGCAACAAGAGTTACCAGCGATGGACGGCAGCTCAGCTTGTGAGGTACAATTGTCGAATCAGGGGAGGAAGATGCGTGTAGGTGGTTGCTGTTAAGGGTGTGTATCTACCATATCTATGCACCGACCAGAGTTCTGCTTGCTTGCACTTTCTAGCGATTGCACACTCCGCCATCTTGCCAGGTTTGCACAAGTCACTGGACCATGATCGGGGCCATCTCCGATTCTCTTCAGTCAGCATCTTTAAGCGAAATGCTCTTCTCTCCACTATTTCGGCGACCTGGTGGAGGAGGGTCCACTCGGCTTCCCCGACCAGGATGGCACGATACCCAAGATTTGTCCTGCCCCATGGATGATTGCTAGGGAAGGTAGTAACCGGGCATGAGGCAGTCTGGAGGCACCCGACCGAAGAGGCTTTTGGCAAGTCCATGAATCCTTCGCCTGCTTTTCCCCCATTGAGCTGAGCGCCACCGGCTTCAAGGGCTCCTACGGACTGAATTCTTGCCTTCATGGAGAAGCTAAAGATCCTGCCACGTTGGAGTGTAGGTCATGGCAAGGTCGTAACAATGACAGATCGCGTCTCTCCAGCCCTGGCGGGACGAATGATGAACTTTCTGGGCTTCTACCCCAACATTGCCTGTATATAAAGATCCCGCAATGTCGTTTTGTCGACACGAACAGAGACTCGGATAGGCCTGGGAAGCACGACCAACTGTGTTTTTCTAGCTTTTCTTTCTTGCACTGTGTCATCACACATCTTTTAATCTTTCCTTCCACCATGACAGCCTCCAGCTCCTTACGAGAGGCTCCCTGGCTGATATGGGTCGTAGCCTTCTTCGGCTCCCTCTCGTCCGCAGGGTTCGGCTTTGATCAAGGCTGGTGGGCAAGCATCATGAGCACGCAGCAGTTTGCCAGCCACTTTGGGTCCTACAGCCACGACAAAGAGGCCTGGGAGCTCACCGAGCGACAGCAGTCCCTAGGTACGGGTCTGGGGTTTGCCGGAGTCATCCTGGGCCTCCTGTGTGCCACCCCACTGAACGAACGCCTTGGGCGCAAGAACAGCCTGTGGATTCAGTCGGCCGTCGTGACCGTGGGGGTCATCATCGAGTCCACCTGCCAGACCAGCTACGCCCAGTTCCTCGTCGGCAAAGTCATCGTCTACTTTGGCGGCGGCATTGCCTCCAACGTCATCCCGGTCTACCAGGGCGAGTGCGCACCCCAGGCCCTCCGCGGAGTCATGGCCGGCGCCTATAATGCCTTCCTCATGGTCGGTGGGCTGGCGGCGGCCCTTATTGTTTACCTCTGCCGCCACATCACTACAGACTGGGCGTGGCGCTCCGTGGTCGTAGCCCAAATCGCTATCCCCTTCGTCAATTGGCTCAGCCTGCCCATTCTCCCCGAATCTCCTTACTGGCTGATGCGACGCGGTCGTCTTGCCGAGGCTGCGGCCAGCCTCTCTCGCCTTCGTGCAATCTCCCATCCCGACGCGCAGGTCGAGATCGCTCTCCTCCACCAGCAACAACAGCACCAGCTCCAATCGCAGGACTACGCATCCGCGTCCTCCTGGTCCGCATGCGTCACAGACCGCGTGAATCTCCGCCG
Organism: Aspergillus multicolor; assembly: GCF_047715735.1. NCBI lineage: Eukaryota > Fungi > Ascomycota > Eurotiomycetes > Eurotiales > Aspergillaceae > Aspergillus > Aspergillus multicolor. The sequence goes on along the minus strand of NW_027395967.1, from coordinate 42,157 downwards.
CACCGTGATCGCCGTCGGGGCCCAAATCTTCCAACAAGCACAGGGGATCTCTTTCGTAGCCAACTACCAAGCCGTCTTCCTCCAGCAGATCGGGTTCCGGCAGGTCCTGCTCATGTCAGTGATCGTGTACGTCATCGGAATCGTCGGCAACCTCGTCGGCGTAGCCATCACCGACCAGCTAGGCCGGCGATACGTGCTCTTCTTCTCGGCCGCGATGCTCAGCGCGTGTATGCTCACGATCGGCGGTCTGACCGCTCACCCAACAGACAACTACGGCATGCAAATCGGGGCCGTCGTCATGCTGATGCTATGGTTCTTCACGTTCCAGAGCACCTGGGGCCCGCTGGCATGGGTGTTGACGGCCGAAGTCCCGCCCGCAGGCCCGGTGCGGGAGAAGATGGTCAGCCTTGCGGGGTTCGCGGCCTATGGAACGGGCCTGGTGATCGTCTTTGTGAACCCGTACACGCAGGCGGCGATCGGGGGCAGCGTGGCGTTTATCTACGGCGGGTTCTCGGTGGCGGCGGCGGTGTTCGTGTGGTTCCTTGTGCCAGAGTTGAAGCAGCGGTCGCTGGAGGAGATTGATGAGATGTTTGCGGAGGGGGTGGCGGCACAAGCGTTTGGGGGGTATCGGTGTCAGGGCGGGATGGTGAAGGAGAGTGCTGGGGAGAAGAAGGGGACAGGGAAGGCGGAATGTATTGAACTCATGTAATGGGTAGCGATAGGACTATGGTGGAGTTTGGGTGTATGGTACGTTATTGACAACTTCTTGGATGGCATTCTCACACATCTATGGGAGGGAGAGGACAGAGCTACGTATTCTCACTTGGTTGCCCTTGTTGAGGTTCGGAAGAGGCCAGACCTAAGTTGATGTGGAAAACGCAGACCGATTTTTGGGAACAGACTCAGGATATTATCGGAGAATAGAATGCACAGTACTATAAACAAACCCTACAAGCATCTTCTCCGTTGCCTCACGATGTATAAGCACTATGCTTCCGGATCTTGTTCCCCCAGTAAAAGAACAACCAAGGAAGAGGCGCAAAGCCCAAGGCCAGAAACGCCAGCAAGCTCGACGCCCAGCTATAGCCAAGATTGTGATACACTAGGGCTGGTCAGCGAGATGAAGTACTTGAAAGGGAAAGAATGACTCACTAGCCAAGGTGAAAAGAGGGAACGAGCCTCCGATGCCATATCGAAGAAGGCCATTGGCGGCCAGTGCCGAAGCCCCAAACTGTGGGCCATAGACCCGCGTCAGGTAGAGCGCTGTTGAGACCTGTTGTGATAATGGTTAGAGGAAACTCTCTCCTTGGAGAGCAAGGGAAAATGGGAATAGAGGAAAAGAGGTGGGACCACATACAAAAACCATGATATTGGAGCAGCCGAAAAGGCCAATGGCAACAATGCTGCTCATCCAGTGGACGTGCGAGGTGGACGTCCATGCAAACCAAAACAAGGCTACCGGCATCAAGGGCCCGCCCAACATGGCCGCCCATAGAACCCGTTCGGGAGGCGGCGGGACCACTCCATCTGGATGGCGTCGTCGGTGAAGAAGCATTGTGGAATGGTCCGTCCCCAGCAGACCAAAGCAGCCGATGACACATCCCAGTGCTAGCGAGATGAAGACGAGTCCACACTGGCCCGGGGTAAAGCCGTACACGTCGGTATAGATAAGGGGTACGCAAGCAAGGAAGCAGAAGAGTACTGAAAAGTTGAGGGAGGAGTAGAGCGAGCACAAGGCCACAATGGGCTCGGTCACGAGCATGTAGACCGGCCGGGCCAGAGTCACTGTAAGCATCACGCGAACGCCAGCCATCCCTTTCGGGATCGGGCTTGGAGGAGGGGGGATTCCGAGCTTGATGGCGCGCCGATGAAGGATCGGACGCGCGTAGGTCTCCTTTGCGCCCATGCTGAAGACCCAGCACCCTGCTCCCAGGAACAGGGTAGTCCATTGTGACCAGCGCCAGCCCTTGTATTCCGCCACCCAACCTCCGACCAGGGATCCAATGGCGGGACCCATAAAGGCAAGAGTCATGAGGATCATCACACCGCGACCGGTTGCTGGTCCATCCCATGTGTCCATGATGGTTCCAGCTCCAACCGCCAGTGGTGCCGAGATAAACAATCCTGCGAGCAGGCGGCACACCGCGAGAGAAGCCAAATTGTCCGAGAAGCCGGCACCAAGAACAAACAGCATGGCCAATGGTGTCATAACAAGGTATACAAAACGCCGACCGTAGGTCTCGCTGATCGGGGCAGCGATGACGGGTCCGAATGCTAGTCCGAAGACGTACATGGTAAAGGGGAGGAGCGATTTCGTCGGGGAGGTATGGAAGGCGGCTTGCACATGGCCGTGAGAGGGTGAGTAGATGGCAAGGGAGAAGGATCTGTAGATATTAGTTAACGGTATAAATTGCTGCTGTATGAACACCGACATGAGAAGACATAGAACGGATGGCACTGCAGTGTTGTAGAGTTTCTTGGGCAGACTCCAGTTCTGCGCATTGGCCGGGTCAACGTCCCACTTGGGGAGTTCTGTCGAGGCACTGGGCACCGCGATGGGCTTAGCATGTTCCAGATTGACCGGTTCCATGGTGAGATTAGGAGAGGGCAGTGTACTTGTTCATACCATATTCGCGGGGCTAATTCTGTTCTTATATATGGCAAGAACGGAGATAGAACGGATAATCGGCTTGCAACGAATGAGTCCATGACCGGGAAGGCCGGACGAACTAAGTACAAAAGGCCCACTAATTCGGCGACATCAGCCCCTGGAGGCCTTATCGAGTTACGCCCTTTTGAATGCCTCCTCCATAGCCTTCGCCTTCTCCTCCAACACCTGCTGCACCTCGGACTTGGCCTTCATCCGGGCCATCCACGCCTGCACATTAGGATGCTGCTCCGCCAATTGCTGCACATTCTCCTCGTCTTTCACAATAAACGGCACCAGTTCCTGCCACGGGACAAAGCACAGATCCGCAAACGTGCACTTCTCCCCAACAAGCCATTCCTTGCCATCCAATGCCCGTTCCAGCACCCCCATCACCCGCCTAATCTCCTCCATATAGCGGGTAATCGCAAGCGGCAACCGCTCAGGCTGTCGCTGGAACCACCCAAGCTGACCGTAATACGGCCCCTGCCCAGACACCTGGAAATGCAGCCACTGCTGCAACTGGTAGCGCTCGGGGAAGGTATCGTAACTCAGCTGGTGGCTAGGGTCATAGGTTTCAATAAGGTAGTTGACGATGGCACCGGATTCCCACAGGGTAATCCCCTTGTTAGGGTCCACGATGGTCGGGAGCCGACCATTGGGACAAAGGTCGAGGTAGGGCGCCTTCTTGACATCGGCAAAGTCCACCATCAGTGTCTCGTAGGGAACTTTGAGGATTGATAGGATGATGGCGACTTTCCAGGGGTTCGGCCCGATTGGGTGCGAGTAGAGTTTTATCGGTCGCATTGTCTTTGACGAGTGGATAAAACGACGGGAAAAAGTAAAGAGAGCTTGCCATGGACCAGCTGGACAAGATCCATCCGTCAATTTAAGTCTATGATGTTGAAGATATCTTGGTGGGCTGCAGTCGCCGACCTTCTAACTGCTTCGCCGATCATTGATGGTAGACCCCGGCCGGCGTATCCATTCATGGATAGGTTGACGGCCTCTGGCCACCATTTACATCTAGGGAACCATCGGCCTTAATATAGCGACTATTTCCTATAACAAAGTACCAGATAGATATCACGACAGCGATGTGGTGGGCAGCGCTCATTGAAGGGACATCCGTAGAGGGCTCGGTGGGTGAGATGCAGAGATGGATAGCAAGTAATCAGCTTGGTTCATATCCGAGTACTACTTGTCAGTTAGCTGTCTGTTCTACATGAAGAGAGTTGCAGAGACTGGGGTCGACGGACGCGGTCGCCCGGCAGAGTTGGTGAGGTACTTCGCTCTCTTGTATGGCTTGGATTGAAAGTGTAGTTTTGGATGATGTACTCTTGTATGTACTGTCTCTTGTGACTGCCTACGCTGTCCCCAGAGAGGGTCTCCATGCAGCAAGTGTTCCTGATTGTCCATGTATATTTTCGTCGACCTCAGCCCATTCTTCTGACTGATCATGGAGTCTTTCTGATTACCAATACCATCAGCCAGCGTCCGTGATGCTTGTATTGCAGCACCGTCCGAATTACCTCTGTAGCCCTCGCTATGTGGAAGTCTCTTTATCTGTCTGATACACGTATGTTGGCATAAAGAAAACAATTTGCTGTTGGTCCTGCCAAAACAATGCCTGCTAGGTTCTTCTGCGCCGCGCTGCCATCCATTTATCACCGTCGTGCTGCTCAGGCTGTCGCTGAAGGTCGTCCAAGGCAGGCACGACCAAGTCATTCCGGTCCCCAAACAGCGACCCGTTCTGAGAGGAGATGAAAGTGAAGGGCGATCCTCTCTTGCCATTAAAGGCCCTTAGCGCCGCAACAATTCTTGCACGAGTCGTATTCATATTAACGGGAAGCTGATGGACAAGCAAATGTTGTTTGTTCGAAGCAGAGGGCTTCGCTCCCTGGTCGGTGGAGGACGGGGTTTGCGGCAAGTGGGTGGCATCATTATGGACTGGAGAGCGGCCATCCACGACAAGATCATGTATCAACGGTTCGTCGCAGTCCTAGAGAGGGCTCTCCTCACGCCTTAGAGGACCAGAGTTACGGCTGAGGCCTTGTTCTGGCCCTCTTGGGCTGAGCGAAGAGGCAGCTGGCGTCAGTTGCTATGCAGCAGTTGCAGCGGTCGAGACGGTGCAAGACCAGCCAGCGACATTGCAAACATGCTCTGGATTAGATGTCAGCAGATTGCTAGACAAGCGAAAGAGCTCGCTCACTCGTACAGAAGCGCGGTCGAGGTCGGACGGGGTCGTCGTTGACGGCGCCATTGTGAGCTGCTATACTGACGGGCCGAGAGGATATGGTATGGACGATGAGGAAGGGAGGAGCAGAGAAGGTTGAAGAGGTGGACTGGGACTAATCGTCAGTGCGTCGGATGGCTATGCATCGCCATCGCGGGCCGGGACTTGGAGAGGTGCGGCAGCTGTGACCCGATAGGCATATCTGTTGAGGCAAGCGATCCTCCAGAAAGGGATGGATAATGTATTAGGTATATTAGGCGATTCAAATTACCATTCCCACTGACTACTGACACGGTTAGCAATGTATCGCACCAGAACTCTCAACCCTACTTATCGCTCTACGCAGTGTCCGCCTCCGGCCAAGGGTCCGGACGAGGCATCCGCAAGACCTTTGTTAGCGAAGGAGCACTGGTTTTGGGATTGGACTTGCAAGCTGTCGACGGTCCTGTTGATGGCTTCCCCGAGGACAAGGCGTATCGAATCACAGCCCCCGTGGACGAAGAATTGACGTGGAAACGAGCCGCAAGTTTACCAATCTCTAGCTGACTACACTGTGCTGATTAAATACTGCTGCTGCAAACAAGCATCGCGAAATTCGGGAAAGCACCTTCGATTGTCGTCCACAACGCCGGCTGGTCGTACCCTAGCAAATCTGGTCTGGACATGACCGTCGAGGAATTTGACCGCCTCTCCAACGTCAACGTGCGCAGCGTCTACCTTGCCCCAAAAGGTCCTGGTGCCGGAGATGAAGAATGACGGCCCTGGATCGACGGTCATGATCTGGAGCGAGAATGCCATCCGACCGGGTCGGGAGCCACGCAGACCTGGTACAACGCCACCAAGGCCGGGGTCTCGTCGGCCACCAAGTCCATGGCTTTGGAGTTTGCTCGAGACCAGCTGCGCTTCAACACCATCTGTCTGACTTCGGGGAATACGCCTCTGCTGAACTAGTTTAATGGGTATCAGTGACGGGCCGGTGCCGGCGGAGATCATCAAGGCCAAGTCCAAGGCGATTCCAATCGGACGTCTTGTCGAGCCGTCGGATGTCGCCAACGTCGCTCTCTCCCTTGCAGAGCCCGCCAGCTCTATCATAAGCGGAGTCGAGATTCTGGTTGATGGAGCGCGGTGCGTTTAGGGGATAAAAGTGTATCTAGGCAGGCACAGAAGAGAAAGCTACAAACTACAATGGAACACAGTATGAGTTAAAATCGTTTCTTCATAGGGTATATGTACATGAGCAGTCGCGAAACGAATTCATGAACCTCCGTGAATCATCAGTGATGAGTGAAGAATCCTGTTCTCAAGTCATCGAGGCAGTCGAGTGGGGGCGCTTAGTTCTTAGCAGCCTCTATTCCAACGTTAGTATCGTGTAAGGTTATCAAGACGAGCGGAAGAGCGTACCCTTGTGGACATCAGCCTTAGCATCGTGAGACTTCTCGTCCTTCTTGTCAACGACGGCGTCCTTGGCAGCAGTGGCGCGGGAGGTGAGGGAGGCGTCGTTGTCCTTGGCGACGTTCTTGTTGGTCTCCTTGGAGGCAGTGGCACCGGCTCCCTGGACGGACTCGGAAACGTAGTTGACGGCGTTCTGAGAGGTGTTAGTTCGAGATGCTGCAGGATTGAAAGCAGAGAAGCTCACCTTGACGGTCTCCATTGCGAAAGTTGGAAGTGGTTTGATTGAAAGTGGTTTGAAGAGTTGAGCTGTTGTGGACTGTAGTGTGAGAGTGTTTGTTGTGATGACGAGGGAGAGAAGTCGAGGGTCCTCCAGCTGCTATTTATGTTGAGGGGAAGGTGCTGCGGTCGTCATTCGATCGTCATCATGATCGGCCTTCACAAGATCGCGAGCCTGGTTTCCGAGTCCAGACTAGCAGGGTCCTGACGACGCTCCCTGGCCGCCAACGTCATCCCTCCTCAACGGCTCAGTTACCGACCAGTGCTTGAACTTGGCTATGTTTCATGACTCCATATCGCCTCTGCGGCTGATATTGATCTGCACTGCTGCCATGTTCTTGACGCAGGCCACTATTATTGCGCAAGGTACAGGAAAGCAACTACGTCATCAGCTGCTCAAAATAGTGACATCACCATGACCGCCACGAAGCTAACCACTTGAGCCTAGACCCCGCAATATCACATGACGCAGCCATTCTGCCGTCCATCATCACATGACTTGTCTCCCCGCTCCCTTCGCCCTCTTCCTCCGGTCGGCCTTTGCGAATTCAGTCGATGACGCCCTGTGGCAGAATCGAAATGTAATCGACAGGCGCCGGTTCCTTGCCATCCGGTACTCCGACAATGGTCAGTGTACTCCAACCCTCGAGATAGATATTCTTGAACGTGATCCGCGTCGCCGTCTGCCCGTCAATGTACGGAGACGGTGCCCGACCGAGAATATATTCCAGATCGCCCTTCCACTCTCCCACCAAGTCATCGTCCAGAAGCAGTTGCCACGTTGAATTCCCGATCGCCTGGTCAAAGTAATTCACCGCGATATTGTACGTTCCAGTTTCCACCGTCAAAGCTACCGATGCGCGGCCCTCCGTCGAGTTGTCTGCCGTGACTATGCAGTACGAGCCACTCGCCGCTTCGAACGGACTCACGAGATACGGTTCATACCCGTCCAGCTCCATGTCCTCAGCCTCGATACGATACGGGTGGTTTTCAACGCGGTCGGCTTCATCGGGAATGCTCGACTTGTCAAAATAAAAAGTCGTGATCGAGTCGCGCCAGACGAGGGAGTGGCCGGCCTGGTACACCAGCCGGAAGAGCACATGGTCGAAGCGCTCCTCGTCGATTTTGCCCTCGAGGCTCTCCCAGAGCGGGACAAATGTTTGAGCGACCGCGCTTCCCCGGTAGTGAGCGTCGTAGAAGTGCTGGATCACCGTTTTGCCGCTCTTGAGGAGTTGGGTGTACGGCACATGGTGGAACCACAACAACAAGTTGTCGGGCGTTGTTTCGATGTTCTCGTACATCTCATACACTTCCTCTGGGTACTGGCCCGCATTTCCCGTCCCGTTCCACACGGTGCGGTCCATCCCGATACTGTCGGCGTCTGCGCGTGTCCACTGGCCCCAGGGGTTGCCGTCTTGCGAGGCTGGATTGGGGCCGTAGTGCCCAAGGAGGATGTCGGTCAAGGTCTGGATACCTAGGTTTCCCGTATAGTCCTCGTATGCGGGCCAGGACTCCATCGACATTTGGGTGATGACGTCGATAACTTCTTGATCGTGGCTGAAGGTCATCTTAATCCATTTCTGCAGCATCTCTACCGAGTCTGAAGACGGATCCCAGGCGAGCTTGCCGTAGGCGTAGAGGTTCGACATGGCCAGGTGACTTCCTAGCCAGGTTGAGTTCAGACCGACGTTCACCACCCCCGCGTAGCCACCGAGCGTATTATTGAACCGCTTACCGCTGATGATATCGCTAACAACCGAGTCTTCACCGTCAACGCGCAGATCAAAGTCGAGCACCTCCTTCCACATCGGCGCCAGATACACTAAATGACACTGCTGTCCGAGATACTCCTGTGTGACCTGGAGCTCGACCGCACTGGCCGTTTGAGCTAGGTGGGCGAAGAGCGGCGAAACCGGCTCACGGACCTGAAAGTCAATCGGTCCATTCTTGATCTGAATGACAACGTTATCCTCAAATTCGGCGTCGAGGCCGTTGAAGAACTCCACGGCCGCATTGGCCCGGTCAGCTTTCCAGTCCAACGTCTCATCGAGATTCTGGTGGTCGTAGACAAATGCGCGGAACATGATGACGCCGCCGTGGGGTTGTAGAGCTCGAGCAAAGAGATTCGCTCCATCGGCCAGCGTTCGATTGTAGGTGAAAGGGCCCGGTTGGCCTTCAGAGTTGGCTTTGACTAGATACCCAGCCATGTCGGGGATTCTTGCGTAAAGCTGATCGGTGATGTCCTCCCACCAGGTGACGACTTCTTCATCTAGGGGATCAAACGTATCTAACCCCCCTAGCGATTGAGGCGACGCAAAGTTCAAGGACAGACCGAGCTGGATCCCATACGGACGGAAGGCATCGGCAATCCTCGCCAGGCCGTCCATATTCTCCGCCGTCAGGATCGTCTCGTTCGCATTGACATTATTGACGACGACCGCGTTGATCCCGATCGATGCCAGCAGGCGCGCATACTGTCCCGCGCGCGTCAGGTCTTCACGCACACGACCGTCCCAGAAGAATATAGAGTCACCGCCGTAGCCTCTCTCCACGCTCCCGTGCGTGCCGCCATCCTGCAGATTATCCCACTGATTTACCCATCGGATCGGTGCATCAGGATTGGATGCGAAGGAAGTATCCGAGACCTCTCCTTGGGCCAGTCGCTCAAGGTACTGGAATGTTCCGTACAAGGCACCGCGCTCATTCTGTCCAAGAATGAGGACATTGCCGCCTGAAATCTGGAGGTGAAACCCGTCCTCGATGAGATCAGGTAGACTAGAGACATCGCCGCCTTGTTCCGCGTGTGCATTGACCGTACCCACAGTCACCGCTGGACGAGTCTTGACGTCCGCTTCGATGGTGAGTTGTTTGCCGAAAATTCCACCAATGCCCTTTTCTAGTTCCTGAGCAGCCGTATGCACTGGGCCCCCTTCTGTTGCATTCAGAGGCACGATTACCGACGGTAAGTGTTCGAGGTAGGATACTGCGTTGGGGACTGGCGCATACCGCAACCAGGCTGCCAGACCGTCCTCAGCGACGGCAAGGCCAAAAATCGCAATCAAAGGAAGAAGACCTCGCATGATGAATGTGCGATAGAATAAGACAGTCAAGATTTGGTTCTAACGGCGTCTCTCGGCTTTTAAACCTGAGCATACTCACGCGCGCGCAGTCGTGCCACTGCGACAACGCCAATGCGCCCCGGACAACGCCCGATGGGACGATCTTTCCTGTGTATTTGGCAGCTCGGGTATGTATTGATTCAGGCTATATTTGCCTTCGTCATGCTAGAGTGCGGGGTAGCATTAAAGGCGGGCCATGTAGTATGTTCAATCCTCGCCATTACAAGCTCGATTTAGCCTGAAGTACCCCGCAAACAAAAGTGGACTTATCGCGGAGCATCCTCCGTCTGATCCTGCAACTATAAAGGCCGTTAGAAATGACTAACAGGAATCATTTGCAGGATCGCGCCAGAGGTTCTCGGCGCCATGATGCTTGTCATACTGTTGTTGGCATGCGCCATCTGGTTCGGGCCGGCAACGGCCACGCCTTATGATCTGCAAGGCGATGGTAAACACTGGCTCGCGACTTGGACTGCAATGCCTCAAGAAGTCGAGCCTGCCAACTTGCCTCCCAGCCCCTTTGTAAGACCCACCTCACCAGGCTCCTCCGCATCTAATCTGAGCCAGGGCGGAGCAGACACTGGGTACCAGTTCCAAAACGCGACTCTGCGCCAGACCGTCCGCATCTCCATTGGAGCTCAACGCTTACGCTTCCAATTTTCTAACATCTTCGGGCTAACAAAATTGCCCATAACTGCTGCATCGATTGCTGTACCGGAAGGCGGAGAAGCGGGCACAGGTGGAATTGAATCATTAACAATTCGGCGCCTAACGTTTGATGGCGACGAATCTGTGAGCATCTCTCCCGGCGGCCTTGCCTACTCCGATCCAATCGACTATGAAATCCCCCCGCTGTCAAACGTTGCCATTACTATATACATCGAGGAAGGACAGGCAGGAGCCAACATCACCGGACACCCCGGCAGTCGGACGACGTCGTGGATGGCAAGTGGTAATAGCGTCAATGCACCCACAATCACAGAGGCCAGCATTGTGCATTGGTACTATATCAGCGCCGTGGAAGCGTGGACCCCGAAGCACTATTCGGGTCTTGTCATCCTCGGCGACAGTATCACCGACGGGCGAGGCAGCGATGACAATCAAAATAACAGGTAAGCACAGGCGGCAGTGCATGTCGTTCAAGGTCCAGCTAACGATTACAGATGGCCCGATGCTCTAGCAGAGCGGCTCCAACACAGCAACCTATCCCATATCGCGATTAACAATGAAGCCGCAGGCGGGAATGCAGTTCTCGCTGGGGGGCTCGGCCCACCGCTGCTGGAACGGTACCGGCGCGACGCCCTCGAACAGAAAGGCGTACAGTATGTACTGATCTTCGAGGGCGTCAACGACATCGGGGTCTCCGATCCAGCCGGGAAGACCCAGACCAACCTGTTCAACAGGTTAGTCAATGCCTACACGCGGATAATCCGCGACTGTAAGGAGCACGGACTCATCACCGTCGGCGCGACAATCACACCATTTGGAGGAAGTCAGTACGCGGATCCTGCGCGCGAGGCGACGAGAGTCAAGATCAACAAGTGGATCCTGAACGACAGCCCCTTTGACCATACCCTCGACTTTGCATCGTTTATCGGGGATGGGGATACCCTCAAGCAGGAGTTTGATTCGGGCGATCACTTGCATCCAAACCCAGCGGCTTATCGGGAGCTGGCGGCGAGGTTTGACCTGGGGATCTTTTTATAGGTAGTTGGTTGGTGGTATTCAACGTCGCTACAATGCAGCCTGTCTTTGAATGTATGGAACCTTTGCTTATTAGCAGTTCAGCAGGGTGAACTGCAACCTTGTTGTGCACACCTTTACCCAGGTTACAAGGTACGGCTGGCTGCACTAGATGGTTACGTGGAGGTATACTAGAAGTACAATCGCTATCCCGGCGTCTGGGTTTTACCTACCCGACATACTCTAGGTATATTTATCCCTGGGATATTTTATTTTCTATTACCAAAATATAGAAATACTAGTAATACCTATAGGCTCTCCCAGGCTAATGCAGTGCATGTCGATCAAGCTTTACTTGTTCGATTCTTAATAGTTTATTCTAGCACCACAATCCTTGATCCGGGCGTGAGATGGAATGTATTATCCCCACCCCTCTCCGCCATCTCTTGTCGTCTGCAAGGGTGGACTTGTAGTTCGAAGTGATGGAGCGGCGCCAGTCACCCACAAGGATATCAAGATGGGAGGGCATGTGGTGGACGTGGCCAGCATCAGGAACGAGGTCACGGAAGGCATCTGCGGCATTCATGCCCCGCGCGGGTGTGGGCGACATCTCGATCAGATGGATGTGGCGCCTTCGACATGGTTGAACGAGTACGTACACCCAGGCCAGGTACACCCGGGCCAGGCCCCGGTTGGACCAGACCTGGGCATCGGCACTGGTGGTCGTGATCTTGCGCCCGAAACCGACCAGGCTGAAATACTGGTCGCTGGCGGGGACTGGGGAGACTCTCTGGGGAGCGATGGCACTAATGCAAATGACCTAAAGGTATGGGTTAGTTAGAGATGATGCCGCGCTCTCTACAGATGAGTTCCAAGGCGATGACAGGACTTGGATATGTTTAGATTTCGAAGGCGACTGCGGACTTCGGTGCGAAGTATCAGTGAATCGATGGTTAAAGCCCTGAAGACGCCGATCTGCAAAGTCCCCGCCGATCTGCCATGGCTGAGGCTTCTCGTCTGAAACCTAGAGTGCTCATTGAAGCTATCGCGGTCCATCCGGGCCTTGTTCTGTGCATGTGAGCCATCTGCTTTCCCAGCAAGAGTGTGTTCCGGTGGATTCCTTCTCCTACTGTCTAGGTTATGGTAACTTAGGGTGAAATTCTTGCTAACTTGAACTGTGCTTGTATATTCTTTAACCTCACGGGCCTTTTATAATTAGTGTTTGTTTTATTGCTGTTACTGTCCTGTTTATCCAGCAATGACCGAGCGCAGTTCTCAGCCATGGGCCACTGCTGCCGACGCAAATTGTTAATGTGAGCAGAGTCTAGGCGCTTTGAATGAGAAATCCAAACATGAAGTCGGATGGCGCCGCAATATACGCAATATATCCTCCTGCGGTACATTCTCTACCCAGAGGTCGTCAAGGTGATGGTCGGCCACCCCGTGCAGTCGTTGTTTCTGGGTACCTTTCCAATGGGTCTGGCGATGATTATCAACATGTTCTGCTTTGTCTGCGTGGAGCCCTGGGGCTATAAAGCGGCATATTTTGTCTGCCCAGGTGGGTCGTTTGGATATTCGACGCCGTCGTCTCCGTGGTGATTGCCATTGGCATTCCGTTTATACTGTCGGTCTTTGTGCTGTCTCGGTGATGGAGAGCAGTATTCATCTAGTTACTAACATATTCATAGGCAGGACGACGCGGGCCAACGGATTAGATTTGTCCTCGACGACTGCCGCCTGGCTGCTTCCCATCGTGTCGTGTGTTGCCGCCGCTGCTTCAACTGCCATTGTCGCTGATGTCCTGCCCAGCGCGCAGCTTGCACTTGCCACCATCGCTGCCGGGTATATTCTCTGGGGCGTAGATACCCCGTTCGCCTGGATGGTCACTTGTATCTATCTGCAGCGGCTCATGATCTATAAACACCCCCTCACGGCGGTTTTGCTGAGTGCTTTTCCTCCCCTGAGTCCCTTTGGACAGGGTGGATTTGCGTAAGCTTTGTCGATACCCTCAGATCCCGATCCCTAACTTCCCATATGAGTCAACATCTCAATGGGGGCAGGAAAAACAATGTTTTGCTAACAAACAAAATCATGCTGCCTTAGAATCCAGGAACTCGGCACCGCTGCGAAGAATGGTTTCCACACAAGGCACACGCTCGATGGAAGCATCGCCGGCCATGTACTGTACAGCGTCGGTTTTCCGCCCGGCATAGTTATGTGCAGTGGTCTTTTAGACTTGTCTGGCTTTGCTGTGTTGTCATCATTCTTAAAGCCCGGAGCTTTCCCTTCAATATGGGCTGGTGGGCATTGACTTTCCCCTTGGGGGTCTTCACCACCTGCACCTTCAAGCTGGAGCAGGACCTCCCATGTCGATTCTTTTTGGTCCTAAGGACGGTAGGTCTAACCCTCCTATTACTTCACAGTATCGTCAGGTCTCGGCGCCTTAGATCAGAGGAGGGTTCTAATGACAAGCAATGAATGACCCACTGCTGACATCCAAAAGCAGTCCCCGAGTTGGAAGTTGCCGAGTCGCCGAATGAACGGGGACCCCCGGATATCATCAATTGTATGACTTTTCGGTTGAGGCAGCTACATGGGAATATATATTTTTATATATCGTGACAAAATGAGGCCCTTCTCCCAGCCACCCTCTGGTTGACATTCCGTTTACCAGAAACAGAAAAGCACACGAACACGCTATTAACCATGGCACCAAACCCTACATTCCACTCCATCCACGACTCCAAGACCGGCACCTGGCAATACATCGTGGCCGATTCCTCCACCTCGACTGCTGTCGTGATCGACCCCGTGCTCGACTACAACGCAGCCACCCAGACCGTGACTACCACGAGCGCGGACGGGATCCTTGCCCTCATCGCAGACAAGGACTACACCATCTCCCATATCCTCGAAACCCATGTGCACGCAGACCACCTTACCGCAGCCTCGTACCTGGCGCATTCCCTTTCCCAAAAACAACAATTCCGCCCGCCCATCGGTATCGGCAAGCGCATCACACAGGTGCAACAGCTGTTTGGGAAGAGGTTTGGCATTTCTGCCGAGGAGTACAAGGGCGTCTTCGATAGGCTATTGGAGGACGACGAGACGTTCCAGATTGGAGAGCTGACGGTAAAGGCCATGCACCTGCCGGGCCATACCCCAGACCATCTCGGATACATGATAGGAGGTTCGACTCGCTAGAACGGCCTCTTTCCCTTTATTGATAGTCCTCACTCACTCTTCATTGATCTAGACAACGTCTTCTGCGGCGACTCCATCTTCCACGTCGACATCGGCACCGCCCGCTGTGACTTTCCCAACGGCAGCGCCCAGGACCTCTATACCTCCGCCCGCAAGCTCCTCAGCTTACCGGACGACGTAAAGATCTGGACAGGGCACGACTACCCACAGCCGGACCGCAAAGAACCTGTGCCCTGGCTGACGGTCCGCGACCACCGCGAGCGGAACCGACTTGTCAACGACACCGTCACGGAAGGCGAGTTCCTGGCTCTACGTCAGCAGCGCGACGCCAACCTTCGGGAACCCCATTTGCTCAATCCGTCGCTGCAGATGAATATACGGGCTGGCATGCTGCCGCGGCCGACGGATGAGGCTGGAAAGAGGCTGATCCATCTGCCGTTGCAGGTTGAGGGGGAGGTATGGTAAGGTTGTGGCATGGGATTAGTATAGTTGTTTATATGGATAAAAACTTTTGAAGCTCATCCCTACCATACCAGTCCGGTCTTGATCTTCATGTGGTTAGCAGCTTTAAAAGAGATCAGCAATGAATCACTATCGATTGTGGTACTTTATCATAGTATACCCACTGGCGAGTCTTTGCTTCTTACCTAATGGATAATAACTTACTATTTCCTTACCTTTGCCGACGTTCAAGGCAAAACGAACTTGCAAGTTACTATGGTAACAAGCATCCATGCTAATGATTCCAAGTTACCTAGGATTATGTATAAAAACATATGTGCGGTATAAACAAGTAAAGCTTCTTCTCATACAACCATGGTGCCTAATTAATCTAGCTATGGAATCAAGCACCCAGCCCAATCGCCAGGGCAATCCCCGCTGCAAACATCAACGCCACAGTGATAATACTGCTCGTGCCCAGCATACTCATCCCACTAATGCCATGCCCACTCGTGCATCCCCCGGCAATCCGCGCACCAAACACCATAATAAGCCCCCCTAAAACCCCTCTCGACGGCGCAATGGCCAGCGATTCCGCGCTCGCCATACCAGCCACCATTCGCGACACAACAAAGCTACTGGCTACAATGCCACCCGCGAAACAAACAGACCTGGTCAGCGGCAGCGCAGGCCTCTGTGTCGCTGACTCTGTCGACCCGCCACTGACACCCCCGCTGAGGAAGCTCCACATCCACCATCCGATATCCTCGTAGCTTGTTGACACGCCCACGGGCGCCTTGGTCATGGCCAGACTCATCAGCTGCGCAAGCCCGATGATAATCCCACCAACAATAGGACTCACAGCTGCCTGTGCGTGTCCAGGGGCGAGATACTCGAGTGCACCAATAAAAGAGACACACATTGCCTGGAACGCCACCGCGGCAGCCCTGGGGCTGATGCCTAGCTTTTCGGGGAGGGTGGTGTCAGCTTGCTTGGTGGTCGCCGTGCAGGCTGACCCGTGTTTGCGGCCCAGAGACCTGGCTACACCTGCGTACAAGAGACCGCCCAAGAGGCCACCGAGCAGGGCGTAACGGCCGGACGAAATGCCCGTACCAACCTGGACGAGGACGGTTCCAGGGCAGGCGCCCGTGAGGGTCATGCCTGCGCCGACCAAACCGCCCCCAATGATGTTGCCGTCGTAGCGCCCAAGCCAGCCGATCGATGAAGAGGGTCGCCGAGCGAGGGAACGTTGGATGGACCGTTCGTAGAAAGAAATGACCAGCCTAGACAAGGTTAGCTGGGTTTCATATGATCCTACGGGGAATTGACGTACGCGCTCGCGGAGCTCGCAGTGAGAAAGACCTTGAGCATGTGAAAGTCCTGGAGCTGCATTTGCGAGATGATGGTGGTGGGCAGGTAGACCCCTGAGAGGGTGAGCGCGGCGCCGAAGAGGGCTCCAGTGATTGTTGACGGTAGCAGATCTGTCATGGTGCTGGAATCAAGAATTGTGATGAGGCAAGACACTGTCAGGCATGGTATGGATGCTTGCAGCAGTCCGTGGGGTTAATATGTCTTGGATGATGAACCACTTCAGCCGCGTTTTCACTTCCCCGAGTCCATCCCCGAGCCGTCGGCGAATGATGGCAGATGAACCAGGCTCGCTGCACGACGCCGTTTCGTTGACGCTACAGTCAGGCTCGTGGCGCGGTGGAGAATCGCCACATCGTTCGCCGTTCACACTGGACTGGATGCCAGACTTCTATCCCCGAAGGTCACCGAGTCCTGGCCTATCAGGTACCTTTCTAGAGCCAGGCAGTAAGCACAAGAGATATACGAACTCTCCCTGCTTCACGCGAGACGCACCAACCTCTTGTTCTTGTTATCATGAAGCCCACTCTGTCCAAAATCTGGTCCTACCTAAATGAAGACATCCGCGAAGATCTCCTCCTTGAATGCCAACTCCTCCTGCTCTCCTTTGCAACGGGCATCCAAGACGCCGCAGCATGGCCCGACTACGCCTGCTTCGCTTCCAACCAAACAGGCAACACGCTCTTCCTCGCGATCGGGGTCGCAGGCCTCGCAAATAACGCCTACAGCTTTTCCAACATTGGCATGAGCCTGGGAATGTTTGTTCTGGGGGGTCTGGTGATGGGCCAGCTGGGAAACTGGTTTGGGGTCCGCCGCCGACTCTGGCTGCTTCTAAGCAGCATCATTCAGACCGTTCTGGTCTTCGTCGGGATGATTGTGCAGTACACTTTGCCGATAAAGCCAGAGGGCCCTGCCGCGCTGGGGGTGATTGCATGTCTGGCGTTCTCGTCAGGGGGCCAGGTGGCGATGAGTCGGTCGTTGAAGATCACGGAGATCACGACAGCCATGGCAACGGCAGCGTATGTGGACGTGGTGGTGGACCCGGGGTTGCTGAAGGTACATAATCGGCTGCGGGATCGACGAGTGATGTTCCTGGTCATGCTCACCGCGGGCTGCTTTGCGGGCGCATTTGCTCAGCGGGCGGTTAATTCATCGTTTGCACTGCTGTGGTGTGCAGTTGGAAAGACAGTGGTGACGGTGTCGCTGCTGGGGAATAGACGTATCGAGCGGAGACAGTCTAACAAGTGATTCCTTCACGTTGGTACTATACCGCATGTTCCTGCCCGGTGCTTCATGAACTCATACTCGTAAGCCGTACATGGAGAGCTGAGACTCTGGGTATCTGCATTGTTCTTGGGGGATGTTGGAAGTTCTGAGTAGCTTTAAGAGACAAAAAGGATTGCATTCTATTGCGGTGATAGGATAGACATTGAAACTATATATCCTGTAGCTGTCCTCAATCACGCCCTGTGATAAAATTGCTAAGCCCACTCCGAAAATCTATGATATCCTGGTTTTCCTGTACTGAGGTTGGAAAATACACAACCGACAACAGATACTCCCATGGGTCTTGTTTTTGCTTTCCAACCAACAAGCGTGAAAGGGAAGACGGCTGCCTTCCCTTGTATAGGTATCTCTACTACTCGCAGCCGTCTACCGGCACCCGTCAATGAAATCCGGGAAACCGCATCGCACCCAGTCTCGCCAGATCATTCCACCGATGCTCCTTCAGGAGTTTTTCGCGGTGCTTTCTTGCTTCCGCTTCTCCCATCGGCCAACCCTCTGTACCCTGAATGATCTGATCCACCAGTTCCCACGGAAAGCCAGCCGCCGCAAGGTCGTTGCTCACTGCTCCTGCCCACCAGTCATGCTGCTGAGGCGGGACATTGCGAGTCGAACATATCCGGCAATGGGGGTCTACTAGATATAACTTGATATAACGATAATGATCGGGGCGCGTCGGATCAGCCAACTGGAATGGTTCGGCCCGGTTCTCTATTACATTGGGGAAGGTGACTAGTCGTCCTTGCGGTGTAGCGATGGATCCGGTGTCCTGGTGTCTCTTGATTGCCTGGCGATCAAGAAATAGCTCCATTGGTGCATAGCCCAGAATTGCCTCAATCGCTGCGATCTCTGTTCCCAGCGATGGGCCGTATCAGAAGTGGTGGTGGTAGTCTCCCCCTGTGATGCGCCACCTGGCATACTGGTAGAAGTAATCGTGGAGGCTGACGCGTTGTCGGAATGAAATACGTGGCTCGGAGATATTCTGCACGTCGTTTGCGAGGACTGCCACGGCCGCTTTACGCTCGTTCAGCTGGCCCTCGAGCTGCCACTCGATCCCTGGGTGTTCCGGAGTCTCTGGCGTAAGCTCGATGCTCTTCATCTGGACAACCACCTGCAGCCCCTGCCTTCGGAAAGTGTCTTGCAGGTGGATGGTGTATGGCTCGTGGGGCTGGGTGACTGGCTCGAAGGACCAATGACGGGGCCAGTGCTTCGTTTCGCGGACCATGTCGATAATTGCTCTATCGTGGTGTTGATTGCCTTCCACTCTTCATAGCTAAAGGCAGTTCCAGGCTCAGGGTGCTTAAAACGCAACAAGCGACGCTGTTTATGCCGGATTGCTTGCCATGCTTTATGGGCGATGTTACCCAGTCATCCGGAACGTCGATAGGAGTCGATGAGCCCTTTTCGGGGAGCTCTAGGTACTCTCGGGCTTGTTCACAGAGGTCTTAGTCAGGGGGTGGCAGTTCCTTGTCCTCCTTCCCCTGGACATGGCTCACAGCCTCCAGTGCCGACTTGGCCTTGCGATATCTTGCTCTGCCCTTCTCCGTTTGGTCGCCCATGCTCGCCTTCATTGCTTCCCTCGCCTGGTGGTACCTCCTCTTCTCCCCTTCACTGGGCACATCAAAAGCGAACAGCGACGAGGGAGACTCATTCTCCCACTCCACACCGTACGTGATGATCCGGAGCGGGATAGGCCCCAGCTGACTGTCATTGAGGGTATCATCCCAGCCTCGCTTCTCTTGAATTAGACAGTCGTTCCACGACTGTAAAGCCAGTGAGACCGTCTTCTCAATGGAATTGTACAGACGCGTATGCCGAGGATGCAGATCGTTGATGTACGAGGTGATTCTCACGTCGGTCGCGGTTTGGCCAGCAAAGGCCACCTCACAGGGCACCTCACAGGGCAAGCACTGGTAGTTGGAACTCCAGCAGTAGAATTCAATACGATCCGAGTGGGAATGGTATACATCAACGCCGTGAGGTAGAAACCGCTTCTCTTCGACCTGGCGCTGAACATACGCAGAGCTCACCCGTTGGTCACTATGTGGAGGTGCGACTTTGGCCTGCTCATAGCAGTTCAAGATGCTGTCAGCCCGACTCTTCCTCCTTCAGTCAAGACCAAACTTTTTCCATAGACCAGCGGGTATAGCGAGGGGTCAACCACACTTGGCTTCTGCCCTTGCTCCGCTCGAATTCCTGCAGCCAGTCCATGGACAGCGGGGGTGTCTGACTTACAGACGCAGGAACCAGTGTTGAGGACTCTGATGTAGCCGTGCTCGCGATAATATGCGGCTTTGTCGTACAGCTTATCAATGCACCAACTCCACGCCTTGTCGCTCATGAGTTGTGTCGAAGCAAAGATGTCTTCGCGCCAGTTTGAGACAATGGTGTCGAAAATCGCACTATCCCATCCCGGACGGTCGGTAAGTTGGTTCATTACCGCTGTCATTGCCAACTCCCGGGCAGTCACAGCAGGAGCTTGTCGCCACTCGAATCCGTGGGCGAAGCGGGCGTCAGGGTCAAGTTCATAATGGATAGGGATGTCCCCAAAGCCTGGAACCCGGAGAGCGCCAGAACCGCTATTGTCGAGGAAAGCAGGGCGAGCCATTGAGAAACGGAGGACAACTGACGGGGCGAAGTCGTAGTGGGGGCTTCGCTTTGTCGGTACAAATGGCATTTGGTAGTGAGTCATCGTCCGAATCAAGGTTGCTCCAAGCTAAGCATCTGCATCAGCTAACCACTACCATAAGCATTACATCGGATATTGGGGCAATGCCCTGTACCCGTAGCCTCATCTCTACCTATATTTGGCCAAAGGGTGCAGAAACTACAACCCAATGCGCAACAGCTAGATGGGGTATACACTCATCAAAATGTATATTAAAACTCACGATATCTACACCACACCAGCCCTACCGTACCATACCACCCTATTCCCTCGTTTATCTCTATGGCACATGGCTATATACGAAATTGTTTCTCTATTCTCGCCAACGGAATGACCTTCTCACTCGACGATCTTTAGGGTGGCATTCCGACGCGCACTCCAAATCTCATCACCAGCCTTGAGCGGGTTTCCAGAGTCCTCCGCAATTACCAGATGCTCACCGCCGTCCTCCGTTTTGATGGTCCTAAGCTTGGTCGCTGGCGTGCTGTAGCCCGGATCAAGCTGGAGTCCTCGGCCGGCGATGCTTCTCTTGCCGTCCACGAAGTTTCCGGTGGGATCGAGGAAGAACTCGCCCCCGTCGTTGGTGCAGGTGGGGTTGTCCTCGCAGTAAGACCTAAGAACAGGTATCGGGTCAGGGGCAGTGCTGGGAGGATATAGTAGATGACTTACGCTCCCTTCCAGTTCTCGATCGTGATGCCAAACGTGTCGCCGTCGTTAATGGTGCCGTAGAAGTTCGAAAGCTGGCCGCCCTCGCCTAGAACTCTGTTAGAATGCGGACGGGTGAGGGGGCAGGTCGATATACTGCTGTTCTCCGATGAATCAACACAGCGCAGGCGTGCGCCGGACCCGCCTTCCTGCGTACTCGCAAACGGGAACTCGTCGCATGAGTTGCCGAAGCTCGAGTACGACAAGCTGGTGTCGCTACAGGGGGTTTTGCTGCACCCCGACGCCCGTCTCCGCGGGCCTCGGTTGGATGTGTCGGCGTCGTAGGTGAACTGCTGCCCTGCGCCACCGCGGCATTGCGCGTAGAAGCAATAGTTCTGACAGGTTCCTAGGGCATTGGTGCAGTCCCAGTCGAATGTGGCTGCCTCAACAGTCAGGGCTCCAAAGAGAACGGGGAGAAGGACACGCATGGTCAGGGATAGCTTGCAAGGCAGGAGGATATGACTCTTACTCGGGGTAGAAGGAGGTTGAGGTTGATGATCAAGAGACCATGTTGTAGTGAGCAGTTTATATACATTTCCGGACTCGGCACAGCCGGATACTGTACTCGCTAAAAATCTGTGATAAAGATGCATACGGCCCCCAAAGCCTTACTCGATGTATACCTTGAGACATGACCAGGGGCACGCCCTGCACTGCCCTTCCTAAAACATTGGTTGATATTCGCCCCGTAAGCGCTAAATCTGTAAGCTTTCGTCAGTACATTGCACTGTGCCCGGGTGATAGCACTCAAGCAGGTTCTTATTGCAGCGATCAACAGAGATAAATGGTGTAAAACGGATGCCGCAGGGACTGCTGGTGCTGAAACCTGACTCGGAGGCAGGCTGTGCCCGACAGAAGAAAAAGAAAGCATCACATACCCTACTATCGTAGCACGGGGGCATTACGCAACGCTCAATTCTATGGTAATCTTACCCAAAACATGAGTACCGCCGTGGGACCCCGGACACAAACATCTGGAGGCATACACTATGCACTTGGTATCGCGGGCGTTGCTGAAGAACGAGAAGATATATTGAGACTCCTGGTTATTATGGGAGCATATTGTGACAGGACTGTTCAGGAAACTGCCTACGACATATTGCGGTGCTCTATCTCAAGGCTAAGATGCAGCCTGGTAAGTCTAAGATAAGCTGAGAACTCGGTTTCGTGTAAGTGTAACCAAGAAGGGGGAGCAGCGCGAGTGGGAGTTGACAAAGTTAAACAGTAACGTCACCTTACGTGGGGGGCATAGAGTGAAAATGGCTCAAGGCGTATTTCAGGCGTGCCATGAGCCTCTTCCTTCGCCCCATTTTGCATCTCGCTTATGCAGCTCCATCACGGACCGGGCCTGTGGGATTGTCGATCGGCCGTCTAGAACCGGTTCTTGGCCCCAGAGGATGACGTAGGCTGACACCCCCTCACTCCCTACATCTACCCCCCTTCATGATCACAGCAAACCCTCAATTCAGCACCGTAACTCAGAATACGAGAACCTTCACTCACCGAGCACAAGACTTACAATGAGCCTGATTCCTATCATCTGCACCCACGAGGTGTCGTCCAAGGTATGGAAAACAACGGTATATTGTGCTGAAGCAGTGGAATGTTGACGGTGACAGGTCCTCTCGTCCATTCTTTCCACGGCTTATGAAGCGGCCAGCCAGATTGACTCACCTCCAAGTCTTATTCTTCTCACAACAAGTGACGGCGACGAACTCCGCAAGTACACCAAGGACTCCGTCACGAACCCCCCGGTTGAGAGCTTCCAATCTCCATTCCTAGACTGGAAGCACAAAGATATCGCGAAGTTCCTGCAGGAGAATACATCCAAGACCGTGATAGACAGGACCACCTTTCTCGTTGCTGACCAGCAAACGATAACCGATGAGGATACGCTTCTTCTGGTCTACAGCATCGAAGGCGATCTCGAGACATTGCGGCTTTCAGTCGAGTTTGTAAACAGCCAAGCAGTGTCAGTGTCAATCGCGACCACTGATCTCGCTGAACTGCGAAGCTTAGCTGATGAGGATGGAGTGTACAGAGGAGGTCCGCAGAGACCGCCGCCCAAGAAGGGTGGGAAGGCACCCAGGAAGCAGCTTAGGCTGTCTCATACCTTGAACCATGAGCTCTGTAGTACCATGGGCCCGGATAAGGGGTAACCGTGGCGTTGTGGCGGACTTGTACATAACATAACGCGAAGATCGAAGCCTGGTGAATGACCAGTGGTTTCAGAGCCCTAGGCAACTATATGCGTATTAGAACAAACGTATACGCCAGGGATAATCTTCGGACATCAAGAATTATCACTCGTGAAGATCTCCTCATTCCTTTATCAATGTGGCCAAGAGCAGTAAGATGGGCGGCGCCGATGAGATGGGCATTTATGCCGTCCTTGTCGAGCGGTGGTGTTTGACACAACCGAGGTTCTACATCGCCTGAATTAAGGACCCAGCTGCATGGCATGATAGTGAAGCCTGCTGGCTCAGCTTTTTAAAATGGTGGGCTGGGAAAATCGATCGCGACTGGCGTCGTGAGGGAATAAATGCTACCATAGTATGGTACCTAGGTAGATACCATACATAACTGGGGTTCCTTTCAAGGCTGCTGACGGACAGAGCAGACACTAAAGACGGCCTGCGGGCCGTATCATGCGTATGCTCCGACAACTCCTGCAGATTTGCATAAACATGGCTGGTGGAAAGTCCGGGGTGCTTGGGGTAGCTTGAGGCTATTCCCTAACGAGCACGGATACACCATCTTGGCAAGGCACACCCTGGTCCCTCCACGGCCTTATGGTCCGTATGGCCGCATTCAAGATAAAGGCAAGTAAGCAGATAGCATATCTTCGTAGTTAAGGGCATCCTAGCCGAGATCTTGTGACCGGCAAGTGCTTCAGTCGCGGAGATCCAAGATGGGAACGGAGCACCTCCCTCAACTATATATCAGTAGGCATTGAACTCTGTTTCTTGTACCAGGGACAATGCAGTGGCACTGCTGTTCCAATTCAATCATGAAGAGACAGGTTCTTTCACTGTTTACCTTAGTGGGTGCTGCTGCGGCCCAGAGTGCTGCGTACGGGCAATGCGGAGGGAACAACTGGTCAGGCGCCACCACCTGTGTCTCGGGATATGTCTGCACATACCAGAACGAGTGGTATAGTCAATGTCTTCCAGGTACGCCACTCTTGCTCTGCCCGCCGAATGAACACTGACCTCAATTCCAGGAACTGTAACCTCGTCTGCTACCTCTACCACCCTCACCACGACAACACGAACAAGTACAACCTCGACCACGACGACTACAAGGACCCCAGTTCCTACGTCGACTGACTTCCCATCAGCCAGTGGCTTGAACTTCACCATCGATGGGGTCACAAATTACTTTGCCGGCTCCAACTCATACTGGATCAGCATGCTGACCAATGATGCGGACGTCGACCTTGTCCTGGACCACATTGCAGACTCTGGACACAAGATTCTCCGGATTTGGGGCTTCAACGATGTCAATACCGAACCTGGGACTGGGCAGGTTTGGTTCCAGAAGCACTCGGGCGGTGTCTCAACCATCAATACCGGACAGTACGGATTGCAGCGCCTGGACGCTGTCGTCAGCTCTGCTGAAGAGCGCGGTGTCAAGCTAATTATCAACTTCGTCAACAACTAGGACGACTATGGCGGTATGACCGCGTACCTTAATGCTTATGGTGGCACCACAAAGACCGACTGGTACACCAACGCCAACATCCAGGCTGCGTACCGGACATACATCAAGGCCGTCATTGACCGCTTCATTGACTCCCCGGCCATCTTTGCTTGGGAACTAGCCAACGAACCTCGCTGCAATGGCTGCGACACCTCTGTTCTGTTTGATTGGATCTCCGAGACCAGTGCTTACATCAAATCGCTCGATCCACTGCACATGGTTGCAATTGGTGATGGTAAGTCCTGGTGCCCTCGATCGTAAGTCGGAGCTGACGCGATTGGTAGAGGGCTTCGGCCTAGAAGAGGGTTCTGATGGAAGCTACCCTTTCAGTTTTGGTGAAGGACTCGACTTTGCTGCGAACCTTGCCATCGACACTATTGACTTTGGCACTTTTCATCTCTACCCAGGCAGCTGTGAGTATTCATTTCCCTTGTATTATCATCGAAAGTCTCCGAGCTGACACGCTTCAAAGGGGGAGTATCCTACGACTGGGGCAATCTCTGGGCCAGAACCCACGGTGCAGCCTGTGCAGCGGCCGGCAAGCCATGTTTGTTTGAAGAGTACGGCGCACCGTCGGATCACTGTGCGATCGAGGTCCCCTGGCAGACGACTGCTGTCAGTTCGACTGGAATTGCGGGTGATCTCTTCTGGCAGTGGGGAGATACTCTCAGTTCCGGTCAGACCCACAACGATGGCAACACCATCTACTATGGCTCAGACGAGTATACTTGTATGGTGACGGAGCATATGGAACGCATTGCTGCGAGATAGTGTAGGCGCTTACCATTCGCGACGCACTATGGCGGGTTAGCTGTCTTCTGTTGTTTAATACGTTTAGTTTGTATACCGTTGGGTTGCTCATTGGCAGAGAATAAACACAACTAAATCTTTTATTTAAAACAATAGATGACGCGGCTCTGATTCTTTTGGTAAGATAAAATGGGCGCTCCTTTGGATCCTACATATGGTGATTAGGTCTTTTCCTTGGTTAAGAAAACGGGAGCTTGATATATCTATAGCAGTCTTCTAGATATGTACTAATCATGACTTAGATCAAGGCACCGCGTCCTCTAGAACAAGCGAACAGAATAGCCATGTCGACCGAACAATTATATGTCAGTACGTGATCTCTCTTATGGCTGAGCTTCTGTAAGGGAGATTTACTACAGACAAAATCCCTGTTTCTCAAGTACCTGAAGCAAAAGTTCCCTTCTCATCCAACAAGTGCAGTTCCGACAGCCGATACCTAGGAAGATAAAAATGAAGCGCAATACAGCCCTGAATGTAGCTCTCCGCATACTCCAGCAATTCCGGTGCCGAGCTAAGGATGGACCTCACATTTCTCACACATTCAACGGTCTTGTTGACCAGTTGCTCCAAAGCATGTTCGATGCTGAGGTCATACGCGGCCGCATAGATGTAGCAGTAATTGTCCCGCTCGTCGGAGGCAATGGACTCCTTGTAGAAGGAGAGAATGTCGTTCACGAAGGATGTAAACTCCAAGAGGTCGGGGACGGCTTGGACATATTGTTTGAGATAGATGTCCTCTAGGAATTTCGTTTCGGGAAAGAGAAAGCTCGAATATGGTGCAGCCACCCCCGTTTTGATGCGCAGATAATTCGGGAACTTCTTTGCAGACCGGTGGATCTGAAGATGACCGGCGCTTTCGACCTCGAACACGGCCTCCGTAATAAACTCGAGTGTGCCGCTCAGTATCGTGTCTGCGCTGTGCCTTCCATAAAACGTATCAAGCTCTTTCAGGACGTTTATCCATTCCTTTAGCACCAGGGGCTCTTGCGGCTTGGCGAGTAGTAAATTGCGACCGAAGTTTCTGAGATGCTCGACAAAACCCCCTCCGAAGTCATCGACGAGATAAAAGTAAGTCGTGTACAGGGCAATTAGTTGCTGCAATTCCGGGTCATGCCGGCTGAAGACCAACAGTGCAACGCCAACAGACTGTTTGGCTATTTTGGTGACCTTTTCGACATCAAGGCCTTGCGCATATGCCACCTCGAGAGCTTTGTTCACAACAAATCGCTCAAGCACTGAATTCGATGGAAATGGAGGTAAAGACACGACGACATCTTGGACAAATCTCCGGGCTACACTCTGAAAGTGATCCTTGGTAGACGCAAGTGAATCTGAGAACGAGGGGGACATTTCGAATAGCTGGACACGAGAGCAAAGCAATTCTAGCAACTCTGGCTTGATGGGAGTCCGAAACTGTGATCGAGGACGATATTTATATTGGTTCATGAGACTCTGGTAGCGGTCGGGGCTGTCAAGTATCACGCAGCATATGAAAAACATTACACATTTCAGCTAAATGAATCAAACGCCACCTTGCCAAGCGGTGTCTGATTCATACCTGACTCAGGTCCCTGCAATATCGTCTTCGAGGCCTTGAGGTTTGCCGTCAGGTTCGAGACAGTATCCCTGAAAGAGTTGATGCTTGCCGTCGCTAAACGACCCGGCCATGATTACGCATGCTTATGGCGAGTTTAGCGATAAGTGACCAACGGCGAAGTCATGCCCTAACCCCAAGTTGCGTTCCCAGTCTTCATTTCACCCACGGGAACCATCAGTTGGTAATGTGCCCAGGTTGTGCCGTACCAAGCGATGCGCCCGGATTGTGTACTTTTCAGCCCAGCCACGTCCACAGACATCGGGTGTTCGGCTACAATCACCAGACAAATGTAAAGGATCCGCACGTATGTCCTATGATAGATCAGAAACAGAATTATTCCTCAGCTGTGCTGCTAAAGGTAACTATCGCTTGATCGGAAACTGTGAAATGGTGGGATCAAAAGCGGAACGTAGACGTTCAGCTGATCTGTATAGGCCTTATTAGTCGGCGGTTTATGGTTCTGCTTTTATTCTGCGATTCAACAGTTTGGCTGGCTTAGATACCCGAATTCCAACGTGCCGCTGTCCGTACGTTGCCCTACGATATATATTAAACTCCTGATCGTGATCGTGACCGTGAGCATGAGGCCGTAACGGGGTCCCGACCAACAACCGTAACCCTAAGTCCACCATTCAATTTTTAGATAACTCACACGAGAGTAATGGACGGCGCGATCGGGACGAGGAAAAGACTTGGAATTAAAAACCTTAGCCCTGCTTAAAAGCCGCGTCCCATGGCTTTAACAACAACAATTGGATCTATAGTTCAAGGTCTCACACGGCCGTGGCTGGCAACCGAACAACCTAGCACCATAAATCTGCATCATAGCACTCATGCTGTATGGGAACTGTGGCGGAGCTGTCGTCGTGTGCTTGCGGCCACCGTAACCCCGAATATCACTGGTGACTACCAAATGGTTTAAACTGTGTGCAGTATTTACCTTCTATACGATTCCCTGCAGCCAAGCGACCATGGTAAATCCATCACACGCTATTCTCCCAACTATATACTTCTTGTTACGTACGACAGGCCACTGACGCCCGGGAATGAGGACGAGATGGACCAAACTCGATGAACCACTTGGAGAAATGATACCGACCACCAGCCACGTTTCTAGCGAGATAGGTAGAGCATTCTCCCTGGTGGACTACCTCATAGGAAGATTCGGTCGGTGATGATTGCATTGGGTCGCCTTTTGGGACTGGACGACAGCTTCCAACTTCCATACACCAACGAATCCATCAACAACGCGCTGGGTACGACCAATACCCAGGGTATTGATTGTCGGAGGATTTTGTAACGCGGAATGATGTTGCCCCGCACGCAGCCATTTTATGCTCGCGCTATGCAGGCAGATCGAGTCATAAATCAAAAATACTTAGAGGGTCTCCAATCAAAGTGCTCCGTCGGAGATCCACTGACTGGACACGATCCGCGGTGCTTTGTCACCTTCTGCTTCAACTCTTAAACTCCCATTGTGCCCCGAAGCGTCCCAAGTCTGGAAAGAGCCCCCGTCTTGATCTGTCAGGATGAAAGTGGCAATTGTTGGAGCCACCGGCGAGACCGGGCGGTCCGTTGTGCATGGGCTGCTCAATGCAGCCGACCACTTTGTGGGTATCCTGTGTTCTAGCTCTTAAGCTCCAAGAAACTGACACATGGATGCCTCTATAGGAGATCACCGCCCTGGTTAGGGTCGCGTCTCTGACGAAACCAGCTGTGAAGAGGCTTGGAGACCGCGGGGTCAGGATCGTCGCCGCCGACCTTCAAGGCCCCTTGGATGACCTTGTCAAAATCCTGCATGATATTGACGTGGTAATTTCTACCATTCACTACCAGTCATTGACCGAGGAAATCGCTTTGTCGACTGCAGCCAAGGCCGGGGGGGTGCAACGCTACGTGCCCTGCTTCTGGGCGACCGTCGCACCTCGGGGCGTCATGCAGCTGCGTGATGCTAAGCAGGAGATACTTGATCATGTTCAACGCCTTCGACTTCCATACACCGTGATCGACGTTGGCTGGTGGTACCAGATCACCCTTCCACGTGTTCCTTCCGGTCGCTTCGACTATGCACTGGCCATGGCGCAGAACATGTTTCTTGGTGATGGAGACGTGCCGTCTGCCTTAACTGACATTAGTGACGTCGGTCTCTATGCTGCGAAGATTATCAGCAATCCCAGAACCCTCAACAAGAAGATCTTTGCCTACACTGAAAGTTTCACCCAAAACGAGGTATTCCGCTTGGTCGAAAAGGTCACTGGAGAACAACCAGAAGCGATAAAGGTACTTCAATGTCAGTGGCTACCGTATTCTCTCACTGACCTTGTCTGTCAGGTCTCTGCAGCTGAAATCGAGACCAAGCTGGCGGAGGTCAGGCAAGTGAGCGGCGGTATTAACCAGGCACGAGCCCAGTACGAGTACTTCAACTCGTGGGGCATCAGGGGCGACAACACCCCCGAATGCGCCAGGTACCTTGGCTACCTCGTTGCAGACGAGCTCTACCCTGACTTAAAGGGTCGCACTCTCGAGAGCTACATCCGGGAAGTGCTTAGTGGACATGCATTAAGTGTCTATAGTGCCTGATCTTATCGTGGACATGGCTACGATGTGTCTATGAAGCATTAAGAAAATTGCTCGTACACTCACGGTGACCACAGTCCATTTTATACAATAGTCCAACTTCTAGTTACCATGGAAGCGTAGTGACTACAGTAACGGAACAATAACTTACTTCGTTTTACTTGTCTCTATAATTTTGGTATCAGCCGGTCCTTGTACAAAGGCCTCCGTCGCCTCTCGCTCCTTCCGCTCTTTCTGCCCTTCGATCTCCGTTGCTGCTACTCCTGCTATGAGACTATCTATATCCCTTGCCTTCACATTTCCTTGGAGGTCAAGCGACCCGAGCACGTCTAGCATTCTGACCACCTCCGGATCTTTGCTGTCCCTCACCTGCTCAATAAACCATCCCATCCACCAGTCATGGTCCCAGTCGGGGTCATACTCGTCATTACACCACAAGCAACGCTGTGCCGGACAGAAGAGTAACAGCTTCTGCAACTGACGCAGATTATCACGTGTCGATTCTCAAAGCAGTAGAATCCGGGGGGGGCAGAACCCACTGGACAAGGGTAGATGGATGACATTGTGCGGATAATGCGGACTTGATCAGGGTGATAATGGAGACTGCTGGATTGAGGGCTTAATGCTGCACCAAGTGCTAACTCCACACTTTATAGCACGTATTGTCTGTCCTAGTTTACAAGATCAAAAGACGGGAATTTTTGTAAGGCCCATGACATTGTACATAGCCCTTCCACGAGAACTTAAGAGATATCCGCGGAGGATCTTCCGCGGATAGGCTGAGTTAGCACGGGTGCTGACTTAGCGTACACAGAGGATAACATAATTCCCGGTTAGTTATTTCTTCCTAATTAGTTAGTTATTTTCCCTAATAAACTTATCGCGTATCCTGTCTTTATTTTTAATTAACCACCATGCCACTAAAAGCGTGTAAAAAAATTAAAATTTAGTTAAGTAAGAGGGCAGAATTACCTGCATAATATAAAGTTTAAAAAATACTTAAAAATTACACCCGCAGCATGTGCATATAATATTTTTATAAATATACTTAAAGGAAGATTAAAGGGCTAATAAAGTTAAGTAAAACTTTATAATCCCAGGCATTAACTTCCCCTGCAGTAAGAAGAGGTCTTAATAATATAAATAGTATTACTTAGTATATATAAAGCAGCCCTTAAGCCCTGCAGAGTTTATAAAATAGCCTAAATTATTTATAATACTAATTTCTTAGCGCTGTATCTGCTTATTTAAAAAAAACTATATTTACTGATGTGACGGTTAAAAAGGTGCCAAAAAGGGCTGCTTTGGCGGCTGTTTTTAGCGTCCCTTTAACCAGCCACCCCTACGAAATCACGTGTACATATTCCCACGACCAGGGACGCTTTCCTCCACGCAGGCCATGGTTTCTAGTTCCTGGCGCTAACATCAACAACTCAGCAAGTTGCTTTATTTAAATACCCTCTTCTTTCCAGAACAAATATCAACCATGTCCTTCTTTTCTAACTTCTATCTCTGGCTTTCTTCTCCACCCTTCCTACCACATTCCCTTCCTAAATCTGTTTATTGCTCGCAAGCATAATAATGGCAGCTTGCTCCCAAATAGTCAAATATAACAACAAGCGGGGTCAGAGCAATAATAATACCAGCTCTGACATAAGCAAGGTCCTTTCAGATATCAAATCTGATAGTGACTCTAACACTAACGCGGAACTTGATAGCAAGGATTTAGACAGCGATAACAGTGATCCTAATAATAGTTTTCATGATAAGGGCCAGCTATCTCGAGAAGAACACTTGGCCAAAGTAGACCGCTTGGATATCTCACAACTTCGGCAGAAACGGTACGCCGATGGCACCACGGAAAGGTTAGATGAAACCCGGTTATATTAGAAGAGGTAGGTAAGCATTCTTTACCTATATACTATACAAAGCTTATTAGTTATTCCTTAATAAATATTACCAGTATATTGGTGTTAATCCGGTACTACACTGGAAGTTAATCTTAGATTCAGAAGAGACGGTCTGTTTCCTATATGGATTATTTAGTTGGAGGTGTGATATTTGTTGTGGCAAGAATAGTTAACACTGCCCGGGTATTAAAACCAAGAGCTTGTTAAAGACATTTTAGAAGTGGTGGCATCTTATTCTTAAACAAGAAACAGCCTCAGGGCTAAGCAAAGAAATCCAACGCAAAGTAAAAGATATAAGTAATAAAGGTTTTTAGTACTCCACCTAGAAAAAACCAGTCTCTAATTTCCTGCAGGTTATTGCACTTGTGGCTAAGGAGAAGGAGCTCGAACTTGTCAGGAAACCAAAGAAGAACATGTATATTAAAGATATTGCTAAGTTTGCACGTGTTTTTTTAACTACCACCGAAATGACGTTTGCCTGCGGCTGGTAATGTATTCAGATACTTTTCTATTGCCAGCTTGCAGCTTATACCACAAGCCGTCCGGGGGCGCTTTTACACCTTCGCTATCGGGATATAGGGTTAAAATTCATTCGGGATCCCCAAGGCAGACGACCTCGGCTGTTTATTTACCTCAAACCAGACTTCACAAAGAGATTCCTCGGAAAGAAAGCTCCGTAGGTGTTATTAATCTAATGGCTCCTTGGGGACTTGCACTGACTAAAATGGTTAGGAATAAATTCAAGATCCCAGAAATTATATTTAACCCAAGCCTGACTCTTAGTCCGCATGTGTATTTGCTGAGTATGCTCTTTCACATCCAGGCCTTTAAAAAATTTTCAAAGACCGGGCCAGTGCTGGATTCTCCGGAGAAACTATACAGCCTTAATGTTCCAGATGGCTTGGGCCAGCAACCACTGCCGTTAAATAACAAACTATTAGACAAGTTCGTGTTTTGCCAAGTAAAGCGCGAACCCACCGGATATTAAATTAACTTAGACAAGCAAATGACGCCGGCTATGCTAGGATCCAGGTTACGCTAATGTGGTAAGATCACAGGCTTTGATTAGATTACCCACCTATATAACCTCTGATACGCTGGAGCCAAGGAATTTAATAATAGCAGTAAGTATTCCTTGATCCTAATTCCCTTGCTTGGCGGATAGCTAACCTAATAGATAGATAAGGTAACAGAAGCCTTGCAGAATGTTATTCTCTAGCACGCGGATATTTGTACCTTTGTCCGGCATTATGAGGTGGATGTTAATATTGATGTTTAGGGCATTATCCGCAAAACAGGGTCCCAGATATTATTAGTCCGGTTTGCTTGTTTATTTAGTGTGTTAATTAATCCAGATTGGCTGTTCAGGCTCACTGCCGAAGAATCCAAGGCTATTAATATGCTCCCGGTGGTGCTCGCCCGGCAGGAAAAGGTTAACAAACGCAAGTAAAAGTGGGAAAATTATAAAGCTATGCCAGAACATGCTAATAACTCTGTTAAGGTATAGAAGAAGCTGGAACTTCTCAAGAACCAGAAGATGGAAGAATATAATATTACTGTTTGTGAATTGTGGAATAAGAAACAGCAACAGCGGAATAAATAAATACAGGACAAATTAGAGCGCTATAGGAATAAGTAACCCGTGATTAACCTTGAACAGCAATTAGCAGGGAAACTGGTAACTGCCAAGGTAATAAATACTCTGGAGCATAAGAGCTCCATGGCTCCACAACACCTGGCGCTAATTAATGCCATGTTAACTATGCCGGGTACCACTCTTAAAGAGGAGTACCAGCGCCGGCTTAATGCAATTAACATAATAAATGCATTTTGCTCCGTGGAAGAGGGACAACCCACGCCTTAAACCAGCTAATCTTGCCGCTGGCCCGCACCTAATAATAATAATAATAACAAATTTGATACTCCTGCCAAACGGCAACAGCACGTGTTAAAAGATAATACCAAGATTGCCCTGCGCCAAGCAATAAAATCCGTGCGGATCAAGAATCTAAAAAAGCAGCCCATGATCTGCTTTCTTTGCCTGGGGAATCCTAACCTTCCGCTTAAGGAACAGACTGCGAAACATACAACACCTGGTTTTCTTACCAGACATTTTCTACGGAAGCATATTAAACCCCCCTGGCCGAACAGTGGAGTTTAATGCAATATTTGTGGGAAGGAGTCGCTGGCACGGAAAGCTGATTTTTTAAATCATGCTGAACACCGCCATGGAACAGTTGTGCGAGGCCCAACTTAGGGGAAGCTTGCACAAGAATGTCTACAAGTTGTTCTTGGCAATCATTGATGATTTTCTAGTTTTACAATTCAAGGTCTATGTTCAGTAGGATGTACAATAATAATAGTTTTGTTCAAGAACTTTCCCAGTACGTGAGTCATAAACCTTAAGAATTTAGCTGGTAGTTGCTTTAATCCCATAGGTGTAATAACCCATTTGTATAATCCTATATTTGTTAGGAATATAATTTTATAAATATCCTTAGCTTCCATTTATAGGTTATAATAACCCTATTAAATATTAAAAACTGTTAGGATCATGGCTCCTTATAGGAGGTTTCTTTTCTGCCTTATATATGGTGCTTGGTTAGTGTTATTAACTATTACTTTATTTAAAATATAATAGTTAATAACTAGTTATCCATCCTTAATCCACGCGCCTTTTCCATCTCTTTTTAGCACTATTATCGGCCTTAAAAAATATATATAATTTTGATTTTTAAATATATCCCGCTTTTTTAAACTTATAAATAAACTTTGTTTTTGCTTGTAACTTTGCCGGTGATTTTTAATATTATTGTACCTGCGGTAACTTTATATTGGGTATTAATAGTATTATAGCTTTAAAACATTCTTTATATTGCGGTAATTAGTAGTTTAGTTTTATAAATAATTTAGCATATTTATGGTATTTTTTTAAAAGTTTTTTAAGCACTTTAATAAGTTCTGTAAGAAGCAGGTTCCCTGATGGATTAAAATCAACGTATCTGCGATACCAGCTTAGGGAAAGGAGGAAGTAAAGGTATTTAATAAGAACCCAGTTTATTATATAAATTAATGCTAAAGATTAGAATTCCCCCTTCACGGGGATCTGTCTTTAGTGCGCGCTTAGTTAGCGCTTAAAGGGTGCCTTAGGCATTCACAAATAGTAAGTAGGCGTTATAGTAAGCGTGGCCTTATAGTTACCCTCCCCCCTCGCAGGCCTTGGTCCCCAAGGCCGGGGTAAGCAGTACTAACTTCCTTAGATACATGCATGCAAGCGCTGGTAAAAACCCTCCACGGCAGTAAAACCTCCTTCATGGGCGGGAAACCTATTATAATATAAAGAAAAGGCCTTCTTACTGGTAATTACTACTCTTCATGGACCTCCGCGGTTCCCAAGTTCTTTAACTTGCAGGTGCTCTTTACCTAGAAGCCTATTTACAAGGCATTCCGCCTTATAATACTAGTCTTAACTTTATTATATAGGCTATTATAGTTTTACTACTTCGCGGGGTGTAAACCTTACTTTAAAGGTAAGTTTATAGCTAAAAGGTAAGGTAAAGGCTTTATCCACACAGGGTATAAATAGTTCCTTCCCGCTTTAAATCCTCCCTCTTCTCCTTTTTCCCTAGCTTATATTAACTTTCTTAAGGTAAGCCCTTTTAAGACTTCCTTTACTTAGCTAACTTGGCCCAAGCCTTGCCTCTGCTTGCAGCAAGCCCAGCTTCTGCCTTATAGTGCCTTTATTATATAAAAAGCCTTGCTTTTACTTTATAGCTGCCTTTACTTTATAGCCAGCGCTAGGCCTAGCCTACCCTAACTTTTATATTAACTTAACCTTACTTTGTAGGTAGTGTTTGCTCCTGCATTAGTCTTAGTTTATCCGCGGAGTAATCTCTTTGCAGGCATATGCTTATAATTCTTTGCAAGTAATACTAACATGCATGTGTTACTAGTCCGTGAACTCCGCGAACTCCGCGCCCCGGCACTAGTAATAATAGTAATAATAATAATAATAATTCTTTACTATTACCATGTCTTACAGTAACTATCCTGCGGCTGTTAGCCCCCCTTTCCCGGGGTTTATTATGCCTCCTCCCGCCTGTTATGGGCAAAACACCTCCGCGGCGCTCCCTTTTACAGCGTGCGCTATTCTTATAATATGGCCGCTTGCCACTCCGCCAGTACACCTGCCTTTATAAGTTATTATTTTTACTGCCGAGGAGTTATAGCTTACTAATATTTACGCGTGGTTAGCAGCTTTAGTAAGTTCCGCGAGCCCCTTTTTTCCATGTATACTCTTACTCTCCGCGAGCACAGAGCCTTAGTACCCTTGCAAGTATAAGCACCGGCTAACTTTACCTTTAGCTACTAGCTAATCTAATTATATTACCCCCTGCCTTGCAGGGCCCACTCCCTTGGACCAGCTGGGATACCCTGCCTCCGGTGGCGGTAAATAATATAAGTTAGGTAACCGCTTGCTTTATAAAGTATTCTCTGGGTCCTTTGCCTGCATATAGCGCTAGGAATCCCCTTACTCTCCCTAGCTTGGCTCTGTAAACAGGCGTAGAGTCCCTATCTACCCGTGAACGGGCGTGGATCTTCGCCCCGGTGACTAGGCATGTCTAATTTATTAGGTATTGCTCCCGGGACTAGCTAGTAAAACAGGCTTAAAATCATAAGGCTATTCTTATTACCCGCGCTGGCGCGAAGCCACCCCGTGGGTAGGAGTATAATAAGTGCACAAAGCTATACTTAGGGTTATCCCGCGGGCACCCTGTGTTTAGCAAGTGTATCTCCGGGGGAATTAAGCAAAAATATAATAATTACTTATACTACTTGGCCGCGTGTTTCCTTTCGCGTGCCTAAGAGTCTTGTAAGCATTTTATTTTTTTTTAGTATAACTTTACTAGAAATGCACCTTTAGGGCGCGTAAATAGGTGGTTATAAAAAATAAGGGCGCCTGTACCTAGTATTTACTTATATTTTCTTATATTTTTTTTTTATTTTTTCCTTTTAGCGGGGCCTATATATAATTAGGTAGAGTATTTTCTTTTTTTACAGGCTAGACCCGTGAAATTTAAAGGTTTTTTTTTTATATGTAATTCCTGTAAGAACTTTCTAAAGACTTGTAAATACTATAGGCCACTTGCAGGCTCCCATGTATTATCCTTCTCTGTATACCCCTTTTACTTAACAAGGTATAACTATTTACTGGTCTTATTTTCCTTGCTATCCTCCGCGGGCTTTCGCTCGCGGATGGCTTCGGGCGTCTATTCCTGCGCCTTTTTATCCGCAAGGCGCACTAAGAATTATTCTATAAGGTCTACGCTGTCAAGCTCTTGGTGCTCGCAAAGCATGAAAACATGAAAAATATTATATCCGCGGAACCCAGCAGGAGTATCTAGCTGGTAAGTATTCTTATTAACATGTTTACTTATCCTTTATAAACCATAATACTGCTAACCTAGCTTCCAGCTTAGGCAGACACTATCCCAGTTCTTGGAGCTAACCTATATAAACTTACTAACCTTAAAGGTCTTCGCGATGTGCTTCTTATTATAGTACTTTTTTTAGTACTTGTAAGCCTGTTTTAAGGCTTACACAGCCCCCTTATAAAGCTCCTGGAGCTTTGCAGCATGCCTGGCAGTGCCTGGCTTGGCCATGTTAGTAATATCTAGCTAATTATTTAACATAATTACTCTTGAATCCTTCCCAGTTACCATGTAAAAGGGTGTTATCTTAATAAAGGCTTGCTCTATGTTATTATACACAAACTCCGCAAGTGGTAAAAAGCTAACCCAGTTATCCTGGTTAAAGTTTATATAACTTTGCAGGTACTGCTTTAAAATACTATTTAAGTGCTTTATCTGGCTATTAATCTAGGAATGGTACACGGTGCTTATTATATACTTAATACTTAGGTAATACATAAGCTCTAACTAAAACCCCTGCGCGAAGACTAATTTATAATTACTTATAATTACTGCAGGTATACCATGTAATTTAATTACCTTATAAATAAGAATCTCTGCAAGTTCTAGTCCCTTAATGGTCTTGCAAACCGGGATAAAATAAGCTATCTTACTTAAGTAATCCATTACCACCAGGATGGCATTATATAGCTGCTGGTCTAGATCCGCGGACCACCTGCTAACTAGTAAATTAGTAATAAAATTTATGCTAATTTATTCCTAGATACTCTGCGGAACCTGTAGTAGCTGTAACAGCCCTTGCTGCTTACCACGCAAGACCCTAGAACCTAAGCATACTGTGTAAGCCTTATAATATTAAGATATAAATTATTACATCCGTGGCTAGTAAAATTACCGGGTAACAAGCTCCTGTATTTTCTTTTTAGTAAAATATCCCGTGAGGGGATTATTATATAGCTTTACAAGTATCTCCAGGTATAGGAAATGCTAGTTAGGAATATATACCTTCCTATTATAAAAAAGTAATCCTTCCTAATCTAACCAGCGCACTAGCTTTAATTTACCCCCTTTAAATATAATAAACTCTTTACCAGGATCTACCAGGGCCCTGTAAACTTCCTGCATAGTCTAGTTCTTTTTTAGCAGCTTAGGCAGCCTCTCCGCGAGGTTTACTAAAGGGTTATTATGGTAGGGTTTAACCTTATATGTAATCTTGCAAGCTCTTACTCGCATGATATAAAGTACTTTAACTTTTATGCTATATACTGCTATAATCCTCGCGAGCAGCCGCTCTCCTAAGTATATAGGAATAAGCTAATCCGCGGAGGCCTGTAAGGCCAAGATAAACCTCTTTACAGGGCTGTTACATGGATCTGGTTCTCCTGTAAAAGCTAAACTAAGCTATTTTTATAGCTTGTTTAATACTTAAGTGCTGTACTTAAGCTTGTCCTCGCGGCGGGCTAAATCTATATAATTTACCCTTCGCGAAGGACTGTTTACAGGATTAAGCTTGCCTGCTTTATAAACCACGCGGAAGTTAAATCCCGCAAGAAACTAAGACTAATAAATCTGTATTTATAATAAGGTCTTAATTTAAGATTAAAAGCTTTACAGGGCTTTATAATCCGTGATTACTTTAATTTTTATGTAATAACCTTTTAGGTAGTGCCGCCATTTATAAAAGCTTTTAATAATAGTAAGAAGCTCCTGCTTGCTAACCCTATAGTTATACTTAGATAGCTATATTTTCCTAAAGAAAAATACCATAGGCCTTTAATACCTGCTATTATATAGCTAGGTTAAGATACTACAAACTGCCTGGCCGGAAGTATTACTTTTTAGCCTTGTGGGCAAGAACTTATTTTAATAAGTTAAGTTTATTATCTCGCGGAAGGCCTTCTTAATTATAATAAAGGCCGCGCGAGCCAGTATAGTTATAATATTTTCTTAACTTTTTACTAACTAAAAAGTCCTGTTTATAAACTTTCTTAACAGGTTTATAAGCGGAGCTATTAGCTAAGAGTATTTCTTAATAAAATACCTATACTAGTTTATAAACCTAATAAAAGCAAGAATCTCGCGGACTGTACATGGCTTAGGTTATTTTATAATAATTACTACCTGCAAGGGCTCTATTTTAATACCCTCCAGGGTAATAATATACCCCAAGAAGTTAATCTTTTTTATTATAAAAACACACTTACTTTACTTGTAGAATAAACTTGCCTCTCGCGAGTATTTTAGTACTTTATATACATGGTGAACATGCTTTTTTTTATCCTGCAAGTACACGATTATATTATTTATATACACTATAATAAAAATATCTAGGATATCGCGGAACACCTAGTTTATGAATCCCTGAAATGCCGCCGGCGCATTTATCAGGCTAAATAGCATAACCTTGTACTTATACAGGCCATACTTTATGCGGAAAGCAGTCTTTTATTTATGTCCGCGGGTAATATAAATTTAATTAAATATATTATAAAGGTCTAGCTATAAGTATATCTTCCCTGTGCTAAGCCTTATAATTATCTTCTTAATAAGGGAAAGAGGGTACCAGTTCTTAATAGTCACCGTGTTTAACTTATAATAATTTATACACATGTATACGCTGCTATTCTTCTTAGCAGTGTATAGTAATAAAACACCCGCAGGGGACTTGGATACCTGGATTTACCCCTTTACAAGTATTATAAAAATATACTTATAAATTACTAAGGCCTCCCGCGGAGAGTAATTATACAAGGGACTAAATAATGATTCCTTGCCTTTTTTAATTTTTATTTAAAGATCTACCCCTTCGCGGTAAGGGGGTAACTTATTTACCTAATAATTTAAAAATATATTTATAAAGTCCTAATATTATTTAAGTAGGTCTTTGCTAGTTAGTGCTCTGGCTTAGATCTTATAAACCCAAAGCACTATTATTTTTTATAAAGTAAACCCTTAGTCTATCTCCTTTAAGGAGACCAAGCTAATATTTATTAGCTTATAGTCCCTAAATATAAGGGAATACTCTGCCTATCTTATAATAGGATTATAAAGTACTAACCAGGCCATTCCTAGGATAGGCTGCAAGATATCTAGGCTTATAATAGCTAGCTCGCGGAAGATCTTTCACATGCTGCTAGTGTCTACCAGCTCTATCTCTATCTTTATAACACCTTTATTACAAAGTTCTTGCTTGTTTACCGTGGAGGTAAACACCTGCCAGGGGAGCATTCTCCACCCAGCCTGCTTGGCAAGTATGGATAATATTATGTTTACCATGCTTCCGCTGTCCACAAGCGCTTGGTGTTCTGTACTAATATTATTAGCCAGGCAAACCCTCGCGGACAAGAATAGTCTTTCTATAAGTAGCTTTATTCTGGCTGGCAACACCTTAGGCTGCTCCGCGGGAGCAGACAAGGCCTTAGTCTTTTCTTATAAAGCTACATGGCTTATGCCTCCCGCGGGAAGGTTCCCGGAACCTTCCATCTCCAGGCTTGCCATGCTTAGCAGTACCATGTTTTTTAGTTACTTAAAAAACTAGCTATTTTTTAGGTAGTTTTATGTAATATAATTTAGTAAATAGTACTTAAAATAAAGGCCTGCCTTATAATTCTTTTAATTACTTAGTATTTACTTATAAAAAGTAACTTATCCCGCGGGGGACCTGCCATCCTTAGTCCTAGATTGCGGGGGCTTTATAAACCCTAGTCTAGTTTATATATTTATCTTCTTTTAGTTTTTTAAGGACCTAGAAGGCTTTAAGTTTTTATTCTGCAAAGACTTAATTATTAGCTAGAATTTAATCACTAACAAGATTAAGTCTTACTAGTTCTTTAGCATCTCTAGTTACTTGTGAACCCGCTGTTAAACTTTATACAGCAGGGATTTTAAATAAACATGCAGCTAGATTAGCTCAGGATCCTTAGTATTCTTACCTATCTTAGTAATAACTTTATTAAATTGCTTAAGATAAGCATAAGCATTCTCTTTAGCCTGCGGCTTT
The DNA here is from genome assembly GCF_047715735.1 of Aspergillus multicolor. Lineage (NCBI taxonomy): Eukaryota > Fungi > Ascomycota > Eurotiomycetes > Eurotiales > Aspergillaceae > Aspergillus > Aspergillus multicolor. Next base: position 1,106 of record NW_027395967.1, on the reverse strand, counting down.
GCCTATAAAACCTTTATTCAGGTTTCCTGGAGCCTATTACAAGGATTTTTAAGCTATTTCTTAAAAAACTTGCAAAGGCTATTTTATCCTTTCTCCTGGTATTCCCGCAAGCCATTATCCTGCTATAAGGCATTAAGCATACTATCCAGGTAAAGGATCATAAAGCCTAATTTCTCCTTCTTATCATATTTATTTAAGACCGCGAGTTGTTATATTTAATTATAAAAGGTCCGGTAATTAACAAAGTCCCTTATAAAGTAGATTATATCTTTACCAGGCATTTACAGTAATTAATTTTATTTTTTTACAGGGGAATTAGGATTAGTCTTAAATATCCTATAAATATGTTTTTATAATTCCTAAATATCTAGCTCTGCAAGTTTTAAGCAGACTTGTAATTATTATTTAAGGGCTCGGGCCCTGTATTCTTTATTAAAGACCACTAGGTTAATTTATTTAGGGGATTAATCCCTAATTAAAAAGGTAAACTCCGCGGCTTTATTTTCCGCGGGGTATAGGCTTGTATATTTGGTTTTCTCCGCAAGCGAGTGGGCTTGGTCCTCGGTGCTTGTGAAGGGGGTATCTTATTATTCACCCTTGTGGATAGGGGTAAGCCGCGAGGATCTTCTTGGTCTAGTTATTATAAATAAGCTAATTTCGCAGGTTAAGTATTAAAATTATAAGAAGCAGGTTCCCTAATAAATTAAAATTAATATATCTATGATACCAGCTTAGGGAAAGAAGGAAGTAAAGGCGTTTAATAAAAACCTAGTTTATTATGTAGATTAATACTAAAGATCAGAATTCCCCCTTCGCGGGGATCTGTCTTCAGTGCGCGCTTAGTCAGCGCTTGGAGGGTGCCTCAGGCATCCACGGATGGTAGGTAGGCGTCACGGTAAGTGTGGCCTTACAAGTTCCCTCTTATATTTCTTTCTTAGCTTTGGTTATATAGCCCCTAGTTATATTTTATTCTGGTTTAATCCTAAGCAAAGTGTTACCTTATGCTTCTTATTTTTATCATGCCCATCAGGAGATTTCCCTAATTCTTTATTAGTAACTTAGATTTATGTTATTTATTATTATTCTTTCTTTATTTGCAATTAAGT